>NW_024070186.1:125772668-126396628 GCF_014754425.2 Oryx dammah
TTGAGCAAGCTCTGTGAGCTGGTGATTAACAGAGAGGCCTGGTGTGCTGCAGTCCATGGGATCACAAAGAGTCAGACTTGACTGAGCAACTGAACTGACTGAATTTTAGCATCAAATGATAAAGAGATTGTTATTGTTAATGTTTGTGTCCCCCCAAATTCATGTGTTGGAATTCTAACACCCAATGTGATGCTGTTAGGAGGTGGGTGCTTTGTGGGGTTGATTAGGTCATGAGGATGGAGCCTTCTTGAATGGTGTTAGTGCTCTTGTGAATGAGTCCCCACAAAGCTCCCTAGACCCTTCTGTCATGTGAGTATACAATGAGAAGTCTGCAACCTGGAGGAGTGCCTTAATTCAACCATGCTGGCACTCTGATCTGAGACTTCCAGTCTTCCGAACTATGAGAAATAAATATCTGCTATTTATAAACTACCCTGTATGTGGTATTTTGTTATAGCAGGCAGAACTAAGACAGACATATTTACATGAGCAAACAAGACAGAGAGGAGACAGAGCAATATCAAGCAAATATGTCATAAATTAACTGTCATGTTCAAATAAGTTATACCAATGAATTCAGGTTTTTTTTTTTTTTATAGTTTAAACCAATACAGAATTGTAAAGTAAAAATTAAAAGTAAATAAATAAATTAAAAAAAAAAATTCCCCCATGTAAAAAAAAATAAAAAAATAAAAAATAAAGTTTCACATTTGAAAGCTTGCTCTATTTATCTTGCTACATAATCAAGAATTATGGCTTATATTTTCCAATTTACATAAATGATTTCATACATTATTTGACAGCTTTACTGCATTACGTTTCTTGGCACATTTCCTCCTATTTGGGAATTGAGGGACACATTACCTTCTGTTCCATCACTAAGACAATAGTCATGAAGATGGATTATGTAAATTTCAAATCCCAAAGCACCAGACACTTGTCAGAACCTGAAGGATATGGTCCTTACAAGACTATGTAATGATACATATAAAATCAGCACATTGCCCCCAGTAGTAAGAGGCACTGATTTAAGGGTGGCCCTGGTGCAGAATTGCCCATAAACATAAACAGGAAAATCCTGGAGGGAAAGCATATTTCTGGCCAGAGCACTTTGGAAAGCAGCCCATGCAAGGAAGAAAGTGTAAGATAAAATATTCCCCTCCTCCTCCTCTTTTTTTTTTCTCTTTTTCCCATACAGGCTAAAAGTCTTCTTTACAAAATGTCACAGTGACCTACCAAAATTACTTTACTTTTAAAACTATAACAATTTAATAAACTTTCCCAAATGTCCAGCCCTGAAATTGATATGCTTGTACTATTCCAGACTATAAGATTGGCTGAAGTAACAAGTAGCTGATCTAATGTAATCCTTCAGAGTGTTAGCCCTCCAAACAATTGGAAGACAGTACCATGGATCCTGTCAGCTAGCTATTGCTGTGTAATAACACTGTCCATAACTCAGTGACTAGATTAAAGCAACACTTTGTATTACTTACTCAAAATCTGTGCCTTGGTTGAGGAACAGCTGGAGTGACTGGGCTGCTATGATGTTTCAGTCTGTGGACTTGACTGGATCTGGTTCCTCACTGAGGTGTGGTCTCAGCTCTGTTCCATACGTGTCCTTCTGTGGCAAGGCCAAGGGAGCAGCAGGCAACCAGGGAAAGCACTTGTCATGGAGATGGCAGAGGCAGAAGAGAAGGAGCAAAACATGCAAGGCCTCTTAGGGCTGACGTTCTGTAAAGGCAAACCTACTTGTCCACATCATTCAGTTGGCCAGAGTAAGTTAGAGGGCCAAATACAAATTTCAAGAGTCAGGGGGCATGCCCTGTCTTCAACGGGAAGGTAGTGCAAAGGGGTTCAGGATGGGGAACACGTGTATATTTGTTGTGGATTCATGTTGATGTATGGCAAAACCAATACAGTATTGTAAAGTAATAAACCTCCAATTAAAATAAATAAATTTATATTAAAAATAAAAGAAATATGTAAAATTGTCATTCTCTTCCAACTTTCTACTCACTATGCTACTTTTCTGTAAGAACCCTGCTTGATTTAAAAAATGGCTCTTCTATTAAATAAAATAGTGTTTCTCCTTTATAATACTTGGAATTTTAAAACATATTGAGTTTAGAAGGCTGATCTCTTTTAATATCAAAATTAAGTAATATGAAAAATAAATCAACCAACTAAACTGTTTGTCTTTTGTTACTATTTATCATTCACTTGTTTATATTTAATTTTAGTGTTCAAAATGTGCATCTGTCATATACAGTTTTAGTGAATTCTTACAATTTGCAGTTATCTAAATAGGCTTCAAAGAGACATAAGGAATAAAAAAGGACTACATGGGAAGAATAATTGTGGGTTTTTTTGGGGGGAGGGGTATGACCAACTGCTATCGAGCAACATCCACTCTTACATTCTTCCCTTCTGTCTAGGCACTTGGTCAGACAACATTGCTCAACCTCCTATGTTAGGTATGATCATGTATACACATTCTTACAGGAGAGAATTTTAAGGGGAGGTGCAATGAAACTAGGACTGTGGTGATGGATGTGTAACTGTATGCATTTGTCAAAACTATATACCAAAAAAGAGTAAATGTTTTAATGCAGATTTAAAAGATTAACCAGAATATCAAGGGATTCCACAATGGAATGCAAACTCTGACTGATGAAACTATCTGCAAATCCCTGACTGAATACAGTTTGGGAAAAATGTGCTAATGACTGTAGAAAATAGTTTTTTAAGAGTATATTTTAAACTAGAGATAAAAAGAATTGTATACATACTGAACTTGGGAAAAATTATTTTCTTACAGGTTTGCAATTCTGAAATTACTTCTCTTGTATTTTAAAGTTGAATAAATAAGAATGTTGCAGGTAATAAAAGCCAGGCCTCTCACTGCCAGAGAAAAATGTTACAAAGAAGCAGGGGAGTAGTAGGAGGGAAACGATCATGAAATATTTTTGTGATGAGATTTAAGTGGGAGATAGCATGAGTTTATATAAATACAAGATATATGACTATATACACAGAGAGATACATAAACATGTATAAGTGTATGTGTGTAAAGATATTAAGATAAAGTTATGTATTTTCTAACTGTGCTTGTTGAAAGGACCTACAGGAAGTGATAAATCAGGGGCAATGAGCACACTCAGTATGCAAATTTTAGCTTCTAATGCCATTTTCCAATAAAAGGAATCAAAGTGACTTGGAGAAATTGCTGTTACTAGAGGTGAACATGAAAATAAAAGATAAGTCTGGTGTATTTTATAGTGTCAGAAAGCAAGAGAATGAGAAAAAAAAAATTAAAGCATTAAGCGAAAAAGCGTATCAAAGGGACATTGTCAACATGAAAGAGCTGCCAATTGCCACAATTATTAATAGAATAATTTCAACAAGAACAAAATAATAATGGTATCAGAATCTAATTCAAAGAGTAAAATAATAATCTGTGACCCCTATGCTGGTAATATCATGGTTATTTTAAGGGTAGATAGTCTCAGTCTTTAAGCAATACCAAGGGGGAAGAATTTTATGTAATTTTGTTTTTTTTTCTTTCTTTCTTTTTTTTTTTTTTTTTTTTTTTAGAAAATGTACACTAAGAGAGAGAACAGCTGCTATAAATAATTAAAGTGTGATTATTCTGGGCCAAGATGGCAAAAGTTTTTAAAGCTAATGTGACATCTGTGCACAATGATTTTAATAGAAAACATTGTTCTCAAGTAAAGCTTTTTATGATACTGTTCAAATCAGCACAACCTCAAAATCACACGGTTAGAACTTTTGAAAATAGACTTAAAAGTAAGAATTTATGAAACATATTCTGGCTTCTCTCTTTTCTCATTACGTCAAGCATTACACACTAGTGGCTGTCACACCTATATACTTGTATAGACATCATGAGAAAAAAAAAATCCTCTGTTTCTGGGTTTCCTGCCCAACTGACTCATATCAAGGGAGAGAATTTGAAAGTCAGTTTCTAAATGAATTACTTCAATTTACAGGGAAAATTGATTTACAATGAGGCTCATAACCAGAGAGATTTAACAGAACTATGTTATACATGCTGAGAAGTCTGCACTCTGAATGCAAGGGGCAATACGACCAACACAATTTCCTTATGATCCATGTCTAAATTGTCCCCAGGTGTAAATGACACTGTTTCTTTTTATTTTACTTTTTCCCCAAGAAATGATATATACATGTGTGCAAAAAAATTATTTTTATCTTTATTTTATACTTTTCTCAGAGTAAGCAAAAAATACTAAATCTATTCTTTTTTATTCTCTAGTAGTTCCCTCTAAATATAACTCTTAAAACAGATTTTTTTAGATTCTTCCTGAAGTATGTATACACAGATACACATGTGTGTGTACCTAGTTAAATATAAACACACTTTAAATATGGTTCTTCATGTTCTCACTTTTTTTTTCACTTTTTAATATATCTTGGAGATTTTTCCATATGAACACATACATAGTCATTGATAGAATGTGATTTTTAACATCTAAAACTAAATGAAACCTCACAGATTTCTTGGTATAGTTTTGTGATCACATCTCCATAAATAGAATGTTGGCAGTTCAGTTGCAATATCAAAGGGCAAGCATGGAGTGCCACTGTAGAGAAAGTGGTATAAACAGCATACTGAACTTGCAAATCATATGAGGGCAGCAAAGAGTATGAGAAACAAAAATAAAAACATTGTAAGTGAGAAATGTGGCAGAAACTATTTTAAATGGCAAAATAGGCAGAAGAATTTCTGAAGGGAATGCAGATTGAGCAATTGTGTTTGGAGGTAGCTTCAGGTAGAAGCAGATGTGCCTCTCAATCTAGAAAGGGCCTACAAAGTACATCATTTTTAGCTAAAATGCTGTGCACCACAAATTGGTACTTGCCATGGGGGTGCTTGCCATCTACCTCTATAAGGATTAAATCATGTACAGCTGTAGCTGCTGATCTCCAACACCTCCTGAAGGAGCTCAGGATGGAGAGCAGAAATGAGGCCCTCTGTGCCCCGGGAAAACTGGCAGGACAGGTCTTTAGATAGTTAGATATTCTTAGGAGCTGATTTTATGAGCCCAATTCTTATATCTCGTCACATCTAGAAAAGCACTAAAATCCTTCATGGTGACAACTGTTTTTTGTGATCAGCAGAGGAGTCGTGAGACCAGAAGAAACTATCTAAAAAATAAACAAGCTTGATTGCATGTACTCCCCCTTTACCAAAATCACATATATATTGTCCTTTCCCCCTCACCTCTTTGGAAGAGATTCTCAGAGCTATCTGAGGTACTGTCTCCCGGGCTGCAGTCCTCATATTGCCTCAAATAAAACTTAACTCCCAACTCACATCGTGCATTTCTTTAGGCCAACAGTCATATCTCAATGTTCAACACCTAGATCCCATGTTAGCAAGAGTGGGAATCAGACACACATGCAGCCAGTGGAGCTTCTCTAGATATGCTTTAGGCCTGACAATCAGAAGAGGAGTTAAATGATGAATCATAAAAACAATAAACATATTTAAAAGCAATATTTCTCTGTAGTGGTAGGATAAAAGAATTTTTATGGGAAACCTCTCAACTGTTTTTCTTAATTTACTAGGAAGAAGTGAAAGCAAATGAGTTCAAATATTAAGTTCTGGCTTATAAGAAAAATTACTTAGCCATCTTGATCCTCTCTTTTGATAAACTTTGAGTTAGACAAAATAAAAAATGGCCATCCAAAATATCCACACCCTAAACTCTATGACCCATGAATATATCACTTTACATGGTATAGCAGGACCATTGTAGATATGATTAGGGTTACAGATGTTGAGATGGGGTGATATGAGTTAACTAAAGTGGGCCCAACTTAGTCACATGACCTTTTTAGAAAATATCTTTTTTCAGGGAGAGGTGTGACAGCATAATAATACAAAAAAAAAGGGTGGGGAAGAAGGGACTCAACCAGCCATTTCTGACTTTGAAGATAGCAGAAGGGACACAAGCCAAAAAATGCAGTGACCTCTAATAACAAGAAAATGCAAGGAAGATTTCTCCTTTAAACATCTAGAAAAGAATGCACTGCTGCTGACATTATGATTTCAATTCCGTGAGATCTGACTTATACTTGTAAGTCTGTACAATAAGAAACAAAATTGTATTGTTTTAAGCCTGTAAGTTTGTGGTCATTTATTATATCTACTATAGAAAACTAAAAAATCTGCAAGAGCTGAATAATATTGAACCTATATTGGCTCCCACAAATCACTTCTTCCTTTTCCATAGGCCTTTAAGATTTTGGAACAAAATTATGCCATCTTATACAGGTAATTAGTCCACTTCTGAGAAATAGCTTTTAGCTAGTAATTGAGGTTAGTAGTCTGTGATCATAAACTGTCAAGTTAATATACAAGATTAGTTGTCTATCATAAACTGTGTGTGCTTGGACCTATTAAGCCATAAAGATAGACATGCAACTGTGCAGAACAAACTTCCATGAAATACAAGTAGTGTATACAAGGTTAGGTTTAAACAGGTGCTGACATCATGAATAAATTATTTGAACAAGTGGTGCTAATGTCTACAACACTTATTCCTGAAATGTTGCATTTTCTTTGTCAACATGAATATATTGTTTTAAGGGGAATTAACTATATGGAATAAGAAATAATTTAAACCTAATTTCTTGATGGCCCTGAACAATATGCAACACTACCAAAAAGATCCATAGTAGCATTGCAACCTTATTCCATTGGGACCCTCAAAGACAGTACTGAAGGAAAATTCACTTCATAGGCAGGTGTTTTCCATTTAACCTGAAGCTTCAGATCTATAATTGTTCATCTAGTGTATGCATGCTCGGTTGTGTTTGACTCCTTGTGACCCCATGGACTATAGCCCACCAGCCTCCTCTGTCCATGGAATTTCTAGGCAAGACTACTGGAGTGGGTTGCCATTTCATTCTCCAGGGGATCTCCCCTACCCAGGGATCAAACCTGAGCCTCCTGCATTGCAGGCAGCTTCTTTGCCACTGACCTACCTGAGAAGCTCATATACAGGTAGGGATCATGTCTTATAGAGCTAACTTACCCATTCATTCCCTAGAAAGACAACCTAGCTCTGATGGTGCCGTGAGGAACAGGCTTTTCTAGTGAGCATAATCAATGCTGGTATTTTTACATTCAAAAATTTTGAGAAATGATTGACCCCAGTGTAGAATCTCAGAAAATATCTGACACTAGCTTACCTACAATTTTTGTAATTTTACATCCATTCATTAGGAATTATATTCTGGCTACTGTCACTGTTGAATATCTATTTATATTATCTGATATGCACTGTTCTCTAGTGAGATCAACCAACCACTTGGAAGCAGCTCTATTACATTAAGATTATATTTGAAATAAGCTTTTTATAAAGATTGTTTTAACACAAGTAAAAGATGAAGGATTTTCAAGGATGAGATTTATGCTACATGTTTACTATCATTTGTTCATAACCACATTCTATAACCACCACTTCCACCCCTTGTTCCTTCACAAAGTTGAATTTTCCAACTAAAATTAAAATGTGTGTTTCCATTTAACTAACACAGTTATTTGCACGTGTGACACATGCAAATAGTAAATAGTTTTTTTACTCTTGACAGTTTAAAATAATTCATATCAATAACTTAGTCAACAATATTTCTAAAGAATCACTCATTTCTCACTCAATTTACTTTCCTTAATCCTCTTCTATTCTGCCTTCTGTGAATATTTTAACATGAAAAATGATGACTGTTAAAATGAAGGACTGGATGATAGCCATCACCTGGGAAGACCATGTAAAACAGATACATCAAAATGAAGGACTAGATAAGTGGGAATGGAAAGGCAGTTTAATAACATGTAACTAAGTGAAATGAAGTCACCCAGTCGTGGGTGACCCCATGGACTGCAGCCTACCAGGCTCCTCCATCCATGAAATTTTCTAGGCAAGAGTACTGGAGTGGATTGCCATTTCCTTCTCCAGGGGATCTTCCTGACCAAGGGATCAAACCTGAGTCTCGTGCATTGTAGGTAGACGCTTTACTGTCTGAGCCACCAGGGTAGTCCACTCAACCATAGGGGAATGAAAAAATACCATTTGCAGCAATATAAAGGGACCTAGAGATTATTATACTAAATAATGAAACAGAGGCAAATATAATATCAATTTATATAGAATCTTAAAAATGATACAAATGAATGTATTTACAAAACAGAAATAGACTCACAGATATAGAAAATGAACGTAATTAGAAATGCAGATAGCAGTAGGGGGAGATAAATTAGGATTTGAGGGTTAACAAATGTACACATGGAATACATGAACGATAAGGACCTACTGTATAGCACAAAGAAATATATTCAATATCTGTATAACTTATAATGAAAATAATCTGGAAAGGAATGTGTATATATATATATGTATGTTGTTGCTGCTGCTGCTAAGTTGCTTCAATTGTGTCCAACTCTGTGCAACCCCATAGACAGAAGCCCACAAGGCTCCCCCATCCCTTGGATTTTCCAGCCAAGAACATTGGAGTGGGTTGCCATTTCCTTCTCCAATGCATGAAAGTGAAAAGTGAAAGTGAAGTCACTCAGTCGTGTCCAACTCTTCGAAACCCCATGGACTGCAGCCAACCAGGCTCCTCCATCCATGGGATTTTCCAGGCAAGAGTACTGGAGTGGGTTGCCTTTGCTTTCTCCATATATAGGTATAGATATATGTATATATGCAATGCAAAACTGAATCACTTTGCTGTACATACAATAGAAAATAATACAACATTGCAATTAAATATGCTTTAATTAAAAAGGTTAAAAAAGAATTTGTGAGTATATGAATTGAACATACATACTTACATGTAATGTAATATTAATCAGCCAATCTTGCCATTTGTGAACATGGCTAGACCTTGATGATATTACACTAAGTAAAGTAAGTCAAAAGCAAATGCCTTATGATCTCACTTATATGGGAAATCCAGAAAAACATAAAACAGAATGAACAAACTCATAAACACAAAGGACAGATTGGTGGTTGACAGAAGTGATGGTTGAAAGGTGAGAAAAAGATGTGAAAAGAAACTTCCAGTTTACAACTTACAGTTAGTCATGGGAATGTAAAGTACGACATGTTGATGATAGTTAATAATATTGTATTGTATATTTGAAAGTTGCTTTTTGGGCTCCAAAATCACTGCAGATGGTGACTGCAGCCAGGAAATTAAAAGACGCTTACTCCTTGGAAGGAAAGTTATAGCCAACCTAGACAGCATATTAAAAAGCAGAGACATTACCTTACCAACAAAGGTCCACCTAGTCAAGGCTATGGTTTTTCCAGTGATCATGTATGGATGTGAGAGTTGGACTGTGAAGAAAGCTGAGCACTGAAGATGCTTTTGAACTGTGATGTTGGAGAAGACTCTTGAGAGTCCCTTGGACTGCAAGGAGATCCAACCAGTCCATCCTAAAGGATATCAGTCCTGGGTGTTCACTGGAAGGACTGATGCTAAAGCTGAAACTCCAGTACTTTGGCTGCCTCATGCAAAGAGTTGACTTATTGGAAAAGACCTTGATGCTGGGAGGGATTGGGGACAGGAGGAGAAGGGGGCAACAGAGGATGAGATGGCTGGATGGCATCACTGACTCAATGCACATGAGTTTGAGTAAACTCCAGGAGTTGATGATGGACAGGGAGGCCTGGCGTGCTGCGCTTCATGGGGTCGCAAAGAGTCGGACACAACTGAGCAACTGAAATGAACTGAACTGAACTGAACTGAAGAGAGTTTCATTCCAATCTCAAAGAAGGGCAATGCTAAAGAATGTTCAGACTTACACACAATTATGCTCATTTCACATGCTAGCAAAATAATGCTCATAATTCTTCAAGTTAGGCTTCAACACTATATGTGAGAAGAGAACTTCCAGATGTTTAAGCTGGATTTAGAAAAGGCAGAAGAGTGAAATAGCAAATTGCCAACATCCATTGGACCATAGGAAAAAATAAGATAATTCCAAAAAAACTTGTATTCTTCTTCATTGACTACACTAAAGCCTTTGATTGTGTGGATCACAACAAACTGGGAAATTCTTAAAGAAACAGGAATACCTGACCACCTTATCTGCCTGAAAAACCTGTCATTTGTGTATGTGTATCCAGGTTAACAAGCAACAATTAGAACCAGACATAAAATAACAGACTTGTTCCAAATTGGGAAAGGAGTATATCAAAGTTATATAATGTCACCCTGCTTATTTAACTTCTATGCAGAGTATATCATGCGAAATGCCAGGCTGGATAAAGCACAAGCTGGAATCAAGATTGCCAGGAGAAATATCAATAACCTCCAATATGAAGATGATACCAGCCTTATGGCAGAAAGTGAAGAGGAACAAAAGAGCCTCTTGATGAAGGTGAAAGAGGAGAGTGAAAAAACTGGCTTAAAACTCAACATTCAGAAAACAAAGATCATGGCATCTGGCCCCATCACTTCATGGCAGTAGGCAGGGAAACAATGGAAATAGTGACAGACTATTTATTTGGGTCCCAAAATCACTGCAGATGGTGACTGCAGACATGAAATTAAAAGACGCTGGTCTTTGGAGGAAATGTTATTACCAACCTGCTGCTGCTGCTAAGTCACTTCAGTCATGTCCAACTCTGTGCGACCCCAGAGACGGCAGCTCACCAGGCTCCCCTGTCCCTGGGATTCATCAGGCAAGAACACTGGAGTGGGTTGCCATTTCCTTCTTCAATGCAGGAAAGTGAAAGTGAAGTCGCTCAGCCGTGTCTGACTCCTAGTGACCCCATGGACTGCAGCCTACCAGGTTCCTCTGACCATGGGATTTTCCAGGCAAAAATACTGGAGTGGGTTGCCATCACCTTCTCCTGTATGGATGTGAGAGTTAAACTATAAAGAAAGCTGAGTGTTGAGGAATTGTTGCTTTTGAACTGTGGTGTTGGAGAAGACTCTTGAGAGTCCCTTGGAATGAAAGGAGATCCAACTAGTTCATCCAGAAGGAAATCAGTCCTGAATATTCATTGGAAGGACTGATGCTGAAGCTGAAACCAATAATTTGGCCACCTGATGCGAAGAACTGACTCATTTGGAAAGACCCTGATACTGAGAAATATTGAAGGCGGGAGGAGAAGGGGACAACAGAGAATGACATGGTTGGATGGCATCACTGACTCAATGGACATGAGTTTGAGTAAACTCTGGGAGTTGGTGATGGATAGGGAGGCCTGGCATGCTACAGTCCATGGGATCGCAAAGAGTTGGACACAACTGAATGACTGAATTGAACCGAACTGAACCTAGACAGCATATTAAAAAACAGAGCCATTACTTTGCAACAAAGTTTGGTATTGTCAAAGCTATGGTTTTTCCAGTAGTCATGTATGGATGTAACAGTTGGACCGTAAAGAAAGCTGAGAACCAAAGAATTGATGCTTTTGAACAGTGGTGTTGGAGAAGACTCTTGAGAGTTCCTTGGACTGCAAGGATATCAGACCAGTCAATCCTAAAGGAAATCAACCCTGAATATTCATTGGAAGGATTGATGCTGAAATTCCAATACTGTGGCCACCTGGTGGGAAGAGCCAACTTATTAGAAAAAACTGTGGTGCCAGGAAGATTGAAGGCAGGATAAGGGGATGAAAGAGGATGAGATAGTTGGCATTCAGTAGACATGAGTTTGAGCAATCTCCGGGAGTTGGTGATAGACAGGGAAGCCTGACGTTCTGAAGTCCGTAGGGTCGCAAAGAGTCAGACATGACCAATGGACTGAACAACAACAGAAGATAGTTCCCATCACAAGAAAATAAAATTTAAAAACGTAAAAAATGAGTTATTCTCCCTTTAGCATTTTTTAAAAAATGGAACATGAGGGTTATTAAAAGTTGGTAACACATTCTTCTTTATTTACAGGATCAAAAATGTCAAGCAGTTGAGTTTCTGCTTGAGGAAAAAAAAAAAGTCTCAAAATGTCCTATACCTTTCTTTCTAACTGCCATGCCTATTTTTTCCCAAAATCGAAATGTGATAAAATAAATGCATATATGGAATTTAAATCATCTGTTACTTTTTAAGATCAGAAATCCAACCTAATGAGCACATAAACCCTTGCTCTCTCTGGATATGTGACACCACATAACATAAAATACTGGATTCAGACAGGCTGAACACATTGTAGGAAATTTTATCTAGAAAAATGGAATATAAACCTTCAGCACATAACACCGAATGTTCTCTAGAATTAAAGTTATTACACCAAATAATTTATACAAGGTTTAATTATGAGCAGCATTCTTTAGAGACAAAATTATAAATAAAAAAATCAATGTATGATGTGGAATCTTTTTTTCAATATTATTTTTACTTTAAAGCCATCCTAGATAAGTGAATTCACAACCTGAGTAAATCAAATACAAATGAAACTATTTTTCACATACTTTCCTCTCACTCATGCACAACCACTAACAATAAGTTGTACAGAAACATCAGAACTTGTGCACTAGTTGTGAATAAACAAGCGTTTTTCAACTTTGACTAAAAATGCAATGGTTAATATGATAAAAAGTGACTTTTGAGCTATGATTTATATATGGCAATAGAATAGTGTTTATTATTGATGTATTATTTTATATTATTTATTATCCTTTGATTTATTTTTTCTCCTCAGCTTCTATAGGCCCAAGAAAGTAAAGTTTCTGTATGGAAATTTTGGGGAGTAGGCCTACCTAGAGTTGCTTTCCAAAATCTTATACACACCAATATAAACAGAGTTTAAGGAAAAAGGAGTCTAATGCATTAGAGGAAGATTGAATTTGCATAAAAGACATTTCCCTTAAATTGGAAATCTGTATTTCCCTTGGTTTAGGGTCAGACAACTAATCCCTGGGACCTACAGGTGGGGACCCTGAGTCCTGCCCTCTGTCAGGGTTATGATGACAGGGCATGAGCTCAGAATCACCCTACTTTGTATCAAAAATGCTGGATTTAACTATGAAAGATTCTTGTGACTCATGCATGGCTCCAAATAAAGAGACACTAGTATTAAAAGAACTCAGGTAATGATGAGAAACCTGTTAACTTAATAAGGCCAAATTCCAGGGTACTTGAAAAAAACCCTGGTTACACAGCTTGGAGCTGAATTTCTCAGAAGAGTGGTATCAAATAAACTCAAAACCAACATTATAATAGACTTAATTTTGAGAAATAAGGACAAAATCTTTCATTCACTCCTAACTTTCTAGACTGAGATTCAAACACAGATAGAATGATACTCCAAAAAAAAAATAAATAAATACTTGTCAAGCAGATATATTTGATTATCTAATGATCCATTAATATTAAAAACACAATATAGTGATGATTAAGCTAGAAAATGCATAAGAAGTATTTATCAAAGTGTGAGCATTGCTTGTCAGCCTCCTTTTCTTTTCTCTTGCCTTGGTCACACAGGTACGCAAGATCAGAAAACCCACCTCCACCATCAACCCTGAGACTTCCTCTTCTTAACCTCGCAACCTTATATACAATGAAATGTCACCTCTTGATTATGCTATATTCATGTGAAAGTGGACTTGGGGGGAAGAAATGAAGATTACTAATCATTTCACCTTAAAATGAGAAGATAATCAGGGTGGGCCCAATTCAATAACATAAACTCTGTGAAAACAAAGATTTTTCTCTGGCTGATAACATAATTCAGAGAGATTTAAAGCAGGAGAATAGAGTACCACTGGCTTGAATTTGGAAAGAGCCATATTCAAGGACTGAAAAGCAGCCTATGGGAGCTGAGAAAGACTCCAGATAACAGCCAACAGGGCAACTGGGACGTTTGTCTTACAGCAGCAGACAACTCTATTAAGCCAACAACCTAAACAAGACTGAAAGTGAATTCTCAGCCAAAATCTCCAGATAGGATGTCAGTTCAGTTGACACAATTTTAGGTTTCTGAGGCCATAAGTAGAAGACTCATTCAGCCAAATCCATGACTTCCAACCTATAGAACAATGAGATAATAAATGGGTGTTGTTTTAGATTGCCAAAACTGTGATAATTTGTTACACACTAATAGAAAGCTAACACAAATATTGCCAGATATTTTCAGATACCACCTGTTTTTTCCGTTCTGATGAAATTAGTTTCTGAGTGCAGTGCCGGTAAATATGATTGAATGCAATATTAATGAACTACCTAGCTTGTGTTTTCAGTGATGTAGCATAATCCTAGTATTCATACACACTAACTTTTTGTTCCATTTATAGTGGCTAGTTTTTTAAAAAGTTGTTAAAACACACAATATAAAATTTTGTATCTGAACCATTTTAGGTGTTCATTTCAGTGTTGTTAAGTATATTCATATTGTTGCGTGATACATCTCCATAATTTTTCATCTTGCAAAACTGAAACTCAATAGCTATTAAACAACAATTCTCCATTTTCGCTCCCTGAGCCCCTGGCAACCACTATTCTACTTTCTATCTCTATGACTACTGTGCTAAGTTGCTTCAGTCGTGTCCGACTCTGTGCGACCCCATAGACAGCAGCCCACCAGGCTCCCCCGTCCCTGGGATTCTCCAGGCAAGAACACTGGAGTGGGTTGCCATTTCCTTCTCCAATGCATGAAAGTGAAAAGTGAAAGTGAAGTCACCCAGTCATGTCCAACTCTTAACGACCCCATGGACTGCAGCCTACCAGGCTCCTCCGTCCATGGGATTTTCCAGGCAAGAGTACTGGAGTGGGTGCCTTGTCTTCTCCATGACTACTGTAAATACCTCTAAATACTTCCTATGACTACTCTAAATGGAATCATGCAGTATCTGTCCTCCTGTAACTGGTTTACTATACTTAACATAATGCCCTTAAGACTCATCCATGTTATAGCATATGTCAGAGTTTCCTTAGTAATAAAGGATTAATTATATTCTACTGTATGAATAGGTATATAATACATTTATTTGTTTGTCCATTGACAGACATGTGTAATGCTTTTATGCTTTCAACTCTTGGCTATTGTGAATAATGCTGGCTGTAGATTACATCTGGACTAGTCAGTATTATGAGTCATTTTATGGTCATACCTTAATTATTATTATGTTTTTTTTCCAAAGAAATATCTACTTTTTCAAGTTAAAGAAGTCCTGTTTTCATCTGGGTAGTTTGGGTAAAATTAAAATAATACACTCAAGTTCTAAATTCAGCAACCTACTGGTAATACAATCACCATTAAAAATAATAATTTTATCAGTATCACTTACTGACTGCCTACTTTGTGAAACTTACGTATAAGTAATGCAACTTAGAGCCATGACTTGAAAGCACTTACAATCTAATAAGAGGACCCGGAAGAAATAAAAAAGATCAATTATAGCACATAGTACATATTATAATACATAATAGATATACAATTATGTATCTTTATTTTATGATAATTCACTTATATTCATATTTTAATTATCTAAATGTATTCTTTCACAACTTAAATTCATAAATTACAACTTTGCTTATCTGCTTATAGTTATAATTCAAAAATACTGTTATTCATGATACAGAGAAATATTGATTAATTCTCCAAATCAGCAAATAACTATCACCTTATATCCAGAATGAGTAATAGTTATTTTAATTACCAAAATATAGTTTGTATGAGTTACCTATTTATTAACCCAAAACTATTAGAGAAATCTGAAAGCAGTTTACCTTATACCTCAAACAACAACTCTAGATAATATAATCCATTTCCCTTATGAAGGCATTTATAATAGCTATAAAGTCAAAATTCAAATAATGAGAATCTTGCCCTGTACTTGGCAATTCTTCAAGGCTGTGAGTCAGAATATATTATGTATCTTTATTTCTATTACATTAAGCCACTGAAACTGCACATGCACAGTAGTTATGACTGGCTGTACCATATAGGTAGAACAGCTGGTTGCCTGGGGCAGCAAAATATTAGAGGAGTAAAGTGTTTTGTGACTGTTTATTATGTGAGTGATTGCTTGCTAGAAGGAGGGGACATTTTTCATATTGCCTGGAGCAGTAAAAATCCTCAAGTTGACATTAGTTTTGTTCCTCTAGTAGGAGACATCAGGCATACAATACATAAATGAACATCTCAACTTGACATTGACTGTTAGTAAGGATGTTAACTTTATATATCCTGGATGTGATAAATGGCCACTGATTAGTTTAAGTTTTTAATTTATCTAAATACCACAAGATGAGTTTCCATGAATATAAGAAGTGTTACTCTAAAATCTGGAACTTCCTGCTCTAAAATCTGGAACTTCCTGATGTCTTTCACTTTAAAACTCTGCTGTCATATACTATATAATCCATAAAGTAACATGAATTTTAAATTTGTCCATAAGAACACTGCAAAGGGAATATGCTTGAGATTGATTTTTAACCAACTTCTATGCAAAAATTAGTCTTCATTTTTATAATCCCCTGAACAGTGCCCAGATTTACTTCTTACATTGAAATATGCTGACTCATGAGTAAACAGAGGGGGGGAAAAAAAAAATCACTGTCATCAAAGCCTGCTTCAAAAGGTAGAAATAACGGCAAGTGAATGTGTTTTGATTACAACTTTGGAGCTAAAAGATCACTTTCCTACAAAAACAAGATGATTGGACAAGAGACATTTTCTGAGAATAGCTTAGAGTAAGAAAAAGATAACTTTGTCTACAAAGCAAAATGCAAGAGAAATACCTAGTTCAGGCTATGACTCTCTTAACATAGAATGAATTTAAATCTCCAGAGGAAAGGTATTATGTAAGTGTACAGTGTTCACATCAACTGGGTAACTATGTAAAGTGTTGAGAAATTATATTTGAAAAAGGAAATTGCTACTTTAATAAGTTTAACTCCTTATCTTATTAACTATGGATACAATTATCAAAATGCCACTATTATTGTCTAAACAGCAACAACCAAAAAAAGTTAGATTTTATTTTGAAAAATGTTTTTTGGCACCCACCAAAAAGAAAAGAATAGCCAAAGTGCTACACATGTGATAAGTAGATGAAGTAAGCATTAAAATATATAAAGATATATAATCTTAATTATTTTAGTGAGCACCATCTATGAAACAGTTTACCTATCTTGCAGGGTGTGTAATTAATAAGGACAAATTACAACTTGCTTTAAAATATGCATTTTGAAAATGCAGATTGATGAAAAAGATTGCCAATAGTTCATAAAATAGGCCAACAAAAACTGAAGGAACAACCACTGAAAAATTCCTACCATGACAGATGCTGGCCTGAGTGTACATTCTATTTTAGATTAGCACCATGATGATGTTGATAGACAATCAATTCTGTCAGTCATCATGGAAGTGATTGCTGATGGATTTTATTGTCTTGGACTCAGGGACATCATCTTGAAAAAAACTTCTCTCCAGACTGAAATTCTTGACATGCAATCAAAGTTATGGGAGCACTGAAGAGTACTGAAAGAACTGTCACTAAAGAACAATTGCTACAGAACGATCTATAGGATCAGGTCTGGGATTTGTGAAATGTTTACACAAGATGAAATGTCAGGGTTCTTTAAGTATTTATGTGTAGCTAAGAAATTTTATTTCTCATAAAAGTACCATTTCTCATAAAATTGTCATTTATATTTGTGTTAAGATAAAAATTAAAATTCTGAATTTTGTTTGTCAATATTTATCATTTAAATGAAACACTATCATAATTGATTCAAAGTTCAGCAATGCTGTGGCATTCTAATTATTATTTGCTTAACAAATATTCTAGACATTTGGAAGCAAAATAAGTTTGGCATAATTTATATATTTTAAATTGGCTAATATTAGAGAACTTACACACATAACACACACACACACACACACACACGAAACCCGTTCATGGATCACTACCTTGTCATGTTGAAGGGGCTTGTGTAACTCGATGCTATGAACCATGCTGTGTAGGACCACCCAAGATGGTCGGGTCAGAAGGGAGAGTTCTGACAAAATGTGATCCACTGGAGGAGGGAATGGCAAACCACTCCAGTATACTTGCCATGAGAACCTCATGAACTGTATAAAAGGACAAAAAGTTATGACACCAAAGGATGAGTCCCCCGTGTGAAAAAATGTCTAAATTGCTATTGGTAAGAGTGGAGAACAACTATTAATAGTTCCAGAAAGAATGAAGTGGCTGGGACAAAGGAGAAACGATGCTCAGTTGTGAATGCCTCTGGTGATGAAAGTAAAATTAGATTCTGCAAAGGACAGTATTGCATAGGAACCTGGAATGTTATGTCCATGAATCAAGGTAATTGGACGTGGTCAAGCAGGAAATGGTAAGAATAAACATCCACATCTTAGGAATCAGTGAACTAAAATGGATGGGAATGGGCTAATTTAATTCAGATGACCACTATGTCTACCACTGTGGGCAAGAACCTCATAGAAGAAATGGAGTAGCCCTCAGAATCAAGAAAAGAGTTTGAAATGTAGTACTTGCCTGCAACCTCAAAAATGACAGAATGATCTCTGTTCATTTCCAAGGCAAGCCATTCAACATCACCGTAATTCAAGCATATGTCCATACCACCAATGAAGAAACTAAAGTTGGTCAGTTCTCTGAAGACCTAGAAGACCTCTTAGAACTAACACCAAAAGAGATGTTTTATTCATCATTGGAGATTAGAATGCTAAAATGGGAAGTCAAGAGATACCTGGAACAACAGGTAAGTGTGGCCTTGAAGTAGAACATGAAGTAGGGCAAAGGCTAACTTACTTCTGCCAAGAGAATGCCTTGGTCATAGCAAACATCCTTTTTCAACAACATAAGAGATGACTTTACACATGGACATCACTAAATGGTCAATGCTGCTGCTAAGTCGATTCAGTCGTGTCCAACTCTGTGCGACCCCATAGACGGCAGCCCACCAGGCTCTGCCATCCCTGGGATTCTCCAGGCAAGAACACTGGATTGGGTTGCCATTTCCTTCTCCAATGCATAAAAACTGGAAAGTGAAAGTGAAGTCACTCAGTCGTGCCCGACTCTATGCGACCCTGTGGACTGCAGCCTACCAGGCTCCTCCATCCATGGGATTTTCCAGGCCAGACCAAAATCAAATAGATTACATTTTTTTGTAGCTGAAGCTGTGTACAGACCGCAAAAACAAGACCTGGAGCTGACAGTGGTGCAGATCACCAGTTTTTCATAACAAAATTCAGGCTTAAACTAAAGAGAGTAGAAAAAACCACTAAGTCAGCCAGGTATGGTTTAAATCAAGACCCCTATGAATATACAGTGGAGGTGACAAATAGATTCAAAGGATTATATTTATTAAGTGGTGTGTCTGAAGAACTGTGGATGGAGGTCTGTAATATTGTACAGGTGGCAGTGAACAAAACCATCACAAAGGAAAAGAAAAGCAAGAAGGCAAAATGGTTATCTGAGGAGGCTTTACAAATAGTTGAGGAAAGAAGAGAAGTGAAAACACAGGATAAAGAGAAAGGTACATCCACCTAAACTCAGAGTTCCAAAGAATAGCAAGGAGAGAAAAGATGGCCTTCTTTCATAAGCAGTGCATAAACATAGCGGAAAATAATAGACGGGGGAAAACTAGAGATCTCTTTTTAAAAAATTGGAAATATCAAGGAAATATTTTTCCCAAAGATGGGCACAATAAAGGACAGAAAATGTAGATATCTAATAGATGCTGAAAACATCAAGAAGTGATGGAAAGAATACATGGAAGAACTGTACAAAAAAAAGATTTTAATGAACCTAATAACTATGATGGTGTGGTCAGTCACCCAGAGCCAGACATTCTGGAGTATGAAGTCAAGTGGGCCTTAGGAAGCACTGCTATGAATAAAGTTAGTGAATGCAATGAAATTCCAGTAGAGCTATACAAAACCCTAAAGGATGGTGCTATTAAAGTGTTACACTCAATATGTCAGCATATCTGGAAGAACCAGCAGTGGCCAAAGGACTGCAAAAGGGCAATCCTCATCCCAATTCCCAAGAGGGGTCATAGTAAAAAATGTTCTAACCATTGGACAATTGCACTCAGATCTCCCATGCCAGTAAGGTCATGCTTAAAATCTTGCATGCTAGGCTTCAGCATTACATGAGACAAGAACTTCTAGACATACCCTGGGTTTAGAAAAGGCAGGGGAACCAGAGATCAAATTGCCAACATCCTTTGGATCATAGAAAAACCAAGAGAAATCTAGAAAAAATCTACTTCTGCCTCACTGACTACTCTAAAGCCTTTGACTGTGTGAATCATGACAAACTGGGAAATTCTTCAAGAGATGGGAATACCAGACCACCTTACCTGCCTCCTGAGAAACCTGTATGCGGGTCTACAAGCAACAGTTAGAACTCTGTATGGAACAGCTGATTGGTTCAGGATTGCAACAGGAGTATGACAGGGCTGTCTACCGTCACCATGTTTATTTAACCTATACATTTAAATTCATCAAAAAATCATTTGAATGCTGAGCAACTTCCACAAAACAACTTCTGAACACTGGCGGAGGACACCTGATACCCAGAAAGGCAGTGCATTCTCTTCGAAAGGAGGTAGGACAAAATATAAAAGACAAAAGAGTTAGGGATCGAGACCTGTCCTGGGAGGAAGTCATGAAGGAGAAGTTTTCACACAGTAGGAAACCCTCTCATAGGAGGGTCTGTGGGGGGGGGGGGGGTTGGAATCTCAGAAGGCAACATAACTGGGAGAACACCACCACCAACAAGAAAAAAATCACAGAATACAGACCTAACTGCAATTGCAGAAAAGAGAACTTTCCGTGAAAGGCTCCTACAACCTAACTTAAAGCATGGCTGGCTCACAGAACAAAGGATTGAGCGAATACCAAAGGAGAGTTAGCCTGCTCCTACTGGCCCCTCACCACTCAAAGGCAGAGAGGTAGGCTTGTGACAGAGCTGCTACTGCAATCTCAGCCCCAGAGATGGCATCTTCCACCAAACTGTGAGCAGGCTCCCAGCTGCTAACCATGTTTTCCTGAGATCCTGGATGGTTGACATCTGCCAGGAAGGTCGCAGCCTGAGATCAGCTCTCCAGAGGAGACATACAGCACACCTGAGACAGTGCTCCCATGGCACACCCAGGAAACCGAGCAGCCAGGTCCAGAGAGGTGATTAAGATGCACAGCCACCTGAAACAGTGTGCTCACCAAGCACCTGGTTGCCTGAGGCACTCAGACCTGGGAAGGGCACAAAATGCAGGCCCAACCCACAGAGACTGAGCCAGAACTGTGTCTGAATATCTCCTGTGGAGGTGTGTGTCATCAGTGGCCTGCTGCAGGGGCTTGGGGGCAGCAGACTTGGGTACGGCATAAGGCCTCTTGGAGGAGGTCAACATTAACCCCACCACAGAACCACCAGAACTTACACATGACTGGGGAAACAGACTCTTGGAGGGCACAAACAGAACCGTGTCTGCACCAGGACCCAGGAGAAAGGAGCAGTGACCCCACAAAAAACTGATCCAGACATGCCCATGAGTGTCCAGAAGACTCCAGTGGAGGCATGTGTCAGTAGTGGCCTGCTTCAGGATCAGAGACTCTGAGTGCAACAATGAGTGCATAGGACTTTTTGAAGGAGGTCTCTTAGTTTGGCCTCTACCATAGTTTGTTCTCAAGTCAAGCAACAGGGAGGGAACACAGACCTACCCAATAACAGAAAATTGGATTAAAGATTTATTGAACATGGCCCAACCCATCAGTACAAGAACCAGTTTCCCCCTCAGTCAGTCTTTCCAATCAGGATGCTTCCATAAGCCTCTTATCCTTATTATCAGAGGGCAGACAGAATGAAACCACAATCACAGAAAACTAACCAAACTGATCACATGAACCTAGCCTTGTCTAGCTCAATGAAACTAAGAACCATGCTGTGTAGAGCAACCCAAGATGGACAGGTCATGGCAGAGAGTTCTGATAAAACATGGTCCACTGGAGAAGGGAATGACAAATCGCTTCAGTATTCTTGACTTGAGAACCCCATGAACAGTATGAAAAGGCAAAAAAGTATGACACTGAAAGATGAACTTCTCAGATCGGGAGGTGCCCAATATGCTACTGGAGAAGAGTGGAGAAATAACTCCAGAAATAATCAAGAGACAGAGCCAAAGAAAAAAACAACACCCAGTTGTGGATGTCACAGCGGATAGAAGTAAAGTCCAATGATTTAAAGAGGAATATTGCATAGGAACCTGGAATGTTAGGTCCATGAATCAAAGCAAATGGAAGTGGTCAAACAGGAGACAGCAAGAGTGAACATTGACATTTTAGGAATCAGCAAACTAAAATGGACTGGAAAGGGTGAATTTAACTCAGATAACGATTATATCTACTACTGTGGGCAAGAATCCCTTAGAAGAAATGGAATAGCCATCAGAGTAAACAAGAGAGTCCAAAATGCAGTACATGGATGCAATCTCAAAAACGACAGAATGATCTCTGTTTGTTTCCAAGGTAAACCATTCAATATCACAGAACTTCAAGTCTATGTACCAACCAGTAATGGTGAAGAAACTGAAGTTGAAAGTTTCTATGAAGACCAACAAGACCTTCTAGAAGAAACACCCCAAAAAGATATCCTTTTCATTATAGGGGACTGGAATGTAAAAGTAGGATGTTAAGAGCTATCTGGAGTAGCAGACAAATTTGGCCTTGGAGTACAAAACAAAGCAGGTCAAAAGCTAAGAGAGCTTTGCCAAGAGAATGCACTGGTCATAGAAAACACCCTCTTGCAACAGCACAAGAGAAGACTCTATACATGGACATCACCAGATGGTCAACAACAAAATCAGACTGATTCTATTCTTTGCAGCCAAAGATGGAGAAGCTCCATACATTTAGAAAAAAACAAGCCCAGGAGCTGTCTGTGGCTCAGATTATGAACTCCTTATTGCCAAATTCAGACTTAAATTGAATAAAGCTGGGAAAACCACTAGACCATGCAGGTATGACCTAAATCAAATCCCTTATGGATATACAGTTGGAAGTGAGAAATAAATTCAAGAGATGAGATCTGAGAGACAGTGTTCCTGAAGAGCTATGGATGGAGGTCTGTGACACTGAACAGGATGCAGTGATCAAGACCATCCCCAAGGAAAAGAAATGCAAAAAGGCAAAATGGTTGTCTGACAAAGCCTTACAAATAGCTGAGAAAAGAAGAGAAGCTAAAGGCAAAGGAGAAAAGGAAAGATATACTTGTATGAATGTAGAATTCCAAAGAGTAACAGGGACAGATAAGAAACCCTCCCTCAGCAATCAATGCAAAGAAATAGAGGAAAACAACAATGGGAAAAACTAGAGATCTCTTCAAGAAAATTAGAGATACCAAGGGAATATTTCATGCAAAGATGGACAGAATAAAGGCCAGATATCATAGGGACCTAACAGAAGCAGAAGATATTAAGAGGTGGCGAGAATATGCAAAAGTATACAAAAAAGATCTTCACAACCCAGATAATCACGATGGTGTGATCACTCTCCTAGAGTCAGACATTCTGGAATGTGAAATCAAGTGGGCCTTAGGAAGCATTGCTACGAACAAAGCTATTGGAGGTGATGGAATTCCAGTTGAGATATTTCAAATTTTGAAAGATGATGCTGTGAAAGTGCTGCACTCAATATGCCTGCTTGAAAAGTCAGCAGTGGCCACAGGACTGGAAAAGGTCAGTTTTCATTCCAATCCCAAAGAAGAACAGTACCAAAGAATTTTCAAACTACCACATAATTGCACTCCACTCACATGCTAGCATAGTAATACTCAAAATACACCAAGTGATGTTTCAACAGTATGTGAACTGTGAACTTCCAGATGTACAACCTGGATTTAGAAAAGGCAGAGGAACCAGAGATCAAATTGCCAACATCCTCTGGATCATCAAAAAAGAAAGTGAGTTCCAGAATAACATCTAGTTTTGCTTTATTGACTATGCCAAAGCCTTTGACTACGTGGATCACAACAAACTAAAAAATTCTTCAAGAGATGGGAACACCAGAACACCTAACCTGCCTCCTGAGAAATCTGTAGGCAGGTCAAGAAGCAACAGTTAGAAATGGACATGGAACAACAGACTGGTTCCAAATCAGGAAAGGAGTACGTCAATGTTGTATATTGTCACCCTGCTTATTTAACTTATATGCAGAGTACATTATGTGAAATGTCAGATTGGATGAAGCACAAGCTAAAATCAAGGTTCTGGGAGAAATATCAATAACCTCAGATATGCAGATGATACCAACCTTATTGCAGAAAGCAAAGAACTAAAGAGCCTCTTGATGAAAGTGAAAGAGGAGCGTGAAACAATAGGCTTAAAACTCAACATTCAGAAAACTAAGATCATGGTATCTGGTCCCATCACTTCATGGCAAATAGATGGAGAAACAATGGAAACAGTGGCAGAATATTTTGGGGGGCTACAAAATCACTGCATGTGGTGACTTCAGCCATAATATTAAAAAATGCTTGCTCCTTGGAAAAAATGTTATGACCAACTTAGACAGCATTTTAAAAAGCAGAGACATTACTTTGCCAACAAAGTCCATCTAGTCAAAGCTATGGTTTTTCCAGTAGCCACATATGGATGTGACAATTGGACTATA
This sequence comes from Oryx dammah, assembly GCF_014754425.2. Classification (NCBI taxonomy): domain Eukaryota; kingdom Metazoa; phylum Chordata; class Mammalia; order Artiodactyla; family Bovidae; genus Oryx; species Oryx dammah. The sequence goes on from NW_024070186.1 coordinate 125,797,324, forward strand.
GAGAAAGCTGATTGCCAAAGAATTGATGCTTTTGAATTGTGATGTTAGAGAAGATTCTTGAGAGTCCATTGGACTACAAGGAGATCCAACCAGTCAATCCTAAAAGAAATCAGTCCTGAATATTCATTGGAAGGACTAATGGTGAAGGTAAAATTCCAATACTTGGGCTTCCTGATGTGAAGAACCGACTCATTGGAAAAAAAAACCCTGATTCTGGGAAGGATTGAAGGTGGGAGAAGAAGTGGACGACAAGGATGAGCTGGTTGGATGACATCACTGATGCGATGCACATGAGTTTGAAAAGGCTCCTGGAGTTGGTGATGGACAGGGAAGTCTGGCATGCTACAGTTCATGGCGTCACAAAGAGTCTGACACGATTGAATGACTGAACTGACTGAACTGAACACTGAATACATTGTTAGTGATGCTGGTCTGGATAAGTTAGAAGCTGGAATCAAGACAGGCAGAAGAAACAGCAACTTCAGTTATGCAGATGATATCACTCTTAATGGCAGAAAGCCAAGTGCAACTAAAAAGCCTCTTAATGAAAGTGAAGGAGCCAGCTGAAAACTAAATGTTAAAAAATCTTAAGATCGTGTCATCTGTCCCCATTACTTCATGGAAGATAGAAAGGGAAAGGTGAAGGTAGTGACAGATTTCCTCTTGTCTCTAAAATCACTGCAGATGTTGACTGCAGTCATAAAATCAGAAGATGATTGCTTCTCAGCAGGAAAGCTATGATAAATGTAGATAGTGTGTTGAAAAGCAGAGACACTCCTCTGCTGACAAAGGTCCATATAGTCAAGGCTATGGTCTTCCCAGTGATCACAAAAACATACCTTTGTGAGAGCTGGACCATAAAGAAGGCACAGTGCCAAAGACTTGAAACTGAAGCTCCAGTATTTTGGTCACCTGATGGGAATGGCCAACTCATTGGAAAAGTCTCTGATACTGGAAAAGGTTTTGAAGGCAGAAGAAGACGGCAACAGAGGATGAGATGGCTGGATGGCATCACTGATTCAATGGACATGAATTTGGGTCACAAAAGGTCAGATACAACTGGGCAACTGAACAACAACAATACATATAAAAAACACATATAAACACAAAATATAAATAGATATTTCCAAAGCCCTTGACAATGTGTTGGACACACTACCAGATAATTGGGATATGGATATGTATAAGACATATTCCCTGTCATTAAAACTACTGATGTTACAGATTATAGATATTTATAAAATACATTTACTATAGTGTTATAAGTATTTGATAATTAACTAGAGGTAAACACTGGGGCAATTGATCTCATACATTAGAGGCTTGATGGATCATGGTTAACAATAATTTTTGGATCATATCCAGGTAATCTTGATTTAGCATACACGTTGTGGAAATAGGAATTGTCATTTTTTTCAAATATTCCACATTAATCTGATGCAATTGGTTCCTATAATGAGTCTGCCAAACTTAAGTTTAAGGGCATAGTCTTCCACAAGACTACCCTCACTTCAAATACCAGTTACAGTTTTGAGTGTGCCTAGTGCCACTCTCACTTCTGACCAGCTGGCTACAAATCTAATGATCCTCATGGACTATCTCAAGTTCAGTAATTAACTAGACCAATGCATAGAACTCAGGAAAGTGTCTATAATTATGACTATAGTTATAGCAGTGGATACAAATAAAATCCCATCCAAGTCATACAGGTGAGGTCTGTTTCTAAATGTGAAGTCTCCATCCTCTGAAGAGACGTGTTATCCCACCAGTACATTGATATGTGACAATATACAAGGACTGCCAACCAAAGAACTTCATCCAGATTTCAGTGTCCAGAATTTTTATTGAGGCTTCAAAACTAGGCAAGATTGATTGAATCATCACCATGTGGTTTAACTCAGTCTCAAGCTAGTGCCTCCACATGGCTTAAAGCTCCAACCCACTATTAACACAATGGTCTTTCTGCTATGGCCTGCTCTATCCTGAGTCATCTCTTTAGCATAAACTACGTTAGTGCCCACTGTGACCCACTTCTTTGGTGTAAACCATATTGTGTGCTTTGGCCCAAGGAGGTCTGCCATGACTAATAGAGACACTCACTACTCTATAAATTCAAAAGGTAATCTTCTATAAACCAAAGACCAGGCAAGTTTATTACACCACCTACAAACTAAATTTTGAGAAACAAAGTTCCTTTAATATGAATGACATAAACAAAGGGATTTCTCTTAAACAGGGCTTAATATAGGCAATATTTGATATGGTCTTGGTTTATGTGTAAGAATTCAGTAGTTGTGCTTAAAGAAATCCAATGAGCTGAAAGTAATTTGGACAGAGATAAAGTTTCTGTTTGTGAATGGCGATTAGAGACAATGGAAGAGCAATAGCAGAAAATAATAAAATGTTATGTAGGTCCCAATTCATGTATGTTATACAAGTTTATAAAAAATGTAGGTTTATAGAAAAAGGCTTATGTAACACATCTGCATTAATCATCTATTGTGAATGTGTTGCTGAGAAAAACTTTGATTTTTACAAAAAATCTTAATAGGGTTCACATTTCTACATTTTTCTCCTTTATGATTAACAGTGTTTTTCCATTTGTTTTATACTTCTCACAGGAATATTCACAAAGGCTTAATGTTCTAAAAACAGCTTATCATTCAATAGGAGTTATTTGACAGTCTCTAAATTTTGAAACAACTGCTGCCTCCCAAACTTCCTAGAAAATGGAGATTCCAATGATTGTTAGGCAGTAGAACACCATTAACAAGCTTGAAGGAGATAAGATGTGTTCATTATTTTGAAGTCAGTCTTTTCAGGTTCAAATGTGGTTCAAAGGCAACAGGAAAAACAGTTCACACACAAAAACATGAGTGGGGTAGGAGATTTTTTAAAAGAGGCAAAAATTGACAGCAGTAGAGCAGCACCCCACTCCAGTACTCTTGCCTGGAAAATCCCATGGATGGAGGAGCCTGGTGGGCTGCAGTCCATGGGGTCACTAGGAGTCGGACACGACTGAGAGACTTCACTTTGACTTTTCACTTTCATGCACTGGAGAAGGAAATGGCAACCCCCTCTGGTGATCTTGCCTGGAGAATCTTAGGGACGGAGGTGCCTGGTGGGCTGCCGTCTATGGGATCACACAGAGTCAGGCACGACTGAAGTGACTTAGCAGCAGCAGCAGAGCAGTATATGAAATTAGTAGATAGACACAAGTTTATATGATTTGCTGCTTGTAAAAGGAAAGGGAAAATGAGATTCTATATCTTTTGGCCAGAAATATAGGAGAAATATATTTGAGAAAATACTTATTCAATTTTGAACATCATTTTATAAAGATGTTTGTATGATGATGGCTAAGCATGCAGTCACTAGTGAGAATTATTTGAAATTAAATTCTGGTTTACTTTCATCACCAGTCATATCCACAACTAGGTGAACTCTCCATCATGAACCTACGAGGGTGGCCCTACAAGGCATGGCTCATAGTTTCATTGAATTAGACAAGGCTGTGATCCAGCTGATCAGTTTGGTTAGTTTTTTGTAATTGTGTTTTCCATTCTGCCTGTCCTCTAACAGATAAGGATAAGAGGCTTGTGGAATGTTACCAAGGAAAACAATAGAATGAGAAAGACAAGAGATTTCTTGAATAAAATTAGAAATACCAAGGGACTATTTCATGCAAATATGGGCACAATAAAGGACATAAATGGTGTGGACCTAACAAAAGCAGAAGATATTAAGAGGTGGCAAAAATAACAGAAGAACTATATGAAAAATATCTTAATAACCCACATGATGACGGTGGTGTAATCACTTACCAGACATCCTGCAGAGTGAGATCAAGTGAGCCTTAGGAAGCATCACTATGAACAAAGCTAGTGGAGGTGATGGAATTCCAGCTAAGCTATTTCAAATCCTAAAAGGTGATGCTGTGAAAGTGCTGCACTCAATATGTCAGCAATTTGGAAAACTCAGCAGTGGCCACAGGACTGAAAAAGGCCACGTTTTACTCCAATTCCAAAAAAAAAAAAAAAAAAAAAGCCAATACAAAGAAACTTCAAGCTACTGCACAATTGCACTCATCTCACACACTAGCAAAGTAATACTCAAAATTCTTCAAGCAAGCCAGAAAGAAAAACACCAATACAGTATACTAACACATATATATGGAATTTAGAAAGATGGTAACTATAACCCTGTATGCGAGACAGCAAAAGAGACACAGATGTATAAAACAGTCTTTTGGACTCTGTGGGAGAGGGCGAGGGTGGGGTGATTTGGGAGAATGGCACTGAAACATGTATATTATCATATGTGAAACAAATCGCCAGTCCAGGTTTGATGCATGATACTGGATGCTTGGGGCTGGTACACTGGGACGACCCAGAGGGATGGTATGGGGAGGGGAGAGGGAGGGGGGTTCAGGATGGAGAACATGCGTATACCTGTGGTGGGTTCATGTTGATGTATGGCAGAACCAATACACTATTGTGAAGTAATTAACCTCCAAATAAAATAAATAAATTTATATTTAAAAAATGACATATTGAAATTAAAAAAAAAAAAAATTCTCCAAGTAAGGCTTCAACGGTACATGTGAGCTGAGAACTTCCAGATTTTCAAGCTGGATTTAGAAAAGGCAGATGAACAAGAGATCAAATTGCCAACATCTGTTGGATTATAGAAAAAGCAAAGAAATCCCAGAAGAACATCTGCTTCATTGACTACGCTAAAACCTTTGACTGTATGAATCACAACACAGTGTGGAAAATTCTTCAAGAGTTGGGAAAACCAGACCACCTTACCTGCCTCTTGAGAAACCTTTATGCAGGTCAAGAAGTAACAGTTAGAAATGGACATGGAACAAAGTGAAGTGAAAGTCGCTCAGTCATTTCCGACTCTTTGAGACTGCATGGACTACACAGGCCCTGGAATTCTGCAGGCCAGAATACTGGAGTGGGTAGCTATTCCCTTCTCCAGTGGATCTTCCCAACCCAGGGATCAAACCCAGGTCTCCCGCATTGCAGGTGGATTGTTTACCAGCTAAGCCACCAGGGAAGCCCATGGAAAAAAGGACTGGCTCCAAATTGGGAAAGGAGTACCTCAAGGCTGCATATTGTTGCCTTGTTTATTTAACTTATATGCACAGTACATCATGCAAAATGCCAGACTGTATGAAGCATAAGCTCAAATCAAGATTGCAGGGAAAATGTCAATAATCTCAGATATGTGAGTGACAGCACTCCTATGGTAGACAGCAAAAGGAACTAAAGAGCCTCTTGATGAAAGTGAAAGAGGAGAGTGTAAAAGCTGACTTAAAACTCAACAATCAAAAAACTAAGATCATAGCATCCGGTCCCATCGCTTCATGGCAAATAGATGGGGAAGCAATGGAAACAGTGACAGACTTTATTTTCTTAGACTCCAAAATCACTGAAGATTGTGAGTGTGGCCATGAAATTAAAATGTTTGCTCCTTGGGAAAAAAAAGCTATGACCAACCTAGACAGCATATTAAAAAGCATAGACATTACTTTACTGACAAATATCCATATAGTCAAAGCTATGGTTTTTACAGTAGTCACGTATGCATGTGAGAGCTGGACACTAAAGAGGGCTGAGTTCTGAAAAATTGATGCTTTTGAACTGTAGTGTTGAAGAATACTCTTAAGAATCCCTTGGACAGAGACGCTGAAGCTGAAGCTCCAATACTTTGGCCACCTGATGCAAAGAACTGACTCACTGGAAAAGCCCCTGATGCTGGCAATGATTGAAGGCAAGAGGAGAAGGGAACAACTGTGGATGAGATGGTTAGATGGCCATCATCTGTGGGGCCCTAAATGGGAAACCTTAAAAAAAGAAGGGCTAGCTTTGCAGTTTAGAGCTAAGATGGAGCCTGGAGGAAGAGATGAGGGTGCAGCCTAAGTTGTCTGTCAAAACTTTTGATTGGCTCTCTTGATTTCCGTGCATGTGGACAGTGCGTGATCACCATAGACTCCTGTTATAATGATGGCATATGATGATTTGACCTTTAATGTGATTGGTGTAACTATGGAAAGTCCCTTGCAAACCCCTGTCTCGTCTGATTGTCTCTTGCTCGCCGAGGGGCTGGGTTGGCGGACAGCAGGCTCACCTCTCCTTGGGACCCCTCGGCTTTGCTAAGGGAAGTTCCACTGCCTCTCTCTTTCTGCGGAGCGCCCCCCACAGAAACTGGCGCCCAACATGGGGCACGAAGCAGACGGACAGAGGTAGTGTCACCACGTGGCTCTGAAAGAAGGAGCGATGAAGGACCCTAGGCTGGTCGCAGCGCGGAGCTCCCTTTTAGAGGAGTATCACCCGAGGTAATCCGGATTTCAAGGTGGGCCCCCCTCTGCTTTGAGGGAAGTGGCAAAAAACTCTCCTGACTTATTTTCTTTCTTTTCTTCTTTTCTGATCTGTCCTTAATTCCTTTTTCCGGAGTTTCAGTGAACAGGCGAACAGTTGTGGAGGCAATTGACGAGTCCTGGCTAGGGCCACTCTCTGGCAGACTTTGAAGGCCCCACAACAGGTAAGCCTCAGTAACTAGAGCCCGACTGGGTGAAACTCCCCTTTAATCATTCTTAACTGAGGACGTGGCCTAGAATCTTCCCTGTGGGCACGGGTCAGGCACTTAAAGGCCATTAGGGTGCCTGCCACTTGAAGACTCCTATGACAGAATAAGGGGGTCATGGAATGGGCTAGAAACCTCTAGGGTGCCCACCCCCAGCAAGAAAACTTCCACGCAACGACGCAGGCACATAAACAGTTCCAAAAGCATACCATAAGCCCAACTTTCTGGCTGCCACCACTCCTGGTAGGATTTTTGGTGGTCATCCTCAGTGACTTTTCTTTCTTTTCTCCCTCGTCAGCATGGGAAATAACATTGGGAAATCTGATGAGCCTGCACTCAAGGCATTGAGATATATGCTCATAAGCAGGGGACTTGAGATTTCTGACGCTCAGGCCATTAAGGCCTGGGGGACCATTGTACAGTTGGCCCCCTGGGTTGCTTCGGCCAATCTGTTCTCTTGGGACACTTGGGATAGAGTACAAACCCTTGCTAGGCAGCGAGAGGTTCAATACGGTGAGGAGCCCCCCTTAGGGTTCTGTCTGATCATTTCGGCCCTCAAGCTCTGCTTTTCACAGAGCAAGGAGCATGTCATTGATACAGGTGCCCCCAATTCAAAATCAGAAAAACAATGGGAAAAGTTTGACGAGGAACGAGTCATGTCGCGCCAGAATATAGCAAAAGAGACTGTAGGGAATAAAGACGCTAGAGTGAATAGTGGGCCATGGGAGCCTTTGGAGATGATAAAGGGGCGGAAGAGAATAGAGACCCCTTTGATGCCTCAGGACCAGGACCCCAGGGGAGAGATCTGTGCCCCTCCCTGCCTCCCCCATTTGAGAAAGTTTCAGGAGCACCTTGGGTGAGAAAGATAATGAGGTCACCTTGGAAAGGGAGAACCTATCCCGGGGACCCTTGGGGATCCCCGCCGCCCTTTACTGGATTCAAGCCTTTCCTGTAAACGTTAACCTGGGGGGGGGGGGCGGGGAATAGGCCGGCAGCCTGGTACCCCTGGGAGGCCAGTGATTTAAAAGAGCTCGAAAAGGCAGTGACAGAGGATGGCCCAAACTCCCCGTGGGTGGAAACTATTCTCCAGGGCCTGGCTCATCAACCTCGTACAACCCAAGACTGGAAGATGCTATGTAAAGCAGTGCTTCCCAGCAACACCTATTGGCAGGTAGATTCTTTACCACTCGTATAGCAAGACTTGTTTCAGGAAAATGTCTCCAGAGTATTGTGTTGAAGTTCAGCCTAGAGTATGTTAAGGAGTGAATAGATCATATTAGAAAATTATTAATTGTCTAATTTTCTGCAGAAAGAGCATAGTGACTGCATCCACATTAAGGTAAAGAGGTCCATAGTATCTGGTAGTATTAACTGTGTATTTCTGATACAATCAGAAAGTCATTAATTTTGAAATCCTCATTGTAAGAATTGATTAAAACAGGGCATATTAATAGATGCTATAATAAAAAGGTAAAAGACTATTGAAAAGATATTCAGAAAGTTTCAAAATACTACTATATAGATTATTATACTCTTCACAAAATGAAAAAATATATTTTTATACTACTGGAGAGTGGGTAGTTACCATTTAATCAAATGATCAAACTTAGAATTACCAGTATTAGAGCAACCTGGCATTATATGTGTCCTGAATAACATGAAACTTGCAACATCATCTATAAAGTATCCTTGCCAAAACTAAGTTAAGAGACATAATGAGGAAATTTTCAGAAAGTGGAATATTCTACACGAAAATTGGCCTAAATTCGTACAGAGTAAGTGAAGTAAAATGTTATAGGATGGGACTGTTATAGATTAAAAGCAACTGTGGAGAATAAGCCCTCAAAAATGTAACTCTTGAATCTTGAGCAAATCCTGAATTAGGGGAAATAAACACTACACAGACTTTAGGGGAAAACAGTTATTGAAGTTTAAATATAAAATGGATATTACATTATATTGTATAATTATTTTAAATTTTCCTATGTGTGAAAATGTAGTGGTAAGTTAAGTATGCTTGTTCTTAGCGGGTGTGTGCTAAACTATGATTTCTATAACTCATTTTCAAATAATTCAGAAAAACAAAAAGAAGAATAACAAACATGGCAAATATTAACCATTATAAAATCTATTGGTGTTTGTTTTACTATTTCAAAATTTTAATTACCTATATTTTTGAACAAGATGAATCATGGAAAAGGTGATATCTAGAATCCCTAAAATTAATACACCTTGGGGTGGAAGAGGTCACTTAAGAATGAGGAGGACCAACTCTGCAATGTTTTTACTTTTTTGACATTTAAGATTGAAGGAGAGGATGCACACAAAAAAAATAAAAATTAATAAGAAGAAAGACTTAAGGAGAAGCAGACAGTGGGGCATGTGATGGCACACAGACCAAAAGAAGAAAATATCAAATACTATTGAGAGGATGAGGCAAGAGAACAGTAAAATGTAAATAATTTTAGGATTTTTGTGTATTCTACTAGAATATTTGTTAAATATATTGATGATAATTGTCAGCTTAATTATGAGAACATTCTGATTTATTAAGTTTAGCATAAAACCAAAAAAGCTGTGTGTTTTGTGAAATTGCAGGTAATGTTTCAGTTCAGTTCAGTTCAGTTGCTCAGTCATGTCTGACTCTTTGCAACCCCATGAATCGCAGCACCCCAGGCCTCCCTGTCCGTCACCAACTCTAGGAGTTCACTCAAACTCACTTTCATCGAGTCAGTGATGCCATCCAGCCATCTCATCCTCTGTTGTCCCCTTTTCCTTCTGCCCCCAATATCTCCCAGCATCAGAGTCTTTTCCAATGAGTCAACTCTTCATATGAGGTAGTCAAAGTACTGGAGCTTCAGTTTTAGCATCATTCCTTCCAAAGAACACCCAGGACTGATCTCCTTTAGAATGGACTGGTTGGATCTCCTTGCAGTCCAAGGGACTATCAAGAGTCTTCTCCAACACCACAGTTCAAAAGCACCAATTCTTCGGTGCTCAGCTTTCTTCACAGTCCAACTCTCACATCCATACATGACCACAGGAAAAACCATAGCCTTGACTAGATGGACCTTTATTGGCAAAGTAATGTTTCTGCTTTTCAACTGGTCATAACTTTTCTTTCAAGGAGTAAGCGTATTCACATTCAGAGAAATTTAAGAGACAATTTTTCTAAGATGATGATTTTCAAAGTAGGTTCCCCAGACCAACAACAACAGTATCAAATGAAAACTTTTAGAAATGTACATTTATGGTCCCATACTACACAGTCAGAACAATCTGTGCTCATACAAGCCAGACAAGTGATACTCATGGATACTGAACTTTAAGAACTGTTAGTCTAAGAGTTTTCATGGAAATGTTCTTAAAATAGTGGAATTCTAATTAAAACTTACATAGAGATAAAAATTATTTAAGTAAGAAGCACAAGAAAAGCAAACATGTCTGAAAAAATAGGCCAGAATCTAGATGTTGAGCCAGAAATTTCAGTCCCATTAGGGATTAGATCAGTCCCATTCAGGCCAGTATAATTTAATCTTTCCTTTCTCTGAAGCTGTAAAGAATTTGTAGTTCATGTCACATTCCTTGCAATGTAGTCTGTATTATATCTACCTGCATTATCTTTATTCCCACTGTCAATCATCCCCCACTCCCACACACACACACACACACACACACATACATAGACACACAAGACCTCAGATACACACATATTCTTTAGGAAGCCTGTGGTAGGTTGCTGCCTTTTCCTAAATCAGCACCTGGGATCAATGATTACAATTCATGGGGGTTTAGTCACGAAGTCCTGTTGAACCCTTATGATGCAACAGACTGCATCCAGGCTCCCCCATCCATGGGGTTTCCCAGGCAAGAATACTGGAGTGGGTTGCCATTTCCTTCTCCAGGGGATCTTTCTGACTCAGGAGTTGAAACTACGTCTCATGCATTGCAGGCAGATTCTTTACCGACTGAGCTATAGTGGTCCTATAAAACTATAAACTTTTTTGATAGAGAGAAAGTATAATGCATAATGGTAATCAATAAGTGCTTGGTAAAAGAAGGGATGCCATATAATTTATCAAATAAGTGTATGCTGACTGGCATGATAATTTTTTATCAATTCCTCCCACTTTTTGGTCATTTCTGGATAACTTGAGGGCTTTTGATTCAACAGATGTTAAGTAAAAGTAAATTTATTTTGAGTTTATTTATTTTAACTATTTGTCAATAATTCCTAAGCCTATTATCTATCAAGGAAGTGTATAGAACTTCCTTAGTTGTCAGTGGTTAGGACTCTGCACCTTCAGGGAGCATGGATTTGATCCATGGTTGAGGAATTTAAGATCCTGCATGTGCCATGGTATGTCCCTCCCCGCTTCTGAAAAACTGTAGATGGATAGAAGATTTCAGTTCCTGATACACTGATTAAGTTATAGGACTGAACCAAACATAGAATGACCTATGAAGACTAAGGAACTTATTTAAAGAAACAAACATCAATATATCAAAATTTAAGTTGTTAACTTTATCACCAAATTTCAAGGTCACATATTTGTTTCTCACTGAGGTGATACAGTATAGAGGCAGGAGAACAACTCATACTGAGGTAGTATGGTCAAGGACAGAGATTGCCAAATATTCACCTTGTAATTTCATTCCTTCTTACCTTTTCTAAGGCAACAATTATTAAGAGTGATGGTAGTAGTGGGGAGAGACTTTAGAATGGAGGCTGTTAGAGCTAACATTATTCTCTTCCATGCCTTGAAGGGATCAACTAATGACTCAATGACTACAGAGAGAAAACTAAAACTCTTGAAATAGTAGGATATCTAATATCTGGATATCTAACTAGAATTCATGTAGTTAAATTAATATGCTGAAGAAATTTGTTTAGTTAGGAGAAACTGCATGAAGCATTCAAATTAAATACTTGAGTTACTTATATGGGCTATGCCTAATTTAAAATTTTATGCATTGTGAGGTTTTTTTTTAACCTTTCTTTTTTATCTTTTTCTCACCTTAATTGACTGAAGTGAAATATTAGACTATTGGAATATTTTCTCTTGATTTGAATCACAGAAATTATTTTTCTTCAATTTTAAGAAAAGCACATATTTTGATTTTAATATTTTATATTTACTGTCCACTTACTGTCCTTTAAATAAAAGATATTAGATTAAGGAATAAATCCAAGAGGAAAACATAAAAATTGTAAATATTTATGCACCCAACATAGGAGCACCTCAATACAAAACACAAACACTCACAGACATAAAAGGAGAAATTGACAGTAACACAATAATAGTAGGGGACTTTTAACACCCCACTTACACCAATGGAACGATCATCAGAAAATAAAATAAAATAATACAAGCCTTAAATAACACATTAGACCAGATGAATCCCATTGATATCTTCAGGACATTCCATCCAAAGGTAGAAGAATACACTTTCTTCCTAAGTGTACAGGGAACACTCTCCAGGACAGACCACATCATGGGTCACAAATCAAACACTGGTAAATTTAAGAAAATTGAGATTATATAAAGCATATTCTCTGACCAAATGCTATGAGACTAGATACCAATTACAGGGAAAAAAGTGTAAAAAACACAAGCACATGGAGATTAAACAATACATTTCTAAATAACAAACAGGTTATTGAATGAAATCAAAAGGGAAATAAAAAATTCCTAGAAACAAATGACAATGAAAACATGATAACTCAAAACCTATGGCACGCTGTGAAAGTCATTATAAGAGGGAAGTTTATAGCAGTACAATCCTACCTCAAGAAACAAGGGAAACATCGAATAGACAACCTAATTTTACACCTAAAACAACCACAAAAAGAAGACCAAAAAACCCCAAATTTAGCAGAAGGAAAGAAATCATAAAGATTAGAACAGAAATAAATGAAAAAGAAATTAAAAAAACAATAGTAAAGATTAAGAGAACTAAAAACTGTTTCGTTGACAATATAAACAAAATTGACAGACCTTTAGCCAGACTCATCAAGAAAAAAAGAGAGAAGAACCAAATCAACAAAATTAGAAATGAAAAAGGAGAGTTTTGTCTCAACAGAAAATGAGACAATGCAGAATTTGTCTGCAACAGACAACATAGAAATACAATGGATCATAAGAAACTATTATGAGAAACCATATGGCAATAAAATGTACAACCTGAAAGAAATAGACAGATTTTTAGAAAACTTCAATCCTGCAAGACTGAACCAAAAAGAAATAGAGATTATGAACAATCTAATTACAAGCACTGATATAAAAACTGTGACCAAAAAATCTCCCCAAAATATTAGAAAAAATATAAATTTCAAGTTAGCAATCTTTTGTAAATTTTATATTGTACTATGTTTCTTCCAGTATAAGATGCTTATAAAAATAATACTTTAGTGTTACTGAACATAGGGCACAGAAGGAGGAATCCTCAATGCTTCTTCAAAACGGTTGTGAAACATAGGAAGCTGGCATTAAGCATTTAGGATATATTGATTTCAAGTATTTAAAATCTAGCTTACATGTTTAGAAGAGCCTATTAAAATTTTATTCATTATAAAGAGGAAAATTTTGAAAGCCAGCCAAAGGAAAACTGTTGTTAAGATAAATTTTTTGAATCTGTTATATACTTAAGCATGTAACTCTGACTGCCATTTATAAATGATGTACAATAATTATTAATATAATGAATAAGCATGTATAATTGGAATCATAAAAATTGAAAGCTAAACTGCTTTTTTAAAATGAATTTCAAATTATAATAGATATGTGTGATATTTGTGAAATTTTTATGGGTTTTTCAAATTTAAACTGTAAATAATTTTTTTTCACCTTATCCTGGACATTTTAGCTTGAACATTAAGAGGCAGAGAAAGGAGAACACATTTTATATTATATCAACTGTTTTATTGCTAAATATAATTTTAGCTAATGCATAAAAATACTATCCCTTACCACCCTAATACCACTCTAATGACAGAAAGTGAAGAGGAACTAAAGAGCCTTTTGTTAAGGGTGAAAGAAGAGAGTGAAAAATCTGGCTTAAAACTCAACAACCAAAAAGCAAAGATCATGGCATCACTGACTTTACACAAATAGATGGGGAAACAATGGGAACAGTGACAGACTTTATTTTCTTGGGCTCCAAAATCACTGTGGATGGTGACTGCAGCCATGAAATAAAAGATGCTTGCTCATTGGAAGGAAAGTTATGACAAAACTAGATAGCATATTAAAAAGCAGAGACATCACTTTGCCAACAAAGTTTCATATAGTCAAAGCTACGATATTTCCAGTAGTCATGTATGGATGTGAGTGTTGGACCATAAAGAAGACTGAGCACCAAAGAATTGATGCTTTTGAATTGTGGTGTTGGAGAAGGCTCCTGAGAGTTCCTTGGACAGCAAGGAGATCGAACTAGTCAATCATAAAGGAAATCAACCCTGAATATTCATAGGAAGGACTGATGCTGAAGCTTCATAATTTAGCCACCTGGCATGAAGTGCCAACTCATTGGAAAAGACCTTGATGCTGGGAAAGATTGAGGGCAGAGGGAGAAGGCAATAGAGGATAAGATGGTTGGAGGCATCACCAACTCAGTGAACATGAGTTTAAGCAAATTCCGGGAGATAGTGAAGGTAGGGAAACCTGTCATGGCTGCAGACAACAGGGTCACAAAGAGTTGGAAATGACTTAGTGACTGAACAGCAGCAGTATCTCCTTTTAAGACTATGAAGAAAAAAATAAAGCTCAAAATATGTTGACCTTTTTATATCATACTGTTCCTGTTATACATGAAGGAGTTTTTGCACTGACAGAGAGTTTTTCCTTGATCAAAATTTAGTCAGGCTCCTTGAACCTTTTTCTGCACTAGAGCTTGTCTTTGACTAGTGAGTTGTGTTTCAGCAAGAATCCTGCTAATCCAGTTTAGGAAGTATCACCTCACCCTTAATATAAAATCAATCTCCGCATCACCACCTTACCTTTGGATCTAAACAGATTCCTCTTAGTAATTTTCTGTACTCCTCTGACCCCCTCATTCTGCCCATTGGCTACAAATCCCTATTTGTCCTGGCCATATTCAGAGTTGAGCTCTGTTCTATACTGAAGTTTCTCTCGTTGCAATATCTCAAAACCTTCTTTGCTATTTTTAATAAGTCTCTGGTACAAATTTTCTTTGACTTCAACCAATTTAGCTTTGAATATGTATTTTTTCTCTTTTAACTGACACAGGTTAAATGCCATAGAAATTATTTAGGAGTCAAGTTTAAACAAGAAAACATCCTTTTCTGATCCAGACAGAAGAAATGAAGGAGATCCATCAGTTACTCTCTTTGATTAGTCCATAAAGACATGGTATAGAAAGTGGAATAACAGAAATAATTTAAGAGAAAGAAGAAAAAATTCATTAAGTTGATCAGACAAATTCAGTAACTTAACCTGGTAGAACATTTGCATGGTTCTCTGAAATGACCCCTACAATACCTTCATGAAACTTTTATCCTGATTCAAATAAGATTACATGACTATCACTTGCAAAAAATCTTGGCTTAAAAGAAGGTATCAATTCACTCTAATAAATATAAGATTTTGGAACAAACTTGGTTTTTTAAACTTCTAAGACACAATTTTAAAATAAATTAAGTATCTGACTTACCATTTTTAAGACAAAGTATCTTAACAGTTTTAAAATAAATTCCTTGCCTTTTCCTATTTTTTTCTTTTCTGTTTTGACTGCTCATTAATATATTTACTTTTTCTCTCTGTTCAGCTGCATTTTACTGTCTAATTTTTGCTTCTCTACACACCTGTCTCTTTCTTTCCTTTTGTTAAACAAAACTTCAAACCACAAAAGAAGCTGCTGAAATGCACATGGATGAAATGTTCTAGGCAGGTGTTTTTATTTATCCTGCCAAATGCATTGACTATCTAAGACTAAAAAAAAGAAAATGCCACCTGGTATCCTAGATACAGTGATGTTATGTAATGTGTAATGCTACTTATAATTCAAAGGAAATTGCCCAGCTATTATGCAGTAAGTCCTTTTGAAATTGTGGTAATTACAAAGTAGAGGACCCTCCACTATTACTTCATTATATAAGGAATATTTACCACAGTATATTTAAATAATAGTTGTCAGACATTTACCTGTGTAGTCATGTTTACCCTCATGAGATAACAGTGATTATTGAAAATGTTTATATCAAAGTTACTATCTAATTCTCATAATTTTATCTTTTTCAGAAACTTGTGCTGAATAACTCCATAAATGAACATGTGAGAATATGGCTAAAATTTTGAAAATATTTTATTTTGAAATTATGAATCATAATGTCAACATTAATCATAAAAACACCCAAGATCAATGTTTATTTTTAGAAACTAAGAATTTGGGCAAAGATGACATCTATTATATTTCTTTATCTATGCTTATCTTCTCCCTTCTCTCACCTTGTATTAAACCCCTTTGCTGACATTTTATCCACTCTCATAAATATAACAGACTTCTTGGACTCAGTTTTGGGCCTCCATTTTTTTTCCTTACATCCCCTCTGGAATAACTTTTGTTCATTTCACTGACCTCAATTACCATGCACATGATCATCATTCCCAAATGTTAATGTATGACTCAGGCTTCTTTTAGCTCCATTATTGTATATCCTATTACCTTCCTAATATGTCTTCTCAGAATTTTTACAGGTACTTCATCTTCACATTCAAAACTAAATGCATTGATAAATCATTTCCCCTGAATACTCTTCCTCTCTGTGCTTCCCAACACAATGTAAGCTGACTGTTGGGTGCATAGTAGACAGATAGTTAGTAAAAACCTATAGATTGAATGAATTATTTCATTGGACCTACTTCCCATTATCCAAAGCCTGAATGACTTGAAGTCATTCCTATTTTTAAAATGGTCTCATCATTGTTATTAATAGAAAAAAAAAAAGGAAAAAAATAGCTTTTCAGAGTCAAGCAGCATATCTACCATGTAAGAGGCAAGAGTGCTAGAAATTGTGTGTATATATTTCTACAAGAAGCAAACTCCTATGACATTTATCATTTGAAGAGGTAAAGACCATTTTAAACTCTTTTATAGACATTACTGCTCATGTATCTGCGTCTGCTGGTTGCAGCGTAAAAATTTGGGGCATGGAATATATTAGAAAACATAGATGAGGAATGGTTTCCTATCCCATCCTAGTTAGAAGTAGATTTTGGAATCAGATAAATCTTTCTTTGATTTTGACTTCACATTACTAGTTTTATTATCTTGAATAAGTAACTATGGTTCTGAATATTACATTCCCTATGTCAAAAATCTCCTACCTCATAGCTTAATTGGAAGTACTATGAGGTTTCAATAAGTAATTTCATAAGTATGAATATAACATGACAAAAAAACATGGTCAATGAAAGAATACTTCTGGCAGTCCAAATATATTAACAACAACAACAAAATTTTAGGACTGAGAGTCTCTAAGACTAACAGTCTTTGGTTATTAAAATTGGTTTCAAATTTTCTATTGACAACACTTTGCAGAGATGTTTATGGAAATTATGAATGTAAGATACCACACTAAGCAGAACATTTTGTATTAATAAAAATACAAAGTAAATTGAACTTGAAGAATTATAAAATACTTAAAAATCAAAATGGTATACTTAAAGTGGGAAAACTGAATGTTTGGGTTTTCAATGATTAAGTGACAAGATTTAGTGAGATTCACTCAACATGCCTTTTCTAACCTGTTCTTGGGCTAGAGAATTTCACACAGACCAATTGGGAAGCATATAAAGCATTTATCCAAGCTGCTCAGGTAATCTGACATTAGTGTCACTGTACCCCTTTTATAATGTTTAAGAAAATACAAAACAGACTGCAATAGAATCAGTTACACAAATGTTTTATATAGATATACATGCATACATTATATATATATATATATATATACACACACACACACACACATCATATATACATCACCAGCTCTCTATGGACATGAGTTTGAGCAAGCTCCAGGAATTGGTGATGGACAGGAAAGCCTGGAGTGCTGCAGTCCATGGGGTCACAAAGAGTCAGATATGACTGAGTAACTGAATTAAACTGATTATGTGTGTGTGTGTATATATATATATATATATACTGTGAAAAGATACTTTCACATTTTTAAGTTGAGTTTTTCATTATTTTTTAATTTTTTAATATTAATTCTTCTCTCTCTTTCAATAACTTGCTGCCTTTATTACATTTTCCCATGTAAGGTATTAAGAAAGCAAATTACATTTTAAAATTCTCACTATGAGAAACACTACTCAGGAGGACAGAGTGAGAGGTTTTGCTTTTTAAACAAAACCCTGTGGGCAGTACCAGGCATGTAACCAATTACTTATTCACTTGTCCATATATCTTTTGTTATATGAACGTTTTTCACAGTGTGAGTATCTTTAAGACTCACAAAGATGCTTTTGGCAGGTCATCAAATATCTGTTCCATTTTTTAAAAAAAGGGACCCACTGTGTAGTAGAAAAGGGGATAGGTGGATACCTATAGCAATTATTTCTGCTTTAAGTATAATAAACTTTAGGATAATTTGGAGAGAGCATATGCAGAGTGCATTTGAATTTCCTCATTTTAGTCATGTGTTCTGTAAACTGAGCAGAAAGCAATGTCAAGTGGCAAGGCCCGAAAAGAATCTACTTAACTAATGGAGGAAAAGTTTTGAAATTAATGGAAGAGAAAAAATCATAATGATATCTATTTCCTCAATTAATATGAGTGACATATTTTCATCTTGTTTGTACTCAAATCTAATAGTCTAAAAACTGTACTTTGCTATCCAGACTCTGTCAAAATTGTTTTTAGGTGAATATTAATGTACTTTTTTATTCTCCTTTTACAGAGTCTCTCTCTCTCTCTCAACACACACTGTCTCACACACACATAACCACTGAAAACACTGATAAAAGCCTGCCTGGTTTTAATGGCTACTGTAGAGATAAATATTTAAAAATATGACTATTCATGAAGTCTTTAGATTCTCCTGCATAGATTGGGCCCTAGTTCTCATACTCCCCTCTGGTCATTTGTCATAGTATACTTAGCACTTTAAAAAATAATAATGGAGTCACTGGAGCATTTCCCAATAGCTTAATAGAACCACATTCTCTCCTTTCCCCTTCTTTTAGCAAAAAATTTAGACTTAATACCCATTTTTTGGGTTTTACCTGTATATGATCCTTTCGAAAATATGCAAATAATCCTTTCTTCAAAAGGAGGTTATCTGATTATGCTGTATTTCCAAGGGCAAAATAACAAGAAAGGCTAAGTAGTTGAAGGGATTTTTAATTAATTCTGTAACTTTTACTCAGGTTGAAATTATTCAGTTTTCTCAAATTACTGAGAAAGCTTAACTCATTTTTCATGAGGAACCAATTCAGAAAAGAACTTTCTGAGCTTAATTTTTCAATTAAAATGTGAAGTTACTCAGTCGTGTGCAACTCTTAGCAATCCCATGGACTGCCAGGCTCCTCCAGCCATTGAATTTTCTAGGCAAGAGTACTGGAGTGGGTTGCCATTTCCTTCTCCAGGGGATCTTCCTGACCCATGGATCGAACCTGGGTCTCCCACATTGCAGACAAATGTTTTACCCTCCGAGCCACCAAAGCTGGTGGTAAATACATTTCCTTGGTTCTGATGCCAGGTCTCCTGTAAAGTTATCAAACATGGAGTGGAGATTTAACTAATCTCAAAATGGCTTTTAAAAATCTGTTTTTTTTTTTTTAATCAGTTTTCATTGTGGTAAATATATATATATATATATATATATATCATTCAATCACTATTTAACACTTTTTAAATGTACGGTTCATGGCATTAAGCACATTCATATTATTGTGCAACCATAACCACGATCTACCTTATGAACATTTTTCATCTTCCTCTACTGAAACTTTGTATCCATTAAAAAATAAATCCCCTATGACTTCCTCATACTAGACCCTGGCCTGGCAATCACCATTGTCTGTCTCCATGAATTTGGCTACTTTAGGTGATTCACATAAGTATTTACATAAGTAGTCATACAGTATTTGTCCTTTTGTGACTGTCTTTTTACAGTTAGTGAAATGTCTCATTTCATGTTGTAGCATTTGTTAAAATCTTTCTGTAGGGATGTTTATGTTGCAGCCGAATTTATACACTATATTTGAGCGTATAAGCTCATGTACACCCGTGGCGGATTCATGTCAATGTATGCCAAAACCAATACAGTATTGTAAAGTAAAATAAAGTAAAAATAAAAATTAAAAAAAAAAATTTAATAGGTGTGTGCGTGCTCAGTCACTTCAGTCCTTCCCGACCCTTTGCAACCACGTGGACTGTAGTCCACCAGGCTTCTCAGTCTGCTGTATATTCACCAGGCAAGAATACTGGAGTGGATTGCAATGCCCTCCTCCAGGGGATCTTCCTGACCCAGGGACTGAACCTGCATCTCTCTGCCTGATGAAATGTCAAGCTAGAGGGACAAAGTGGAGACAGGGTGGATTTAATCCAGTTTGCTATTTTCAGACCAATTCAATAATTTAGATGAACAGTCTCTTTAGACAATACTTTCTTTTAATTTTAAATAATCTCTTTTGTATTTGTCTCCACTCCTCCTTCTTGCTTCCATATGTTGGCAGGATATAAGGTAGCTGAACCAGTTCTAATGGCAGCAGAGGAGAGAGGCTTTGAATATACCTCTGACCATAATGAAGGCTGAGTGCTAAAGAATTGATATTTTTGAATTGGGATGTTAGAGAAGACTCTTGAGAGTCCCTTGGACTGCAAGATCAAACCAGTCAATCCTAAAGGAAGTCAGTCCCGAATATTCATTAGAAGAACTGATGCTAAAGCTGAAGCCCCAGTACTTTGGCCATCTGATGTGAAGAGCCAACTTACTGGAAAAGCCCCTGTGCTAGGAAAAATTGAGGGCAGGAGGAGAAGGGGGCAATAGTGGATGAGATGGTTGGTGATATCACTGACTCAATGCATATAAGTTTGAGTATACTCTGGGAGAGAGTGAAGGACAGGGGAGCCTGACATGCAACAGTCCATTGGGTTGCAAAGAGTCTGATATGACTGAGTGACTGAACAGCAACTGATATTATTCTGGTTTTTGTAGCAGGACTCTCCCTGTCCATATATTTTATAGGAGATGTGTTGGTAAGTGAAGTCTGCAAATAATTATATTATGATCTATTCTCCTGTGTCAGGCAAAGATGGAAAGTTCACCATCTAAATTTCCAACACAAAACCACTGGTTAGACTGACCTCCTTTATCAAGGTGCCCTACCAAAATTTAGCTAGTTTATCAACCTTCTGCAGGAACACAGAGTAAATTTTCAATAACTTCCTTATCTCATTCCTTGGATCTAACCATACCATATTGCTGATTTTTTTCTCTGAATTCTCTTGAGAGACACAAAGTTAGGCAAAGAAAGTTAGGCAAAGATTCTGTGACCTTGTTATTCCTTTCAAACCTATATATTAGTCTTTGGACTGCAAAAGGGAGATTAGGATACATACTGCTATCTGTTTAGACAAGATTTTTGGCTCCTCTATCCCACCATCTCCTGCTTGAAAGAAAGGTGGAGAAGGAATTTTATGAAGATGGTCAAAAGCTATAAACTTTCAGTTATAAGACAAAAAATTTCATGTGTACCACATGATTCATATAATTAATGCTGCTATATGTTATACATGAAAATTGTTAAGAAAGTAAATACTAAAGTACTTATTACAAGTAATTTTTTTTTTCTTTTCTGTGTGAGAGAGGGGATGTTCATTAAAATTATTGTGGTAATGATTTGATAATATATGTAAGTCAAAATTTATGCTCTATACCTTAAAATTATACAGGGCTATATGTCAGTGATATCTCAATAAAACGGGGAAAAAAAAAAAAAAACTCCAGTACAATTTTAAATAAGTCCCATCAGTACTAGTAGACTATTGAAATTAAACATAAAACTCAATATACATCAATCCAAGAAGTAATGTGAAAATAAATCTGAATTGTGTAATTTCTACAGCAGACATTTATCGACCTAGTTAAAATATAACACTGAAATTTTAAAAGAAAAAACTACAGTTTATATTCAACCATTTTCTGACTTTCGGTGAACTAGCCAATTACAGGAATAAAATAAATCAATTATACTAATATCTATATTTTTATGAATGAAAATACAGAATCATTTTTATAGATTGCTTTTGAAAAAGCAATCTAAAAAATAAGCACCTCCTCCATTGAAAATAAATAAAATGGCACAAAGCAAATTGTGATAAATTTCTGATGCCCAAAATATCACTGACAACCCTCTATTCATTTAACCCAAGGACTGATATTTGGATGGTTCCAACACTCTTCATAAGATAAAAACCACTATTAGCTACTTAGGCTTTAGTATGAATGAGCTTCCAGTTCTCAAAAGTAAGCATGTGCATTTAGCAATGGGAAATGATAAACCATTGACATACTTTTAAAATATTGGTTGATTAAGCAAATCCTGAAAGATAATGCCGTGAATGTGCTGCACTTAATATGCCAGCAAATTTGGAAAACTCAGCAGTGGCCACAGGACTGGAAAAGATCGGTTTTCATTCCAATCCCAAAGAAAGGCAATGCCAAAGAATGCTAAAAGTGAAGTGAAGTGAAGTCGCTCAGTAGTGTCCGACTCTTTGCGACCACATAGACCATAGCCTACCAGCCTCCTCTGTCCGTGGGATTTTCCAGGCAAGAGTACTGGAGTGGGCTGCCATTTCCTTCTCCAGAAGATCTTCCCAACCCAGGGATCCAACCCGGGTCTTCCACATTATAGGCAGACGCTTTATCGACTGAGCCACCAGGGAAGCCTAAGAATGCTCAAACTACCCCACAATTGTACTCATCTCACACGCTAGTAAAGTAATGCTCAAAATTCTACAAGCCAGGCTTCAGCAATACATGGACCATGAACTTCCAGATGTTCAAGTTGGTTTTAGAAAAGGCAGAGGAACCAGAGATCAAATTGCCAACATCTGCTGGATCATGGAAAAAACAAGAGAGTTCCAGAAAAACATCTATTTCTTCTTTATTGGCTATGCCAAAGCCTTTGACTGTGTGGATCACAATAAAGTGTGGAAAATTCGTCAAGAGATGGGAATACCAGACCACCTGACCGGCCACTTAAGAAACCTGTATGCAGGCCAGGAAGCAACAGAACTGGAAATGGAAATTCTTCAAGAGATGGGAATACCAGAGCACCTGACCGGCCTCTTGAGAAACCTGTATGCAGGCCAGGAAGCAACAGTTAGAACTGGACATGGAACAAATGACTGGTTCCAAGTAGGAAAAGGAGTAGGTCAAGGCTGTATATTGTCACCCTGCTTGTTTAACTTATATGCAGAGTACATCATGAGATACGCTGGGCTGGAGGAAGCACAAGCTGGAATCAACATTGCCGGGAGAAATATCAATAGCCTCAGATAAGCACCTGATACCACCCTTATGGCAGAAAGTAAAGAGGAACTAAAAAGCCTCTTGACGAAAGTGAAAGAGGAGAGTGAAAAAGTTGGCTTAAAGCTCAACATTCAGAAAACAAAGATCATGGCATCTGGTCCCATCATTTCATGGGAAATAGATGGGGAAACAGTGGAAACAGTGTCAGACTTTATTTTTTTGGGCTCCAAAATCACTGCAGATGGTGATTGCAGCCATGAAATTAAAAGACATTTACTCCTTGGAAGAAAAGTTATGACCACCTAGATAGCATATTGAAAAGCAGAGACATTACTTTGGCGACTAAGGTCCGTCTAGTCAAGGCTATGGTTTTTCCAGTAGTCATGTATGGACGTGAGAGTTGGACTGTGAAGAAAGCTGAGCATGGAAGAACTGATGCGTTTGAACTGTGGTGTTGGAGAAGACTCTTGAGAGTCCCTTGGACTGCAAGGAGATCCAACCAGTCTATTCTAAAGGAGATCAGTCCTGGGTGTTCTTTGGAAGGAATGATGCTAAAGCTGAAACTCCAGTACTTTGGCCACCTCATGTGAAGAGTTGACTCATTGGAAAAGACTCTGCTGCTGGGAGGGATTTGGGGCAGGAGGAGAAAGGGATGACAGAGGATGAGATGGCTGGATGGCATCACCGACTTGATGCATGTGAGTTTGAGTGAACTCCAGGAGTTTGTGATGGACAGGGAGGCCTGGAGTGCTGCGATTCATGGGGTCGCAAGAGTTGGACACAACTGAGCGACTGAACTGAACTGAAGCATGTTAGTGATTAAAAATAGTAATGTCTGCTCAAAATAATTTTGATCAGATAAAATCTCAATTGTGGTTTACACTAAGTTGGTTTTGCTTCATTTTGCAAAAGTAAACAGCATATGTGAAATATAAATGTATTTGACAGCATATAATAGTGTCTATATTTATAATGTATACATTTATACAGTGCATCAATGTATATAAGATGACCTGGTGATCATCTTGCATTTTTTTCAAGTCATATTTAATTATTTTCTATTTGCTGGCATTTCTACTTAATAGTCTTGAGATATTAAACACAAAGCCATATAGCATTACTAAGTGGACTTTGGTTTTAGCATTTTCTTTTTGCTTTTGTTCAATACTTCATACTTAGGAAATATTACAAGTGTTTTATTGCAACCAGTCTTCTGATTCATTTGTTGAATTTAATTTGATATATATGCTATTCATTAAACCCAGAGGCAGCTACAATGAACTTTTGACCTGTATTTCCTCAAAATGTAAAGCATGTTGTTGATATGATGACGAAGTGTAGATAATCAATACCAATGGAAAAAATCATTTGCATCAGATATTAAAACACATCCTCACACACAAGCACACCAGAAACCTTTCCTTATAGATTTGTTCTCAGCAAGGAGATTACCAGTGTTCAAATTAGTGTGGTAGCCCCTTTTCACTTTTCAGAAGGAAATATCCAAAAATCTAAAAGACTGTGAAATGTATTTTGTCTAGATGTTTACATGTGTGGCTAATAGTATTATATGTCATTTGAAGTAGGTGCAGATTGGATGATATATGTAGCAACTCAAAATATAAAATTATTATGGGATACTTTGCTTATTGAAAAATATTGCTAGAAATACAAACCTTCTCTAGGTTCCAAATCCATTACACAAATGCTTGAAGTTGTTAACATTTATCATTCTTTCATCCCAGGTATCTTATCCTTAGGGAATACCTGTCTGATGACTGGGTTGATGCTGTTATCAGTATTAGGCAATAGTAAAACACGTTGGTGACTATTAGACTCAACAGCTATTGATTTGCTGAGCCTGAAAAGTACTGCCATACTTCGCTTCACAAGCTTTCTTACAATCTTTTGAACCTAGGGTGATTATGCCTTAGAGAAGAATTTAAATTAGAAAAAGGCAAAGGAAGAAAATGCAGCCATGAAATTAAAACACGCTTACTTCTTGGAAGGAAAGTTATGACCAACCTAGATAGCATATTCAAAAGCAGAGACATTACTTTGCCAACAAAGGTCTGTCTAGTCAAGGCTATGGTTTTTCCAATAGTCATATATGGATATGAGAGTTGGACTGTGAAGAAAGCTGAGCACCAAAGAATTGATGCTTTTGAACTATGGTGTTGGAGAAGACTCTTGAGAGTCCCTTGGCCTGCAAGGAGATCTAATCAGTCCATTCTAAAGGAGATCAGTCTTGGGTGTTCTTTGGAAGGAATGAGGCTAAAGCTGAAACTCCAGTACTTTGGCCACCTCATGTGAAGAGTTGACTCATTGGAAAAGACTCTGATGCTGGGAGGGATTGGGGTCAGGAGGAGAAGGGGGCAACAGAGGATGAGATGGCTGGATGGTATCACCGACTTGATGCATGTGAGTTTGAGTGAACTCCAGGAGTTGGTGATGGACAGGGAGGCCTGGCATGCTGTGATACATGGGGTCACAAAGAGTCGGACATGACTGAGCGACTGAACTGAACTGAACAAGCCGTTGGGTAACCCTAACTAAACAGGATATTAAGTATGAGTGAGAAAAGCAAATAGATGTTAATTCTTTCATTTCATTTACAATGATCTTCTTTAGGGGTAACTTTCATGTGGTAAATATTCATTATACTTCCCACAAATTAGTTGAACGATGGAGATTTATAATTTATAAGTCAAATTGTAGACTTTTCACACACACACACACACACACACACACACTCCTCATCAGAAGTGTCCAGTTCTCTCAGGTACAGCTTCTCCAACAGCCTTCTCGGGTCTGTTTTCAGGCTGTGTGTGTGTTTAACATATGTTGATGTATGGCAAAACCATTACAATATTGTAAAGTAATTAACCTCCAATTAAATAAATTTATATTTAAAAAATAAAATACTTTTTGCATGTTAGGCCATTAGCTCAAAGAACTCATTGCTCCCCAGTGACACTTCCAGATCATATCTTTTGTTCTCTTTTCAAATACCCTCCTTCAGGAATTATTCTATTATCCCCAGCATCTTCTTTTAAGCTGTCAATTTTTGACATCTCACTGAGGATATTAGAATATGGTTCCATTTCTCTTCTCCATTCTTATTGCTGTCTTCCTTGCCAGGTTTTATTCTGGCTTTTGATTTATTATTCACTATTACAGGATTTCATGATGATCCTCGGCTTTCAGCTTGTATTGAAGATTGAAGCATGTCCGGGAACTTGTGACTGGTTTACTTTGTGATGATCTGGTGAACAATGATCTTCCTTCTTTTTATAAGAGGACACTAGAATGTCAGAACATCTCATTGGGGCCTTTCAGTCTGAGGTCAACAATCCTCCCTTTGTAGAAACAGTATATATCTGAATGTCAACACATGAGCAGTTGAGAAG
Source organism: Oryx dammah (assembly GCF_014754425.2). Lineage (NCBI taxonomy): Eukaryota > Metazoa > Chordata > Mammalia > Artiodactyla > Bovidae > Oryx > Oryx dammah. Next base: position 125,823,829 of record NW_024070186.1, read on the forward strand.
AAAAAATTGAAAGTTTGGCTCTTTGGCATGCTTTTTAAACCTGGTCTTCTAGCACCCATACTTGTCCTCTGCTCTGCCAGGCTGTTTCTTCCAGTGCCCACACCTGACCTCTGATCTCCCTGAATCTATGTTAATGAAGTTTTCCTGAGGAGAATGGAAAGCTTCCATTTTGTGGCTTCACATACTGAAGGAGGAAACTTGGTGGTATCGATTTTACAGTTAAATTTTTACTCAAACTCATTGCTTTAGCCACATGAATCATCCCAATTTTCCACGATGATTGATGATTTCAGGCTCTCATGGCTTTCTACAAGGTGAGTCTAAACACTTCTTTCAGGAAGTACTTTATGTTTTAGCTTCTTTGCTCATCCAGTTATAGCCTCTTGGCTTTCCTTACTTGAAATATATCTTATCATTTAACCACACTCTGTTTTGTTCTTACATATTTACAGAAATTTAATTCATCCATGATTTAGTTAGTGTGAATGGAGAGATGAGAATGATATCTAATTTATCTGTCATATTTACTAAGATCCTGGCCAATAGTTGGCCAATGGTTCAGTAAGTTTTGAGTAAGTAGTTTCATACTATCTAGTATATTATGTTTATTGCAAGAGAAGTCCAATATATAGATCATCAAGAACTGTTTATGGAAATATTGATGTATTGATAATGCCATTATTAAGGATAATTTCTTCACATTAATAACTTTTAGGACATTTAATATACAATTTGATTTTCTTGACTTTTTTAGTCTTTTTATTATTTGCTGAAAATTTCCCCCACGTTCTTATGCAGATATTTAAATATCATTTCCCTGCTTCAAAAATAAAATGTCTCTCCATGTAAACAGAGGCATGTTGTAAAATTTAATAAAATACATTTATTTACCTTTTGCACCCACACCATTGTTAGAAATACCAGATAAATTTTAACCCTGAGTGGGAGGACAAAAAGCACCTTAACTTTGGATTAAATTAATGAGTAAATATTATTTCTCACTAAATGCTTATCACTAAAATGCTTCCTATGACTTGTGATTGAAATTATTTTAATTTTGGATTACTTTCTTACTAAAATCATAACTCAGTTCTTATACTTTAAGACATTCTCTATCACATGAAGCATTATGTCACTAAGTCATCAATTCCAGGGCTAAACATGCCCCTTGTAGTGAAAATAAAAATACAACTTTATTATCTTGATCATCATTCTTTTGTTTCACGAAATAGACATTACTTAAAACCCAAAGTTATATGTATATTTTACAAATATACACTTTATATATAAAGGTCATATAAAGTTTATTTTGCATATCCAATCTCTAAACCATTCTCCTTGGACACATTTTTCATTAAAATGATTTAAATATAAAGTATATTATATAAAAGATATCAATATCATCTACTTTCAATATTGGTAAACGGGAAAGTAAAAAATTTCAAATCTGGTATGTGTATTCTTAAGGATTGTATTACTCTGTGTTTGTTCTCTGGTTTCATCAACATTAAGCTTTAGGATCTGTAGTTCTGTAACCAGAAACCAACTTTAGCAATGAATCGAGTTTTAAATCCAGCAGTCCTCGAAATAATTCCAAATGACAAATTCATCAGAAAAAAAGAAAGATCAGGATACAGTTTTGTTACAGCCATGGGGAACAAGAGGAAAACAAGTTCCTGAGCCCAGAAGAGAGATAAAGCAACATATTTGCCATGGATTCTTTCAGTTTCCCTTAGGAAACAATAACAACTCTAGGGTACCCCTTTCTTATAGGTTTTTATGGGGAGAAGTACAACTAGAGTATAACTGGGAAAGGCCTGTATAAAGTGACAGAAATTGAACTTATGTTACACTTAGGGCACTCTTATTCCTCACTTAGGGTACTTCAAGTGAAAAACTGACAGGTAAGAGCAGGTCTCTGTTAGAGTATAAAAATCGAATTCAATGACTAAAAAGAAACAGTATTTGCCTTACTTGAAGCAGAAATTCTTGAACGTGAAATATGAAAATTCTAGCTAATGTCTTCATTCTTAAATATTCACAAACTGTAAAATGTGAGATAAAGTTATTCCATGCAGTGCCTGGCGAAATGAAATAAAGACCTTCCAAGGAAATTTTAAGGACAGTAAAGTATATGCATAATTGATAATCTCCAGATGTCAGTATAGATAATAATCTAGAGTTTTAATGATTTTATGATTTTAGAGAATGTAATACAAAGATTGTCAAGCGTTTGTGATCATTAAAAAAACAGGGTACCTCTCCCCATAGGTTAGGATTATGAAAGACAATCAGGGAGGGATATATTTGCTAGTGAATATTTTCCAGATAGTTTATCTGCAATGTGTAAAAGCAGGAATGGCAGATACATAGTTGTGTGTGCAGGAAGAGAGGAGAAGACAGATATATACCTATTAGTCCAAATCTCATGTCTTTAATGAAAACTATCTCAAGACAATGTAATGAACCCCTTCAATAGATCAGTTTTCTATTTAGGAGTCCATGTAGTAGAAAAGAGGGGACATTACCATAAATATTTATATGACCCAAAACTTCTGTATCCAAACAGTGATTTTTAAAAATAGTTAAATTCTTAACATACTTCTTATTTATAACATTTTTATAGCTAAGGCAAAATAGCTCCCTCAATTAGTGATGAAATTGTAAGTAAGGAAAGTTAGAGAATGAAGAAAATTCTTAAATATATTATAACAGTACCCTCCACATTTGGTATCTTTACAATGTTGCAAAAGATAGACATTCAAACTTTACCTTAACATCAAAGTTAAGATTGCATTGCCTGATGATAAAGGCAATGCTGTTATGATTAGATTAAACAAATACTTAAACTACTTATAATAAAATCTGAAAATAATAAAATTTATTTCAAAGCATAAGCAAGCATTTATTTCAGGAGATAATCAGGCAATGATTTAAAGTAGAAATGATAAAAGAGCAGTTTCAGAAGTATTATTTAATTCTACAGGCTTATGAATAAAAGAAATAAAGTTAAAATTCTTTATGCCCTCTTTCTTAGCAAATATGTTATAGCTGCAGTTGCAGTATAGGTTTAATTTATATATTTTAAAAGTGTAGCATGACTAGAGAGAAATTCCCACTGGTTCATATAGAATTACCAAATAATGCTTGCTTCCAAATATACTTGAATCTTGGTAAAAGATAGCTACCATATATCAAAAATTGTAAATTACTTGCTTGGATATTATTTAGCTACCCTCACATAGCATCCAATAATTATATAATAAAACCAAGTCTGTGTGTGCATACATGGGTACTTCTCTCAGTTTTACAGATTATATTTAAAGTTATATAACATTTGAATGACAAATCACTGTAAAGTAATTTTACTCAGCAATATATAACTATATGCATCAAAACAAAAAACTTTTATACCCAAGAGAATTTGTTAATAAATACATTATTTTTACTCAGTTCTTATAGGCTCCTATACCTTTTTTCTCTATCTTCCTGTATATTAATTCAGGCCTCTGGGGACCCAGCCCCAGGCAACAGATAGCCAGCCTTTTCTATTCTTCATTAAACTCCCTATTTCTCAGTACTGTTTTCTAAATTTGGTTCAGTATTAGTCAGGTCTCTTCCATTAACTGAAGAATTCTGCCCATTTCCTCCATGTCTGAGGGTAGAGGACATTTCTATCATTGTTGGGGAGAACAGTTCACAGTACAGTGGACAAAATCACTGGGAAGAGGCCAGAGGGACTTTCAAAAAGCTAGTGGAAGTTTACTTTGCTCATATTTCAAAATATAGGAAAAATGAAGCTACAGTTTGAACTTGGAAAAGCATTTTAACTCCCAGTTCTTGGGAGGCATGAATATATTCTTATTTCTTCCTACTATATTGGTTTTTTCTATGGTAAGGGATATATGGATTAATATGGTAGAGGATATATAGGTTAATAAAGAAATATTTACTAGGATGTAAGATTTTCAGTGGTCAGACTTGCCATCAGTAATGATATAATAATTTTTTACACTAGTACAAGTTGTACACAAGCACTTTCTAGATTTGCAATTTTTCTAACATTTGTACTCAGTGTGTTTAGAAGAGAAATTGCAGAAGACTAATTCTGTGCTGCAAAATGTAACTTTCTCAATTCTCCCATAGGTTTATTCTGGTTATTTATAGTCTGAATAAAGGCTTGGACCTAATTGTATACATTTTGGGAGCAAGTGGATAATGAAAGGTGAATCCATTTAAGTCATTTCTAAGGTCTGAAATGTCACTGGAGGAAGAAAATTATTTTACATATAGATTTATATCAAGTGTTTATTATTTTTAATATCCCTGTGCTGCACTAAGGCAAATGCTTCTAATATGCTTTTTTAAGTCAACAAAATTATGTGAAAGATTGTGTGTATAATTGTTTGTACTTTATATTTTTATAGAATTTATTGGCAGTTGCATCTATCTAAAATATCTAAGAATAGTTTTATATCATAGTTTGAGTTATTTTCATTATGGTTTAATTAAAAACTTGAAGAAGAGGAAATTGGTTGAACGTCCACCTTGTGCCTGATGCTTGACGTGCATTATCTTACATAATCTTTATAACACAAGGGTATTCTTGAAGCAGCTGGGGAATATTTGTCTTGATTGAAGTAAGAAGTCAATGTAATTAATCATCAACTATGACTTTGACCTAGATATTGCCATGTTGATACTTAAGACAGTAACTTCAAGTTATGTAGGTACTGTTGAAAGTAGCCTCTAAATCTAAATGTATTTTCACTTGATGCCATTCTCAGAATTGGTCAGGGAAATATGTATTTAGCATACTCCTACTGTCACTTCCTCTTCTGTTATTACTCTTTGGCTGAGTCTTCTTGTGGCCTTTTAAGACCATCTCTAGGTATTTTCCTCATTCAATACCCTTTAACTCAGCATTTGTTCTAAAGATGTAGAAGGTTTAGTAATCTGTTTTTCCTTAAGTTTTAATAGAGAGGTTTACCTGTTTTGAACTGATTTTTGAGTATATTTCATACCACAGATATAAAACAGCCCTTTAACAACTATAAGGCCTTTTTCAAAATCCTTCAATTTGGCAATGATCTCTAATTTCAGCTTGACCTCACTAGCCTCAGATATCTGAAAAGATGCTCACTTAGGAAATATTTTATTTCTTCCACTTGTGAATTAATTATTTTAGACAGCTATTTTCTTTGCTTTTGTCTGGTGATACCCATGCTATTGTGATATTGATGGGGAAGACCAAAAATCAAAGGGGTAGCAAAAGTCATTTAGCCAAAAGACTATTTACTGAGGGATTAAGGAAATGATGAAGAAATGGGGAAGCATGAAAGGACTAGCAAGAATACAGAGCTATTATTTACCCTAGGCTGAAGGGGAAAATGGGAAAAAGTGGAGTCATCAGATCCTTAGATAATTGGAATAGAACAAGAGGAACACCCCAAACGGAGCTTTGGCAGTAGAAGCTGGAAGCCAGTATCTGAGTAATGTCCAGGTTCTCTGCCACTCTGAAAGCTCTCCATTGGCTGAAGGAAGCTTGGGATCTGAGGCAGGAGCCCAGGAAACATTGTCTATAAATGTCAGTCTCCTGTGGTACAGATTAGGACAGCAAGCTAATAATACAGATAGCAGGAGAGGGTGGTGAGTGTAAAATAGTCAATGTAACATTCAAATGTAGATCTCCCACTCAGATCTCACCTCTGAATTTCAGACCTCTATTTAACTGTTTACTTGATGCTTCAGGGCGGTGTGAGGGAGCTTCCCTGGTGGCTCAGAGGTTAAAGCATCTGCCCGCAATACGGGAGACCTGGGTTCGATCCCTGGGTCGGGAAGATCCCCTGGAGAAGGAAATGGCAACTCACTCCAGTATTCTTGCCCGGAGAATCCCATGGTCAGAGGAGCCTGGAAGGCTACAGTCCATGGAATCACAAACAGTTGGACACAACTGAGTGACTTCACTTTCACTTTCATAAATCAAATAGGATTCTGTGGTATGTAGAGTTCTAAGATAGTCCTTAAATTTCCTGCTCTCTGGTGTATCTAGCCTGAATAATCCCTTCCTTTTGTGGAGGGTCCTAAGAATGTGATGTGAGAGTTGTACCATTGATTAGGTTATGATATGTTAGAAAGATGATGTCACTCCTTGATTTTGTTATATCACATAGGATTGCTTGGTAGCTAACTAGGGGGATTCTCTTGCTGGTCTTGAACAAGTAACTGCCTTGTCACGGAGAGAACCACCTGGCATGGAATCCTAGGAGCTGAGAATGGCCAGGAGTTGACAGACAACAAGAGTAGCACGTGAGGCCTAGCGTTCAAGGAACTGAATTCTGCCTGAATAAACTTTTAAGAGTATGCTGTGCTCTAGATGAGAATTCCAGAATGGCGGACACTATGATTTCAGCCTTGTGAGACCCTGAGCAGAGGATTCTGTCAAGTCAAGCCCAAATTTATGATCTATAGTAACTTTAAGATAATGAGTGTCTTGTGTTTAAGAGGCTAAGTCTGCAGTAATTTGTTACACAAAGCTAAAAAATCTAATAATATGAAACAGGCTGAAAATAAACTTCTGACTTCCACTCTTAAATGGCACATCTGCTCCTCCCCCAGTTTTCCTTAGGTAACTCCATATTTCAACATACTAAGGTCCCCAAATCCTTATTCAACTTTGATTTGACTCAATATTTCATATTTTACAAAGTTCATCTATAAATCCTGCTGGCTCTATCTTCTAAACATATCTGTAATTCTTTATTCTAAATATGTCTGTAATATCTTACCCTTTGACCATCACTTGGCTTACTCTTCATTCCTTGTTTGTATTTTTTCAGCAATTTCCAAACTGATCCAGCTGCTTTTGTATGTGCCCACAAAAATCAAATCTCCACAAGTAATGAGACTAAGACTTATAAAATATAAATTTCAAAACTTTTCTGTTCAAAACCTTACAGCAATTTCCAGTATCACTCCAAAAAAAAAAAAAAAACCCTCTCTATAAATGGTCCAAAGACATCAGAACAAATGAAAGTGGGATCTGTGGTCCACAAATTATTCCTGTTCATGCCACTTTCATTACCAGGTTATGGAGTCTGGATTTTGTAACATTTTCACTTTTCCCTATGTTATACTTATGCTTGTGGTTATTAAAATTAATTTTTATTTAATTAATTAATTTTTCCAAAATTTGGGTTGCATGTTAGAGATCTACACTTACTTAATAATTTCATGATCTACAGCTATGAAATTAAAAGGTGCTTACTCCTTGGAAGGAAAGCTATGACAAACCTAGACAGCATATAAAAAAGCAGAGATAGCACTTTGCCAACAAAGGTCTGTATAGTCAAAGCTATGGTTTTTACAGGAGTCATGGACAGATGTGAGAACTGGACCATAAAGAAGACTGAGCACTGAAGAAATTGATGTTTTCAAATTGTGGTGCTGGAGAACACTCTTGAGAGTTCCTTGGACAGCAAGAAGATCAAGCCAGTCAATCCTAAAGGAAATCAATCTTGAATATTCATTGGAAGGACTGATGCTGAAGCTCCAATACCTGATGTGAAGGGTCAACTCACTGGAAAAGATCCTGATACTGGGAAAGATTGCAGGTAAAAAGAGAAGGGGGTGGCAGAGGATGAGATGGTTAGATAGCATCATTAACTCAATGGATACGAATTTGAGCAAACTCTGGGAAACAGTGGAGTACACAGGAGCTTGGTATGCTATAGTCCATAGGATTGCAAAGAGTTGGACACAACTTAGCAACTGAACAACACTTACTTTAAATTTGTGTTTCTAGTAAGTCAGTTTAACTATAGTTTACAAACAGGGATTGGTATGTGACAAAATGTACCTTAAAAAAACTCCAATCGAACAATTTATTAACCATTGAGAGTTTGAGAACCTCTCAGATTTCCTACCACCCCATTCCTTGCTTGCTAAGCTCCAGGCTCACTGACCCCTGGATAGTCTTCAAACTCCCCAAATGCAATCCAATCTCTGGGACCCTTGCTTGAAATAGTCTTGTCCCAGATATTCTTAAGGTTTTATCTTTCACCTCACTCAGGGTCTCTACTCAAATGTCACATCATCAGAGAGCTTTTAACAATCACTTTTTCTTTTATCATTACACTTTTGAAATGCAGCAATCCCTCTCCCTTACTTCCTTTGTTTAATTTTGTTTTTCTCATTTAAGATGTATTTATTAACATTGTATATATGTATTTGTTTGTGTTCATATACATATAGTTGTAAGTAAACATGAATGAATTTCTAGGAATACATGTACATGTATACACATATATTAGTTATTTTTATTGATGCTATAACAAATTACCACAAACATAGTAGGTTAAAATAAGTCCTTTTAATATGTTACTATGTTAAGCCAAGGCTTAAGACATGTATATCTTTTGGTGGCTATTACTCTGTTATAATATGAACATATATAAACAAAAATATTGTTCATTTTTCACCCAAAATACTATGAGTTTGTTAGAAGTGGAACTTTGCATAATCAGTGCCTAGGACATTTCCTGGCATGTTTTGTTACTATAAAAAAGTAGTTTTATACATATAGACAGTCATTGATTTAATGAAATTATATTTTACATATATTTCTTAGGCATGTGTATGTGTGTGTGTGTGCGTGTATGAACTGAAAGAATGGCAGAAGCTTAAAGGTAGCTAAATGCAAACTTACCCAATTATTTTGAACTATCGACTCACATTGATTCTAAACATTTATTTGTCATTGATTCTACGTTTCCATTTCATAAACAATAAAAAAGTTTCAGTTGATGATATATGCCTTTTAAAATAGATTTCAGCCTATTTAAAGGATTAATTTACTTCTAATTTTAAACCATTTATGCAAAAAAATGGTTTTTACCGAGGCTAACCAATAAATCTTATCCTTTATGGTAAGACATAGTTATAAAGTGTCAATATCAATGTTGTAGGGATCCCTCTTCTTTCTTTGTACTAGTAGTTACTTAATCTTATGGGGGAGGAGTAGTAAATTTTAGCTTTTCAAATAAATATAATCTGGCCATTCGTTTAGGAATATATATATACATAAGCAATTCTGAAAGAGATCAGCCCTGAAATTTCTTTGGAAGGAATGATGCTAAAGCTGAAACTCCAGTACTTTGGCCACCTCATGCGAAGCATTGACTCATTGGAAAAGACTCTGATGCTGGGAGGGATTGGGGGCAGGAGGAGAAGGGGATGACAGAGGGTGAGATGGCTGGATGGCATCACTGACTCGATGGACGTGAGTCTGAGTGAACTCTGGGAGTTGGTGATGGACAGGAAGGCCTGGTATGCTGCGATTCATGGGGTCGCAAAGAGTTGGACACGACTGAGCGACTGAACTGAACTGAACTGAAGCAATTCAAAAAACCTTGTTTGTTAATAATGCACTAAATATATTTGTAAATACTTTTTATGTATCTTTTAGTTTCATTTTCCTGTAATTTTGCTTCTGAATTAAGGAGAATAAAGTGATATGATAATAATTACATGTCAAACTTTCCAAATTTTAGTACATAATACTCAGGCTGTTGCTTTGTGATTAATCAATAAGAAAATAAACTTTGATTAGTACCAAAAATATTCATAATATATTTTTCTCTACTTCTTCAAATTGTATAATTTAAGCCTCTGCATTAGGTATTAAGATATTTGTTGGCATTGATATTCATTTAGAAATTCTAATAAAATTCACATGGCACTGGACCAATTTAATGGAATAAATAATACCTCAAGCTTTATACAGGGAACCCTTAGGCAAAAATTTCCTCTGAACACAAAGAAAAGGAGGAAATCCATTCATTTGTTCAACAAAGGCCAGATACTGTGCTAGTACAGCAGAACAACCATGAATCAAAACAGACAAATATTTTGTTTTTATGGAGCTTATGTCCAAGTGGGGCAAACATCATAAACAAGAAATACCCCTATGTCAAGTGAGGATAAGTGCCGTGAGGAAGAACAAAGGAGGGTTAAGAAATAGAAAGTGATGGCGATGGGAAAATGTCCTTTCATATAAAAAAGAGAAAGTTCATTTTAGAAAGTGAGATGTAAGTAGAGGTCAGAAAGGAGTGAAATGCCCAGGTATGTGAGTCAAGAGCTTTCCAAGCAGAGGAAAATTTTTTTAAAAGTTTGTGGAATGATAATAAAGATAATTTTCCATCTTTATGTTTTACTTCCAGGAAAAGTATTTATAGCATAAAAATAAAACTAGAAATATTTGTGGTAAAGTATGAAGAATACACAGAGATTATTTTTACAGAAGCATATGCCTGAAGGTAAGTTGCAACAAAAATGAACTGCCTGGGCAAAGCTCAGCCTTCACTGAGTAACCACTAAGGCTTGTCAGAGGGAAGTTAGAGAATTTAGGTATGTTCTCATATAATTTTCCAAAGAGGATGGATGTGAACATTAAAGCTGCATTAGTCTCTAACTAATTTCTCAGACCTCTTATGGCAACCATTACCCCCAGTGCATTGGACTGCACTTCCAACTCTTAATGCAGGACAAAGTTCTCACACATATTCTTTGAAATACTGTCTTTTCCTTGAATTACTTTATCTTTATGACCACTTCAAAAGTAATGATTAGTAGTCCAATTTCTTTATTTTACGTAGCAAGACAAGTTTGTTAAATCAGACTCATTTCTTCTGAGTCAGGTCATGCTACTCAGGACAACACTACCTCTGATTTAACATACACCTTAAATTTAAAAACATTCAATTCCTATAGCTTTCCATTTGCCCTTTCCTTTTCTAAGGAAAAAATATGAAAGTATGCTATATAAAAATTTCCAGTTTGCTAGCATATTCTTTTTTCTTGTTTGCTGCCTTTTATATAAATAGTTTAGAGTTGTATTTGGTCTAGCAGCATTAATTTTCTTTATCCTCAGACTATGGTCCAATTCATTCAATAAACTGTCTGGAAACCAATACATGTATATTAACATATAATTAACATATTCAAAGCACTTTGGTGGGCACATACTGTAAAGCATATATTACATAACAATGCTCCTAGACAATTTTACTTGTCTCCAAACATTGAAAGTAAAATAAAATTTTATGCCTGCCCAATTCTGGAGTTAAAAGAAAAATATACAGGTCACCAAAATCCAGGGTAATATGTTTTTTTCTAAGTTACAAGAAATTACAGACAGGCATAGTGTTGATCATGGGATCCTGAACTTCAAGACTACAATTATGAGAAAGTCAAATTTGGGGGCAAGTTCAAGATGGCAGCATAAAAAGATCTTCAACTCACTTCATCCCACAGACACATTCAATCTATTGCTACATGCAGAATCAGTTCAGTTCAGTTCAGTTCAATTGTTCAGTCATGTCCGACTCTTTGAGACCCCATGAACCACAGCATGCCAGGCCTCCCTGTCCATCACCAATTCCCAGAGTCCATCCAAACCCATGTTCATTGAGTTAGTGATGCCATCCAACAATCTCATCCTCTGTTGTCCTCTTCTCCTGCCCTCAGTCCTTGCCAGCATCAGGGTCTTTTCAATTGAGTCTGCTCTTCCCATCAGATGGCCAAAATATTGGAGTTTCAGCTTCAACACCAGTCCCTCCAATGAACACTCAGGACTGATTTCCTTTAGGATGGACTAGTTGGATCTCCTTGCAATCCAAGGGACTCTCAAGAGTTTTCTCCAACACCACAGTTAAAAACCATCAGTTCTTCAGTGATCAGCTTTCTTTATAGTCCAACTCTCACATCTTTACATGACTACTGGAAAAACCATACCCTTGACTAGATGGACCTTTGTTGAAAAAGTAATGTCTCTGCTTTTTAATATACTGTCTAGGTTGGTCATAACTTTCCTTCCAGGGAGTAAGCGTCTTTTAATTTCATGGCTGCAGTCAGCATCCACAGTGATTTTGGAGCCCCAAAAAACAAAGTCAGCCACTGTTTCCACTGGTTCCCCATCTATTTTCCATGAAGTGATGGGACCAAATGGAAAGATCTTAGTTTTCTGAATGTTGAACTTTAAGCCAACTTTTTCACTCTCTTTACCTTCTTCATACAGAATAATCTCCTCTTAAAAAAAGCCAAAAACTAGCTGAGTGACTGTTACACATTAAGAGAGCAAGAAAAACCTATACTGGAATGATTGGGAAAGGCTGAGACATCATTGCAAACTTTTCCCCCAATTTGATGACCCACAATCTGCAAGGAGCTCAAAACTTGGAGCTCCTCTCTAAAAAGCATTGAAGGGCTTGAACCACATACCTGGCACTCAGACTTTTAAGACCTGCCCCAGAGAGGAGCACTCAAAACATCTACCTTTGAAAGCCAATGGGGATCATGTGCATGAGACTCACAAGGCCATAATGAACTGAGATGTGATTCTTAACCCACCCCAGTTTCCAGTACGGAAGCAGCCATTTGAAAAGCGCCCAGATACTCTGTAAAGGAGGTTTATTTGCTTACCTTTAAATGCTGGTCTGAGGGGCAGGCATCTAACTTTAACACACATCTAGAGGACTGCAGAAGCAGAGGCTGGCAGGAGTCGTTATTATACTGTTTACCTCACTTCAGCAATGGATCCCATTTATTATTATTTTTTTAAGTCATAGTCTTTTTTCACCTTCAGGAGCACCATCTTTAAACCTTTCCTCTACCATGCTTCAGAGAGCCACTATCCCCCTAGGGGTGCTTTTACACATATCTGATGCCCCATTTTTGTGGCTGTCACCTAGAGGAGACCTCTTGATCACCTGGCTCTAGTGACCAGTGTGGCCTGCTATCCTAGGTACTGTGGGACTATAACAAATGGAGAGACAATTCTTGGCTGGCTACCAAACCAAACTGCGCAGACAACCAACTCAAACACACTTCTATTCTCTATGCAAAAAAAAAAAAAAAAAAAAAAAAAGCCCTGTTGGCTTGTCCTGGACTTTTCACCTGAGGCACAAGATTTGGATTTGACACAGACCAAGAAACCTATAGCCAAGTTCTCAAGGAACAGAGACCAGTGGGCATCAACTCTGTGATTTTTATTTTCCTCACTCCAGCTTGTTGTTATCTATGAGAATAAGGTTCATCCCTTTACCAGGCAGCTTGATTATTGTAGCTGCTGCCAGGGGATGCCTTTAGATTGTCTGGTTCTAGTGGCCAGTGGGGCATAATCTTATGTGTCCCATTGGACTGTTACCAACAGAGAAAGTATTCTTAACTGACTATCACCACCAGAGAATCAGCAATAGGTAACAGTCCAAAGAAGCCAGTCTTTCTGTGTAAGGGGCCTATTAGCTTGTCTACATAGCTGCAGTCTTAGGTGTAAGCTTCAGATAAAACATTTATCTAAGGGCTGACTCTAATCTGTTTCAGACACCACATAAGATGGTGCTATCTTTTCAGGCTCCCTATGCTACACTTAAGAATGCCAGTATTGTTAGGAAGGGAGCATTTACATGTGTCTGGTGTCTGGTTTTTATGTGTGGTGCTCTGGTCTTCTAATGACTCCCTCCCAGGTAAGACCCCTTGACCACTTAGATCTGGAGGTCAGATGAACTTGTGATCTTTGTCCCCTGGGACTGTAACAAATGGAGAGACAGTTCTTAGCTGCTACCTACCCAGGACACAGAACAGATGGCAGGCTGAAATATATCCCCAGTCTTTCTATGAAATAGGCCTATTTGCTTATCCTAGAATTTCAGGCTGAGGAGCATGCTTTTGGTTTTGCACACATGTAGACAAGGGACTACTAAAATGCTCTCTGGGGATGAAGCAGGTAGACACCATCTTTGAATTCGCCATCTGCCTCATTTCAGCTCACCAGTATCTCCTGGGAAGAAGTCTGTGCTCTTGTCTTGTAACCTGACTTTTATGACTGACATGCTCTTGTCTTTAACCTGACTTTTATGACTGACATGCAGGGGACACTTCTAGGTCACCTGGATTTAGTGGTCAGAGGGACTTATGCTTATAATCACACAGGACTTCATATATTTGCATCATTTTAAAGCTGCTGCCTAGGGAACTAGCTTCCCATCAGGTTCAGTCTATGTGCTGGTTGAGATCTTCCTCTTGGAAATGGACAGGATGAGCATACCCTCAACTATGAGGAGCCACTAAAAATAAAATATATTACTTTGACAGTCTCAAAGGATTGAAAGACAACCAAGAGCTTGGGCAGGGTTGAATTGTAAGGTTTATCTCCTACACAAGGCCACTTCCTCAAGACTGAGAGAGGTCAATCTTTCATCTTATGCAAACAATACACAGAGAGAGTCAAGGAAAAATGAAGAAGCAAAAGAATATATTTCAAACCAAAGAACAAGATAAAACTTCAGAAACAGTCCTTAATGAAATGGAGATAAGTAATTTAACTGATAAAGAGATTTTAAAAGTTCACAAAGAGCTCACCCAACTTGGGAGAAGAATGGATGAACACAGTGAGAACATTAATAAAGAGGGATCAAATATAAGGAAATACCAAACAGAAGTTTCAGAGCTAACAAATACAATATCTGAACTGAAAAATACACTAGAGGGTTCAACAATAAACAAGATGAAGCAGAAGGAAAGGATCACTGAATATGATCAATGAATCATATTCATATCAGTGAATCACTGAAAGGATCAAGTGAATATAGTTTAAGAGTCTCATGAGACAATATCAAGTAGACAAACATTAATGTTACAGATGTCTTAGAAGAAGAAGAGAAATAGAAAGGAACAGCAAAGTATTTGAATAAATTAATGGCTGAAAACTTCACTAATCCAGGAAAGGAAACAGATACCCATATCCATGAAACCTTGAATGCTCCAAATAAGAGGAATTCAAAGAGACTCATATCAAGACATAGTATAATTAAATGTAAAAAATTTAAAAACAAAGAGAGAATCTTAAATGTAGCAAAAAAAAAAATTTGCTATGTTCAAAAATATAAGACTATCAGAAGATTTTTCAGCAGAAACACAGCAAGACAGAAGGAAGTGGCATGATACAATCAGAATACTTAAAGGAAAAACTCCCAATAAAAATATTCTAGACCCTGTAAAGTTGTCACTCAAAATTGAAAGATAGTACTTTCCAAACAACCAAAAGCTAAAGGAGTACATCACTACTAGACTGGCCTTACAAGAAATGTTAAAGGGGTTTGTTTAAGCTGAAATGATAGGACACTAATTAATAACCAAAAAAAAAAAAAAAACATGAAAATATAAATCTTACTGGTAGAGTAAAATATGTAGTAAAATTCAGAATAATCTAGTGTGGTAAAGGAGGTAATAGTCACTGAAAAAGCTAGCGTGAAGACTGAAAGACAAAAGTAGAAAATATAACTGCAATTGTATGCCACTTTATAAAGGGATATATAAAATGAAAATATGTAAATTGTGACATCAGGGACACAAAATATTTGGGCTCACAAAATGTAGAGCTGTAGAATGTGATCAAACTTAAACAATAGTCAATAAAAACATATTTTTTAAATGCAACCTGTTATATGTAAGCCTCATGGTAACCACAAAGTAAAATCAATAGATACACAAAATATGGAGAGAAAGATATCAAAACACAGCAGTACAGAAAGCCATCAAATTAGAAAGGAAGAGAAGAATAAAAGAAACTAGGAGAATTACAGAATGTTCAGAAAATAATTGAAAAAATAGAAATATGTACATACCTATAAACAATTCCTTTAAATATTAACAGACTAAAGTCTTCAATCAAAAGACACAATATGGCTTACTGGGGAAAAAAGATCCAGTTATATGCTGCCTATAAGAGACTCATTTCATATGCAAGGACACCCATAGACTGAAAGTTAAATACTGGTAAAAAAAATAGTTGAAGCAAATAGACACCAAAATAAAGACAGGTGGTTATACTTAAATCAGATAAAATAGACTATAAAACAAAGATTTTAATGAGATGAAAAAGATCATTACATAATAATAAAGAAGTCAATCCAATAAGAGTATACAATGTTTGTAAGTATTAATGCCCCCAACATAATAGTGACTATATATATATATATATATATAATAAATATTAACAGACCTAAAAGGGAAAAAATACACAACAGCAAACTAATAGGAGATGTTTAACAACCTGCTTTCATCAATGGATAGATGATCCAGACATAAAATCAATAAGTAAACATTGGCCTTATTAACAATTCAATCAGACAGATTTAACAGATAACACACAGAACATTCTATCCCAAATCAATAGAATGCACATTCTTCTTAAGTCCATTGGAACATTCTCTGGGCCATTATAGTACTTTAGGACACAAAACAACTCTTAATATATTTATAGGATTGAAAACTGAACAAGTGTTTCTTTCTAATTACAAAAATATAAAACAAATAAGTTACAAGAAGAAAGCTTGAAAATTCAAAAATATGTGAAGATTAAACAACATGCTACTGAGCAACTAAGAGGTCAAAAAAGAAATCAGGAAAGATAAAAATATGTTATGACAAATGGAAATACAATATATCAAAACTTATGCTATGCAGCAAAAATAGTTATGAGGGATATTAATAGTGATAAAATCCTATTTTAAGAAACAAGAAAAATCTCAAACAACCTAGTTTTACAGGTGAAGGAACTAGATAAGGAAGAATAAAGTCCTAAATTAGTAGAAGAAAGAAAATAACAAAGATCAGAGCAGAAATAAATCAAACAGGTTTTAAAACAAAACAACTGAAAAGATCAATAAAACTAAGATATGAAAGATAATAAAAGACTACGCTGAAAAAATTATACACCAACAGATTGGACAATCTATAAGAAACTGATAAATTTCTAGGTACATGCAATCTATCAAGACTGAATTATGAAGAAATAGAAAATCTGAATAGATAAATTACTAGCAAGGGGTTTGAATCGTGAAAGTCTAGAACCAGGTAACTCCACTGTGACTTCTACTAAACATTTAAAGAACACCAATTCTTTTCAAACTCTTCAAAAAATTGAAGAGAGAAAAAAATCTTTCAAATCCATTTTATGAGGCCAGCATTACCCTGACTTCAAAACCAAACAATGATGCCACAAGAAAACTGCAGCCCAATATCCCTGATAAACATAGACAAAAATTCCTCAAAACAATATTAGCAAACTAAATTCAACGGTATATTGAAAATATCATAGGAGAAGAACAAAAAGAAATGAGTGGGACAGCATTAATTTAAAAGCTTTTGCATAGCAAAGAAAACTATTAAAAAATTAAAAGGCAGCTTACCTAATAGAAGAAAATATTTGCAAATCATGTATCTAATAAGGAATTAATATCCAAAATATATGTTCAACTCATAAAATACAATAGCAAAAAAAAATCTTAAAACTCAGTTAATAATTAGCAGAGAACCTGAATATGCATGTTTCCAAAGAAAACATACAGATGACCAACAAGTATATGAAAAGATGCTAAGTATCATCAATCATTATGAAAATGCAAATCAAAATCACAATGAGATGTCACCTCACATCTGTTACAATGGCTGTTTTCAGTTAGAAAAGAAATTTAAACTTTGGTGAGGATGTGGAGTAAAGGGAACCCTTGTATACCAGTAGTAGCAATGTAAATTGGTACAACCATTATGCAAAACAGTGTGAATATTCTCAAAACATTAGAATTGCCATATGGTCCACCAATTCCGCTTCTGAGTATTTATCCCAAGACAATGAAAACATTAACTCAAAAAGATACATGCATATTCACAGTGGCATTATTTTGTAATAGCAAAGCTGTGGAAGCAAACTAAGTGTCCATTGATGGATGAATAGATAGAGAAATTGTGGTATACACACTGAAACATTAATCAGTCTTAAAAAAGAAGAAAATCACAACATTGATAGACTTTGAGGGCATTGTTTTTGCTTGTTTTAGTTGCTAAGTCATGTCTGATTCTTTTACAACTGCATGGACTGTAGTCCGGCAGGTTCTTCTATCCATGGGGTTTCTTGACAAGATTGAGGGCATTAGGCTGGGTAAACTAAGCCAGACAGAGCAAAACATATACTGAATGATCTCACTTATACTTGAAATCTAAAAACAAATAAACACAAACACAAACACAACTCATAGATTCAGAGAACAGACTGATAGTTGCCAGAGGCAGAGGGAGTCAGCCAATTGGTAAAGGAGGTTAAAAGTGCAAACTTCCAGCTATAAAATAATCATGAGGATGTAATACACAGCATTGTGAATATAGTTAATAATACCATATCTTTATATTTAGAAAGTTGCTAGGAGAGTCTTAGAAATTTTCATAACAAGAAAAATATTTTGTAACTATACATGTAGATAATTTTTAAATAGATAAACTGTGGTGATCACTTCAGAATATATACAAATATCAAATAACTATGTTGTACACCTGAAATTAATATGATATGTAGATTATATCTCAATAAAAATATTAATATGATTAAATGGAAACTCTAAGGTTTATTATGTGCAACAGAGGGCAGATTGTGGAGAATAAAATTATTGTCCTCAAATACTCATTTATCATTAATCCACATTCTTTGGCATAGAAGTTTACAGTATCTCTTGTTAGAGGCAGATTATATTTCCCCAAAATTGACTTTCATGTTGGTCATATGATTTTGTTCAGTAGATGGGTGGTAAGTAGACTTCGTTAATGGATCAGTTCAGTTCAGTTCAGTCACTCAATTGGTCCAACTCTTTGCAAGCCCATGAACTGCAACACACCAGGCCTGCCTGTCCATCACCAACTCCCAGAGTTTAGTCAAACTCATGTCCATTGAATCGGTGATGCCATCCAACCATCTCATCCTCTGTCAACCACTTCTCCTCATGCCTTCAATCTTTTCTAGCATCAGGGTCTTTTCCAATGGGTCAGTTCTTCGCATCAGGTAGCCAAATTACTGGATATCATCTTCAGAATCAGTCCTTCCAAAGAATATTCAGTACTGATTTGCCTTAGGATGGACTGGTTGGATGTCCTTTCAGTCCAAGAGATTCACAGGAGTCTTCTACAATGCTGCAGTTCAAAAGTATCAATTCTTCAGCGCTCAGCTTTCTTTATAGTCCAGCTCTCACATGCATACATGACTATTGGAAAAACCATAGCTTTGACTGGACAGATTTTGTTGGCAAAGTAATGTCTCTGCTTTTAAATAAGCTGTCTAGGTTACTGATAACTTTTCTTCCAAGGAGTAAACGTCTTTTAATTTCATGGCTGCAATCACCATCTGCAGTGATTTGGGATCCCAACAAAATAAAGTCTGCCACTGATTCCACTGTTTCCCATTTGCCATGAAGTGATGGGGCCAGATGCCATGATCTTAGTTTTTTGAATGTTGAGCTTTAAGCCAACTTTTTAACTCTCCTTTTTCATTTTCATCAAGAAGCTATTTAGTTCTTCTTCACTTTCTTCCATAAAGGCAGTGTCATCTGCATATCTGAGGTTATTGATATTTCTCCTGGCAAGCTTGATTCCAGTTTATGCTTCATCTAGTTCAATATTTCACATGATGTACTCTGCATAAGTTAAATAAGCGGGGTGACAATATATAGTCTTTTTCTGTTTGGGACCAGTCTGTTGTTCCATATCCAGTTCTAACTTTTGCTTCTTGACCTGCACACAGATTTTTCAGGAGGCAAGTCAGGTGGTCTGATATTCCCATCTCTTTAAGAATTTCCCACAGTTTTTTGTGATCCACACAGACAAAGGCTTTGGCATAGCTGATATAACAGAAGTAGATGTTTTCCTGGAACTCTCTTGCTTTTTCAATGATCCAACAGATGTTGGTAATTTGATCTCTGCTTTCTCTACCTTTTCTAAATCCAGCTTGAACATCTGGAAGTTCATGGTTTAAATACTATTGAAACCTCGCTTGGAGAATTTTGAATATTCTTTTGTTAGCTTGTGAAATGAGTACAATTGTGTGGCAGTTTGAGCACTCTTTTCATTGCCTTTCTTTGGAATTGGAATGAAAACTGAGTTTTCCAGGCCTGTGGCCATTGCTGAGTTTTCCAATTTTGCTGGCATATTGAGTGCAGCTCTATCACAGCATCATATTTTAGGATTTGAAAGAGCTCAACTGGAATCCCATCACCTCCACTAGCTTTTTTCGTAGTGATGTTTTCTTGACTTGACTAGACTAGGCCCACTTGACTTCTTCACATTCCAGGATGTCTGGCTCTAGGTGAGTATGCGTGATCATACCATCATGATTATCTGGATCCTAAGATCTTTTTTTGTATAGTTCTTCTGTGTATTCTTGTCACCTCTTCTTAATATCTTCTCCTTCTAATAGGTCCATAGCATTTATGTACTTTATTGCTCCCATCTTTGCATGAAAATTTCCGTTGGCATCTAATTTTCTTGAAGATATCTCTAGTCTTTCCCATTCTATTTTTTCTTCTATTTTATTTTCTTTCTTTCTTTATTTTATTTATTTATTTTTTGCATTGATCACTGAGGAAGGCTTTCTTATCTCTCCCTGCTATTCTTTGGAACTCTGCATTCAAAAGGGTATATCTTTCCTTTTCTTCTTTGCCTATCACTTCTCTCCTTTTCATAGATATTGTAAGTGCTCCTTAGACATCCATTTTGCCTTTTTACATTTCTTTTTCTTGGGGATGATCTTGATCCCTACCTCCTGTACAATGTCACGAACCTCCATCCATAGTTATTCAGGCACTCTGTCTATCATATCTAATCCCTTAAATCTATTTGTCACTTCCACTGTATAGTCATAAGGGATTTGATTTAGGTCATACCTGAATGGTCTAGAGGTTTTCCCTACTTTCTTCATTTTAAGTCAGAATTTGGCGATAAGGTGTTCATGATCTGAGCCACAGCCAGCTCCTTTTTGCTGCTTGTATAGAACTTCTTTGTCTTTAGCTGTAAAGAATATAATCAATCTGATTTCACTATTGAGCATCTGGTGATGTCCCTTTGTAAGGTCTTCTCCTGTGTTGTTGGAAGAGGGTGTTTGCTCTGACCAGTGTGTCCTCTTGGCAAAACTCTTTTTAAACTTTGCCCTGCTTCGTTCTGTACATCAAGGCCAAATTTGCCTGTTACTCCAGGTATGTCTTGACTTCCTACTTTTGCATTCCAGTCCTCTATAATGAAAAGGACATCTCTTTAGGGTGTTAGTCCTAGAAGGTTCTGTAGGTCTTCATAGCACCGTTCAACTTCAGCCTCTTCAGCATTATTGGTCAGGACATAGACTTGGATTACTGTGATATTGAATGTTTTTTCTTGGAAACAAACAGAGATCATTCTGTCATTTTTGAGTGCATCAAAGCACTGCATTTGGGACTCTTGTTAACTATGAATGCTACTCCATTTCTTCTAAGGGATTCTTGCCCACAGTAGTAGATCTAATGGTTATCTGTGTTAAATTCACCCTTTCTAATCCATTTAAGTTTGCTGATTCCTAAAATGTTGATGTTCACTCTTGCCATTTCTTATTTGACCACCTTCAGTTTGCCTTAATTCATGGACCTAACATTCCAGGTTCCGACTCAATATTGCTCTTTACAGCATCACACTTTTCTTCTATCACCAATCATAGCTACGACTGGCTGTTGTTTTTGCTTTGGCTCCTTCTCTTCATTCTTTCTGGAGTCTTTCTCCACTGTTCTTTTGTAGCATATTGGGCATCTACCCACCTGGATTTTTCATCTTTCAGTGTACTATCTTTTAGTGTTTTCATAAAGTTCATGGGGTTCTCAAGGCAAGAATCCTGAAGTGGTTTGCCATTCCCTTCTCTAGTAGGCCACTTTTGTCAGAACTGTCTGCCATGACCCATCCATCTTGGGTGGCCCTACCTGGCTTGGCTCACAGTTTCGTTGAGTTACACAAGGCTGTGGTCCATGTGATCAGATTGGCTAGTTTTCTGTGATTGTGGTTTTCAGTCTTTCTGCCCTCTGATGGAGAAGGATAAGAGGCTTATGGAAGCTTCCTGATGGGAGAGACTGACTGAGGGGGAAACTGGGTCTTGTTCTGATGGGCGGGGCCATGCTCACTAAATCTTAATCCAATTTAGAGTGTGGTCCACTGGAGAAGGGAATGGAAAGCCACTTCAGTATTCTTGCCTTGAGAACCCCATGAACAGCATGAAAAGGCAAAATGATAGGATACCAAAAGAGGAACTCCCCAGGTCATTAGGTGCCCAATATGCTACTGCAGATCAGTGGAGAAATAACTCCAGAAAGAATGAAGGGATGGAGCCAAAGCAAAAACAATACCCAGTTGTGGATGTGACTGGTGATAGAAGCAAGATCCAATGCTGTAAAGAGCAATATTGCATAGGAACCTGGAATGTCAGGACCATGAATCAAAGCAAATTGGAAGTGGTCAAACAAGAGATGGCAAGGGTGAATGTCAACATTCTAGGAATCAGTGAACTAAAATGGACTGGAATGGGTGAATTTAACTCAGGTAACCATTATATCTACTACTGCAGGCAGGAATCCTTCAGAAGAAATGGAGTAGGCATCATGGTCAACAAAAAAGTCCATATTGCAGTACTTGGATGCATTCTCAAAAACGACAGAATGATCTTTGTTCATCTCCAAGGCAAACCATTCAATATCACAGTTATCCAAGTCTATGCCCCAACTAGCAATGCTGAAGAAGCTGAAATTGAACGGTTTTATGAAGACCTATAAGACCTTTTAGAACTAACGCCCACAAAAGATATCCTTTTCATTATAGGGGACTGGAATGCAAAAGTAGGAAGTCAAGAAACACCTGGAGTAACACGCAAATTTGGCTTTGGTGTACAGAATGAAGCAGCACAAAGGTTAATAGAGTTTTGCTAAGAGAATGCACTGGTCATAGCAAACACCCTCTTCCAATAACACAAGAGAAGACCCTACACATGGACATCATCAGATGGTCAATACCAAAATCAGATTGATTATATTCTATGCAGAAAAACATGGAGAAGCTCTATACAGTAAACAAAAACAAGACCAGGAGCTGACTGTGGCTCAGATCATGAACTCCTTATTACCAAATTCAGACTTAAATTGAAGAAAGTAGGGAAAACCACTAGACCATTCAGGTATGACCTAAATCAAATCCCTTATGATTATACAGTGCAAGTGAGAAATAGATTTAAGGGACTAGATCTGATAGATAGAGTGCCTGAGGAACTATGGAATGAGGTTCGTGACATTGTACAGGAGACAGGGATCAAGACCATCCCCATGGAAAAGAAATGCAAAAAAGCAAAATGGCTGTCTGGGGAGGCCTTACAAATAGCTGTGAAAAGAAGAGAATCGAAAAGCAAAGGAGAAAAGGAAAGATATAAGCATCTGAATGCAGAGTTCCAAAGAATAGCAAGAAGAGATAAGAAAGCCTTCTTCAGCAATTAATGCAAAGAAATAGAGGAAAACAACAGAATGGGAAAGACTAGAGATATCTTCAAGAAAATTAAAGATACCAAAGGAACATTTCCTGCAAGGAAGGGCTCAATAAAGGACAGAAATGGTATGGACCTAACAGAAGCAGAAGATATTAAGAAGAGGTGGCAAGAATACACAGAAGAACTGTACAAAAAAGATCTTCACGACCCAGACTATCATGATGATGTGATCACTAATCTAGAGCCAGACTTCTTGGAAAGTGAAGTCAAGTGGGCCTTAGAAAGCATCACTATGAACAAAGCTAGTGGAGGAGGTGGAATTCCATTTGAGCTGTTTCAAATCCTGAAAGATGATGCTGTGAAAGTGCTGCACTCAATATGCCAGCAAATTCGGAAAACTCAGCAGTGGTCAAAGAACTGGAAAAAGCCAGTTTTCATTCCAATTCCAAAGAAAAGCAATGCCAAAGAATGCTCAAACTGCCGAAAGTAATGCTCAAAATTCTCCAAGCCAGGCTTCAGCAATACGTGAACCATGAATTCCCTGATGTTCAAGCTGGTTTTAGAAAAGGCAGAAGAACTAGAGGTCAAATTGCCAACATCTGCTGGATCATGGAAAATGCAAGAGAGTTTCAGAAAAATATCTCTTTCTGCTTTATTGACAATGCCAAAGCCTTTGACTGTGTGGATCACAATAAACTGTGGAAAATTCTGAAAGAGATGGGAATACCAGACCACCTAACCGGCCTCTTGAGAAATCTGTATGCAGGTCAGAAAGCAACAGTTAGAACTGGACATGGAACAACAGACTTGTTCCAAATAGGAAAAGGAGTACGTCAAGGCTGTATATTGTCACCCTGCTTATTTAACTTCTATGCAGAGTACATCATGAGAAATGCTGGACTGGAAGAAACACAAGCTGGAATCAAGATTGCCGGGAGAAATATCAATAACCTCAGATATGCAGATGACATCACCCTTATGGCAGAAAGTGAAGAGGAACTAAAAAGCCTCTTGATGAAAGTGAAAGAGGAGAGTGAAAAACTTGGCTTAAAGCTCAACAATCAGAAAACGAAGATCATGGCATCTGGTCCCATTACTTCATGGGAAATAGATGGGGAAACAGTGGAAACAGTGTCAGACTTTATTTTGGGGGGCTCCAAAATCACTGCAGATGCTGACTGCAGCCATGAAATTAAAAGACACTTACTCCTTGGAAGGAAAGTTATGACCAACCTAGATAGCATATTCAAAAGCAGAGACATTACTTTGCCGACTGAGGTCCGTCTAGTCAAGACTATGGTTTTTCCTGTGGTCATGTATGGATGTGAGAGTTGGACTGTAAAGAAGGCTGAGCACGGAAGAATTGATGCTTTTGAACTGTGGTGTTGGAGAAGACTCTTGAGAGTCCCCTAGACTCCAAGGAGATCCAACCAGTCCATTCTGAAGGAGATCAGCCCTGGGATTTCTTTGGAAGGAATGATGCTAAAACTGAAACTCCACTTTGGCCACCTCATCCGAAGAGTTGACTCATTGGAAAAGACTCTGCTGCTGGGAGGGATTGGGGGCAGGAGGAGAAGGGGACAACAGAGGATGAGATGGCTGGATGGTATCACTGACTCGATGGATGTGAGTCTGAATGAACTCCGGGAGTTGGTGATGGACAGGGAGGCCTGGCATGCTGCGATTCATGGGGTCGCAAAGAGTCGAACACGACAGAGCGACTGTACTGAACTGAACTCTGCATATAAGTTAAATAAGCAGAGTCACAATATACAGCCTTGACATACTCCTTTTCCTCTTTGGAACCAGTCTGTGTTCCATGTCCATTTTTAACTGTTGCTTTCTGACCTGCATACAGATTTCTCAAGAGTCAGGCCAGGTGGTCTGGTATTCCCATCTCTTTTAGAATTGCCCACAGTTTATTGTGATCCACACAGCCAAAGTGTTTGTCATAGTAAATAATACTGAAATAGATGTTTTTTTGGAACTCTCTTGCTTTTTCCATGATTCAGCGGATCTTGGCAATTTGATCTCTGTTTCCTCTTCATTTTCTAAAACTAGCTGAACATCCTTCTCATGAGACACCCAAACATATTTCTGTCTCAGTCTCTGTGGAGTCTCTGGGTCTTGGTGAGCACAAGGTATGTTTGAGCACTCTGAGCATCTCTGGCAGGGATGTGGTTTGATTCTAAACGTGATTTCCCCCCTCTTACCATCTTGCTGTGGCTTCTCCTTTGCCTCTGGATATGGGATATCTCCTCAAAGTCTCTCCAGTGCTGTGCAGCCGCCACTCAAGTGCCTACTGTCTTGCTGGTGCTTCTCTGTCCTGGGATGTAGTGTATCTCCTCACAGTTGATAATGGATAGAGACATTGGAATAAGATTAACTTGAGAGAACTGATTATAAATGGGACAAATATACTCAAGAACCTTTTCTTTTTTCCTTACCCAGATAAGCTACACAATGTAACACACACACATAAAAAAATATATAATAGATATAATATTTATACATATAACTACATATATACAAAATATTAGGTTGGTGCAAAATTATTTTCAGTTTTTCATTGTTGAACTATGCTGTTTGACATTGGAATACATTCCTATATGTGGTTATGTTATATATCATTTTACTGTGCATTTCCCACCATATTTCTTTGCTAATGACTTATTACTTGATGTGTATTTATTTTAGGTTTATTGTAGATTATGTATATTATGTTAGACATAAAGCAAATTTGAGCAATTTTCTTATTCGATCTAAAAACGGGTCAAAAAGCAGCAGAGACAACTCTCAAAATCAGCAACACATTTGACCCAAGAACTGGTAATCAACATATAGGGCAGTGATGGTTTAAGAAGTTTGCAAAATATACGGAGGACTTGAAGATGAGGAGCATAGTAACTGGCCATCAAAAGTTGAAACGACCAATTGAGAGCCATCATCATTGTTTATCCTCTTAAAACTGCATGAGAAGTTGCTTTCTTAAGCAATGTCGACCATTTTACATTCATTTGCCATTTGAAGGAAATTGAAAAGGTGAAAATCTTGATAAGTGAGCTGACCTCTTGAGTTGACTGCAAATCAAAACAATCATTTTGAAGTGTTGTTTTATCTTATTCTATGCAACAACAATGAATCATTTCTTTATTGGATTAGACGTGCAATGAAAAATGGATTCTATATGACAACCAGTGATGACCAGCTAGACTGTGGGGCTAGACTGTGAAGAAGCTCAAAAGCACTTTCTAAAGCCAAATTTGAAGCAAAAATGGTCATAATTACTCTTTGGTTGTCTGCTGCCACTCTGATCCACTGCAGCTTTCTGAATTCTGGCAAAACTTATCACATCTGAGAATGTTCAGCAAATTAATGAGATGCACCAAAAACTGCTATGCATGCAACTAGCATTGGTCAACAGAAATGACCCAATTTTTCTCCACAACAAAGCCTGAATACAGAGCACACGAACAATACTTCAAAAGTTGAACAAATTGGGCTAAAGGGTTTTGCCTCATTTGTCGTATTCACCTGACATCTCACCAACTGATTACCACTTCTTCAAGCAACTTTGGCAACTATTCTCCTCTGCCTTTCATTTCTATTATTTTCTTAGCTATTTGTAAGGCCTCCTCAGACAACCATTTTACTTTTTTGCATTTCTTTTTCTTGGGGATGGTCTTGATCCCTGTCTCATGTAAAATGTCACAAACCTCCATCTGTAGTTCTTCAGGCACTCTCTCAGATCTAATCCCTTGAATCTATTTGTCACTTCCACTGTATAATCGTAAGGGATTTGATTTAGGTCATACCTGAATGATCTAGTGGTTTTCCCTACTTTCTTCAATTTAAGTCAGAATTTGGCAATAAGGAGTTCATGATGTGAGCCACAGCTAAACCCTTTTTGCTGACTGTATAGAGCTTCTCCATCATTGGCTGCAAAGAATATAATCAATCTGATTTTAGTACTGAACATCTGATGATGTCCATGTGTAGAGTCTCCTCTTGTGTTGTTGGAAGAGAGTGTTTGCTCTGACCAGTGTGTCCTCTTGGCAAAACTATATTAGCCTTTGACCTGCTTTTATACTCCAAGGTTAAATTTGCCTGTTACCCCAGGTATATCTTGACTTCCTACTTTTGCATTCCAGTCCTCTATAATGAAAAGGACATCTCTTTAGGGTGTTAGTCCTAGAAGGTCTTGTAGGTCTTCATAGAACCATTCAACTTCAGCCTCTTCAGCATTATTGGTCAGGACATAGACTTGGATTACTGTGATATTGCACGTTTTTTCCTTGGAAACAAACAGAGATCATTCTGTCATTTTTTAGAGTGTATCCAAGTACTGCATTTTGGATTCTTGTTAACTATGATGGCTACTCCATTTCTTTTAAGGGATTCTTGCCAACAGTAGTAGATCTAATGGTCATCTGAGTTAAATTCACCCTTTCCAGTCCATTTTAGTTCACTGATTCCTAAAATGTCAATGTTCACTTTTGTCATCTCCTGTTTGACCACTTCCAATTTGCCTTGATTCATGGAACTAACATTCCAAGTTCCTATGCAATATTGCTCTTTACAGCATCAGACTTTACTTCCATCATCAGTCACATCCACAACTGGGTGTTGTTTTTGCTTTGGCCCTGTCTCTTCATTCTTTCTGGAATTATTTTTCCACTGATCTCCCTTACCATATTGGGTACCTACCAACCTGGGATTTCATCTTTCAGCATCTTATATTTTTGCCTTTTCATGCTCTTCATGGGATTTTCAAGGCAAGAATACTGAAGTGACTTGTCATTCCATTCTCCAGTGGACCACTTTTATCATCACATTGAAAAAAACAAAGAACATTGCTCCGCCAGACCTGCTGGTCCCAAGAGCATTAGAGACACAACAATCTAGACTGAAACTGTAGCTTGGAGATATCCTAGCCAATTCTACTTAAAATTTTCCAATCTGTACAGATTGCACATGCAGAAATGAAAATAATCTTGCCTTTTCTTTTGGCCACTAAGTTTTGAGATGATTAGTTAAGCAGTGTTGTTTACCAATAACACTAGTAAGTTAATAATTAACTGATCAGTTAATAATTACCTGATACAAAATATATAGAATAATTTGGAGCATGGCAGGAGTCCAATAAATTTTTCTTTTTAATATACATTTCTTAAGCAAAGTTACTTAATTAAAACAATACAATATAAATGAAAATTCTCTAAAAAAATCGATATAATGATTGAGCAAAATTTACATCATTAGTTGTTTTGTAAACTACATTTACTTTACCAAAATTTATGTATTTTATCCAAGGTTGCATACTTTAATAGCTGAGACTTTTTTTCTGTAACAGGATTTAGAAAAACACAATAATATAATATTGTGTAGCTGGGTGAATAAAAAATTCGGTGAACTTTGTTTCAATATATCTTATGCCACAGTTATTCATTTCCAAAGTCTCTAATGAGTAGAGTTTACCCTTTAAGACATCATAGATAATTTTAGATACCTCAATTATTCAATTTAATATTTCCTGAGATCTTACTATGTTTAATATAGTATGTATGATGTATGTTTATGTATGTATTTATTTATTATTCATATTATGTATTATCCTGGTAAAGGATTTGAGGCAGCTTCCAGCTATGCACATGCAAAGATATATTTAAAAAATAAACATGAGGAAAGTAGATAGAGGGCCACTAAAAATAGAAAAATCAATTTAAGCCATATGGTAAGTTTATTAAACATGCATATATTAAGTACTGTATCACTGAGATAAGCCATGGATTTTTTTCTTAGTAGCTAGAATGAAGATAAATTATGGAATGCTATATGATTGACAGAAGGATTTAATAATATCCATCAATTTTATTAGGAAAAGCACAGCTTTTCTGGTAATGAATTGTGAGAAAGGTCTCCTGTGAGCCTTTTTAAATAGGTCATTCCTCACTAATGCAAGAAGTGGTCTCAAAATTATCCTTATTACAAATGCAAATGCAATAATGATTTCTTATGGCTGAATGCTATTATAGGCCTTAATGCAAATCCAAGGCATCATGCAATACAAAGCAATACAATGTGATACATAGTGAACACATTTGCTTATGTGAGAAATCAATTGGTTTAAATATAGAAAAGCCTTGATTTCTGGATACATCGAATTACAAAATTCAAAATGAACAGAATGCACAGATTTCAGGTAACTATCATGGATATTATTTTTCATGATTGTAATTTAATGAAAATTTACTAGCCAAAAAATGTTAAGTTCTTTGTGCCAACCTAAGGTGAGAGAAATACATATTACTGATCTGTTCATTCAACAAACTTTGAAAACAAATACTTGTCTTAGAATGTCTTGTCCTTGTGGCACTAACGTACATGTCTAATTGAGTGAGCGAGTGAAAGTCGCTCAATTGTGTCCAAATCTTTGTGATTTCATGAACTATAGCCTGCCAGACTCCTCTGTCCATGGAATTCTCCAGGCAAGAATATGGCAGTGGGTAGCCATTTCCTTCTCCAGGGGATCTTCCCCACCCAGGATTCAAACCAGGGTCTCTTGCATTTCAGGTGGATTCTTTATCAGCTGAGCTACCAGGGAAGCTATACTATTCACATGCAAAATATTTTATATACATCTTAAGTATACTGACCGTTTATCAAAAACATTCACATTTGTAATACATATCTTTTTTGCTAATATTTATTTTTCTTGCACAGATGCACACGCGAAAAAATGTGTATTTTATCTTTCAGAGGTATTTACTTCTTGCATGTAACAAACAGCAATAATAAGAAAAATAACTCCTACTCCTAGCTTTGTGGGCAAGTGAATGTGTTTAATTGTGTTTTTTAGCTCAACCGTTAGAGCCAGAGTTGTTAGACATGGAAGATTGCTTAATACCAGTTTTGTCCCCATCAGGGGTCTCAAAAGACCTTGTTGCCAGGAAACACAGAGCCAAGAGTAGCACAACAAGCACAGAATGGGTATGGCTGCTTTCAGTGGGACTCTCTACCTCTTTATTGCTCCAAGAAGTCTATGTTACCTGTTTATCAGTTCCCATGTATGCAGCCTTTTCTTGTTTTCTCTTTATTTATCATAGTTACATGATACATTTTACTGCTCTGCTGGGCATTTCCTAATCAATTCTATGATTTCTCTTGTCCTATTTTAATTCACACACTATAGTCAGTTAATCTTCACCTTACTAAAATATCTTAAAATAAAACCTTCATTTATATTGAAATTGTTTTTTCTAATATATTATTTAGAGATGTCCAAGTCTAAGTTAGTTTTAAATATCCAAGTCTAAATACATAGCTTTCCTTGACCAAATCTTTTCCACAGTAACCGAAATATTGTATAGTGGAATCATCCACAGATTTTTTTGACAGCTTGAGTATATTTGCAGATGGTAGATAATCATTATTCCTTTTAAAATCTGATTTTATAATGATAATAACTAAGAATTATTTTATTAGCTTTAAATAGAGTATATATATATATATATATATATAGTAACTGCAAATTAGTCCAGAAAATGAAAGCAGAAAAACATGAGGAGGATCGATTTGTATTTTGTAAGACAGTGACAAGAAAAAATTACCTACAGCAATAATAGTATCAAGTTAATTGGTTGCTTTGGAAAATAAATTTGATTTAGATGTATCTCTGAGGAAAAGAGACTATGTCCTTTTGTGTTCAAGTAAATCATTTATTAGAGTGCTAGATCTGCCAAAATGCTATTTCAACAACAAAGTTACCCACATTGTATGTAAGTAACTATAAAATGAACTATACAAAAGGCTTTCAAAATAAAGATGAACTTTTAATGTTCTTGAGCATTATTGTAGTTGAAAAATTAAAGTTATGATACAAAAAATGTTTTTCCCAGATTTCACAATATGTATTTCCCTTGCTCTACAACTATCAATTTTATATTGATATAATTAAACATAATAATAAATCCAACATATTTTACTACCACAAACCAATTAAAATTCAAATTTCACTAAAAAAGTAGAGCTTATTGTGTAAAGATTAAATTAGATTAATATTATTCATTATATTTATATGAACCAAGAGCACTATCATACAAAAGCTAAAATATAGTATCTATTTAAAAACTAATAATTATTAAATAAAACATGACAGTCATCTTAAAAATACAATGGTTACCATAGAAATATGAAATAAAAGGGTTGTAGCAATAAAATATTGGTACATTTGATTTCCTTTTGCAAGCTAACCACCAGGAGGAGATCTTTCTTTCAGGAAAACTTATCAATTACTATAAGCCTACACAAAATCTGTATTAAATGATATAGGTTGGAAAAAATACTTTATTTTTATTGTATTGCTTTATCTGTCCCTAAAACTAGAGAAGGCAATGGCACTCCACTCCAATACTCTTGCCGGGAAAATCCCATGGAAGGGGGAACCTGGTAGGCTGCAGTCCATGGGGTCGCTAGGAGTCAGATGCGGCTGATGCGGCTGAGCGACTTCACTTTCACTTTTCACTTTCATGCATTGGAGAAGGAAATGGCAACCCACTCCAGTGTTCTTGCCTGGAGAATCCCAGGGATGGGGGAGCCTGGTGGGCTTCCGTATATGGGGTCGCACAGAGCCGGCCATGACTGAAGCAACTTAGCAGCAGCAGTCCCTAAGATATATTCAACTCTTTGTGAACCTATAGACTGCAGCATGCCAGGCTATCTTGCCCTTCACTATCTTCTGGAGTTTGCTTAAACTCATGTTCACTGAGTCAGTGATGCCGTACATCTTATTTCCTGTCACCCTCTTCTCCTCCTGCCTTCAATCTTTGCCAGCATCAGGATATTTTCTTTCCAGTGAGTTGACACTTCACATCAGTTGGACAAAGTATTGGAGCCTCAGCTTCAGCATCAGCTCTTCCAATGAATAATCAGGGTTGATTTCCTTTAGAATTGACTGATTTGATCTCCCTGCTGTCCAAGGGACTCTCAAGAGTCTTCTCTAGCACCACAGTCCAAAAGCATCAATTCTTCAGCACTCAGTCTTCTTTGATGGTCTAATTCTCATATCGGTGCATGATTACTGGCAAAAAATAGCTTTGACTATACGGACTTTGTCAGCTAAGTGATGTTTCTGCTTTTTAATATGCTGTCTAGGTTTGTCATAGTTTCTCTTCCCAAAAGCAAGTGTCTCTTAATTTAATGGCTGCAGTAACTCTTACAGTGATTGTAGAGCCCAAGAAAATAAAATCTGTCAGTTTCCACTTTTCCCTATCTATTTGCATTGACGTAATGACACTTGATGCCATAATCTTAGTTTTTTTAATGTTGAGTATAAACCAGCTTTTTCAATCTCCTTTTTTCACCCTCTTCAAGAGGCTCTTTAGTTCCTCTTCCCTTTCTGTCATTAGGATGGTACTATCTGCAAATCTGAGGCTGTTGATATTTCTCCCAGCAAACTTGATTTCAGCTTGTGAATCATCCAGCCTAGCATTTTGCATGATGTACTCTGCATATAATTTAAATAAGCAGGGTGACAATATATAGCCTCAATGTACTCATTTCCCAATATTGAACTAGTCTATTATTCCATGTTCCATTCTAACTGTTCCTTCTTGTCCTCCATACAGAGTTTTCAGGAGAAAGTAACATTGTCTGGTATTCCTGTCTCTTGAAGAGCTTTCCACAATTTGTTGTGATTCACAGTCAAAGGCTTTAGTGTAGTCAATGAGGCAGAAATAGATGTTTATTTGGAATTTTCTTGCTTTTTCTTTGATCCAATTGTTGTTGGCAATTTAATCTCTGGTTCCTCTGCCTTTTCTAAATCCAGCATGTACATTGGTAAGTTCTTGGTTCATGCATGGTTGAAACCTAGCTCAAAGGATCTTGAACATCACCCTGTTAGTATGTGAAATAAGCACAAGTGTACAATAGCTTGAACATTCTTTGGCATGCCTTTCTTTGGGATTGGAATAAAAACTGGTCTTTTCCAGCTTTGTGGCCACTGCTGAGTTTTCTAAATTTGTTGACATCTTGAGTGCCACCCTTTAACAGAATTATCATTTTGGATTTTAAATAGCTTAGGTGGGATTCTATCATTTCCATTAGTTTTGTTATTTTAATGCTTCCTAAGGTCCCCTTGACTTCCCACTCCAGGATGTCTGGCTCTAGGTTAGTGACAACACCATCATGGTTATCCAGGTCATTAAGACCTTTCTGTATAGTTCTCTTATGTATTATTGACACCTCTTCTTAATCTCTTCTGCTTCTGTTAGGTCATTGCCATTTCTGTCCTTTATGATGAACATCTTTGCATGAAATATTCCCTTGGTATCTCCAATTTTGTTGAAGAGATCTCTAGCTTTTCCCATTCTGTTGCTTACCTCTATTTCTTTGTGTTGTTCACTTAAGAAGTCTTTCTTGTCTTTCCTTGCTATTTTCTATAACTCTGCATTCAATTGAATATATTTTTCTCTTCCTCCCTTGCTGTTTGCTTCTTTTCTTTGCTCAGCTATTTATAAAGCCTTCTCAGACAACCATCTTACCTTCTTGCATTTCTTTTCCTTAGGGATGATTTTGGTAGCACCTCCTCTTCAATGTTACAAGCCTCTGTCCATAGTTCTTCAGTCACTCTGTCCAGCAGATCTAATTCCTCTAATCTATTTGTCACTTCTACTGTATTATTGTAAGGGATTAGATGTAGGTATACCTGAATGGCTTAAAGGTTTTCCCTACTTTCTTCAATTTAAGCTTGAATTTGCAATAAGGAGCACATAATCAGAACCACAAGACACTTCCAGATCTTGTTTTTGCTGACTGTATAGAACTTATCCATCATCACAGCAAGGAATATATTTAATCTGATTTTGCTATTGAGCATCTGGTGATGTCCATGTGTAGAGTTGTATCCTGTGTTATTGGAGGAAGGTGTCTGCAATGACCACTTTATTCTCTTGGCAAAACTGTTAGCCTTTGCCCTGCTTCATTTTGTACTCCAAGGCCAAACTTCCCTATTACTCCTGCTATCTCTTGTTCCCCTGCTTTTGCATTCCAAAGAGTGAATGAGTTTGATGAGTCCACCAGAAAATGGCAAATGTCCTGAGTTGATGTAGAAACCATAGTGAACATTCAACAGATTTAATGGCTTTTGAGAGTTGAAAGTTTCAGTTAAAATTAATATTTTCATCTCCTCCAGTAAATAAATATTTGTTACTAAGGAAATGGACATAGGTTAGCTACATGAAACAGAATAACCAATAAACTTTGGACAAGAAGCTCAAATCATATTATCTGATTTATCTGACATTAGAAAAAAATAAATCTTGGAATAGCAGTGCTAATTCTATGTGAGCATTTGCTGTTACTGGTATACAAGTAGACCATCAAAGAGTCACACAGATGATTACATGATACACTTGCCTAATCAAACTATTAATTGATGCATACATGCATGCACACAGACACATTCACAGAGTTTAAAAAAAAATCTGCAAAACAGAGGCACAAAAAGTTGAATTGTGGCATACCATCTGTTCTGCTGGAAGAACATCTTTTTAATGAAATCTAGTGTGTAAGAGACATTGATCTTTACCCTGAGCCTAATGTGTGTTACCTTGTTGGCCCAGGCCTAGTCTCATGTCATATGGGTCTCTGCTTGTCAGAAGTCAAAATTGGGGTCCTAAAATATTTCTAAATAAAACTGAAGTCTTACATTTATGCCACCTCTTTTACACATTAGCAGATGGATCTCTGTGGCTTGAAAATCTGGTAAAGATACATTTCCAATATGTGGCTGGTTATTGCTTCCAGCTTATATAGAATAGATAACAGATTAGGAAGCAACCTCCTGTCACTCTTATTGAATAACCACATTGTTTATGTTATGACAGTACTGATCTGTACCTTGATTTTATTAATTTATGATTTTTTCTCTAGATATTATTTCTCAAACTTCTTTATATTTTCTAGTTATTTTCTAGTTTTCCTAGACTACAACTTTCTGATATGTGTAATACTCATACATGCAATTCTGCAATGTCATGCCATTTAGGGGTCTGTCATTCAGCAAGCAAATTTTCCTTAGCCTCTTGACTTCTGATAGAGGAACAAATGGTTTAGAATGAGAAAACACAAACACACACACACAGAGGAATAAAAGAGACAAAAGTAGACTAAAATGTAAACTTCATGTTTAAATCCTGGTGCTGTAAGGAAGCCTGCTATCAAGTTTATTACTGGCTAAATCTTCAGCTTTATGTCATTAGGGCAGAGATCTCAAATTTAAATGATCATAGATGAACATGGAGATATTCAGTTTACATAAGCAATTACTTAAAGTTCTGCTTTTCTTGCTGTCACTCATTCCTGCCATCCTCTCATGCTGTAGTCCTCAATTTTCAAAAGTAAGTAAGTCTTAAATGACATTCCCCTAATCCAAAAAACTAGACAAGTTGAAATTCATGCTAATGAGTGAAATATAAAGGGTATTTGAGAAGTCTTCAATTACTTTTGTCTCTGTAGACAAGAGGGACTTGATTAAAAAAAAAAAGAAGATAAAAAGAAAAAAAGATTTAGAGGTACCTCCTTGGTGGTCCAGTGGGTAAGAATTTGCCTTGAAATGCTGGGGACATGGTTTAATTCTGGTCTGGGAACTAATATCCTACATGCCAGAGAGCAACTAAGCCTGCCTACCACAACTAGAGAGTCCAGGCACTGCAACAAAAGATCCCACATGATGCAATCAAGATACCATGAGCTGCAACTAAGACCCAATGCAGCAAATAAGTAAATAATGGGGGAAAAAATAAAAAAGGTTTCAGTTCAGTTCAGTTGCTCAGTGGTGTCCAACTCTTTGCGACCCCATGAACCGCAGCACACCAGGCCTCCCTGTCCATCACCAACTCCCGGAGTTCACTCAAACTCATGCACATCACGTCAGTGATGCCATCTAGCCATCTCATCCTCTGTTATCCCCTTCTCCTCCTGTCGCCAATCCCTCCTAGCATCAGAGTCTTTTCCAATGAGTCAATTCTTCACATGAGCTGGCCAAAGTACTGGAGTTTCAGCTTTAGCATCATTCCTTCCAAAGAACATCCAAGACTGATCTCCTTTAGAATGGACTGGTTGGATCTCCTTGCAGTCCAAGGGACTCTCAAGAGTCTTCTCCAATACCACAGTTTAAAAGCATCAATTCTTTGGTGCTGAGCTTTCTTCACAGTCCAAATCTCACATCCATACATGACTACTGGAAAAACCATAGCCTTGACTAGATGGACCTTTGTTGGCAAAGTAATGTCTCTGCTTTTGAATATGCTATCTAGGTTGGTCATAACTTTCCTTCCAAGGAGTAAGCGTCTTTTAATTTCATGGCTGCAAACAGCATCTGCAGTGATTTTGGAGCCCCCCAAAATAAAGTCTGACACTGTTTCCACTGTTTCCCCATCTATTTCCCATGAAGTGATGGGACCAGATGCCATGACTGAGAAATTCAAAAAGTCCTATGTAGGTGTTCCTTATATTAAATAAATAAAATTGATTCTCATGGTTCTTAAACTGAAACCTTGAAGACATAGCCACATAGCCAGTAGTTCTACTTGGTCCATACATTTATTAGATAATTCTATTGGAGTTAGAGTAAAACAGATTTGGATAAAATGTTATAATTTATTGTAACTTTACTAGAAAGTGCAGAAACTAAGAAAGAGCTAAAATACAATGAATTTTTTAAAAATCACTATAGTTTTAAAAGATACCAAAGATTGGGAGAAGGCAATGGCACCCCACTCTAGTACTCTTGCCTGGAAAATCCCATGGATGCAGGAGCCTGGTAGGCTGCAGTCCATGGGGTCACTAAGAGTCAGACACGACTGAGCAACTTCACTTTCACTTTTCAGTTTCATGCATTGGAGAAGGAAATGGCAACCCACTCCAGTGTTCTTGTCTGGAGAATGCCAGGGATGGGGGAGCTTGGTGGGCTGCCATCTATGGGGTCGCACAGAGTCAGGCACGACTGAAGCAACTTAGCAGTAGCAGTAGCAAAATTCCAGAAAATCCCCAGTCTTGCTGGGGGAGTGAGTAATTTCCTCAGTTCTGTCTCACCACAGCAAAAATTTGAGACAGTGGACCAGTGTTACAGCTCAGTTATAGTTCAGTTTTATTTGGCAAGCAAAAGAAAATACATCCTCGAGGTGTGAGGGCAGACCAACCCAAAAGAACATAGAGGCTCAATCTTGGCTCTTCTTCTTATATGTTTTTTTTTTTTTTTTTCCCCTCCTCCCCCTGTGCCTGCTCTATGTAAATTGGCTAGTCAGGAGGGCTGTTTGTTTCACCTGAGGTTCTCATTCTGGTCCTCAGACCTTCCTTTGTTCCATTTTCATGGGCTTGTCCCTCCTTTGTCTTTTAGCCACCGCCATTTTGGATTCCTTTTTCCTATTCCAACTACCTAACAAGACTATGTCAAGTATTGCATATCTAGAAATTTAGCACCACTATTAGGATTTTTCTTTTTTATAGTCTGCTGAACCTCAAACTTCAATAAACCCAAATGCTGTGAATTAGTTCAACTTATTTTATTATTGGGAATTCCCTGGTAGCTCAGTTGCTAAAGAATCTGCCTGCAGTGTAGGATACCTGAGTTCTATCCTTGGGTTGGGAAGCTCCCCTGAAGAAGGAAATGACAAATACCCAAATACCATGAATTAGTTTAGCTTTTAAAATTATCATTATCAGGATAAAATTGAGAAATATTAGTGGATATTTTTCCATACCACCTTCCACATGCCCTTTTCAAAACTCCTGGTACTTCTCTGAACAGTGATCTTTAAGATTGTAATTTCGCCCAAAATGACTTTTCCACCAAACAAAACAGGTAATGGCATTCTTGGATTAAAGTTAAATCCCCTAATCCAGACATAAGACAAAAGGATTTGGGTAGAATATCTTATTATGGATACCTATTTCTCCCTCCCAGAGTCCATTTTGCTTAAGTAAACACTTGAACTTTTCTTCAGCCTATATACTGAAATTTTTGCTGAAGAAGAGACAAAGTTAGACGTTGAGAAGGTTCTCTAAAAGCTTTTCTCTATCTTGTCAATATACCTATACCAAGTTAGATCCAAAGGTGTAGAGATATTAAACATCTGGTTACAATTAGTAGTTTGAGAGTGATATAACCTATAATGAACTACCCATCTGGTACTCTGAGAAATGTTTGCTCCCAGAATTTCCCAAAGTGGAATGGCATAGGAACAGGAGAATATGCATAGCTAAGAGTTATATCAAGGACAGGAAAACTCCATGCTTCCTGAGGCCCTAGAATATCCTGTGAGACTAGACAAAGGCCAAAAGACAAAAGACCCAAAGGAGTCTTGCATTCATGCCTAGGGGTAAATTCTGAATTGTCAATTTAAATCTGAAATGGCTGAGAAAACAAAGCAAACTGCTCATAAGAATACTGCAGATAGGCAAAGGAGAGATAAGAATAGATTCAGAAACCAAGATAAATTACAGAAAAAAATTATTTAAGGTCTGAATATGTGATTTGAAATTGTATATGATAATTTATCCCCATTGTATTTTTTATGTCTTTGTGTATGCTAAATGAATCTTCTCCTATTCCATTTTTTAAAATCTCTTGTTAATGGTTTTCTTACACAAGAAGTATAATGAATCAATACTGATGGGCAAGTTAAGAGAATGACCTAGTCCTCAAAGAAGGTTAGAAATCTTTCTTTCCCTGTTTGGGTATGCATTGGTTTCCATGTGTTAGGTAGAATAGGAAAAAGGAGTCCAGAATGGAGGTGGCTAAAAGACAAGGACGGGAAAAACCCATGACAATAGAACAAAGGAAGGTCCAAGAACCAGAGTGAGGACCTCAGGTAGAACAAACAGAAGCTCTGGCTAGCCCAATTCACAAGGGCAGGCCCAGGGGGAGGAAAAAGCATAAAAAGAGGAGCCAAAGGTCCTGGGCTATCTCATGCACCTGCGTGCGTATTCTCCCTCTCCTTCTCCCTCTCCCTCTCTCCCTCTCTCTCTCCCTCCTTCCCTCTCTCTCTCCCCTTTCTGTCTCTCTCCCTCTCTCTGTCCCTTGCTCTCTGTCTCACTCTCTCTCACTCTGTCTCACTCTTACACTCTCTCTCTTGGTCTCTCTCTGTAGCTCCCTCTCCCCGCCAGCCCCTCCCCATCCCCCCACACACACACCCACACCCCACCCCCACCCCATACTCTCTCTCTGTGTTACTCTCTCTCACTCTCTTTTGCTCTCTTCTCTTCTCTTTTTGGTCAGCATGCCCTCATGCCTCGAGGATATGTATTTTCCTTTTATTTTCTAAATAAAACTGAGCTGTAACATGGAGCTGTAACACTGATCTGTCCGAGAGCTGAGACACAGTATATCTGAGGGCCTGTTGCTTCAAATTTTTGTTGTGATGAGACAAAACCAAGGAAATTACACCCTCCCCTGACACATGCATTTCAAAGTTTATCTCCTATCACAGATTAAATTATTTAATCAATGCCTTCCCTCATGACTCCTTAAACTATGAATGGAGAAGAATATGTATGGGAAAATCAATCAATTGAAGGTCATACTCAGTAATTTAATATTTGAAAAGATAGTTTTGAATATTTCTTTAAATTTTAACTTTTTAAACTATTTGATGAATAGAAAGTACTCTTTTGACCTGCCTCAATAATAATGATAGGTAAATTACTTCATTTGCTT
Source organism: Oryx dammah (assembly GCF_014754425.2). Taxonomy (NCBI): domain Eukaryota; kingdom Metazoa; phylum Chordata; class Mammalia; order Artiodactyla; family Bovidae; genus Oryx; species Oryx dammah. Next base: position 125,863,908 of record NW_024070186.1, read on the forward strand.
TCTTATCATTGTCTTGCATGACTGCGTGCTCAGTTGTGTCTGACTGTTTCTGACTCCATGGACTACATACAGCCCTAAGGCTCCTTTGTCCATGGAATATTCCAGGCAAGAATACTGGAGTGTGTTGCCATTTAATACTCCAGGGGATCTTTCTGACCTAGGGATCAAACTCTTGTCTCTTTGTATCTCCTGCATGGAAAGTAGGATTTTTACCCTTCTTCTGAATGAAAGGTTCATTCAGCCTTTTCTATAAGATGTTTCAGAAAAAACAAAGCAAACCTTTTGGTCAATGTATACATGGTGTTAGTCATTCAGTTGTGTCTGACTCTTTGTGATCCCACGGACTGTAGATCACCAGGCTCCTCTGTCTGTGGGATTCCTCAGGCAAGAATATTGGAGTGGGTTGCCATTCCCTTCTCCAGAGGATCTTCCTGACCTAGGGATTGAACTTCAGTCTTCTGTATTGCAGGCAGATTATTTACCATCTTAGCTACAGCAAAGGGAACTACATTCATGTCTTATAATAAGCTTTGCTATACAGTAAGTTCTTGTTGCTTAGCTATCAATATTTTATTTATAGCTCTTGTATTTTGTATCTGTTAATCCCAACCTCCTAATTTGTTTCTCTTTCCTTCCCTTTCCCATTTGGTAACCATATGCTTCTTCCTATGTCTATAAATCTGTTTCTTTTTTGTATATAGATTCAGGTGTGTATTTTTTTTTTTTTTTGAGTTCGCTTGTTAATTTATTTTCAAATACAAAAAAGAGAAGGAGTGTTACTGATGTTTGTTTAGTTCCTTATTTGTGTGATATTTGGAAAGTGATTATTTTGCATTTAAAGATATGTTATACTTTCCTTACCATGTCTCATTTATCAACAGTTTTATCTTATTCATCAAGCAAAATAATATTTGTTTACATAAATAGTAAATTATAAATATTTATAAAATGTTAGATATAGTCACAGAGAATTTGCTAATTATCAGCCTTTGTTTATAACTGCCATTTGTTGTTCTGTCTCTCAGTCATCTCTGACTCTTTGCAACCCCATGGACTGCAGCACACCAGGCTCCCCTGACACAGAACTAGGCAAAGAATTTCATGGATGAATCTCGAAATTCAGTGTTATCCAAAGTTTTGAGTAAATTCTACCATTTTAATCCTTATTATGAGCCAGTGTAATACAGTATACTAAGTTTTAGAAATAAAAAGATGAATAAAATGGGCAAATACCACTTGCACACAAGTCCATGAAAGTATTGACAGTCTATTTCTTGTTCACTACCATATATCCTGTTCTTATACATGAAGTGGTACAAATGAGATATTCAATAAAACATTTTGAATTATGTAACTAAGATTGCATTTACTCAAGTATGACCTGGATATTTTATTAACTAATATTTTAATATTGGTTACCTGCTATTTTAATAAGTTGAGATCAATCATTATTAATATCCTTGAAAGTATAGAGCTCTTTTAATGATTTACATTGAGAACTCTGAGCATAAAAGTCATTTGACAAAGATTCTAACATATAAAAGTTTGAAGTTTGTTCAAACCTATTTATTTCACTTGTACTATTAGCCCTATGTATATATTCTTTTATATATATACATAAAAACCTGTGTGAAAGTTATCCTAAATAACAATAAAACTAAAAATTCTAAATAAAAAACATAGTAAGACTTTACTCTTAAGAAAATGTAGTCTCAGAATTCATTAAGCAATAGTAATGAATAATTGTACTACTATGTAAAATATAACAGAATACCAAAGAAGGCTGATGATTACAACACAACTAAAGTAGAAAATAAATATAAATTTAAAATGTGGAAAAAGTCAATAAAAATTTCTGCCCATAGCATTAACATTGTAGATAAATATCAAGATTTCCTGTAAGCTCTAAAACAATGACAAAACTCAGAAGGGGAACATGGAGTCTGTGTTCTAACTGTTTCTCGCTCTTGAAAAAGAATAATATACCAGAGACCATCACTCAATTCTGAATATTCCAGAGCTGGAATGTTCCAGAGCCTGTCAAATCCACAGTTGTACTACCTCCTCTTTTTTTCCTTTTGTACAGACACAGATACTATAATTTTCATATTCCAAACTACAAGAAGAACTTGCAACATTTTCAAATGTTTTTTCATGTACATACAATATCCATAAAATAAGAAGTTTGGATTTATACTATAGGTAGAAGTAAAATGTATGACAACAAAAGTATTAGAAACATAGACAAAATAATTAAATGAATACTACTTCAAGATTCTTACATAAGGCTTGAAACAGACTGTGGTAAGTGAAAGACATATTATCAGCAAAAGCAACTGCTAAAATAAAAACAAAACATGCCTTAGCTAATAAGCCAACAAAAAAAGTTAAACTGAATTTGAAAATGTAGTAAATTAACCCAAAAGAAGTCAGAAAAATATGGAAAAGGGGGACAAAGAATAAATGGAATAGAAACCAGATGTAAGAATTTAATATTTAAACATGATTATACTAATAACCTCTTTTTATTGAAATAATCAGATATTATTGATATATGATGTTTAAAGAGACAGTAATACCAGACCATCTTACCTGCCACCTGAGAAATCTGTAGGCAGGTCAAGAAGCAACAGTTAGAACCAAACATGGAACCACGGACTGGTTCCAAATTGGGAAAGGAGTACCTCGAGGCTGTATATTATCACCTTGCATATTTAACTTATATGCAGAGTACATCATGTGAACTACCAGGCTGGATGAAGCACAAGCTAGAATCAAGATTGATGGAAGAAATATTAATAACCTCAGATATGCAGATGACACCACATTTATATGGCAGAAAGTAAAGTGAAACTAAAGAGGGTCTTGATGAAAGTGAAAGAGGAAGAGTGAAAAAGTTGGCTTAAAACTCAAGATTCAAAAAACTAAGACCATGGCATCCAGCCCATCACTTCATGACAAATAGATGGGGAAACAATGGTAACAGTGACATACTTTACTTTCTTGGGCTCCAAAATCACTGCAGATAGTGACTACAGCCATGATATTAATAGACACTTGCTCCTTGGAAGAAGAGTTGTGACCAACCTAGACAGCATATTAAAAAGCACAGCCATTACTTTGCTAACAAAAGTCCATCTAGTCAGAGCTATGGCTTTTCTACTAGTCAGGTAAGGATGTGAGAGTTAGACCATCAAGAAGGCTGAGTGCTGAAGAATTGATGCTTTTGAACTTTGGTACTGGAGAAGACTCTTGAGAGTCCCTTGGATGGCAAGGGGATCCAACCAGTCAATCTCAAAGGAAATTAGTCTTGAATATTCATTGGAAGGACTGATGCTGACACTAAAACTTAGATACTTTGGCCATCTGCTGCAAAGAACTTACTCATTGGCAAAGACCCTGGTTCTGGGAAAGATTGAAGGCAGGAGGAGAAGGGATGACAGAGGATGAGATAGTTAGATGGCATCACTGACTCAATGTACATGAATTTGAGCAAGCTCTGAGAGTTGGTGATGGACAGGGGAGCCTGGCATGCTGCAGTCCATGGGGTCGCAAAGATTGAGTGACTAAAATGAACTGATATCAGTAATCACATTAAATATATGTGATATAAACACTATCTTAAATAATAGAAATTATCAGATGAATAAAAAGAACCCCCCCCAAAATAATATATGTTAAAGTAAAATAGTAAAGAAATGTATACTGATACTAATCAAAAGAAAGCTAGAGTAGCTATACTTAGAAAAATTAGATTTCAGAGCAAAGAATAATGACAGTGATAAGAGGTTACTTTATAAAGATAACAAGGTAATTGCATGATGATATCACAATAATCCAAAATATGTATGTATCTATTAATAGATCTTCAAAATACATATAACAGAAACTAGTAGTACCTCAAACAGAAAAATCCACAAATGTAGTTGAAGATTACAATACTATTCTCTGAATAGTACTATTCAACACTATTCAATAGTACAATACTATTCTCTGATGTCACAAATAGATAAAAACACAGTAAGGAAATAGAAGACTTGAAAAACATTCTGCTATTTCATATAGCTGATGAAACAAATTTACGTCTAACAGCCAAAACTATAAAGAAAAGTCCATCAAGTTATGAAGTATAAAGGAATTTCTGAACATTTTTCAATGGAATACAGTTTGACAATAAAAAAGTAGTATTTGTACACAGAACACAACATTGAATCTGAAAACAATTACTCTAAATGAAATAAGCCAGACCAAAATATGTAATAATTCCTATATTTATATAATACTCTATCATATGCAATCTAATATGTAGCAACAGAAAGAAGAGAAAATTGCCTGGTGATGAAGTATATAGGGGAACTCAACACAGAGATACAAAGAGGCATGAGGAAAGTTTTGAGGGTGATGGATATGGTTATTATTTTGATTGTGATATTTTTATGATGTATACATATATCAACATTTATTACATACTGTACACTAAATATATGTAGCTTATGGTATGTTGGTTATACAATATTTATATATGTATTAAGTTGTCAAATTGTTTAGTTATAAGAGTATTCTATTGGATATTAGTCATTCTTCATATAATATTTCTGAGAATGATGAGTTTTCTGGATCTTTTTTTGGAAATTTATGTATTAAGTGGAGAATTCTTGAGATCAAGAGGTTTTGTAGCTAATATTTTTATTAGGCTTTTGTTATGAACCATTAGGCTTTTGTTATGAGCCTTAAGGTCATGTAAAGTGACGATGAGACTTTTCTAACACAGAGGAGTATATATGTAGTTGATATATGAAGAGGGCACCAAGTTATGACTGCCACAAAGAAGGAAGAGATCAGTTTAGTGAAATTTCATGAACTTTGACTAAAGAAAAATCTACATAAAATAGTACAGGTAACTATCAGGAAGTTTTTAATAGGAAATAAAGATATTTATAAAATATTATGGTTTGTGTAGGGTAAGGAAGAATGAGAAACCCTTCAGGGAATTTCAAGTAAAGCAGGAACTCTGTTAGAGATAAGAATAAAGAAGAGTATATTTTGAAGATATTTGAAAATAGAATGTCTTTACTTCTAGTCCCATATTGTTATAACTTTAAGCAGGTTATCTTCTCATACCAAGGATTTGTAGTCTCACTCAGAATTCCTGAATTATCCAATACCCTCTCACTTTAGTTGACATCTTAATCCTGGATATAGAACTTCAAAAGCTTACCTCAAGCACCGATATTCAGTAGTCTCTATCATATCAATTTATGCTAATTTAACAATGTAAGGGTTTATTTTTTCCTCTCTGAATCTGCTTTAATCTCATCATGTATGCTTGATTATTGGTAGCTTTCCTACCTCTTATTAATTCTCTTTCTAAAGACTGCAAGACATCCACTGAAAAATGCCTATTTGATCCAATCATCTGGAAGAATATCTGCCATCAGAATTGTTTATAATTCGGTCCCATCCACTTGCACATGCAGAATACGTAAGAAGTCTGCTCTACCAGCTCAGACACTGCCTGGGTGGCCCAGCTGTTCGCTCTCATTCTAACTCATGTTGCACTGTCAGTGTCCCTAGCACTACTATGTCCTTGACTTTAGGACTCTAGTGACATTTTTTCATCCTATCTCAAAAGGAAGATATTTACTTCCTCTAAAAAGATTTTAATAGAAACAATTAAGAAAAATTCTGAAAATAGCTTTGAAAAAAAATTAAACTATCAGATCATCTTTCATTATTACTAGAGCAATATACAGTTTCAAGTAATCTATCCTATAGGTCAAAGAGTAAAGGAAATAATAAACATTATATATAAATTGGGAAACAATTTTTAAAAAGCTATGAGTGAATGCTGATTTCATGTATATGAAAATCAATGTAATTGAAAAGGAAAATGACCACTTCAACGGAGTTAAGAGGTGTCAAAAAACGTTTTTTAATGTGTAGCAAAATCAAAATTAGAGAAAGGATAATTTAGTAGCTTGCGCCAGTACAGTGAATTAGTGGTAAAGCAGGAAATATATCTGCTTTTTTGATTTCTGATTTCTACTATATCTGTAAATGGTTTTACAAAGCTTATATTTAACAGCACAGGTGAAAGTGAGTATCACTATACATATCTATGCAACAACATAATTCTTCTAATCATACATTTTCTCGTTCTCAGACTTTGTCATATCAGTGACTTAGGGACCACAGCTAGGTTAAAACTGGCTTATATTTTCAGATAAATTTAGGCTAAATGCTCAGACCTTGCACACCAGGGCTAATATCCTTAAAAAGAAGAATATATAGGCAGATCAGGGGTCAAGAATATTTTGAGGAAAAGTTAACTGAAGTATAAATATCTAAGTCCACATTCTATTTCTATTTATGCTGTTTTGCTAAATTTCATTTGTGTATAGGTTCAGTGACATCTGCTTATTAATTTTATCCTGATTATAATCTTATGAGGTAATTCTTACATTCTCCATTTTAGTGGATGGAAAATTGAGATCTGAGATTTAGACTGAAAGTAAAATTTTAGGAATTGTAATGTGGACTTCTTTTATATCAGAGCCCATTTTATTTTCATTGCTCTATGTGCTCAGTTGTATATAACTCTTTGTGACCCTATGGACTGCAACCCACCAGGCTCCTCTGTCCATGGAATTTTCCAGGAAATAATACTGGAATGGGTTATCATTTCTTACTCCAAGGTGTCTTCCCGACCCAGGAATCGAACCTGCATCTCTTGCGTTTGCAGGTGAATTCTTTCCTACTGAGCCACCTGGTAAGCCCATTTTTCTTTCTATCACATCCTGCTATACCTAAAGTGCACCTTAAAAAAGAGAGAGAGAAAAAAAGCATCTCTTCACTGATATTAATTCGTTTACTTACAGCATCATTTCTCACCTCAGTTATGCTTAAAGCAAAATCTGATTACCTTTGAATTTGAGGATGGGTTTCTTGATCAGTTGGTAAAGTCTACAATTTTATTCAGATCTGTAGGTTTCTATACGTGATTATGGTCAAGTTCTGTAACATCTTCAAACCTCAGTCCATGTATCTGAAAGATAGAAATTAAAATAAATGTTTTACACACATACGTATTTCTCAGGTATTTGAGATAAATGATGATAGTTCCCTTTGCTCAATCTTACCTAAGTATTTTGTTTAATAAATCAATGTCCATATCTTCATAGGTGTTTAGAAATGTTATTAATCATAGTGTAACTAACAAGTCTGCAATCCCAAGAAAGATACTAAATTAAAGGATTGTGATATGATAAAAAGAATCTCCTCAACAGATGGCTGTTCTCTCAGGGAGAAAAGACCTGTCTACAAAATTAGTAAGACTGACGATTTCTTTTTTTCTTTGACTTCAGTTAATATACTCTCGCTCCAACCTACTTTAAAAAATAAAGTTTCCCAAATATTTTCCTTCCATTACTCTTCAATCCACAGAGTCTATTCATACTAAATTAGTTTCTTTCATCTAATGGTAAGAATAAATCAACTTATTTGCTCATCCCAGTTTTACTGCTACAACTTCAAGAGCCTTAATCTCTTGAAATATACAAAAATTCAATACATACTTCTCCTGATTGACATCTCCTGTGGCATTAGAGAGAGGTGCCTTGAAACTTCTACTTATTGACCAGAATCTTTGAAATGGATTTATTTAATATGTTAATACTTTTCACTTTAACCAAGGTCATTTTTTTTTGGCCTGATAATTACATGGAGAATTTTGTATCAACATGTATTGCATAAAAATGTTTCTCTAAATTAACAGGTAAATATTTTGAGGAAATTTTTTCAAGGTTTTTTCTTACAAAGATAAACTTTTAAAATACAGAAAAATAAAAAGATAATAACCAAAATGATGTTTATTCATTATTTATGATTTATACTTATTATTTAAAATTTATACATGCTGTCTTCTATTTTCTTTATACCTATAAATAAAATATTCAGGTAAATTTAAAGTTTGCTTTGACACTCATCCTAGGACCATTCCAAATTCATCTACAAATATCAGTTAACATGTTGATGGTATGGTGGTGAGTATAGCTGCTTTCCAAGAGAATTTTCTTACACTGTTGGTGGGAATGCAAATTGATACAGCCACTATGGAGGACAGTATGGAGATTCCTTAAAAAAATAGAAATAAAACTACCATATGACCCAATGTCCCACTACTGGACATATAAGAAATCTTGAGAAAACCATAACTGAAAAAGACCCATGTATCCCAATGTTCATTGCAGCACTTTTTACAATAGCTGGGACATGGAAGCAGCCTAGATATCCATCAACAGATAAATGAATAAAGAAGCTGTGATACATATATGAAATGAAATATTACTCAGCCATAAAAAGAAACATATTTGAATCAGTTGTTATGAGGTGGATAAGCCTATCATACAAAGTGAAGTAAGTCAAAAAGAGAAAAACAAGCCTCATTTGCTAACACATATATATGGAATATAGAAAGAGGATACTGATGAACCTATATTCAGGGCAGCGATGGACATTCAGGATAGAGAACAGACTTGTGGAGATAGCAGGGGAAAGAGAGGGTGGGACCAATGGAGATAGTAGCATGAAAACATCTACATTATCATATGTAAAATAGATAGCCAGTGGAAATTTGCTGTATGACTCAGGGAGATCAAATTGGTGCTCTGTGACAACCTAGAGAGATGAGGTGGGGTGGGAACTGAGAAGGAGGTTCAAGAGGGAGGAGACGTATGTATACCTGTTGCTGATTCATGTTGACATATGGCAGAAACTGGCACAATATTGTAAAGCAATTATCCTTCAATTAAAAATGAATTTTAAAATGTTTTACATATAAATAGATAAATAAATAAAATTACATCCTAGAAGAGGAATATTAGAGTTTAGCCTCAACTTCAAGAATTTAAAGGATGCAGAGGTGGTGAGCCTCACTTTTTCCTCCATTTAATTTACCACTCTTGCCAAACTAAACCAGATGAATCATCTTTTTTTCTCTGCAGATGACCTTGATTCTTACTAATAAAGAAGATAAAGGCTTTCACACATGAATAGAAGAAAAGAAAATGTTGTGTTTTAAATCTGTGTTATATATGTCTTTCTAGACAAAAAATATATTTTTCGGTCTAACCTACACTAAGATTAAACCATGTGTCTGAGTTCTGGCCAGTTTGACTATAGGAAGTGAAATCCTATGCAAAACTGTTCATACCTTTTTGTTTTTAATGCAAACATCACAAGATAAAACCTGTATAACTGAGTTAACACTTACAATATTGATATACAGCTGATTTTGGCCTGACGGAGAAATTAATTTTAAATTTTTCTACTGAAATAATGTATTGGGCATTTATTACCAGTTAACAGAATACCATAGTTTATTCCAATATAAATTTTCAGTTGATTAGCCCTTATTGTTAAATATCTAAATTGAGATGTATATAATTATATGAGACAGGGAAAAGTAAAACATTTTTAGCTGTAAATATAAAATCTTAACTCAATAATATTTGACAAACTTTACCTACAAATTTATATTTACAGATATTATTAAAATTACAAGTAGTCAAAATACATTTTTAGTGTTTTTACAATCGGAGTGACTAAATTTCATGTATTTTCTTGTAATACTAGAAAACACATTTGTAAAGTTGATTAGATTTGTATTCACCCTTATAATGAAGAGTATAGCTGTTAAATAGAAGTAGAAATTATTATAACACAGTGGTTAAGAGCATGGGTTCCAGAAGGGGACAGACTTGGTTTCTCTATTTGCCCAGCAACTTGCTAATTGTGTACTTTGTGCTTTGGGGACATTCATTTACAATCCATAAGGCTTATCTATTTTTTCATCATTATTTCATTAATTTCTGTTAAATCCATTATAGGGCTACCCTGGTGGGTCAATGGTAAAAAATACACCTGCAAATGCAGGAGATTCACATTTGATCCCTGGGTCAGGAAGATACCCTGAAAAGGACATGGCAACCCACTCCAATATACTTCTCTGGAAAATTCCGTGGACAGAAAGGATCTGGACCATAAAAACCACAGGTTAAATTCTTTAAATACATTAGAAGGTTTGGAAAAAATTAGAGAATAAAATACCTTTAACAGTGAGTCTGAGATATGGTATTAAGCTAGAAACACATGGTATTTAAGTAATAAACTATAGATAAGTTGCTGCTGCTACTGCTAAGTCGCTTCAGTCATGTCCAACTCTGTGCGACCCCATAGACAGCAGCCCTGCAGGCTCCCCTGTACCTGGGATTCTCCAGGCAAGAACACTGGAGTGGGTTGCCATTTCCTTCTCCAATGCATGAAACTGAAAAGTGAAAGTGAAGTCTCTCAGTCGTGTCCAACTCTTAGCAACCCCATGGACTGCAGCCTACCAGGCTCCTCCATCCATGGGATTTTCCAGGCTAGAGTACTGGAGTGGGTCGCCATGGCCTTCTCCAATAGATAAGTTATAACTATTTAAAACAAATGTTGCAAACAGAGAATCACACATATACAAATGGTAATATGTATTGTTATTGTTTTTATAAACCAAAATTGCTTTCATGATTGCATGTTCTGTGATGGTCCAACTTTAAGAGCTTCTTTAGAATTTCCATTTGTGATACTACAGCCTTAAAAAATGTTATTAAAATGTATGTTATTCCAATCAATCATAAGTATACTGATCACCAATATTAAACAAAGGTCTTTAGCTTGGAGGGATCTAGAATAAGGTTCAGTTCAGTTAAGTCTCTCAGTAGTGTCCAACTCTTTACAACTCCATGGACTGCAGCACGTCAGGCCTCCCTGTCCATCACCAATTCCCGGAGTTTACTCAAACTCATGTCCATTGAGTCAGTATTGCCATCCAATCATCTAATCCTCTGTTGTCCACTTCCCCTCCTGCCCTCAATCTTTCCCAGCATCAGGGTCTTTTCAAATAAGTCAGCTCTTTGCATTAGGTGGCCAAAGTATTGGAGTTTCAGCTTCAACATCAGTCCTACCAATGGACACGCAGGACTGATCTCTTTTAGAATGGACTGGTTGGATCTTCTTGTAGTCCAAGGGACTCTCAAGAGTCTTCTCCAGCACCACAGTTCAAAAGCATCAATTCTTCGGCACTCAGCTTTCTTTATAGTCCACCTCTCACATCAATATATGACTACTGGAAAAAACCATAGCCTTGACTAGATGGACCATTTTTGACAAAGTAATGTCTCTGCTCTTTAATATACTGTCTAGATTGGTCATGACTTTCCTTCCAAGGAGTAAGTGTCTTTTAATATCATGGCTTCAATCACCATCTGCCATGATTTTGGAGCCCCCCCAAAACAAAGTCTATCACAGTTTCCACTGTTTCCTCATCTATTTCCCATGAAGTGATGGGACCAGATGCCATGATCTTCATTTTCTGAATGTTGAGCTTTAAGCCAACTTTTTCACTCTCCTCTTTCATATTCTTCAAGAGGCTTTTTAGTTCCTCTTCACTTTCTGCCATAAGGGTGGTGTCATCTGAATATCTGAGGTTATTGATATTTCTCCTGGCAGTCTTGATTCCAGCTTGTGCTTCCTCCAGCCCAGCGTTTCTCATGATGTATTCTGCATATAAGTTAAATAACCAGGGTGACAATATACAGCCTTGACGTTCTCCTTTTTCTATTTGGAACCAGTCTGTTGTTCCATGTCCAGTTCTAACTGTTGCTTCCTGACCTACATACAGGTTTCTCAAGAGGCAGGTCAGGTGGTCTGGTATTTCCATCTCTTTCAGAATTTTCCAGTGTATTATGATCCACACAGTCAAAGGCTTTGGCATAGTCAATAAAGCAGAAATAGGTGTTTTCCTGAAATTCTCTTGCTTTTTTGATGATCCAGCAGATGTTGGCAATTTGATCCCTGGCTCCTCTGTCTTTTCTAAACCCAGTTTGAACATCTGGAAGTTCACAGTTCACGTATTGCTGAAGCCTGGCTTGGAGAATTTTGAGTGTTATTTACTAGCATGTGAAATGAGTACAATTGTGCCATAGTTTGAGCATTCTTGGCATTTCCTTTCTTTGGCCTTGGAATGAAATCTGACCTTTTCCATTTCTGTGGCCACTGCTGAGTTTTCGAATTGTGCTGACATATTGAGTGCAGTTCTTCATAACATCATCTTTTGGGATTTGAAATAGCTCACTGGAATTCCATCACCTCCACTAGCTGTGTTTGTAGTGATGCTTCCTAAGGCCCACTTGACTTCACATTCCAGAATGTCCGGCACTAAGTGAGCGTGAGTGATCACACCTTCGTGATTATCTGCATTGTAAGATCTTTTTTGTACAGTTCTTCTGTGTATTCTTGCCACCTCTTCTTAATATCTTTTGCTTCTGTTAGATCCATACCATTTCTGTCCTTTATTGAGCCCATCTTTGCATGAAATGTTCCCTTGTCATCTCTAATTTTCCTGAAGAGATCTCTAGTCTTTCCCATTCTATTGTTTCCCTCTATTTCTTTGCATTGATTGCTGAGGAAGTTCACAGCTTTCTTATCTCTCCTTGCTATTCTTTGGAACTCTGCATTCAAATGGGTATAGCTTTCCTTTTCTCCTTTGCTTTTGGCTTCTCTTCTTTTCACAGCTATTTGTAAGGCCTCCTCAGACAGCCATTTTGCTTTTTTGCATTTCTTTTTCTTGGGGATTGTCTTGATTCCTGTCTCCTGTACAATGTCACGAACCTCCATCCTTAGTTCATCAGGCACTCTGTCTATCAAATCTGGTTCCTTATATCTCTTTCTCACTTCCACTGTATAGTTATAAGGGATTTGATTTAGATCATACCTGAATGGTCTAGTGGTTTTCCCTATTTTCTTCAATTTAAGTCTGAATTTTGCAATAAGGAGTTCATGATCTGAGCCACAGTCAGCTTTTGGTCTTGTTTTTGCTGACTGTATAGAGTTTCTGCATCTTTGGCTTCAAAGAATATAATTAATCTGATTTCAGTGTTGAGCATCTGGTGATGTCCATGTGTAGAGTCTTCTCTTGTGTTGTTGGAAGAGGGTGTTTGTTATGATCAGTGTGTTCTCTTGGCAGAACTCTATTAACATTTGCCCTCTCTTCATTCTGTACTCCAAAGCCAAATTTGCCTGTTACTACTCGTATCTCCTGACTTCCTACTTTTGCATTTCAGTCCCCTATAATGAAATGGACATATTTTTTGGTGATCCTATAGTACCCTATCTCACTGTGCCATGTTCTTCATAAAGAAAAATGCTGCCAATGAAGGGCATATAGCGGTTATTAGTGGATTTCTCACATCTAGCTGACCTCTTTTATTTGTGCTTGGCACAGAATTTTATATGAACATTACAGCTATGCTGCATCTCATTGTGAGGTAGAGTTGGCCTATGATACTCCAATCTGGCTGATCTTGCCTTCAACCAAGCCTCTAAAATCACATTAGCTCATGATCACATTGAAAAAAAAAAAAAAAATGTACCTCTCACTTGTCCATTTTATCCTATTTGTAGTTTTCTTGAGCATTTAAGTAAATAACCTCATTAATTTTGGCAAGTGAGACTTATACAGAAATCCTTCAATGATGGTAGTCTTTAAATATAAATATTAGATGGCCTAAATTTACCACAAATGTAGAATTTTTTTATTCAGTTGATATAAACAGTACAAACTTTATCTTGTTCTCTAAAATAAAATAGTCCTAAAAATAAGATGTAACAGAATTATTTTGTGATTTGTCCATTAGCTCTACTCCCAAAATCAGTTGAAGAAGAGGTATGGAAATAATTAAATAATACATAAATTAAACTACACCAGCTTGAAACAACCTTTAATTTTATTCACAAGCTTTTTGAAACCTGATTCTTTCAGTGTTCAACTTGACACAGGCACTATGTACTATAGATAGGGAAGAAGTTTCATGACCCATTTATTATTTTTACAGTCCAATATTTCTGTCAAGTGCCTAACTTCCATAGTGAGAGACACTGCAGAGAAACATAGATCAGTGCCACAGACAGGAATATGACCCAAGAATACCAACCAGATTTGCTCTGTTTTGTTGTTTTGTTTTTATAATTTTTCCTGGATAAAGCACCCCTTCTCTCTACAAAATATTATTTCTTTGATTTATCTAAAAGATAAATAAATCTTTCTTATTACTAGGTGTAATTCATAATTTTTATGCATAATGAAAATGCTACCTGTGAAAGATAGTTAAAGAGAACTCGAATTTGACAAATGATACTGTTAGGTTTATATTTTTGTCACCATTTATAATCACAATAAAGAAGTCATAAAGCAAGTTACTAGTTAAGTAACCTCCTAAAAAATATCTAATGAAAAAGATACCCATCAAACTTGAAAATATCTCCTTCTGCCACACAGCAAAAAAAGAAAAGAAAAAAGATTAGTCTAGCAAAATTAAATATATAAATAAATTAAAAGAAGAATTCATTAAGAATAATTAGCATATATTGTGAAGTTATAAAATCACAAATTTGACTCTATAACTAATATTTTGCTTTCCATTTGCTTTCAGTCAATTGTGGGAATAATGTTAATTCTGGTGATTATGAGGCAAGATGATTATTTCTAAGTTCTCATCTTGTTTTTCAAAAATTTGAAAGTTCATAAGACATTTTTATTGGTCATCTTTTAATGCTTGCTCCCCAGGACAATATTATCTCTTGGCTATTGCCAACTTGAATGATTAGGACACTCCTAGTACTCTCGCCTGGCAAATCCCATGGACGGAGGAGCCTGGAAGGGTGCAGACCATGGGGTCGCTAAGAGTCGGACAAGACTGAGCGACTTCACTTTCACTTTTCACTTTCATGCATTGGAGAAGGAAATGGCAACCTACTCCAGTGTCCTTGCCTGGAGAATCCCAGGGACGGGGGAGCCTGGTGGGCTGCCGTCTTGGGTCACACAGGGTCGGACACGACTAAAGCGACTTAGCAGCAGCAGCAGCAGTCACCTTTAATTGTTTTCCCACATCTCACGACCACTAAATTTTAGAAAGTGTAAGTGCTTATTTCTGTGTATCCTTTATGAACACTCACTTTTATAATGATCTTAATGAACACTGCAGGTTTAATATGTTCTATAAAACCGCTTTTGTCAAAATGCAGATCCCCTCATGCCCCCCTGTTGTTGAGATCACACTACCCAATTTTAATTGGTTTATTTAATGTTTTTATGACTTTTTCTTTTTTTCCCCCCAGTTTCATTAGTTTATTTTAATCCATTAAATTGATTTTGCAGTCCAAGGGTCATGAATTTACTTCCCCTTGAATTTTACTAACTGGCCATCACAAGTGAAAAAAAAAAAAATGCACTTCATACCACGACAGATATCCATCCATCTGTGTATCTGAAAGTGGGTAGATTAGAACCCAGAGGGTGTGGTTGAGGGAGGGCAGTCATAGTAGAAGCAGCCTCAGCAGGGAAGGTGGCAGCAGGTCTGGCGCCCATTCAGCATGACCTTTCTGAAGATGAGGTGGAGGGTGAAAAGGGAACCTGGGGTCTGCCCGGCCACATATACTGTAGCTGGAGGAACTCATTGCTCTACCTGAGGAGAAAGCACATGACTGGTAGGAAGAGAGTTAGGCACACCGAGAAAACTGAAGGAAAGCATGTTCTGTTGTTTAGCATCAGATTCTCTCAAGAGGATCACCTATAAACCTCTGGAACCCCCAACTTGAACATGACCTTACCAGATAATGGGCACATCCAAAGCCTCAAATGCTAAGTACACACTTACCCCTTCTCTTCTACTACCCACCCCCTTTCTCCCCTCAACTAGCTTTTTCTTTTTCAGGCACCTGTTCCAAACTTAAGAGCAAGTCTGCTCCATCAAGAGAAACCAGAAACATGTGTATATCACCCCCTTCTAGAAAGGCTCCTAATTACCAACCTACTGAATTGTTAGAATCAAAGTAAATAAAAGTCTTTCCTAAATAAGAAAAGGTTCTGTTCCTTCAAATGTGGCAGCAGGGAACTTTTAATCAAAACTATGAACAAATCATGGTAATAAAATACAAAAAAAAAAAAAAAAGAGAGAGAGAGAGAAAGAGAAAATTTCCAGCAACCAAACCCAAAAAGCTGTTTTAAAGAAATTAAGCAAGCAACTCAGAAAGGCATTAGAAGTAGACCAGATTAGGTGGAAGAGAAAATAACCAAGTTAGAGGGTAGAATTATAAAAATGATTCAGTTTTATGAAAAGAGACAGCTAAGATTTTAAACAGAAGCCCTACAAGATCTATCTGACTTCATTAGGAAAGCCAAGATAAATTAATGGACATAGTGGAAGGAGATGAGGAGGATAAGAAAAGAGTGAGCATATTTTAAAAAATATCTGAAAACTCCCCAAACCTAAAGAAGAATTTAGTATATAAGTGCACAAAGTGATAGAACACATTGCTACCTCAATGCAAAAGACTTCTTCAAGATATACTAAAGAAATTGTCAAAAATCAATAAATAAAGAATTTTAAAGTCAGTCACTGAAAACATGTAGCTCTATAGGTAAAGAATCTGCGGGCAATGCAAGAGACCCAGGTTCGATCCCTGGATTGGGATGATCCCCTGGAGAAGGAAATGCCAACCCACTTCAGTATTCTTGCCTGGAGAATCCCATGGACAGAGAAGCCTGATGGGTTATAGTCCATGGGGTCACAAAGAGTCGGACATGACTTAGTGACTAAACCACAAACCATCAGTGAGAACAAGACAGTAATTTACAAAGGAACTACTCCCCACCTTAGGTTATCAGCAGATTTTTCAGCAGAAACTCTAGCAGTCAGGAGAAAAACTGCCAGCCAAGACTACTCTATCAGACAAAGTTATCTCTCAGATATAAAGGAAAAATAAAGGCTTTCTCAGACAAACAAAAACTGAGGGAGTTCACCACCAGACCTGTATTATATAAAATGTTGAAAGGATATTTTCAAGCTGAAACAAAATGATTAAATTAAACAAAGCTGTGATCAAAGTGATAAATATAATTTAAAATATGTAACTTTTAATAACCCCATATTAAACTCTTAATTATAGCATATAGTTTAAAAGAAAAGCACATTAAAAATAACTATAGCTACTACAAACTGACAATAAAACTACAGCATTAAGAGAAAATTGGTGACTCAAAAACATAAAAAGAAAGGAATAAAAAGATGGAAACTTCATAGGCAAATAAAGATATATTCTTGTCAGTAGAAAAAAGGGACTATTTTATATTTAAGTTGTTTAAGGAAAACTTCATAATAACCACATAGTCAAAGGCTTTGGCATAGTCAATAAAGCAGAAATAGATGTTTTTCTGGAACTCTCTTGCTAATGGATGTTGGCAACTTGATCTCTGTGGATCACCACAAACTGTGGAAAATTCTGAAAGAGATGGGAATACCAGACCACCTGACCTGCTTCTTGAGAAATCTGTATGCAAGTCAAGACACAACAGTTAGAACTGGACATGAAATGACAGACTGGTTCCAAATAGGAAAAGGAGCAAGTCAAGGCTGTATATTGTCACCCTGCTTATTTAACTTATATGCAGAGTACATCATGAGAAATGCTGGGCTGGAGGAAGCACAAGCTGGAATCAAGATTGCTGGGAGAAATATCAATAACCTCAAATATGCAGATGTCACCACTCTTATGGCAGAGAGTGAAGAACTACAGAGCTTCTTGATGAAAGTGGAAGAGGAGAGCTTAAAAGTTGGCTTAAAACTCAACATTCAGAAAACGAAGATCATGGCATCAGGTCCCATCACTTCATGGCAAATAGATGGGGAAATAGTGGAAACAGTGGTTGATTTTGTTTTGGGGGGCTCCAAAATCACTGCATGTTGTCCTGCAGCCATGAAATTAAAAGATGCTTGGTCCTTGGAAGGAAAGTAATGACAAACCTAGACAACATATTTAAAAAATAGGTAATTTTTAATAAAATTACTTTGCCAACAAAGGTCCATCTAATCATGGCTATGGTTTTTCCAGTAGTCATGTATGGATGTGAGAGTTGGACTAAAGAAAGCTGAGCACTGAAGAATTGATGGTTTTGAACTGTGGTGTTGGAGAAGACTCTTGGGAGTCTCTTGGACTGCAAGGAGATCCAACCAGTCCATCCTAAAGGAGTTCAGTCTTGAGTGTTCGTTAGAAGCACTGATGGTGAAGCTGAAACTCCAATACTTAGGCCACCTGATGCAAAGAACTGACTCACTTGAAAAGGCCCTGATGCTGGGAAAGATCGAAGGCAGGAGGAAAAGGGGATGACAGAGGATGAGATGGTTGGATGGTATCACTGACTCAATGCACATGAGTTTGGACAAGTTTCAGGAGTTGGTGAGGGACAGGGAAGCCTGGTATCTTACAGTCTATGGGGTCACAAAGAGTTGGACACGACTGAGTGACTTAACTTAACATGGCAGCCACAAAGCAAAATTCTTAGGCAGAGACAAAACAACCAAAAATAAATAAATAAATAAACATTGTGGGGAAGCCTGAGCAAGTCATCATGAAACCACCAGCTTATAAAGATGGACAGAAACAGAAGGGAAAAGAAACAATGAAGAGACAAAATAATTAGAAGGGAAAATATAAAATGTTACTTAGTAAATTCTTACATAAAAATCATCCTAAATGTAAATGACTTGAACTCACTAATCAAAAGGAACAGAGTGACTGGATGGATAAAAAATAAGACCCAACTATATGCTACTTATGAAAGACTCATTCAAGCTGTAAGGGCACACATAGACACAAAATGAATATATAGAAGATGATATTCCAAGCAAACATAAAACAAGAAGGCAGGTGTAACCATACTTTTATTAGATCAAATAGACTTCAAGTTAAAACTACAATAAGAGACAAAGAAGGACATGATATACTAATAAATGGATCAATACATGAAGAAGATATATCAATTGTAAATATATAGATGCTCCTAAAACTTGAACATCAAAATATATTATTTGAACAAAATAAATGATCTTAAAAGAGAAGTAGAAAATATTAGAATAATTACTGGAGACTTCAGTGTTCCACTCAGCAATGGATAGCTTGACCAGACAGAAAATCAACAAAGCAAAATTAGAACTGAACCACACTATAAAACAAATCAAATCGACTTAATAGAACATTGCACCCAATAGCAGAATACATATTCGTCTCAAGTGCACATGGAACATTCTCCAGGATATATCATATGATAGGTCACAAAACAAATCTTAGCAAATTTAAGAAGACTGAAATCATGACCATAATCTTCTCTGACCACTGTGGTGTGAAACTAGAAATCAACAATAAGAATAAAGTGAGATCTACAGATATTTGGAAAATATACAACTATTCAGTCAAAATGGAAATTTAATAAAATTTTAAAATATCAAGACAATTAAATGAAATGAAAGAGAAATACAATCTATCAAACATTGTCAGTTCAGTTCTGTCACTCAGTCGTGTCTAACTCTTTGCGATCCCACAGACACAAAGGCTTCCCTGTCCATCATCAACTCCTGGAGCTTACTCAAACTCATGTGAGATGCAGCAAATGCAGTTATCAGAGGGAAGTTTATAGAAATAATTTCATATATTAAGAAATTAGAAGGATGTCAAGTAAACGGCCAAACTTTACAACTCAAAGATCTAGAAAAAGGACAAATTAATTGTAAATAAACAAAAGGAAGAAAGATAAGGTCCAGTGATAGAAAGAATAAAATACATAACAGAAAAGCAATAGAAAGGAGGAACAAAATTAAGAACAGTTTCTTTGACAAGATAAACAAAATTTCAAACATTTAACTAAAGAAAAAGAGAAAAGACTCAAAATTCTCAACAAAAGAGGAGACAGTACAACTGATACCACAGAAATATATAGAATTATATAGACTAGGGACAATTATATGCCAACAAATTACATAACCTAGCATAAAAGGATACATTTTTAAAACAAACAACCTACCAAGACTGAATCAGGAATAAATTGACCCCATGGTCTTCCAGGTTTCCTCTATACATGGGTTTTTCCAGACAAGGATCCTGGAAGGGGTTGCCAGTTCCTTCTCCAGGGAATATTCCTAACCCAGGATTGAACCTGGTCTCCCACATTGCAGGAATATTCTTTGCCATCTGAGCCACCAGTGAAGCCCCAAGAAAATTTGCACTGACCAATAATGAATTAAAAGATTGACCCATCCTCCAAAAATCTTCCAACACAGAAACTCCAGGACTAAAAGGCTTCACTGGAAATTTCTATCAAAAATTTAATGAAGAATTAAGACCAATTCTCCCCAAACTCTTCCAAAATATTGATAAGGGAACACTTTCAAACCCCATTTTAGAAAGCTGATTTTTAAAGATGCCACAATTAAAACTATAGTCTGGCTTAAAACTATGGAAACTATAGTCAAATATCTCTGATAAGTACAGACACAAAAATTCTCAAAAAAATATCTGTGCACCATGTCCCAGAATACATTAAAAGGATTATGAGCCAGAACCAAGCAAGATTTATCCCTGAGATACGATAATGGTTTATCATAAGAAAATCAATAAATATATACATCACATCAATACAATTAAAGATGAAAATTGCATGATCATTTTACACATCAATACAATTAAAGATGAAAATTACATGATCATTTAGTAAATACACAAACAAAATATTTGACCAAATGCAACATCCTTTCATGGTAAAAATAAATAAATAAACAGTGCTTAAGAGACTGGGTATAGAAGGAACATACCTCAACACAATAATGGCCATATATAACAAATCTACAGGTAACATTATACTAAGTGGAGAAAAATATAACAGGTTTCCTATAAGATTAGAAACAAACATGGCCACTCTCATGACGCCTATTCAATACAGTACTGACTAGTACTGCTGCTGCTGCCGCTGCTGCTGCTGTTGCTGCTAAGTCGCTTCAGTCATGTCCAACTCTGTGTGACCCCATAGATGGAAGCCCACCAGGCTCCCCCGTTCCTGGGATTCTCCAGGCAGGAACACTGGGGTGGGTTGCCATTTCCTTCTCCAGTGCATCAAAGTGAAAAGTGAAAGGGAAGTCGCTCAGTCTTGTCAGACTCTTCGCGACCCCATGGACTGCAGCCTACCAGGCTTCTCCTTCCATGGGATTTTCCAGGCAAGAGTACTGGAGTCGGTTGCCATTGCCTTTTCCACTGACTAATACTAACTAGGGCAATAAGATAAGGAAATAAAGGCATTCAAATCAGATAGGATGATGTAAAATTATCACTATTTTCTGATAACATGATTTTGCACATAGAATATTCCAGAATGAGTCAAAAATAATGAATATTTTCAGCAAAGTGGCAGGATATATAATCAACATACCCAAATAAATTTCATTCATTTACACTAATAATGAAGCAATTGAAAAAGAAATGTTATACCATTCACAAAGGCATCAAGAAAATATGTAATACTTAGAAATAAATTTAACAAAGGGAGTGAAAGGTATGTACAATGAAAACTACAAGTATTTGCTGAAAGAAACTGAAGACACAAATGGAAAGACATCTTACTTTCTTGGATTTTAATACTAATTATTGTTAAAATGGCCATACTATCTAAAGCCATCTACAGGCTTTAATGTAATCCCCATCAAAATACCAAAAGCATTCTTCATATAAATTGAAGAAATAATTTTAAAATTTGTTTGGAACCACAAAAGGCATAGAATAGCCAAAGAGATTCTGAGAAGGAAGAAAAAAAAAATTAGAAGTATTATGCTTCAAGATTTCAAACTATACTAAAAAGTCATAATAATCAAAATAGTATGTTACTGGAAAAAAAACAGAGACACTGACCAATAGAACAGAATATTAACTCAGATTTAAATCCCAGCATATGCAGTCAACAATACAGTCAAGAGAGCCAAGAATACCCATGCAGGGAAAGGATAGTCTTTTCAAATGATCCTTGGAAAATTGGAGAAATAGATGCGGAACAACAGAATTGGACCCATAACTGAAATAACTCACAAAAAAAAAAAAGCTCAAAATGAACAAAAGTCTTACACTAAAGATCTGATACCATAAAATCCCTGGAGGAAAACAGAAGGAAGAAGCTCTCTGATATTGGTTGTGACTATGGTTTTTTAAACATGTCAAAGGCACAAACAATAAAAACAAAAATGAACAAATAAAACTATGTCAAACTCAAATGTTCTGCACAGCAAAATAAACAATCAAAAAAATAAAAAGACAAAGAATGGGAGAAAATTTTTGCAAATTACATATAGGATAAGAAGTTAATATTGAAAATATATAAAGAATTCAATCAACTTAGTAATAGCAACAATGAAAAATGAAATAATCTAGTTAAAAATAGAAGAAGCAAAGAGATACTTTTCAAAGAGGACATCAAAATGACTGATAGATACATGCAAAGATGTTTAACATCACTAATCATCATGGAAATCAAATGAAAACCACAGTAGGATATAATTTCACAATAGTTAGAATGGCCGTTTCAAGAAGACAAGAGACAACAGCACTAGAAAATGTAGTATAAGGGTCATAATTATACACTGTAGAGGAGAACACAACTTGGTCAATCATTTTAGTAAATAATATAGAGAGCTTTCACAAAAATTACAACTCAATCTACCATGTGGTCTCAAAATTTCAATTCTGCGTATATACTCAAAAGAAATTGAAACAGGGTTTTAATGAGAAATATGCACTCCCAGGCTTTCCAGGCAGTGCTAGTGGTAAAGAACCTGCTTGCTAATGCAGGAGACCTAAGAGATGTAAGTTCATCCCTGGCTGGGGAAGATCCACTGAAAGAGGGCATGGCTACCCACTCCAGTATTCTTGCCTGGAGAATCCCATGGATGGAGGCTCGTGGAAGGCTACAGTCCATAGGGTTTCACAGAATTGAACACAACTGAAGTGTCTTAGCATGACATGGGCAGGAATCACTTATAAAAAATGGAGTAGCCATCATAGTCAACAAAACAGTCCAAAATGCAGTACTTGGATGCAATCTCAAAAATGACAGAATGCTTTCTGTTCGTTTCCAAGGCAAACCATTCAATATCACGGTAATCCAACTCTATACTCCAACCAGTAATGCTGAAGAAGCTGAAGTTGAATGGTTCTATGAAGATCTATAAGACCTTTTAGAACTAACACCCAAAAAGATGTCCTTTTCATTTTAGGGACTGAAATGCAAAAGTAGGAAGTCAGCAGATACCTGCAGTAACAGGCAAATTTGGCCTTGGTGTACAGAATGAAGCAGGGCAAAGGCTAATAGAGTTTTGCTAAGAGAACACACTGGTCATAGAAAACACCCTCTTTCAACAATACAAAAGAAGACTCTATACATGGACATCACCAGATCGGTCAACACTGAGATCAGATTGATTATATTCTTTGCAGCCAAAGATGGAGAAGCTCTATACAGTCAGCGAAAACAAGACCAGGGGCTGACTGTGGCTCAGATCATGAAGTCCTTATTGCCAAATTCAGACTTAAATTGAAGAAAGTAGGGAAAACCACTAGACTATTCAGGTATGACCTAATCAAATCCCTTATGACTATAAAGTGGAAGTGCAAAATAGATTTAAGGGACTAGATCTAATAGACAAAGTGCCTGATGAAGTATGGACAGAGGTTCATGACATTGTACAAGAGATGGGAATCAAGATGATCCCCAAGAAAAAGAAATGCAAAAAAGCAAAATGGCTGTCTGAGGAGGCCTTACAAGTAGCTGTGAAAAGAAGGGAAGCCAAAAGCAAAGGAGAAAAGGAAAGCTATACCCATTTGAATGCAGAGTTTCAAAGAATAGCAAGGGAAATAAGAAAGCCTGCCTCAGCAATCAATACAAAGAAATAGATAAAAACAATAAAATGGGAAATACTAGAGATCTCTTCAAGAAAATTAGAGATTTCAAGGGAATATTTCGTGCAAAGATGGGCTCAATAAAGGACAGAAATGGTATGAACCTGACAGAGGCAGAAGATATTAAGAAGAGGTGGCAGGAATACACAGAACTGCACAAAAAAATCTTCACTACCCAGATAATCATGATGGTGTGATCACCTACCTAGAGCCAGACATCTTGGAATGTGAAGTCAAGTGGGCCTTAGGAAGTATTACTATGAACAAAGCTAGTGGAGGTGATGGAATTCCAGCTGAGCTATTTCAAACTCTGAAAGATGATGCTGTGAAAGTGCTTCACTCAATATGCCAGCAAATTCGGAAAACTCAGCAGTGGCCACAGGAATGGAAAAGGTCAGTTTTCATACCAGTCCCAAAGAGAGGCAATGCTAAAGAATGCTCAAACTACCACACAATTGCACTCATCTCACAGGCAAGTAGAGTAATACTCAAAATTCTCCAAGCCAGGCTTCAGCAATATGCGAACTGTGAAATTCTAGATGTTCAAGCTGATTTTAGGAAAGGCAGAGGAACCAGAGATCAAATTGCCAACCTTTGCTGGTTCACCAAAAAAGGAAAAGAGTTCCAGAAAAATATCTATTTCTGCTTTATTGACTATGTCAAAGCCATGGACTGTGTGGATCACAATACACTGTGGAAAATTCTGAAGGAGATGGGATTACCAGATCACCTGACCTGCCTCTTGAGAAACCTATATGCAGGTCAGGAAGCAACAGCTAGAACTGGACAGGGAACAACAGACTGGTTCCAAATAGAAAAAGGAGTATGTTAAGGCTGTATATTGTCACCCAGCTTATTTAACTTATATGCAGAGTACATCATGAGAAATGCTAGAGGAAGTAAACGCTGGCATCAAGAGTGCCGGGGGAAATATCAATAACCTCAGATATGCAAATGACACCACCCTTATGGCGGAAAGTGAAGAAAAACTAAAGAGCCTCTTGATGAAAGTGAAAGAGGAGAGTGAAAAAGTTGGCTTAAAGTTCAACATTCAGAAAACGAAGATCGTAGCATCCAGTCCCATCACTTCATGGCAAACAGATGGGGAAACAGTGGAAACAGTGTCACACTTTATTTTTTTTTTGGCTCCAAAATCACTGCAGATGTTGACTGCAGCCATGAAATTAAAAGACACTTACTCCTTGGAAGGAAAGTTATGACCAATCTAGACTGAATATGCAAAAGCAGAGACATTACTTTGTCAAAAAAGGTCCATCTAGTCAAGACTATGGTTTTTCCAGTGGTCATGTATGGATTTTGAGTTGGACTATAAGGAAAGCTGAGCACCGAAGAATTGATGCTTTTGAACTGTGGTGTTGGAGAAGACTCTTGAGAGTCCCTTGGACTGCAAGGAGATCCAACCAGTCCATCCTAAAAGAAATCAGTCTTGGGTGTTCATTGGAGGGACTGATGTTGAAGCTAAAACTCCAATGCTTTAGCCACATGATGTGAAGAGCCAACTCATATAAAAAGACCCTGATGTTTGGAATGATTGAAGGCCAAAGGAGAATGGGACGACAGGATGAGATGGATAGATGGCAGCATTGACTCAATGGACAAGTTTGGGTAACCTCCGGGAGTTGGTGATAGACAAGGAGGCCTGGTGTGCTGTCGTTCATGGGGTCAGACAGACTGTGTGATGGAAATTAACTGAACTGAACTGAAGTGTCTTATCATGCATATATACACTCCTCCATTTACTGCAGGCTTATTCACAATTGCCAAGATATGGAAACAACCCATAATCCCATTAACATATGAATGTATTAGGCAGAAATCTGGGCAAGAGCAATGAGTGGTGTCCTAGCTGAAAAGATTACAAACTTATCTCTAAACCCCAGACCAGACATGCCCAGGAGAGTTCACAGACATGCTACGAAAATAACCACAGAGACTTTTCCAACTCCTGTGCATGTGCCCCTAGGCACACAATAGATACTAACTAACCAAAGGAGTTTCTCCAATTCAGGCACATGCACCTCTGATACACTGTTATGTTCTCAACTAATCTTAGGCAGCCAGGAGCCCATTAAGGGTTCATAAATATTTCATACTACTGATTGTAACAGACTGAATTATGGGAAAGACATGGATAATAGAGCCTGTAGTTATGTAACTTGCAACTGTCAATCAAAGCTCTCAGTCCATGCCAGCCTAGATGAATATGAAAAAGTCCTATTTTTCATGTATCCAGACACTCCCCATTCCCTGACTGGCCTTGAGCATACACCCTTTTGAATTCCCTCTCATGATTGGTGGCATGTATGACTGAGGGCAGGAGGAGAAAGAGATGACAGAGGATGAGATAGTTGAATGGCATCACCAACTCAATGGACGTGAGTTTGAACAAACTCTGGGAGATAGTGAACCTGATATGCAACTGTACATGGTATCACAAATAGTCAGACACAACTTAGTGACTGAACAACAACAAAAACAACAACAAGCCCTGTTTTGTACAATGCAGAACCAAGAAGAGGAGATGAAAAGTATAAAAAGGAAAGCCAAGATGGATTGTTGCCACTCCTTTGGAGTCAGCCTGCTCCCATGTTTTGGGATGTACTATCTGCTGTCTGTTTAATAAAAGTTCCATCTGTTTGAGCTCTAACTGAGCTGTAACTAGTCTGTTGTTTCAAGTTCTTTCTATGATGAGACAAGAGTTGAGAAATCAGCCTGTGTGAACTGCAATTATTTCATCGTTCCAAATCATTGTTAAGATGAGACAAGAACTGAGGGAGAGAAATAAACCAATTTAACAAATGGATATAAAGATGTACACATTCACAAGAAATATTCAGTGATGAGGAAAGAGGCTGTCCTTCCACTTGTTACAAACATGGACGGATCCTGAGCACTTTATGCTAAAGCAAGGTAAGTTACATAGAGAAAGACAAAACCTCCATCATATCACTTATATGTGGAATCTAAAAAAGTTAAAATTGGACAAAACAGAATAAAACGGTGGTCACCAGGAGATGGAAGAGAGTGGATAAGGGTGGATTTTGTTTAAAGAGACAAACTTTTAACAAGTAGTAAATAAGCCATAGAGATCTAAGACACTGTACAATGAATATAGATAATAATACTACACTATAATTATGTAATATGATCAATCACTACAATGGCAATGATATTGCAATATATAAGATATCAGATATGTTTTATACCTTAAAATTACATAACGTCACATTTATTTTAGTTTTAAATAGGCAAATATTTATATAAAACAGTTATATATTACAAATATGTATTTAAATATATAAACATTAATATATTCATATGTTATTTTAAGATATATGTAAATGACCAAATGGCACAAAAAGTTGCTCAAAATATGTGTCATTAGAGAAATACAAGTTAAAACTACAATGAGATATCACTTCACACCTTCTGCTGCTGCTAAGTCGCTTCAGTCATGTCCGACTCTGTACGACCCCATAGACAGCAGCCCACCAGGTTCTGCCGTCCCTGGGATTCTCCAGGCAAGAACACTGGAGTGGGTTGCCATTTCCTTCTCCAATGCATGAAGGTGAAAAGTGAAAGTGAAGTCTTTCAGTCGTGTCTGACTCCTCGTGATCCCATCGACTGCAGCCTACCAGGCTCCTCCGTCCATGGGATTTTCCAGGCAAGAGTACTGGAGTGGGGTGCCATTGCCTTCTCTGATGGCTTAATTCAAAAAGATAAAAAAAAAAGAAAGTGTTAGAAAGCATGTGGGAATTGGAAACCTCATATATTGCTGGTAGGAATGTAAAATGATTCAGTTTTTCTGGAAAACAGATGAGCATTTCCTCAGAAAGATAAACATAAAGTTCCATATGGCCCAGCAATTCTATTTCTATAATAGGTATGTACCCAGGAGAATTGAAAAATGTAAGTTCCTACAAAAATGTGAACACAAATATTTATAGCAGCATTATTCATAATGAGCAAAAAGTAAAAATTGATAAATACATATATATATATTATTTGTACAACAATATATGTTTTAGCTAAAAAAGGAACAAATACATTCTGGAACATGGACAAATCTGGAAGCCATTATACTAAATGAAATAATCCAAGTACAAAAGATCATATATTATAAGATTATATTGATATGAAATGTCCAGAAGAATCTAGAGGGACAGATAACAGATTAATGGTGGAAAAAGACTGGGGAAGGATGTTGAAATGGACAGTGTTAGTGTGTGTTGAGATCTCTTGTCTGAGAAAAATGTTCTAGAATTACAAAAAAAAAAAAAAAGTGACAGTGGCATGGCTATGTGAAAATAATAAAAATCATTAAATCATAGATATATAAAGGTTATTTTATAGTATACAAACTATATTTCAATTAAATAATGATAAATAACTATCAAATTCACCTACTTGTCATCTACTTGATTAATGTGAAAGTTACTCAGTCGTGTCCAATTCTTTGCAACCCCATGGGCTACATGTGAAAGTGAAGTCACTAAGACCTGTTAGAGTCTTTGAGAACCCATGGACTGTAACCTATCAAGCTCCTCCAACCATGGGATTTCCCAGGCAAGACTGCTGGAATGGGTTGCCATTCCCTTCTCCAGGGGATCTTCCCAACCCAGGGATCGAAACCGGGTCTCCTGCATTGCAGGCAGACGCTTTACCATCTGAGCCACCAGGGAAGCCCCATAAGCTATATAGTCCATGGAATTCTCCAGGCCAGAATACTGGAGTGGATAGCCTTTCCCGCCTCCAGGAAATCTTCCCAACCCAGGGATTGAACCCAGGTCTCCCACCCTGCAGGCTGATTCTTTACCAGCTGAGCCACAGGGAAGGCAAATAATACTGGAGTGGGTAGCCTGTCCCTTCTCCAGGGGATCTTCCCAATTCAGGAAGAACTGGGGTCTCCTGCATTGCAGCAGATTCTTTACCAACTGAGCTATCAGGGAAGCCTACTTGATTATTAGACATATCAAATTTACTTTTTGAAACTCAGTTTTTTGTCTGCAAAAATACCAATAAACACTAATGACAACAAGGAAATACTCCTTCCAGTTTTTCAAAATTTAGTAAGTGACAAGTCTGTTTGCCAGTTGTCCAAGTCAAAATCTTAAAGTATTACTTGTTTCTCTATCATATCGTTATAGTAAATTCCAGAAATTTTACCTTTCAAAAATGTCCATTTTTAAAAATTGAAATAAAATCCATATAACATTAAAACATGAAAATTTTCAAGTTATGTAATTTACAGGTTTTTAGTATATTTAAAAGTTGTGCAATCATCATCATTATCTAATTACAGAACATTTTCAACAGCAAAATAAACAAAAACAAAATAAAAAACTTTGGACTTGCTTGTCTTATTCCTGACTTAGAGGATAAAATTTCAGTCTTGCACTCTTAAGTATATCTTGTGCGTGCGCAGTCATGTCTGACTCTTTGCAATCCCATGGACTATAGACTTCCAGATTTCCTGTCTATGAAATTTTCCAGGTAAGAATCCTGGAGTGGGTTACCCCTTTCTACTCCAGGTATCTTTCTGACGCAGGATCAAACCCACCTCTCCTGATTCTCCTGCATTGGCATGTGGATTCTTTACCACTGTGCAACCTGGGAAGCCCAAAATATATCTTAGCTCTGATGAGTTTTTCATGGATGTCCTTTTTCAGGTTGAAGAATTTTCATTTTATTTCTAGTCTGTTGGATATGTTTTCAAGAAATAGTGCTGTATTTTATCAAATACTTTTTGCATCTATTGAGATAATCATGCATTTTACCCCTAAATACCCATATCTAACTACTTACTACTTCTCAGCAACTTCCAATTACTACTTGGATCAAACTATTATCATTTATGTAGGCGATGAAAATATCCCACTAAATGAACTCCCTCCTATTTTCTTCCCTCACTACTATGTACTCCTCAAATTATGTGTGATACTCTTCTAAAACATAAATCACATTGTGTCACTCTTTTCCTTTTTTTCCAAAGGCTTCTATTTCCCAAAGAGCAACCAAAGACCTTCTGTATTATGCCTCTTTCATCCTCATACCTCACATCTTACAACTCTTTATCTCTTAAAATACTGTTTTACAAATGTACTTGTTGCTTTACTATACAGGAGTCATTTATTGGATGTTTAGTAAATGTCAAACATCCATGACAATTATTATGAAAGATACAAAACTTAAGACGTTCCAGACTCTAAGCTTAAAGTATCTTAAGTTTTCATAGTAAACAACTAGATACACAAATAAGTAGTTAAAATAAAAATTAATATACTACAAAAGGTAAAAGTTTTTTAGATATCCTATAAGTTCAATATGGTGAGAGATTTCCCTAATAGATAAAATCAAGAAAATGTTGGTTGGCAATAAATATTTTCAGTTGGCCTGGAAGAATAGGTTGGATGGAAAAATAAAAAAGATATGGATTTTCTTTTTCCTTAATTCTTTATTCCCCAGAAATTTTTAAATATATAAGAAATATCCTTTGCATAATTTTTAAGTACTGCTGAAAATAATATTATTTTATATGTTTTGGGAATCAACTAAAATAATAAGAGGAATGTAACAGAATATAAACACAAAGTAATACTTGAACATATTATTTGTTATTATGATTTACTTACATGGTTATTTCAAAAGCTGTTTTCAAAATGCAAAATTAAGTAAGAATACCAAAACTAATGAGAAAACATACTTACATAAAATTATTTTATATTGTTATACAGACAAATCAGAGGACGTTGGTGATGTTATTAATTCACTATTCTCTTTGTGGCATATGTGATAAGAATTTTACTGCAGTAATGAAATGAATTTATACTGTACTTTCAGGGCAATATTTCAATATTTAGAAAATGTTCACATTTTGGTTTAACAGATTATAATGGGCAGAGTTGTAATGGCAGCATAAATGAAAGGGAACTTTTATTTGAACATAATTTCTACTCTGTAATTTTGGCTAATATTAAACTTACTTGAACTGAATTAAAATAGGAATTGAAATTCATTAACTGATCTCATGAATGTAAATGATTATGAGGAAAAGCAAAGATGTATTGAATAAGACCATTGGATAAAATTAGCCAAGTAAGAATTGTGTGGTTTAACAAAGTACAAATGGCTGACATTACTTAAGGTTGACAAAAATGGCCATTCTCATGATTATGTATAGTTATAGAGAAATTATCAGAATAGTGAAAATAGATTTTAGATAATTCTTTGCACCAAGATTTTGCATATTTGCACATGAACCGGTCTTTTTCTGTACTTGCCTTGTCTAAACAAGGTTGATTCTTATAAATAAACACAAGGGTATGTGGCCAGTTCAGGTCACAGATTTATAGAAGGCAGATGGGCATTGCCATGTTGATGAGCAATCAAAGGTTGACTATATAAGTATCACTGCAATGATCTCCTCTAGAGCCATCTGGCATTGTTTTTCAGATGTACCTCTGGGGATTCATCAGGACCTTAAATCAGTAACTTTTCCCACTGTCAAAACTACTGTAATAGAATCTGCTGGTATTTCCATGTCAATAGTCTTTAGGAAGTTTCTCTTTAAAGATTATATTTTCTACATTGATGCAGGGTGATATTACCATTTAGCTTTCCCCCCTTAATTCTCATTCCTTCATATTGGGAAATTGATGATGAAATAGAAAGGCCAGTAACAAAGAAGATACCTAGGTATAATGTGACAAATGTATGTGTTCTGTGTATGTGTATGCATCTGAGTACAAATATATGTACATAACACTTCACAACTTAGAGCAATAGAAATTGTATTAGAAATTTTTATTGTTGAGGGTAACTGAGGTGATTCCTTGAAGAAATACATAGTCTAATTGCTAACATTGAAAACCCACAAAATACAAGTAATGCTATGATAATTTTTTGAATAGCTGGATAAAAAAGACATAAAGTTAAATCATTGAAATAAAATAAAGCTAGAAAGTTTACAAAGATATAACTTTCCTTTCTGCAGATCAACATTATAATCTTATAGATCTAATATGAAATTAAAATCACAGATTTTTAAAGCTTATATTTCCAATGAGTTGACAAGATTTTTAAGTATAATCAGTTTTGAAGTATTGATCATAATTCTGAAAGACAGAATTTTTCTAAATTTATTTGCTGTCAAGTTAAAAAAAATGCAAAGAAATCAACATATCATTGCTTAATTTTAACATTAAATATTTATTCAAGTTTATTACATGAAGTATTTACACTCTTTAAATAATAGATAATAATGAGCATATGTTACTTAAATGAACAATTCTGGGATTATCTAGTTAAAAATATCTATAGGAAAAAAGTACTACTTCATTGGACTTTATACATAAATGGAAAACAGGTTAAGCACAGAAAGAACTAGAAAATAATAACTCCTAAATTAAGACCTTAGGAACTGTTTGAAGAAAGTTTAAAAAGAAAATAACTTAGACTCTTAGACAATGTCAATATCATCTAGAATGAAACACTTTTTGTTTACTTTTTTATAGAAAAAGTAAAGCTTAAAACCAAAAACAGAAAGAGCTGTTTTTACTGTGGGAAAGTTAATATAAAGAAAGTCATTTTAAAAAGTGAAAGCAGTATCCAAGTAACAAAACATGAAATATATATTTCATTGAGTATTCGAAAATGATTAAATTTAAAATTCTGAAGTAACATTTAATGAAATGATGAATGACTCTAAATAAACAGCTATTGGAATCATAATTGAAAAGTAATTTTATGGTAATGAGATATTTAAATGTCTTAAAATTCCTTTAAAATAAACAAAAAAAGTCTTTAGAAAAGTAACAAGCACCCAAATTTATAACTATAATCCAAGTTTATAACTATACTCCAAAGCAATAGTAATCAAAGCAGCATGGTACTGGCACAAAAGCAGATACATAAATAAATGGAACAGAAGAGGGAGCCCAGAAAGAACCAACAGCTATATGGTCAATTAATCTACCACAAAGAGGGCAAGAATATTCAATGGATAAAAGCTTCTTCAACAAATGATATAGTGAAAACTGGAGAATTACATGAAAAAGAAACAGACTTAATTTCTCATGCTATATACAGAAATAAGCTCAAAATGAAATGTAGGGCCTGAAACAATACAATGTCTAGAAGAAAATATAAGCAGTAAGCTCTTTGATATAGATCTTAGCAATATTTTTGGATATGTTTCCTCAGGCAAACAAACAAACAAAAAACAGAAGCAAAAGCAAATATAAATAGAAAAGACATCAAACTAAAAAGTTTTTACACAGTGAAGAAAACTACCAATAAAACAAAAGACTGACCATTGAATGGGAAAAAATATTTGCAAAATATATGTTTGATAAAGAAATAATATGTATTCATATAATATCCAAAATACATAAAAATTCATTCAACCCAACATAAAAGAAAGAAATTACCTGATTATAAAATGAGAAGAGGACCTGAATAGACATTATTCTAAGGAGACATACAGATGGCAAACAAATACATGAAAAGATTCTTAACATCACTAATTGTCAGGGAAACAGAATCAAAACCTCAATGAGATACCACCTCACACCTGTTTGAATGGCTATTATCAAAAGATAAGAAATAACAAGTGTTGACAAGGATGTGGAGAAAAGGGGACCCTGAGGCACTAATGGTGAGAATGTAAATGTGTGCAGTTACTATGGAGTTTCCTCAAAGATTAAAAAGCACACTAGTATATGAATGAACAATTCTGGATATTTTTCCAAAAACTTCCCAAAACACTAATTTGAAAAGTTGTGTGCACCCATATATTCATTGCAGAATTCTTCATAGTAGCCAAGATAGGGAAGCAGCCCAAGTGCTAATCAATTGAAGAATGTATAAAGATGTGGCATACATGTATCAAACACATATACACAATGGAATATTAATCAGCCATAGAAAAGAGTGAAAATTTGCCATTTGCAACATCGATGTACTGTATTTTGCAAAATGAAAGTACTATGTTATGCATTCTGCAAAATGAAATTACTCATAAAAAGGCAAATAGAAAAAATGATTTCACCTATATGTGAAATCTAAAAATTTCTCCCCAAAGAGCCACAAGTCAGAATCCCATATCTGGCTCTGTAGCCCAGGAATCCTATATTGGGAAGTTGAGACCCCAGAATATTTGGATTTAAAGGCCAGCAGGGCTTTCTTTGGGGCTTCCCAGATGGTACTAGTGGTGAAGAATCCATCTGTCAATGTGGGAGACTCAAGAGATATGGGTTTGCTCCTTGGGTTGGGAAGATCTCCTGGAGTAGCAAATGGCACCTCACTCCAGAATCTTTGTCTGGAAAATTCCATGGGGAGAGAACCCTGGCAGGCTTCAGTCCATGGGGCTGCAAAGAGTCAAACAAGACTGAATACGACAACAGGGCTATTTTTTGGGAGACTCATCGATTGTGGGAGACAAGAGACTCCATTCTTAAAGGGCACACAAAATTTTACATGGTCTGGAACCCAGTGTACAAGCAGTAATTTGAAAGGAGCCAAAGTCAGACTCACCTGCTGATCTTGGAAACTCACTGCGGAGGCAGGAAGCAACTGGAATTTGCCCTGGGGATACAAACACTGGTGCCAGACATTTTTGGAGACTCATTCTATCACAAGAACACTGGTAATAAAAAGTGCCATTCTGGAATCTCCCCTCTAACTTATTAGTAAATGAACCTATTCCATCCTCCACATTTTCTGTACCAACATTGGGACACTTCAGGCCAAGCATTAATAGATGGTTACATGTCCCCACCTATTAGCAGGCATGCTGTCCCATGAACCCACAGCTGTCCTATGACATGGCAGTGTCCACAAGAGAGCCCAGGACCAGTTCCATACACCAGTAAGCAGATACTAGTTCTAGGACCCCCCGGACCTTATAGCCAGAGGCCCTGTGGCCCAGCTCTGCTCACCAGTGGGCAGGCATCAGTTCCATGGGCCCCAGCCCTGCAGACACACCAACTCCAGATTACCCAATGCCCTACAACAAGAGGCTCTGGGACATGGCTCTGCCCATTGGTGAGCTGGCACTAGCCCCAGGACTTCCTGCACTAGGACCACTGTAGCCCCAAAGCCTGCCTTGTCAGAACCCAATCAATACACCAGCAAGCTGGCATCATCCCTGGAATATCTGGGCCCAGGCTCTGCCCACCAGAAGGACATGCCAGCTCACGGACTCCTTGGGCCCCTTAGCCAGTGGCTTGCAGTATCCAGTCTATCCACCAACAGGCTAACACCAGATTCGTATCCCCAAGGTCCTATAGCCTGAGATTCCAGCATAAGGCTCTGTCTATCACTGAGATGGTACTGGCCCTAGCACCCACCAGGATTCCATAGCTAGCTTTCTCATGATCCTTCCAACTAGCAGCCAGCAACCTCCACAAAAGGCAGGGGCTGGCAATCAACCAGACCAGGAACCCAATCCCAATCATGCATACTATACTGTCTACAGTAATCAGTCATCCACTGTACAAGGACCCATGCAGCTCATATATGGGATATCTTGAGAGCATATAGCTCTGGTGATTAGAAAGAAGCATGCACTTGGATGCCCAGCACATCTCTTACAAAAGAGAAATCTCACATCTCTTTCTCCAAGACTGGGAAACTTAGCAACTTACATGATACACAGAAATAGAGCAAATTAGGCAAAATGAGGCAATAGAGGGACATATTCCAAATGAAGAAATAAGATAAAACCCCAGAAGTACTAATGAGGTGGAGATAGATAACCTATCCAATAAGAGTTCAAGGTAATTTTCATAAAGATGACTGAAGAACTCAAGAGAAGAAAGGATGAAGAGTACAAGATACTCTTGTACAAGTACAAGACAAGTTTTTGACAGAGAGTTAGATAGTATGGAGAAAAATCAAATAGAGATGAAGAATAAAATAACTGAAATGAAAAATACACTAGTAGAAAATGAGCATAGTTCAAATGATGCAGAGGAACAGTTCAATAAGCTGGAAAAAAAAAAATAGTGGAAATCACTGAACCTGAGCAGATAAAAGAAAGAAAATTAAAAAGAAACGAAGGCATTTCAAGAGATCTCTGTGACAAAATCAAGCATATGATATTTGCATTATAGAGGTCCCAGAAGGAAAAGAGAGATAAAAGGGCAAAAATTATATTTGAAGACATAGAAGCTAAAATCTTCCCTAACCTGAGAAAGGAAACATATACAGGTATAGAAATCACAGAGAATCCTAAACAGGATCAACACAAAGAGGACCACATTATGAAACATTTCAATTCAAATGAAACAAATGAAAGAAAAATAAAGAATATTAAAAGCAGCAAGATAAAAACAAGCTACATATGAGGAAACCCTTATAGAGGCTGAACTACTTTTCAATAGATTCTACAGGTAAGAAAGGAGTGGCATAAAAATCTTAAAATGATGAAAGGGAAAGCCCCACAACCAAGAATCCTCTTCTTAGGAAAGCTATCACACAGATTTTGTGGAAAATCAAAAGATTTAAGATGAGCAAATGAAAAATGAGTTTAGCATCACCACTCTAACTTTACAAGAAAGGTTAGAGGAAATTATTTAAGCAAAAAAGGAAAAGATCACTACCAGAAAAATAAAAGTAGTGGGAAAAAAAGCTAATTGTTGAAGGCAAATTTACAGTAAATGTAGTAAATCAACCATATACAAACCTACAGAAAGAATAATAGACAAAAGTAGTAAAATTAACTATATCAGAAATAAGTACTTTCCGTTAAGTTCAGTCGCTCAGTCACGTCCGACTCTTTGCGACCCCATGAATTGCAGCATGCCAGCCCTCCCTGTCTATCACCAACTCCTGGAGTTCACTCAAATTCACGTCCATTGAATCAGTGATGCCATCCAGCCATCTCATCCTCTGTCATCCCCTTCTCCTCCTGCCCCCAATCCCTCTCAGCATCAGAGTCTTTTCCAATGAATCAACTCTTCGCATGAGGTGGCCAAAGTACTGGAGTTTCAACTTTAGAATCATTCCTTCCAAAGAACACCCAGGACCGATTTCTTTTAGAATGGAGTGGTTGGATCTCCTTGCAGTCCAAGGGACTCTCAAGAGTCTTCTCCAACACCACAATTCAGAAGCATCAAATTTTTGGCGCTCAGCTTTTTTCACAGTCCAACTCTCACATCCATACAGGACTACTGGAAAAATCATAGCCTTGACTAGTTGGACCTTTGTTGGCAAAGTAATGTTTCTGCTTTTGAATATGCTATCTAGATTGGTCATAACTTTCCTTCCAAGGAGTAAGCATCTTTTAATTTCATGGCTGCAATCACCATCTGCAGTGATTTTGGAGCCCCCAAAAATAAAGTCTGACACTGATTCCACTGTTTCCCCATCTATTTCCCATGAAATGATGGGACCAGATGCCATGATCTTAGTTTTCTGAATGTTGAGCTTTAAGCCAACTTTTTAACTCTCCACTTTCACTTTCATCAAGAGGCTTTTTAGTTCCTCTTTACTTTCTGCCATAAGGGTAGTGCCATCTGCATGTCTAATAAGTACTTTAGTGACATAAATGGAGAAGGCAATGGTACCCCACTCCCGTACTCTTGTCTGGAAAATCCCATGGATGGAGGAGCCTGGTAGGCTGCAGTCCATGGGGTCGTTAAGAGTTGGACATGACTGGGTGACTTCACGTTCACTTTTCACTTTCATGCATTGGAGAAGGACATGGCAACCCACTCCAGTGTTCTTGCCTTGAGAATCCCAGGGACAAGGAAGCCTGATGGGCTGCAGTCTATGGGGTCACACAGGGTCTGACATGACTGAAGCGACTCAGCAGCAGCAGCAGTGACCCATAAAACAAAAGATGTAATATATATTAACTAAAATAGTAATCATGGAGGAAGGGAAGTATAAATCAGGATTATTAAAATGTACTTGAAATAAAGAAATCAGCAAATTGAAACAGACCACACATACATATATATCCATAGATATACATTGCTATTACAAGCCTGAATAAAAGTAAAGAGGTAAAAGATCTGTATTTGGAAAAACATAAGACAATGCTGAAAATAACTGAAAGTGATACAAACACATAGAAAAAATATATTACATCCCTGGAGTGAGAGAATTAAATAACAATACCACTCAAGACAACCCACAGGTTCAATGAAATTCCTATCAAAATACTGAATGCACTTTACTCATAACCAGAAAGAATAGTTCTAAAATTTGTTTGGAAACACAAAACACCATAAGTAATAAAGTCAATCTTAAGAAAGAAACACAGATTTGGAGGTATAACACTCTAACTTTATATCACAAACACAAAGCAATCAAAAAAGTATGGTACTAGCACCAAAACAGACATATCAATGAAATGGACTAGCAAGCCCAGACATAACCTTATGCACTTATGGTAAAGTAATTATGACAAAGGAGGCAAGAATATATAATAGGCAGAAGGCAATTTCTTCAGGAAATGGTGCCAGGAAAATGTTACCTGCATGTAAAATTTAGAATGAAATTAGAACACTTTCTCACATGATAAACAAAAATAAACTCAAAATGGACTAAAGACTTAATTAAGACCAAAATATCAGAAAATGTCTAGGAGAAAACATATGCAGAAAACTCTTTAACAGAAATAGTACCTTTTTTTTTTTTTAATTTGTCTTCTAAGGCAAATGAAACAAACAAAATAACAAATGGAATTTAATTTAGCTAAAATGTACAGCGAAGGAAATCATTATTAAACAAAAGATAATCTACTGAATGGGAGAAACTATTTGTAAGTGACTATGAGCACAGATCTTGAGCTCCTTATTGCCAAATTCAGACTTTAATTGAGGAAAGTAGGGAAAACCACTAGACCATTCAGGTATGACCTAAGACAAATCCCTTATGATTATACAGTGGAAGTGAGAAATAGATTTAAGGGCCTAGATCTGATAGAGTGCCTGATGAACTATGGACAGAGGTTCATGACATTGTACAGGAGACAGGGATCAAGACCATCCCCATGGAAAGGAAATGCAAAAAAGCAAAATGGCTGTCTGGGGAGGCCTTACAAATAGCTGTGAAAAGAAGAGAAGCAAAAAGCAAAGGAGAAAAGGAAAGATATAAGCATCTGAATGCAGAGTTCCAAAGAATAACAAGGAGAGATAAGAAAGCCTCCCTCAGTGATCAATGCAAAGAAATAGGGGAAAACAACAGAATGGGGAAGACTAGAGTTCTCTTCATGAAAATTAGAGATACCAAGGGAACATTTCATGCAAAGATGGGCTTGATAAAGGGCAGAAATGGTATGGATCTAACAGAAGCAGAAGATATTAAGAAGAGGTGGCAAGTATACACAGAAGAACTGTACAAAAAAGATCTTCATGACCCAGATAATCACGATGGTGTGATCACTCACCTAGAGCCAGACATCCCAGAATGTGAAGTCAAGTGGGCCTTAGGAAGCATCACTACCAACAAAGCTTGTGGATGTGATGGAATTCCAGTTGAGCTATTTCAAATCCTGAAAGATGATGTTGTGAAAGTGTTGCACTCAATATGCCAGCAAGTTTGGGAAACTCAGCAGTGACCACAGGACTGGAAAAGGTCAGTTTTCATTCCAATCCCAAAGAAAGGCAATGCAAAGAATGCTCAAACTACGGCACAATTGCACTGATCTCACATGCCAGTAAAGAAATGCTCAAAATACTCCAAGCCAGGCTTCAGCAATATGTGAACCATGAACTTCCAGATGTTCAAGCTGGTTTTAGAAAAGGCAGAGGAACCAGAGATCAAATTGCCAACATCTGCTGGATCATCGAAAAAGCAAGAGAATTCCAGAAAAAACATTTATTTCTGCTTTATTGACTATGCCAAAGCCTTTGACTGTGTGGATCACAATAAACTGTGGAAAATTCTGAAAGAGATGGGAATACCAGACCACCTGACCTGCCTCGTGAGAAACCTATATGCAGGTCACGAAGCAACAGTTAGAACTGGACATGGAATAACAGACTGATTCCAAATAGGAAAAAGAGTATGTGAAGGTTGTATATTGTCACCCGGCTTATTTAACTTTTTGCACAGTACATCATGAGAAACACTGGGCTGGATGAAGCACAAGCTGGAATAAAGATTTCTGGGAGAAATATCAATAACCTCAGATATTCAGATGATACTACCCTTATGGCAGAAAGTGAAGAGGAACTAAAAAGCCTCTTGATGAAAATGAAAGAGGAGAGTGAAAAGTTGGCTTAAAGCTCAACATTCAGAAAACGAAGATCATCGCATCTGGTCCCACAACTTCATGACAAATAGATGGGGAAACGGTAGAATCAGTGTCAGATTTTATTTTGGGGGGCTCCAAAATCACTGCAGATGCTGACTGCAGCCATGAAATTAAAAAACGATTACTCCTTGGAAGGAAAGTTATGACCAACCTAGATAGCATATTCAAAAGCAGAGACATTACTTTGCCAACAAAGGTCCGTCTAGTCAAGGCTATGGTTTTTCCAGTGGTCATGTATGGATGTGAGAGTTGGACTGTGAAGAAAGCTGAGCACCAAAAAAATGATGCTTTTGGTGGTGTTGAAGAATACTCTTAAGAGTCCCTTGGACTGCAAGGAGATCCAACCAGTCCATTCTAAATGAGATCAGCCCTGGGTTTTCTTTGCAAGGAATGATCCTGAAGCTGAAACTCCAGTAATTTGGCCACCTCATGCGAAGAGTTGACTCATTGAAAAAGACTCTTATGCTGGGAGGGTTCGGGGGCAGGAGAAGGGGACGACAGAGGATGAGACGGCTGGATGGCATCACAGACTCGATGAACATGAGTTTGAGTGAACTTCGGAGTTGGTGATGTACAGGGAGGCCTGGCATGCTGCGATCATGGGATCGCCTAGAGTCGGAGACGACTGAGTGACTAAACTGAACTGAATTGATGAGCACAGAGTGCATGAAGCTCAAAATCCCAAAAAACTTACCAATTAAAAGATGGGTACAAGTTGTAAATATGTATTTTTCTTAAGAAGATATGCAGAGGCCAACAAGCTCATGATAAATATTCGACACCACTAATCATTGGAGAAATGCAAATTTAAACCACAATGAGGTACCTCCATAAACCTGTCAGAATGGCTATCTTCAAAAATACTACAAACAAAAAATATTTGCAAGGATGTGAAAAAATGAATACTATATTTTGTTATTGTGATTGTGAATTGGTGTACTTAAGGAAAACCGTATGGAGTTTCCTTAAAAATAAATACCCAACATATAAATGTGGTCCTAAATTTAAATTCCTGGGTATAGATCTAAAGAATACATGGATAATAATTTGAACAAATACATGTACCCTAATATTCATAGCAGTATTATTTAGTTACAAAGATAGGAAAGCAACTAAGTGATCATCAGTAGATGAATAGATAAAGATTTGTACATATGTAATTGTACATGCATATATATATATATATATGGAGAAAGCAATGGCAACCCACACCAGTAATCTTGCCTGGAAAATCCCATGGGTGGAGGAGCCTGGTAGGTTGCAGTCCATGAGGTTGCTAAGAGTTAGATATGACTGAGCGACTTCACTTTCCCTTTTCACTTTCATGCATTGGAGAAGGAAATGGCAACCCACTCCAGTGTTCTTGTCTGGAGAATCCCAGGGACGGGGGGGCCTGGTGGGCTGCCGTCTATGGGATCGCACAGAGTCAGACATGACTGACGTGACTTAGCAGCAGCAGTATATATATATATATATATATATATATACACACACACACATGCACATACACAAAATGGAATAGCATTGATATTTCACCTTCCAAAAAGAATGAAATTCTGATATTTGCAACAACACAGATTGACCTGAAGGATATAATACTTATTTTAAAAAATCAGACAAAGAAAGAGAATAATATGTTATCACTTGTATGTGGAATCCAAAATTAAAACAAATGAATGAAACTAAAAAATATGGTTTCCTCTAGATATATGTGCAGGAGTGAGATACCCGGATCATATAGTAGATGTATATTTAGTTTTTAAGGAACCTGCATACTGTTCTCCATAGTAGCTATACCAATTTAAACTCCTACAAACAGTACAGGAAGTTTTCTTTTTCTCCACACCTTCTCCAGCATTTATTATTTTGTCCATTTTTTAATGATGGTCATTATGACTAGTGTGAGGTGATACCTCATTGTAGTTTTGATTTGCCGTCACCTGATGCAAAGAGCCAACTTATTGGAAAAGAGGCTGATGCGTGGAAAGTCTGAAGGCAAAAGGCAAAGGGAGCAGTATAGGAAGAGATGGTTAGTTAGCATCACTGACTCAATGGACATGAATTTGAGCAAACTCTGGGAGATAGTGACGGACACAGGAGCCTGCAATGCTATAAATCCATGAGGTCACAAAGAGTCTGACAGGACTTAGAGACTGAACAACAACAAATAGTGATGTTGACCATCTTTTCATGTCTTTTTCGATCATCTGTCTGTCTTATTTAGAGAAATGTCTGCTTAGATCTTGTACCCATTTTTTGATAAGAGTTTTTTGTTTTTTTGATATTGAGCTGCATTAACTGTGTATATTTTGAAGATTAATTATTTCTCTAAAACAGACTCACAGGTATAGAGAACAAATAAGAGATCTATTATCAGTGGGGAGGAAGGTAGAGGATTAATAGTTACAAACTACTATGAATAAAATAGATGAGATATGAATATATATTGTACAGCCCAGGGAATATGGTCAATATTTTATAATAAATTTAAATGGAATGTAATTTATAAAAATATTGAATGATTATGCTGTACACTTGAAACTAATATTGTTAATCAATTATGAAAGTGAAAGTCAAGTCACTTAGTTGTGTTCAACTCTTTGCGACCCCATGGACAGTACTAGTCCACCAGGCTCCTCCATCCATGGAATTTTCCAGGCAAGGGTACTGGAGTGGGGTGCCATATACTTCAATTTAAAAAAGGATAAATAGAACAAAACAGAAACAGAATTATAGATACAGGGAATTTAAAGGTGATTTCTAGAGGGGAGGTGGATGATGGATGAGGAAAATAAAAATTAATAATATGTTTAAACTATTTTATATGGAGGATTCATGAAGTTAAAGTAATGCCCATCTTTTGATTTGGGGAACAAATACAAAATAATATTTTGAAAGAAATTTTGAATAAAAGCTTTGATTCTAATACACTATTTTAACAAGACACCATTTATGCATGACTTATGACTCATCAATGATTCCTTTTTGTTAGTTTCAAACATTTTGCATAATATATACCTGTGCTTCTTATTTAAGTAACTGGCACAACAATTTCCCAGGAAAGGGAATTGACAATGTAATAAGATTTCTTTCTTACTATAAAATTATTAAAAGATCATTTGTACATTCACACACTACCAATATATTAATAATGTAGATTTTTGTGGTAAGGCTTTCTGTATTATTTTTATAGAGAGAATTAGATAGTTAAAATTGAAATATTTAAGAAAAATAAAATATAAGTTGTGTGCAGGTTTATTTCTGCCTTTTACTCTCATAAAATGCAGTGCACATTTTACTATGTATTTAAATATATCATTAATCATTTAATTTATTTCCAATTTTCATGAGTATCTAGAAAAAACCTAAAATAAAACATAAAATGTTATAGTTTATGAAAGAAATTGGCTTTGCATTCATATTTGAACAGGCAGACTAGATTGGGAAAATGGTCAAAATATAGTTACTTTTTCATAAGGAAACATTCTTAATAGGGACTATTATGGTAAGAAATAATAGAGGATGCTTAATTTAGCCAGTAATACCAAATTAGCAAAATCAATGAAAGAAAAAGTCATATTAGACTATTAGCAAAGTATTAATTAATATGTACATATTT
Source organism: Oryx dammah (assembly GCF_014754425.2). NCBI lineage: Eukaryota > Metazoa > Chordata > Mammalia > Artiodactyla > Bovidae > Oryx > Oryx dammah. The sequence goes on from NW_024070186.1 coordinate 125,907,677, forward strand.
GTAAAAAAGTAGGTTGCTTTGGTTATAATAGGAATTACTGAGAGTTGCTGTAAGGTGTGATGGATCTGAAAACCAAAGGAGCTAGCAAGACTTTTAAAGGGATTGGTTTCTGTAGGTGGAGATAAAGGAATAAAGTTTTGGCAACACTATAGAGAAGTTGTGTCTGTGTAGTCACAAATTTAGCACTAACACCCACACCCACACACACCAAACTATACAGTGATAAATATGGGAAGACTTAGCACTCTTGATTGGTACAAAAATATAAGTGACATCTTTTAAGTATACACTCTATAAGACCATTACCTTCACCAACCTACGATCACAAGAGTCATATGAATCCATGCATTCAGTATGCTTGAACAGAAATTTGAGTCAGAAATTCTACAATAACCATGTGCCTACAAACACATGATAACAACAAACAGCGAATGAACACAGAATTTAGAAGCTGAAATTCCCCTGTGCAGAGAGAAGCAAATATGAAGAAATTGAAGGAAAGAGGCTGCCTGATCCCTGACACTCATCCTGTCCCTAGTATCAGTCCTTTCAAGGTCCAGCTAAATTTCCTCTTCTTTCATAACATATATCCTTAAGAAAGATAAGCTCTGCTTAGAGCTATTTAAACTGGGCTTAGCACACTTCCAACCAAAAGAATCTTTATTCAAACTTTCAACCAGTACAAAGAAAATATGTTAGGGGTGTCTTAATTTGATGACATAAATGAATTTATCTTAAATGTAGAGTGTAGAATAATAAATTTAGTATTCATAAATCTATCCAATTATCCATAAAATACAATAGAATTATAATTTGAAAGTATAAACAAGTGAATATATTTTACATGAAACTGAAAACAGTGATTAAAAAACAGAACAAGTGAATTGTTTTGTGAATCATACAAGAAATGATACCTGACATTTGATCAGAAAGCAGGGGTTGCTCAAAATCTCTTACTTGTGTTTTTCTGAATATTATTTGGATAAAAATAAGTAGCAACAAATGTTATTTTAAGCATGAAATACAATTTTTCAAGTGTGGGTGATTTCAACAAGTCTGATAACTTATGAGGTTCATGTGGGTTTAAAAATGACTTTCAGATACGTTGTACTGATAATAGAAGCTAATATTGAACCACTTGACCTCTTGATACTATGTAAAAAGTTGCAAAAGAAAGTTTTGCAATATAGTTAACTTTCATAAAAATCTATAAATCAATTTTTACTGTTAGTCACCTTCAGCAGAAGACATTGAGGAACAAGGAAGCTTGATAAACTGATCAGTTAACAGAGATAGCAAATTATTCAGTCTGAGTTCAAAATTAGAACCCCTGCCTCCCAAGTCTGTCTTTTAAAATGCTTAGGCTATATCTCTTCCTTAATAAAGAACAGAGTGTAACAGAAAGATCACTGAGCCTAGAGTTAGAACACTTAATTTCTGTTCTTAATTCTGCTAATTACTATCTCTGGGTCTCTAGCAGATAACTTAATCTCTCTGCTTCAATTTTCTTAATCTGTACACTAGAAACAAGAATTGGTCTCTTGAGCATCAAATTGTGACAATATATGTATAAAGTGTTATATAAGAGCAAAGTTTTATAAAAACACTCGTGTTTCCTTTGAAACATCTTAGGCTGTGCCACAGTGTTTAAAATATATAATCTTTATAAATAATGATTTGATTATAAAGACTGTGTTGAAGCAGAGAAAATACACAGTTTTAGCCCAGTTGACAGAAATAAATTTTGTGCCACTAACAGAAAAAGAAAACTGGCAAAGAGTCAGACACGACTGAGTGACTGAACTGAACTGAAAAGAGAAAAAAGTAATTTTTGAGACAACACGTAGAACTGCTATATTGGACAATTTAAAATACAGGGCAAAAGAAGAACTTGTACTGATTATTCTCAAACATTTCCAAAAGACTGAGGAGGATGGAACACTCCCAAAGTCATCCTATGAAGCTACCATCACCTTGATACCAATACTGGATAAAGACAGTTCTAAAAAGAAGTTACTGGCCAATATCTTTGATGAACATAGATTCAAAAATTCTCAAAAAATATTAGCAAGCCAAATACAACAACATGCAAAACAATCATGCATGCTTAGTCACTTCAGTTATGTCTGACCCTGAGACCCTACGGACTGTAGCCCGCCAGTCCATGGAATTTTCCAGGCAAGAATACTGGAGTGGGCTGCCATTTCCTGTTCCAGGGGCTCTTCCTGACCCAGGGACTTAATTCTCCTTCTCTCCTGTGGCTTCTGCATTGACAGATGGAATCTTACCTCAGCCACTTAAGATGCTAATATATATTAGCATATATAGCATAAGCTAATACATATGTACATATATATAGCTGAGTCACATTGTTGTACACCAGGAACTAGCACAACACCAAAATTCAACTAAGCCTCAATAAAATAAAAATAAATAATAAAATAATAGGAGCACATATATGTAATTTAAAAAAAACTTAAATTTGAGATGCTTGCAAAATATGTGTGAAGCTTTATGGAGAAATTGATATTGGAGATGGATTTTAAGGCATCAGTGTATAACAAGAATATATTTGCTTAAAGTTTTATTTGTTTTCTATTTCTATGGGATAAATTTTCACAAATTTTATGGTATTAAAATATACATTTATTATTTCAGATTTTCCTGGATCAGGATTCCGAATGTGTTAACTGGGTCCTATGCTCAGGATATTACCAAACTGAGCTAAAGGCATTAACCAGGGCTGCAATCTGAAGTGATGTTGGGATCTATTCCATGCTTAGTGGTTGTTGAATTTCTTAAATCTATATAACTGGAAATCTCCATAAGTAAACCTTGCCCTGTCCATACGACCCTCTCTACACCATGGGAATTAGATTCTTCAAGGAAAACTGCAGAACTCTGCTTCTGTTCCTTTTCATTTTAAGGATTTATCTGATTAATTCAAGCCTATCTAGGATTGTTTCCTTTTTGATTAACACAAAGCCAACTGATGATGGAATTTAGCTACATCTGAAAAACACTATTTTACCATAAAATGTAACATAATCATGAGAGTTAGATTATATTCATAGGTTCCACATTCATCTACGGGGAAAGAATTACACAAGGATATCAGGGATCAGGGTTCGTCTTAGCATTCTATCACCAGAGAATCAGTATTATTTCATTCTTTCTTTTTTGATTTCTCTGAAAACACAAATAAAGATAATAGATCATGAGCAAAGAAATCAAATTATTTCAGTAAGAGAAGTCTTCTTCATCTTATATAAAGCTTATATATTAGATAATTATAAAATCACAAAGAAATAATTTTAATTTTGTCTATAATCTACCTATAGTATGATATTTTAATAAATTTTATTTGCAAAGGACATCATAAATTTTCAGCACATTATTAGCATTACATAAGTAAGAATAAGTCTGGGGTTTTGGACATTTTCAATACATTAAAAGTATGGTTTTAAAAGACCTTGAACTGATAACTGGAAAACATTCTATGAAATATGGCTTGTGCTTTCAATGAAGAAACTCAATTAACTAGGAAACAGGTAAATCCATGTCATTTAAAATATATTAGTTACTTGAATGAAAATTTCAAAAGAAATTAAATAAACCATGAGTTCTTAAACTTTTTAAAACTAGCTCCTGCTGCTGCTAAGTCGCTTCAGTCGTGTCCGACTCTGTGTGACCCCATAGACTGCGGCCCACCAGGCTCCCCCTGGAGTGTGTTGCCATTTCCTTCTCCAATGCATGAAAGTGAAAAGTGAAAGTGAAGTCGCTCAGTTGTGTCTGACCCTTAGCGACCCCATGGACTGCAGCCTACCAGGCTCCTCCATCCATGGGATTTTCCAGGCAAGAGTACTGGAGTGGGGTGCCATTGCCTTCTTCAGGACTATATTTATAAAGATGATACTTTGAGTTGACAAAATTTTAAAGCAAAGCTACATAGTAAACCTCTTGACAAAAGAAAAAAATAAATAAAAATAAAAGTAAAAAATCATATACATGGATATATAAACAAACAAGGATAGAACTATTAAAGAAAGGAAGTATTAAAATACTTTGATGCCTTATGCTATGATGGTTGCTAGGAAAAAATAAAACACTCTAGGGAAACGTGCAGCACTTAATACCCACTAAATATGATTATATGAAAAAAATACAACTCTACAAAATCCTGAATATCTCACCATGAGATGGCTGGATGGTATCACTGACTCGATGGACGTGAGTTTGAGTGAACTCCGGTAGTTGGTTATGGACAGGAAGGCCTGGCGTGCTGTGATTCATGGGGTTGCAAAGAGTTGGACACGACTGAGCGACTGAACTGAACTGATCATCAGTTTGGACAAAGAAACAATATGGGAACAGATAAATAGTACCAAAAAAAATTTCTGCTTGCCACCATGAATATAACAAGAACTAAAATATAATTATTATTGTATATGCCTATAATATTATGTACTCACACAACACTGCAAAATAATTGTATAATTATATTTACAATTTTCCCCTTCGTGGATCATGTCAAGGAGAAGGAACTGGCTTAAGGCAACAAAGTTATGAGCCATGCTGTGCAGGGCCACCCAAGATGAACAGGTCATATTGGAGAGTTCTGACATGATCCACTGGAGGAGTGAATGATGAACCACTCCAGTGTACTTGACATGAGAATGCTAGGAGCTGTATAAAAAGTCAAAAGAATGACACAAAAAAATAACCTTTCCCATCAAAAGGTCCAATGTGCTACCAGGGAAGAGCTGAGGACAATTACTAATAGCTCCAGAAAGAATGAAGTGACTGGGCCAAAGCAGAAACTATGATCAATTGTGGAGTGCTTGGTGATGAAAGTAAAATCTGATGCTGTAAAGAACAGTATTATATCAGTTCAGTTCAGTTCAGTAGCTCAGTCGTGTTCGACTATTTGCAACCCCATGAACCGCAGCACAACAGGCCTCCCTGTCCATCACCAACTCCCAGAGTCCACCCAAACCCATGTCCATTGAGTCAGTGATGCCATCCTACTATCTCATCCTCTGTCGTCCCCTTCTCCACCTGCCCTCAATCTTTCCCAGTATCATGGTTTTTCAAATGAGTCAGTTCTTTGCATCAGGTGGCCAAAGTATTGGAGTTTCAGCTGCAACATCAGTCCTTCCAATGAATGCCCAGGACTGATCTTTAGAATGGACTGGTTGGATCTCCTTGCAGTCCAAGGGACACTTAAGAGTCTTCTCCAACACCACAGTTCAAAAGCATCAACTCTTCGGTGCTCAGCTTTCTTTATAGTCCAACTCTCACATTCACACATGACCACGGGAAAAACTGTAGCCTTGACTACACAAAGTAGTCACAAAGTAATGTCTCTGCTTTTTAATATACTGTCTAGGTTGGTCATAACTTTCCTTCCAAGGAGTAAGTGTCTTTTAATTTCATGGCTGCAATCACCATCAGCAGTGATTTTGGAGCCCAGAAAAATAAAGTCAGCCACTGTTTCCACTGTTTCCCCATCTATTTGCCATGAAGTGATGGAACCGGATGCCATGATCTTCATTTTCTGAATGTTGAGTTTTAAGCCAACTTTTTCACCATCCTCCTTCACTTTCATCAAGAGGCTCTTTAGTTCTTCATTTTCTGCCAAAAGGATGATGTCATCTGCATATCTGAGGTTATTGATATTTCTCAGGCAATCTTGATTTCAGCTTGTGCTTCCTCCAGCCCAGTGTATCTCATGACGTACTCTGCATATAAGTTAAATAAGCAGGGTGACAACATACAGCCTTGACGTACTCCTTTTCCTATTTGGAGCCAGTCTGTTGTTCCATGTCCTATCTAATTGTTGCCTCCTGACCTGCATATAGGTTTCTCATAAGAACCTAAAATGTTAGGTCCATGAATCAAGGTATATTGAACATGGTTAAGCAAGAGATGACAAGATCATATTTTAGGAATCAATGAACTAAAATGGACGCAAATGAGTAAATTTAAATTAGATGACCATTATATCTACCACTGAGGATAAGAAACCCATAGAAGAAATGGAGTAGCCCTCATAATCAGCAAGAGTCCTAAATATAGTACTTTGGTACAACCTCAAGAACAACAGAATAATCTTGGTTCATTTCCAAGGGAAACCATTAAACATCATAGTAATCCAAGTCCATGTCCCTACCCCTGATGCCAAAGAAGCTGGAGTTGACTGGTTCTATGAAGACCTAAAAGAAAACCTAGAATGAACACACATACACACACACACACACACACACATACACGATGTCTTATTCATCATGGGGGATTCAAAAACAAAGAAGGAAGTCAAGACATACCTGAATAACAGGTAAGTTTGGCCTTGTGTACAAAATGAAACAGGGAAAAGATTAACAGAATTATACCATGAGAACACACTGGTCATAGCAAACACTGTTTTCAATGACACAAGAGACAACTTTGCACATGGACATCACCAAATGGTCAATAATGAAATCAGATTGATTGCATTCTTTGTAGCCAAAGATGGAGAATCTGCATACGCTCAGAAAAGTCTATACTTACAGCTGTCTGTAGCTCAGCTAATCAGCTCCTCCTCCTAGCAAAATAAAGGCTTAAACTAAAGAAAGCAGGGAAAACTACTAGGACAGTCAGATACGACTTAAATCAAATCTCCTATGAATATACATTGGAGATGACAAATGGATTCAAGGAGTTAGATCTAGTAAACAGAGCAAGTTTCTGCTTCATTGACTACACTAAAGCCTTTGACTGTCTACATCACAGCGAACTGTGGAAAATTCTTAAAGTGATGGGAATACCAGACCACCTTATCTGTTTCCTGCCAAACCTGTATGCAAGTCAAGAAGCAACAGTTGGAAAGATACATGGAACAATGGACTAGTTCAAAATTGGAAAAGGAGTACATCACGGATGTATATTGTCACCCTGCTTATTAAAATTATATGCAGGGTACATCATGTGAAATGCCAGGATGGATGAAGCACAAACTGGAATCAAGATTACCAGAAGAGATATCAATAAACTCAGATATGCAGATGACATCACCCTATGGCATAAAGCAAAGAGAAACTAAAGAGCCTCTTGATGAAAGTGAAAGAGGAGACTGAAAATGTTGGCTTAAAACTCAACATTCAAAAAACAAAGATAGATAGCATGGAGTCCCATCACTTCATGCAAACAGATGAGGAAACAATGGAAACAGTGAAAGACTTTATTTTCTTGGGCTCCGAATTGCTGCAGATGGTGACTGCAATCATGAAATTAAAATACGCTTACTCCTGGGAAGAAAAGCTATGACCAACCTAGACAGCATATTAAAAAGCAGAGACATTACTTTGCCAACAAAGGTCCGTCTAGTCAAAGCTATGGTTTTTCCAATAATAATGCATGGATGGCAGAAATATCAATAACCTCAGATGTGCAGATGACATCACCCTTATGGCAGAAAGTGAAGAATTAAAGAGCCTCTTGATGAAAGTGAAGGAGGATGGTGAAAAATTTGGCTTAAAGCTCAACATTTGGAAAACTAAGATCATGGCATTCAGTCTCATCACTTCATGGCAAATAGATGGGGAAACAATGGAAACAGTGAGAGACTTTATTTTCTTGGGCTCCAAAATCACCGCAGATGGTGACTGCAGCCATGAAATTAAAAGACACTTACTCCTTGGAAGGAAAGTTATGACCAAACTAGACAGCATATTTAAAAGCAGAAACATTACTTTGTGAACAAAAGTCTGTCTAATCAAGGCTACAGTTTTTCCAGTGTTCATGTGTGGATATAAGAGTTGGACTATAAAGAAAGCTGAGCACCAAAGAGTTGATGATTTTGAACTGTGGTGTTGGAGAAGACTCTTAAGAGTCCCTTGGACTGCACGGAGATCCAACCAGTCCATCCTAGAGGAGATCAGTCCTTTCATTGGAAGGACTGGTGTTGAAGCTGAAACTCAATACTTTGCCCACCTGATGTGAAGATCTGACTCACTAGAAAAGACCCAATGCTGGGAAAGATTGAAGACAGGAGGAGAAGGGGATGAGGAAAATCAAGATAGTGTATGGCATCATCAACTCAATGGACATGAGTTTGTGCAAGTTCCAGGAGATGCTTACAGGAAAGCCTGGTGTGCTACAGTACATGAGGTCACAAAAAAATTGGACATGACTGAGCATCTGAACAACAGCAACAACTAAACAGAGTTCCTGAAGAACTATGGAAAAAGTTCATAATATTGTACAGGAGGCCGAGGATAAAATCATACCAAAGAAAAATAAATTCAAGAAGGCAAAGTGTTTGTCTGAGGAGGCTTTACATAGTTGAGGAAAGAAGAAAAGCAGAAGGCAAGGGAAAAAGGAAAGGTGCACCCAACAAAATTTAGAATTTCAGAGAACAACAAGGTGAGACTAGAAGGCCTTATTCAATGAACAATACAAAGAAACAAAAGTGGAAAGACTAGAGTTCTCTTCAAGAAAATTTAAAATATCAAAGGAATATTTCATGCAAAGATTAACACAATAAAGACAGAAAACAGTACAGACCTAATAGAAGCAGAAGAGATCAAGAAGAGATGGCAAGAATACCCAGAAGAACTGTACAAAAAGATCTTAATGACCCAGATAACCATGATGGTGTGGTCACTTATCCAGAGCCAGATATTCTGGAGTGTGAAGCCAAGTGGACCTTAGGAAGCAGTGAAGCCAATAAAGTTAGTGGAAGTTACAGAATTCCAGTTGAGTTATTTAAAATCCTAAAAGATGATGCTATTAAAGTGCTGCACTCAATATGTCAGCAAATTTGGAAATCCCAGCACTGGCCACAGGACTGGAAAAGGTCAACCTTCTTCCCAATTCTTAAAAAAGGCAATACTAAAGACTGTTCAAACCACTGGATAATTATACTTATCCCCTAGTAAGAATATGCTCAAAATCCTTCAAGCTATGCTTCATCATTATGTGAACTGAGAACTTCCAGATGTTCAATCTGCATTTACAAAAGGTAGAGGAACCAGAGATCAACTTCCAACATTCACTGAATCATACAGAAAGTGAGGGAATTCCAGAAAAACATCTACCTCCGTGTCATTGACTACACTAAAACTTTTGTCTGTGTGGATCATACAAACTGTGGAAAACTCTTAAAGATATGGAAATATTAGGCCATCTTACCTGTCTCCTTAGAAATCTTATGCAGTTGAAGAACCAACAGTTAGAACACTCTCTGGAAAAACTAACTGGCTCAGGATTGAGAAAGGAGTACAAGTCTGTTGATTTTTACCCCATTTGTTGAACTTATACACAGAGCACATCATGTGAAATGCCAGGCTTGATGAGTTACAAGCTGGAATCAAGATTGCTGGGAGAAATATCAACAATTTCAGGTATGAGGATGATACCACTCTAATGGCAGAAAACAAAGAGGAACTAAAGAGACTTTTGATGAGTGGGAAGGAGGCGAGTGAAAAAACCAGCTTAAAACTCAGTATTAGGAAAAAAAAAAAAAAAAACACAAAGAAAGATCATGGCATCAGGTCCCATCATTTTATGGCCAATAGAAGAGGAAAAGATGGAAACAGTGACAGACTTCCTCTTCTTAGGCTCTAAAATCACTGCAGAGAGTGACTGCAGCCATGAAACTAGAACACAATTGCTTCTTGGCAGGAAAGTTTTGACAAACCTAGATAGTGTGTTAAAAAGCAAAGATATCACTTTACTGACAAAGGTTCATATAGGCTATGATATTTCCAGTAGTCGCATACGGATGTGACAGCTGGATCGTAAAGAAGGCAGAGGGCCAAAGAATTGATGCTTTTGAACTGTGAAGCTGGAGAAGACTCTTGAGAGTCCCTTGGACTGCAAGGAGATCAAACTAGTCAATCCTAAAGGAAATCAACCCTGAATATTCAGTGGAAGCTGAAGCTAAACTCCAATATTTTTGGCACCTGACACAAACAACTGACTCCTTGGAAAAGACTCTGATGCTGAAAAAAATTGAAGGCAGAAGGAGAAGAGGCCAAGAGAGGTGAGATGATTGGATGGCAGCACTGATTCAATGGACATGAACTTGGGCAAACACTGGGAGATGGTGAGGGACAAGGAAGCCTGCCGTTTTGCAGTCTAGGTGGTTGTGAAGAGTTGGACACCACCTGATGACTGAACAACATCAATTCTTCTAGAAACATATTTTTTTTTTAAGGACAATGTACCAATTACCCTTATGAATCAAAATTCTATTACTTTCAACAATGAATAGATTAAAAAAAATAAAAACTAAAGGGAAAACAAATAAGACAGAATTCACAGGGAAGTCATTAGGTAGCCTGAGGAAAAAGAATGCTGTCATTTCCTCACATCATTATGGCTTAATAAACAATGGCCCCAAACCAAGGTGTTAGTCATCATGTATCTGCTGCACTTTTAAATGAGGTGTAGTTTTTAGGGAGAGATTTAATGACAAAGGAAAAATAATTCATTGAAATTGACAGTATTTCTAAATCAGAGATACCAGGGATTCCTGGTAAGGAGGAAAATAATCTAACTGAATAGAGATAAAAAATATCTCTGAATAGATGGAATGAAAACCTAGTATAGGAATTTAAACAAAACTACATAAAAGAGAATAATATTCATATCCAACAAAATGACTTCACATATTTTCTCCTACATCATACATATTTATATATCAAGAAGCTAATGAATTTGATTCTGTGCTGTCAGACAAAAAAAAAAAAAAACAAAAAACAGAAATTCAGTACTCTGCTTCAAATAAACAGCTGAAGGTAGAAATAACAAATTTTAGATATGAGAGACATGTGTTCTATAGGAATTCTCCAACTTTAGATCAATGGAAATCAAGAGAGAGACTTTCTTTTTAAATATCACTAAAAGTAAAGACAAATATGGTAAACAAAAACTACTGAGGATAAGAGATATCAGCATATGCTGTGAATACACACACACACACACACACACACACACACACACACACACACACACAGAGTCATTTTATAATGCTCTTCTTCATCATAAAAAGTTTTAAATAACAAAATAAAGTAAAACATGAATGTTGACAACTGAATAGAGATTCAATGAAGATTTCAAGCATTAAAAAAGGCATCCAAAGGTATCAATATAGAATTGTTAAAGAAAATATAAATAGCAAAAATTTAACCAAATATAGCTTAAAATTAAACTAGTAACATGGAGAATATAGTTCAAATTGCCTTATACATTTAGAGAAAAAAATAGAGAAGTTTGTAGATATAAAAGGTAATACAAATAAATAAATTAAAAACAGACTTTTACTGTTTTAGGAAACTTGGAATTGAACAGATTTTCCTTTCTAAATGGAGAAATTGTTTTATAACAAAAAGAAATTATCTTCAAATTGAAAGAATTGATGAAATTTGTTAATATCAGGCAAAATTGTTCAACATCAAACAGTAAAACAGAAATTTGATTTAGGTCATGACAGAGTAAGTTACATGATTAAATGACAGCCTTTTTACATAGATAATTATAATAATTATGACACCACAGTTCCTAGACAGTGGCTGTTCATACAAGACACATCTCTGAAATAAGTGCCTTAAGACAGTTTAGCACCTGTCTGGGACAATTTTCCAACTGCAGTAGAGGGAAGTCGGGTACAAGTACAGCACTGTTTTTTGTTTGTTTGTTTGATTTTAACTGAAGAATCAGATATCAGAGCGTGGGAGTTTTAACACTACTGGAATACGTGAGACTGACCAGGAGAGAAAAACTCATAAATATAGGCTCTACAGGTCTGTGTGGCAGCACCTGATGGGTCTCTGGCTAAGGGTTTGGTTATGAATGCAAATGGCAGAACATCATGAGGTTAATCAGATGCAGATGTTATGGGCCTGAGAGGAAACAAGTGCTAAAACATTAAAAATACACAAAGCAAAGCTAAGCAAATTGAAAAGAGAAATAGACAAAATTATAGACTTTTGATAACACTGAGATTAAATGAATAAATTATTAATTATTTTATGTGCTAACTTGTTTCAGTCATGTGTGACTCTGCATAACCCTATGGACTGTAGCCCACCAGACTCCTCTGTCATGGGATTCTCCAGGCAAGAAAACTAGAGTGGGTTGCCATGCCCTCCTCCAGGAGCTCTTCCTGACCCAAGGATCAACCCTGCATTTCTTATGTCTCCTACATTGGCAGGTGGGTTCTTTACAACTAGTGCCAATATCATATGATTTTTATATAATTGACAGGATAATAGTACATATAACAACTTCAGAATGAGCACATAGAACTTTCACCAAGACAGACCATTTATAATAGCATAAAAATTCATACATACAATTTTTACAATATTTAAATTATGCAAAGCATATTATTTATCAGAGATGATTCAATCTAGTAACATTAAGGTATTTTTCAAAGCTCTCAAATTTTAGGAAGACAACATACACTGAAATAACTAGAGTTCAAAGAAGAACTCACAGTAGATTACACTGTAAACTGAATGGCATTACAATATAGTATATCAAAATTTGTGAGATAGAGTTAACCCGGGAAAAGTAAATTTATAGGTTTAAATGCTTATATGAAAAAGAAAAGTTTAAAAACAAAATTCTTACTTTCAGTTCTGGCAATATTGCTGTCACTTTCACTAATTATCTTCTTCAGTATAAAATTGGATGAGATACATGAAACTGTTATTTTCTTACCAGGACCACAGGTAGTATGTAAATGTGATGCAAGGAAGAAGAAGGCGAATGAGCTGTGCACAATGAATACCTCAGTATTCTTCCAGGCATCTTCCAGAATTAAGTATAAGAGAAGGGAATCCAAGAAAAGCATAGTAGTGTTACTGAGTTAACAAGGAAGGGAACAGAATGTGTTAAGGCTTAGTTAGCTGGAATTGGTGGAGCAAGAATAAACAGGAGGAAATTATGACAGAAACATAGCTCTGGAAATAGTCATGAGATAACCTAGAGCCTTTGCTAAATACAAACTGATCATGGGCTTGGTAAAACAGTATAAGACTTTGTATACATGTTCTTTGCATATAAACTAAGCAATTTAGATTTCACACGTTACAATCAAAATTCAAATTCCAACCAGCCAAAGTCAAGTCCTGATTTAATATACAGGGTATTCAGTAGAAACTCCAGAATGTTCTTGCATCAATAATTGAGCTAAAGTAGCTTTATAGGACAATAAAGTGCCACCTTAAGAAAACTTTTCAAAAGAAATTGAAAATAATGCTGATGTGCAAGTTTCTTGCATACCTACTTCAAAACAAATTCAAACATTTTGTTAAAGGAAGATAACAAAATCCAATATTCAACAGTGAAACTTCCTTTATACTCAGTAAGTCAAAGATTACTCAACATGCAAAGAAACTGAAAAAGAACCTCATCCAGGCAATAGAACTATCCATCATTAGGAAAAGGCAGATCTAGAAATGACAGGAAAGAATTTCTCTGACAAAACTTTCTAAAGGCATATTATACATAGCCTAAAGATTTAAGAGAAAATATGAACAAAATGTGGAGATAAGTGGATGACATAAAAATTTAAATTGCATAGGTTAAGCATTGCAAAAGGAATGAAAGCACTATACAAACTGAAGTGTACATGAAAACAATAATCAGGAAAAGAAGTATCAGTGATACTAGAGAAGTACATATACTGGAGCAGCAGAAAAAAGGAGTAAGAAAATATGTGACTAATTAACGACAAAAAAAATTTCCCAATTTCATAAAAACTGTAAACCCCAAATTCCAGAGGGCTCAGTAAAAGAACAAGCAAGATAACCACAAGAAACATGACATCAAGGCTTGTGATGATAAAATTACTGATAAAATAACCTAAAGAAAACAACAGCAGAATGGGAGTTTTCTGATTCCCCTACAATAAGCAAAGAAATCAAAAGGTAAGAATAAGACCAGATTTGTCAGTAGAAATGATACATTCCAAAGAAGAAAAAAATAAATAAAAAAGGAAAATAAAAAAGCAATAACCACATTTGAACAATATTAGCAATAGAACAGGTAGGACATGGGGTGATAAAATTTTGTGCTTTTTTTTTCAATAGAGAGAGATTCAGTTGGAGATTGAAGTATAAGATATACTCTATCAGGTGATATTTTAATTTGGAAATAGTTAATGTTTTAATCCTAAAATATATGTGATTTTATTTTTTGACTTTATATATTTGATTATATTTTATGTGTCCTAGTATAGTCACATCAGTTTAGTTCACTGTAGTTAACTTAGTCATGTTCGACTCTTTGCGGCCCCATAGACTGCAGCACGTCTGTATTCCCTGTCCATCAGCAACTCCCAGAACTTTCACAAATGCGTGTCCATCTAGTTGGTGATGCCATCCAACTATCTCATGCTTTGTTGTCCCCTTCTCCTCCTGCCTTCAATCTTTCCTAGCATCATGGTCTTTTCCAATCAGTCAGTTCTTTGCATCAAGTGGCCAAAGTATTGAAGCTTCAGCTTCATCATGTCCTTCCAATGAATATTCAGAACTGATTTCCTTTAGGATGGACTGGTTGTATCTCCTTGCAGAGAGTCTCCAAGGGACTCTTCAAGAGCCTTCTCCAACACCACAGTTCAAAAGCATCAATTTTTTGATGCTCAGCTTTCTCTTTGGTCCAACTCTCACACCCACACATGGCTACTGGAAAAACCACAGCTTTGACTACACAGACCTTTGTCGTCAAAGTAATATCTCTGCATTTTAATATGCTGTCTAGATTGGTCATAGCTTTTCTTTCAAGGAGCAAGTGTCTTTTAATTTCACGGCTGCAGTCACCATCTGCAGTGATTTTGGAGTCCAAGAAAATAGTCTCTCACTGTTTCCACTGTTTCCCCATCTATTTGCCATGAAGAAATGGGACATGAATCTGAGTGAACTCCGGGAGTTGGTGATGGACAGGGAAGCCTGGTGTGCTGCAATTCATGGGGTCTCAAAGAGTCGGACACGACTGAGCGACTGAACTGAACTGAACTGAACTGAACTGAACTGAATGGGACTGGATGAAAAGATCTTAGTTTTTTTAAATTGTGAGTTTTAAGCGGGCTTTTTCACTCCCCTCTTTCACTTTCACCAAGAGGCTCTTTAGTTCCTCTTTGCTTTCTGCCATAAGGGTGGTGGCCAGCTGCATATCTGAGATTAAGGATATTTCCCCCGGTAATCTTGATTTCAGCTTGTGCTTCAACCAGCTCTGCATTTTGCATGATGTACTCTGGATATAAGTCAAATAAACAGTGTGGCAATATACAGCCTTTCCCAATTTTGAAGCAGTCCATTGTTTCATGTCTGGTTCTGCTGCTGCTGCTGCTAAGTCGCTTCAGTCGTGTCCAACTCTATGCAACCCCATAGATGGCAGCCCACCAGGCTCTGCCATCCCTGGGATTCTCCAGGCAAGAACACTAGAGTGGGTTGCCATCTCCTTCTCCAATGCATGAAAGTGAGAAGTGAAAGTGAAGTTGCTCAGTCGTGTCTGACTCTTAGCGACCCCATGGACTGCAGCCTACCAGGCTCCTCTGTCCATGGGATTTTCCAGGCAAGAGTACTGGAGGTAGCTGTTGCTTTTTTGACCTGCATACAGATTTCTCAGGAAGCAGGTAAAGTTGTCTGGTATTCCCATCTCTTAAGAATTTTCACAGTTTGTTGTGACCTACACAGCCAAAGGATTTAGTGTAGTCAATAAAGCAGAAGTATATGTTTTCCTGGAACTCCCTTGCTTTTTTAATGATGCTACAGTTATTGAAAATTTGATCTCTGGTTCCTCTGCCTTTTGTAAATCCATCTTGAACATCTGAAAGTTCATGTACTGTTGAAGCCTCACTTCAAGAATTTTGAGCATACTTTGCTAGCATGTGAGATGAATGCAATTATGTGGTAGTTTGAGGATTCTTTGGCATTGCCTTTCTTTGGGATTGGAATGACAACTGATATTTTCCAGTACTGTGGTCACTGCTGAGTTTGTCCAATTTGCTGGCATATTGAGTGCAACACTTTCACAGCATCATCTTTCAGGATTTGAAATAGCTCAACTGGAATTCCATCACCTCCACTAGCTTTGCTCACAGTGATGCTTCCTAAGGCCCTCTTGACTTCACAGTCCAGGATACCTGGCTCTAGATGAGTAATCGCACCATAGTGGTTTTCTGAGCATTTAAGATCTTTTTTGTATAGTTCTTCTGTGTATTCTTGCCACCTCTTCTTAATATCTTCTGCTTCTGTTGAATTTCCATCCTTTTTTGTGCCCATCTTTACTTAAATGTTCCCTTGGTAGCTCTAATTTTCTTGAAGAGATGTCTAGTCTTTCTCATTCTATTGTTTTTCTCTATTTCTTTACATTGGTCACTAGGGAAGGTTTATCTCTCTTTGCTCTTCTTTGGAACTCTGCATTCAGATGGCTATATATTTTCTTTTTTCCTTTGCCTTTAGCTACTCTTCTTTTCTCAGCTATTTGTAAGGCTTCCTCAGATAACCATTTTGCCTTTTTGCATTCATTTATCTTGGGGATGATCTTGATCACTGCCTCCTTTACAATGTCATGGACCTCCATCTATAGTTCTTCAGGCAGTCTATCAAATCTAATCCCTTGAATCTATTTGTCACTTCCATCATATCATATAATCATAAGGGCTTTGATTTAGGTCATACCTGAATGGTCTTCTGGTTTTCCTTATTTTCTTCAATTTATGTCTTAATTTTGCAGTAAGGAGTTCATGATCTGAGCCACAATCAGCTCCCAGTCTTGTTTTTGTTGACTGTATAGAGCTTCTTCATACTTGGCTGCAAAAAGTATAATCAATCTGATTTTGGTATTGACCATCTGGTGATGTCCATGTGTAGAGTTGTCTCTTGTATTGTTGGAAGAGGTGTTTTCTATCTCCATACTGCTATGACCAGTATATTCACATAATAATCATAAAACCATTTCATCTCTCTCTCTATATATATATATATGTATATATCCAGGCATCTTTGCATATTTCTGCTTATTTTTCTATCACTTCCACTCATTCATCTACCCTTGTATTCATTCTTTAGCTGTATATTCATTCAACTCTAAGATACATATATATATATATATATATATATATATGAATCAGCAATGATGTTTTTATGATTATATAATGTTTACATCTGCATGGTGATATTTTGGAGATTAAATGTTTTAAAAAATAATATTCATCTTTTCTATTGTGTTTACTCAAGTATGTTAGTTATTGCAATTGCAGTATTATTAAAATGATTACATTTCTTACATACAATCTTTATTGCCATAGGTGCATGCTTCTCAGGGAAGGGTTACTTTCTGCTTAGTGTATGGAACTGTATGTGTCAATATTCCTATTATGTATATAGTAATTCATTGCTAAATAAGAAGTGTGTTCTTAGAAGATGTTGCTCAGAGGGAAAATGTATTAAGCAAACTCAGTAAGTGGTTAGGAGAACTAGCTGAGATGAGACTGTGCTTCAGAATATTTCTGCAAGCACTCCTCATAAGCTTAGCATCCCATGCTGTTCAACATCTTGGTTAAAATGATATTGATACTTTATTTTTACCTGCTTTGGAAATATAAACAAATGAACTTATTTTAGCTGCCTGATATAAATACCTTTATATTCTAATAAGTTTTAATTCTACACTGAAGAGGAAAATTAAAGGGTGATACTACTGATAAATATGCCTCATGCTCATATTTATTGATATGTAAATTGAATTTGGTCCATAAGACATTTTTTCTCTAAGAAAGTAAATCTATTTTAGCCCTGTCAACTTTAGTAAAATGTCTAAAATATGTTATTTATGAGAGGCTAGCATTGCACTTCTTGTAATTATGTTATTTAACCAAGTAACCTCAACTTAGAGAAAGGTTGTTTACCTGAAAGTTTAGACTATAGTTCTATTCAGTTTCTAAGGATATTTATAATACTGCAAATGTGGTAAAGGACTATACCACATATCGAGTTCTTCAGTATAATTTGCCACTAGCTGTGGGCCTTATGCAGGGAAGCTTGATGAAAACCTTGTATCGTCTTTACAAATGATTTTTAGTTACGGAATCTTACAATCTTCCCCAAATGACTTGTAGTGCTCTTATTTTCATCTAACTGCAGCAATTTGCAGCCCTGAACTAGTTATTTTCAGCACATGCTTTGCCTGGCACTATTATTTTAAACAATGAGTTTGGATTTCCTATTTATTTCTGTGGTGTTTAAGGATATTGTTGAAAGAAGCCTCATCTATCCTGTCAGGAGGAAAATTACACCCAGTGAAATAACATCCTAAACTGATTATTGATGGTGACTAGACAACATGACTAGATATTTCTTACTTCACAGCACATTACTCGTGATTAGCAACAATATTAAGGTTTCTTTTTTAAATTATAAATGAAGTGAGGTTGCCATTAATTTTCTACTCAGATTCAGTGGCAACCACTCAATGTGGTTTCAAAAAGGCAGGCACTATTATCAAACTGACTAGATCTGAAATTTAATTTCATCTTATCTTCTTTCTGTGGCACTAGAGTAGTTGGCTTAAAACTCAACTTACAGAAAACTAAGATCATGGCATCTGGTCCCATGACTTCATGGCAAATAGATGGGGAAACAATGGAAAGAGTGACAGACTTTATTTTGGGGGGGTGCTCCAAAATCACTGCAGATGGTGACTGCAGTCATGAAATTAAAAGACACTTGCTCCTTGGAAGAAAAGTTATGACCAACCTAGACAGCATATTAAAAAGCAGAGACATTACTTTGCCAACAAAGGTCCATCTAGTCAAGGCTATGGTTTTTCCAGTAGTCATGTATGGATGTGACAGTTGGACTAAAGAAAGCTGAACACCGAAGAATTGATGCTTTTGAACTGTGGTATTGGTGAAGACTCTTGAGAGTTCCTTGGACTGCAAGGAGATCCAACCAGTCAATCTTAAAGGAAATCAGTTCTGAATATTCATTGGAAGGATTGACGTTGAAACTGAAACTCCAATACTTTGGCCACTTGATGCTAAGAACTGATTCATTTGAAAAAAACCCTGATGCTGGGAATCATTGAAGACAGGATCAGAAGAGGACGACAGAAGATGAGATAGTTGGATGGCATCACCAAGTCAATGGACATGAGTTTGAGTAGGCTATGGGAGTTGGTGATGGACAGGGGAGCCTGGAGTACTGCAGTCCGTGGGGTCACAAAGAGCTAGACACTACTAAGTGACTGAACTGAACTGACACAACTTACTGAGCCTTATTTGTGATTTGATTTCCTCCTCTTTAAACTGGGAGTAAATTTCTTTTTGTAAAGGTATATGAAGGTATATGCTGTAATACATGTAATCACCACATATACCTGTGATGATTACATGTATTAATTCATTTCAAAATGTCTAGTTCTATATGTCTCTGTGTTACCTAAAAATAAGCTCTAAGATTGATTTATCTGTCACTTATTTTTATCAAATATGCTAACCTATGCCAGAAATTATAAAAAATAAGCCAAGATTTATGGCCTATAATTAAAGAGATAAGAATTGCTACCCAAATATGTATTCACTCTCATAATTCCATCTGAATAAATACTAATACAAAGGAAATCCTTTCATAGCACATGACAAATATAGAGCTCTGAGACTTACCTCTTTAGAGCTCAGTGAAAATTATTTGAATTAGTAAAGATGACCCAACTATTATTTCAATACCCACTGGAATAACTTCAATATCTTTGAAAAATGATTCTTTTTGTATTTAAATATTAATATATGGGGGAAATAAAGATTTTTTTTAATTCATAGGATTTTCTTTCCTCCTTTGGAAGCTCTGTAACTGTGGTTGCAATAATTTAAAAAATTGCCTGTGATACAAATGTTGCAGAAAACCTACACCTTCTCAATACGTTTACTGACTTATGACAAAAAATAGTATCTAATTCCCAAGGAACATAATTTTGTGGGAGTTTAATGCAATCAGTCCCTTCATGGATCACAGCCTTGTGGTGGTGGTAAAGATGCTTTGTAATTCAGTGAAGCCATGAGCCATGCCATGCAGGGCAATCCGACAGGTCATAGTGGAGAGTTCTGATGAAATGAGGTCCACTGGAAGAGGGAATCGCAAACCACTCCAGTGTTTTTGCAGTGAGAACACATGAACTGTTTGAAAAGGCAAAAAGATAGGACACCAGAAGATGAGTCCCCAGGTCAGGAGGTGTCCAATATGCTACTGGGGAAGAGCAGAAGGGAATTATTAACAGGTTCAGAAAGAATGAAACAGCTGGGTCAAAGCAGAAATGACACTCAATTGTGGATGTGTCTGGTGGTGAAAGTGAAGCCTGATGCTGTAAAGAACAATATTGGAGAGGAACCTGAAATGTTTGGTCCATGAATCAAGATAAATTGGACATGGTCAAGCAGCATATGACAAGAGTGAAGAATGACATCTTAGGAACTAAAATGGATGGGAATAGGATAATTTAATTCAGATGACCATTATACCTACTACTGTGGGAAAGAGAAGAAATGGAGTAGCCCTCATAGTCAATCAAAGAGTCTGAAATGCAGTACGTGGGAGCAATCTTAAAAACAACAAAATGAGTTTGGTTAATTTCCAAACTTAACCATTTGCATCACAGTAACTGAAGTCTATGCCCCAACCACCAATCCTGAAGAAAACAAAGTTGAACGGTTCTATGAAGAGCCACTCAAGACCTTCTATAACAAACACCATTAAAAAAAAAAAAAAAAGTCCTTTTCTTCATAGGGGATTGGAATGCAAAAGAAGTAAATCAAAAGATACCTGGCGTAACAGGCAAATTTGGCCTTGGAGTACAAATTGAAGCACAACAAAGGCTAACAGAATTTTGTCAAGACTGGTCATAGCAAACACAATTTTCCAACAGAGGAGAGGACTTTATGCATGGACATCACCAGAAATCAGATTGATTATATTATTTGTAGTCAAAGATGGAGAAATTCTATACAGTCAGCTAAAACAAGACCTGGAGTTGACTGTGGCTCAGATCATGAGCTGCTTATTGCAAAATTTGGGCTTAGATTAAAGAAAGTAAGGAAAACTACTAAACCATTCAGGTATTACCTAAATCAAATCCCTTATGATTACACAGTGGAGGGGACCAATAGATTCAAGAGATTACAGCTGGTAGACAGAGTGCTTGTAGAGCTATGGACAGAGGTTTATAATATTGTACCAAAAGCAGTGACCAAAACCATCCTCAAGAAAAGCAAATGCAAGAAAGCAAGGTGGTTGTCTGAGGAGGCTTTACAAATAGTTGAGGAAAGAAGTGAAAAGCAAAGGACAAAGAGAAGGATATATCCAATTGAATGCAGAGTTCCAGAGACTAGCAAGTGAACAATGTGAAGAAATAAAGGAAAACAATAGAATGGGAAAACGAGATCTCTTCAAGGAAATTGGAGCTGTCAAGGGAACATTTCTGACATGGATGGGCAGATAAGGATAGAAACTGTAAGGACCTAACAGAGGCAGAAATTAAGAAAAGGTGGCAAGAATACCCAGAATAATTGTACAAAATATCTTAAAGACCCAGATAACCATGGTGGTGTGGTCATTTGTCCAGAGCCAGATATCCTGGAGTATGAAGTCAAGTGGGCCTTAGGAAGCATTACCACAAACAAAGCTAGTGGAGGTGATAGGATTTCAGCGGAGCTATTTAAAGTCCTGAAAGATGATGCTGTTAAAAGTACTAATCTCAATATGCCAGCAAATATGAAAAACTCAGCAATGGCCACAGGACTGGAAAAGGTCAGTTTTCATTCCAATTCAAAATAAATGCAGTGCCAAAGAATGTTCTAACTACTGGACAATTGTGCTCATTTTGCATACCAGCAAGGTAATGCTCAAAATCCTTCAAGTTATCCTTCAGTAGTATATGGACTGAGAGCTTCTATGTGTTCAAGTTGGATTTAGATAAGGCAGAGGTAGAAGAGATCAAATTGCCAACATTCGTTGGATCATAGAGAAAGCAAGGGAATTCCAGAAAGAAAAAAAAAAAAAAAAGCATCTACCTCTGCTTCATTGATTATGATAAGCCTTTGACTGTGTAGATCACAACAAACTTTGGAAAACTTCAAGAGATGGGAATACCAGACCACTTTACCTGTCACCTAAGAAACCTGCATGCAAGTCAAGAAGCAACATGTAGAACTGGACCTGGAACACTGGACTGCTTCAAAACTGGGGAAGAAATATGTTAAGGCTGTATATTGTCACCATGCTTATTTAACTTATCTGCAGAGTACATCATAATGCTGGGGTAGATGACTCACAGCTGGAATCAAGATTTCCAAGAGAAATATCAATAACCTCAGATATGCAGATGATAACTCTATAATGGCAGAAAGTGAAGAGGAAATAAAAGGCCTTTTGAGGGTAAAAGAGGAGAAGTGAAAAACCTGCCTTAAAATCCAACATTCAAAAAACTAAAATCATGGTATCTAGTCCTATCACTTCATGGGAAATAAAAATGAGAAGTAGAAGCAGAGATATTTTATTTTCTTAGGCTATAGATGGTGGCTGAAGCCATGAAATTAAAGACATTTCCTCCTTGGATTTCACTTTGCCAACAAAGGTCCATATAGTCAAAGCTGGTTTTTCCAGTAATCGTGTATAGATGTGAGAGTTGGGCCATTAAAGAAGGCTGAGCACCGAACAATTGATGCTTTTAAATTGTTCTCTGAAGACTCTTGAGAATACCTTGGACAATCAGATCAAATCAGTCAATTCTAAAGGAGATTAACCCTGAATATTCATTGGAAGGACTGATACTGAAGCTGAAGCTCCAATACTTTGGTCACCTAATGCAGAGCTGACTCCTTGTAGAAGACCCTTATGCATGGAAAGATTGAGGGCTGGAGGAAAAGAGAGCAACAGAGAATGAGGTAGTTAGATGGCCTCACCTAATCAATGGACATGAGTGTGATCCAACTCCAGGAGGTAGTGAATGACAGGGAAGCCTGGTGTGCTGTGGTCCATGGGGTCTCAAAGAGTCAGGCATAACTTTTAGTTACTGAACAAGGCAATCAAATAACTTTATGATCATTTTATTCTTTGAAACTTATAAGAATTAAATATTTACTATGAAAAACACGTATTCATTAAAAGATTATGAATTTTATTTTATTATTTTAATTTTATATTTATTTTATAAAAACATGTTAATTTTAAAAAAAACAAAAAATATTTAATTTTATTATTCATAAAATCATATTAATTAAAATTTTTAAAACCATTAGCTCTCTTCTGAACTCACATATTTAAGTAAACTGTGCAAATACATTTTGTAAATATCCATTTCCAAATTGGGCTTCCCAAGTGGCTCAGTGGTAAAGAAGCAGCCTACCAATGCAAGAGATGCTGGAGACATGGGTTCAATTCCCTGGTCAGGAAAATCCTGGCAGGCTGCAATACACAGGGTCACAAAGGGTCAGACACAACAGAGGAGGTACACACATTTCCAATTAATCTTATCTAAAGCTATTGCCTCTGCAAAATAATTTGTATTATAGTCTTCTCAAGGAATGCAACAAGTAGTTAGCAGTGATTGTACATAAGAATACTTTATGTTTGAATCAATTGTCCAAACTAAACATGTTAGAGGCCCTAGTCTGACATGATTTGCTATGAATCAAAGTAAATAATCATGAAAAGTGGCATCAGTTCAGTTCAGTTCAGTTCAGTCGCTCAGTCATGTCCGACTCTGTGACCCCATGAATTGCAGCACGCCAGGCTTCCCTGTCCATCACCAACTCCCGGAGTTCACTCAGACTCACGTCCATCGAGTCAGTGATGCCATCTAGCCATCTCATCCTCTGTCATCCCCTTCTCCTCCTGGCCCCAATCCCTCCCAGCATCAGAGTCTTTTCCAATGAGTCAACTCTTCGCATGAGGTGGCCAAAGTACTGGAGTTTCAGCTTTAGCATTATTCCTTCCAAAGAAATCCCAAGGCTGATCTCCTTCACAAAGGACTAGTTGGATCTTCTTGCAGTCCAAAATGGCATATGCATACTTTAATTACCTAATTTCACCTTAAAATTTTAAATTAGTGACTTTTCCAATGTTAGTAAAGGATACATTTTTAAATATTTGGATGTTCTATTTATATATTGATTTTGTTGTTTTCGCCTACACTTAACATAAAGACATGTCTACATGTAGGAAAAAACAGAAATGTATGAGTCTTTGAATGCAATTATATTTTACATTTTTAATACTCAAATATCACTTAAAGTTGTTTTCATATCTCACTCCTCATTAAATAGCTTCTTAAAAACTATTTTTCACATTTTAAGCATTCTGTAATATCTAGAAAATCTATATGAATTTTTGTCATTTCAAAGGATTCTATGTGATTTCTATATACATTGTCACATATTTATTTGTATAATTTTTAATAGGAACTGCATCAGGAATAATAGATTTGAAAATAAAACCAACTCTTGGTAAACATGCAATTCAGCTAGTGGGATCCAAGTAAGTGTAATAGAAAAATCTACCAGGTCTAATCATTCATCCTGACATGCACATTAGACTATTATTTTACAAAATAAATTCAAAGATTTAGTTAATCTGACATATATCTTATATGGAAATAAGAACTTTTGATATATTTATGTTTATTATGGATATTCTGAATTTCAGTATTATACTTTTTACTCATTGGAATCATTTCTATTTGCAAAATATTTGCCTTAAATTGTCATTTTTTAAAAAAAATTTAAGATGAAGTTATTATTATGCATGAACTCATAAGTTAAAACATTTGTTTCATTTACCAGTGTGTAGAGACTGATGACTATAAATAACTAGTTTGAATCAAGATTAGATGTACATAAGCTGTCCAAAATACTAAAACCCAACAATACATTCTCTGTGCAGCCTAAACCATCATAAAGTTGAATACTACTGTAATTAGATGATACATCACACTTACAATTTAAAAATGTTACTATATCTTGAATTCCTGAGATAAACTCCCAATTTATAATGATGTATTATCATTATTATACACTGCTAGATTCAATTTTGCCTCCATATTAACATGAAATATTAGTGTATAGTTTATATTCCTATGATGACTGTCTGATTTTCAATTAGCATAAGAGACTTCACTATTTTCTAAAAAATTGTGAAATAATATTATTTTTCCTAAGATGTTTCTGACAGAAATAATTAAGACATACAGGCCTAGAGTTTTCTTTGTAGAAATGCTTTTAATTTTAAATATAATTGTTTGTATGATATACAATTGTTTTATTTCCCTCCCTCCAGGGAGAGGATAAGTAAATCTTGATTTTTTTCTTCAACTTCTAATTCATCAAAGTTGTCAAATTCATTGGCATAAAATACTTCACAAATATCTTTAAATTATTTTCTGAGAAGTCTGTAGTGATGTCCTCTATGCCATTTCTGATTATGGCAATTTGTGTCTTTCCTTTTATCTTGCAAGTCTAAAAAGATTTATATGTATTTTTATTATTTTTTCATAAATAACGAGTTTTTGGTGTTATTTTATTTTCTATTGATATTTTATTTCATTTATTTCTATCCCAACTTTGCATTTTTCTCCAATCTGTTTCTTTTTTAATGTCATTTTTATGTTAAATTATTATGTTGGACGTGTATAGAAACCTTTGTTTCTAGTAAAAGCTTTCATAGCTGTATATTTTCACCTATGCATGGATTTGTCTACTTCTTAAATATCTTGACATATTTAGTTCAAAATATATTCTAATGTTACTTGTCATTTTTCACATCTCATCCAATGTTAGAATTATTTATGGTAGATCTATACACAATATAAATTGTATAATACTCAATATTATAATTATTCCTCTTAAATAAGTATAGTTAAAACATAAGTCAATGGGGAAAAGGCAAAAATATGTATTTTTGTACTAATTCAGATATTTATCATTTCTGATGTTTTTCATTCTTTTCCAAAGATATGAGTTTTCATGTCATTACATACAACTGTGAAGAATTTCCTTACCTTACCTATAGTGGAGGTCTGCTCCTGATTAATTCTCTTACTTTTCTTTTATCTATTTCACCTTCATTCATGAAACACATTTTTTCTGGATGTTTTTCTTGTTCATTTTTGTTTTTTGAAGTTGTTTTTCCACTCTCTCTGGCTCTATGTTTTCTTTTTTAATATGTTAGCCATTAACTGGATCATTGTTGCCCTGTATGTAATATTGATTTTTCTCTTGCTTCTTCCAGGCTTTATTATATATTTTTGGCCTTCAATAGTTTACATATATTGTATCTCAGCCTGAAACGTATTTGCATTTATTCTGCTTGGTGTTAATCTTGTGTTTGTAACTTTCTGTCAACAAAATTAGAGAAATTATGACTACTTTTGTTTTCCAATTTTTCCCCATTCTTGCTGTCTTCCCCTTTGTTTTCCCAGTTATAAATATGCCTGATCTTCTGATATCACCTGATACTCTGCTAATATTTTCACTGTTTCTATCTATATTCTTCACCTTAGATTATGTCTGTTAATACATGTTCAGTTTACATTTTCCTTTGTCATGCGTGCTTCACTAAGTCCATCCAGGGAATATATTTTTCAAAGATTTCAATTTCCAGCTCAAGAATCTGTTCAATTCTTTTCATTGTTTCTTTCTTGAAAGTTTCTTCTTTTTTCTGAAATCTCATACATTAAAAATATATGATATATATATATTTGTTTAATTAACTGAATACAGTTCTAACAACCACTTGAATCTCTTAGTTTTAATGGCTGATTCTTCACATGGCCAGTCTTGATTGCTCCTCACTTTATCTTGGTATATGTTCTGTACTCTTGACTCTTTGTATCTTGAGCAGTTTTGGATTTTATATTAGATATTTTGCATAAACATCATTTCTTCTTTTTAGTTGCAGATATTTATTATTGTTATATTTTATTCAGTGAATATTCTTTCAACATGTTATTTTGTGCACCTGGTTTAACAGTGTACTCTTTTCTCTGTTAAGCATAAATTTTACCCTTAGTTGGGACTGCTTGGGTCTGTTGGAAAAATACACGACTACAGGGTTAGATAGAGGTGTGGGTGAACACAGTTTGTGGACCTTCACTTTTTTTTTTCTCTTAAAGTATTTTCCCTACTCTCTTAAGGGTCATGCCAGGCCCCTGCCATTCCCCAAGCCAGAAAAACTGTGAGCTTTTGACATGTGCCCTCATTTGAAGTTGTGTGAGATGTGTGTACTATCCATGGTCACAAGTTAAAAGCCAAGGATGTGGAAGTTTCACGTAGAGATCCATGTCTCCCCTCCCTCAAACAAGTATGCACTCCCAATAGAGTCTGTCAATTTTTGTTAGACAGTCACATTTTGCCCTGCAGGTGGAGGGGTCTAATAGTAGAGTTTTAGCCTGTCAGATGAAGAAACAGCCTCAAATATTATTCTGTGAATTTTAAAAATCCATACTTTATGTTATTAATTAGCTTTACATAATTGAAATATAGCTCACAAGTTTTTAACGTGTATCAAATTAAATGATATTGTAGTCGCATTGTAGAGAAAATAAAATACCATATGCAAAAAGAATAGGTAATAGTCATTAATCATCATAACACATGAAAGTAACATTTTTGAGATTTTGGTATTTAAATCTCCTTTCTAGTTTTCCTGTGAATTATGTCTTATATTGTCTATTTATTGGCATACTTTAATAGTATGAATATCCTATTTTCCTTTTAACTCAATTACAGCAAATACCAAATTATGTTTAAACATTATTTTCAACTTAAATGAATTAACACATTTACCATAAATACATATACACTTATATATGTTTCATAAGATATGCAGCAATGCCAAATTCCTATCTTTGACATTAAATACTCAAGCTGATTAGTGTGAAATTTGTTGTGCTAAATAGCCTGAGAAGAGAAAAGCAAGAAATTGACTTGACATGTTAATATCATATTTTATAGTGAGTCACATTATAATTAAATGGGAAGTTCATTGTAAATACACATGGTGCCTTTGCCTTCAGAAACTACTTTTATTTTAAATAATTCTTTGGGAATATTACTGGTCCCCAGAGGAGATACACTTATTTGAAAACTATTGAAGTTTTCAAGATTTACATATGTCCAAATTTAGAGAAGATCCATAGTGTTTAATTATTCATAGTGTGAATGGAAAATAAATTAATGAAAAAATCAGCACAAGCAGTGTTTAAACAAATGATACCTGTAATTTTAAACTGAAGCTGATAAACATTTTAGGCCTGATCTAGGAAATTTACCTGTTCCAGAATAAATGCTAAAGTGATATCTAAAGTTAATGTCCAAACTGAAACCCACCAGCCATTAATGAAAATAAGAATATAATTAAGCTTGTATCATTTTAACAATGAAAAATTGTCCAGTTTCCTAAATTTTTGTTCCCTCTCTAATCAAATTTGAATTAATTTTTTTAATATTTGAAAAACTAGGCTTACTATCTAATTTGCATGGAACTATGTATACATGTATTTTTTACATAAGAATCAGATGACATTTTAGTTACAGTGTGGATCATTATAAAAAGGGTTACATTTATTACAATAATTCCTCTGCTCATATTTAGAAGCATGCAAATAATCTTGACAGCTGGGTTTAATGCCTTTTTATTTGATTTTAATGGGTTTATCCCTAAGAACAAAGTGATGATCAAAGAAGTTTTAATTTTGTCAAGGTCATAAATTGATTTGTACATGGTTTTGGTGCCAAGTCATAACTTTAATCCCAAATTTTTATTCCCTTCTCCCCAAATCCTTAAAAATTTTTACTTATTAACTATACTCAGTAAAATTACATCTTCAAAATCCATAAATATTGGCTGGTTTCTTCATATGAGTTATGTTGAGTAGCATTTTATATTGAATATTTTCATGACAGCGTTTTTGAGTTCACTATAAATGAACAGCAGCTGCATATTTTTTGTTTGTTTGTTTGTTTTTGCAAAGTCAGTTAATGGCTTGTTCATTGTGGAAGAACAATACAATGTAGTGGTTAGAGCATCATCTCTGGAGAAGCATTATCTAGATTTAAAGCTTTGATCTGTGAATTACTATCAGTTTGATACAAAGTAAGTTATACCAAAATCACTATGGATGGTGACTGCAACCTTGAAATTAAAAGATGTATGCTCTTTGGAAGGAAAGCTATGACAAAACTAGACAGAGTAGTAAAAAAAAAAAAACAAAAAAAAACAAATAAATCACTTTGCCAACAAAGGTTTGTATAGTCAAAGCTATAGTTTTTCCAGTAGTCATGTACAGATGTGAGAGTTGGACCATAAAGAAGGCTGAGAGCTGAAGAATTAAAGCCTTCAAATTGTGGTGCTGGAAAAGACTCTTGAGAGTACCTTGAATGTCAAGAAGATCAAATCAGAAAGGAAATCAACCCTGAATACTTATTGGAAGGACTGGTGCTGAAGCTGATACTCCAATACTTTGGCCATCTGACTGGCAGAGCTGCCTCTTTGGAAAAAGCCCTGATACTGGGAAAGATTGAAGGCAAAAGAAGGGAGTGACAAAGGATGAGATGGTTAGATAGCATCACCAACTCACTGGACATGAATTTGAGCAAGCTCTGGGAGTTAGTGATGGACAAGGAAGCCTGGTGTGCTTAAGGCAATGAGTTGGACCACTAAGCGACTAGAAAACAGCAACTAGTTACACTGTGCTCAATTTTCCTATCTTCAAAATAACAGAAACATAGACACATCAAAAGTTTATGTAGGTTTTTGGGAATTAATATTTAGAAAGCACATAGAATGATAAGTAGTGCTATTCCTAGTATCAAGCAAACATTGTATGACAAATATTATTATGTCTTATTTGCTCTTTTAACCATTGCATATCCCCAGATATTTTATAAAATCTCCAGTGAGCAATTTCCGTTTACATTGATAAATTACCTGCTTACAAAAAAGTGGCTAAATATTTGATGATCCCATTCTATTTTTATATCCAAAAGTCTCTGTTCCCAGTGAATTAAATAAATAAATAACACCCTTAAATTTGACAGAAGAAATAGCTTAATTCGGTAGAATCTGAATAATGGAAGTCAGAAAATTGAAAATAGTGTACCAAAGAGAAAAAAAAAAAAGGAGGACTACCTTTCAACACTATCAGATAGAACACTGTGGATGTGTTTGTGGGTGTGGAAAGCTAGTCAATATTTCTGTAGAACTTTCTTACTTAAGAACTCTGCATTGTAGTGGCTGCATGCCCAGATAATAAAGTCTTGGAACAGTTGGACTTAAAACTTCAAGGCTACATCTGGTTTGCAATAAATTGAAATCACCAAAAACAAAACAAATCAACAAAACAGTTTTTTTGGCAATGACACACAGGAAATTATATGAAAGAATATGTAAGTTTGTATAGATCAAACTACTAAATTGAAGACAGTATATTGTGCCTAGTTTTTTTCTTTTTTTGGCTTTTTGTTTAGGTAGCCAAAAACAGTCATTCAACATTTTTGAGAACCTGGAGAACCAAAATTTCTAAAGTTGATTTAAGACAGATGCTTGGGAAATATTGTCCTGAGCAAAACCAGGAGAATACCTCATTTTACTTCTTGATTTAAAAGACTCACTATTAAATATTGTTCATAAAATGGACATTGGTAATATAATAAACATTAATTTGAACGTTGAAAATACTTGCTCCTTAATCAGAACAGAGAACTACTGCTTTGATGGAAAATCTATTTAATTAATGAAATGATTCTGCTGGTTTGAGTTTCTTTTTTCTTTTTTTGCCTTTTGAAAGTCTGGTTGACTTTTATGTTTAAATAAAGACATGAATATAAACTCAAATTATGCTTTCAAAATAATCATATTTGACATTTGAAGATCTATAAACCTGCAGGTATACATTTATATGTTTCAAAGAAAATTATCATTTTAAAATTATTAACCTGGTTTTATATAAGTGAGCAATATCTGGAATTTAAATATTAGAAATTTATCCATTTATTATTTAAAATAAATTATGTTTATAGTTATTGTTCTCAGCATTGGGAATAAACAGAATGATTCTGGTTCTATCCTGTGGACCTTGCCATATGTAACACTTCGGCAGTTTCATAACGTGAACATGAACATTCTCTAAATTTTTGAAAATTTTTAAATTTGAAAATTCATTATTTAAGTTTGAGCCAAGATTTTTTTCTTTCTGAACTGATTTGTTCACTTGAACTACAAATTACTTCATATTATGATGGAAATGCCAAAACTATATCTGCTTATAAAGGTATTAAATTTATCATAACTAATTAATGTCTGAAAGTCTTAGGGAAACTAGTTAAATCAATAAAACTCACAATGACCCATATTGCAAATCAGAGTAAAAATGTTTACAAATAGAAACATGTCCAAAAAATGAGAACTTAGTACCATAAAGTAAGGATAATAGTGGAAAACAGAGAGCAATGCATACAAAGTGAAGTGAAGAGCACCTAGGGTTACACACAAGAAAGTTTCATATAATTTTAATACATTTAAATCATTTGTCACATCCTAAATTCCATTTCTGGATCCTCTGACCTCATAAATGATTTTTAAAATTTTTCATTTATGAATGAGTATTCTTTGTGCTGTAAAGTTCAATGAATTTTGACAAATCTACATTTTGTATTCACCATAACAGTATTTAAAAAAACAATTCCACTGCTCTTATAAAATGCCCTGTACTTCACCTACTCCATCCCCTTGCCTTCTACAATCCTAATCTCCACTATATGTACACACCTACACCTGACAACCATTGACCTGATAACTTTAAATGTGTTTTCCAGAATAGTATGTGCTGGGAATCACAGAGTATGTAGATATTTCACAATCTCCTCTTACTTAGAAATATGCACTTCTGATTCATCCATGCATTTTTGTGGTTTAATAACTCATTTTTTTATCACTTTACAATATTATATTCTCTAAATGTTCCAGAGTTTATTCACATATTTCCTTCACCTATTGAAGGAAATTTTAATTGTTTCCAATTTGGGGCAATTATGAATAAGCTACTGTGAATAATTATATGCATACTTTTATGCAAAGACATTTTTTAATAAGT
This sequence comes from Oryx dammah, assembly GCF_014754425.2. Taxonomy (NCBI): domain Eukaryota; kingdom Metazoa; phylum Chordata; class Mammalia; order Artiodactyla; family Bovidae; genus Oryx; species Oryx dammah. Next base: position 125,939,813 of record NW_024070186.1, read on the forward strand.
TGGGTAAACACTTAGAATTGTGATTGCTGAATCTTATAGTAAAACCTAAGTTTTCATTTATAAAAACTGAAAAATTGTCTTTGAAAATAAGAGAACTATGTTTTATCCCACCAGCAATGAATGAGAGTTTCTTAAAAATGTTCAGTATTGTCAGATTTCAGTTCAGTTCAGTTGCTCAGTTGTGTCCCACTCTTCGCGACCCCATGAACTGCAGCATGCCAGGCCTCCCTGTTCATCATCAACTCCCAGAGTCGACCCAATCTCATGTCCATTGAGTTGGTGATGACATCCAACCCTCTCATCCTCTGTCGTCCCCTTCTCCTCCTGCCTTCAATCTTTCCCAGCGTCAGGGTCTTTTCAAATGAGTCAGCTCTTTGCATCAGGTGGCCAAAGTATTGGAGTTTCAGCTTCAACATCAGTCCTTCCAGTAAACACTCAGGACTTATCTCCTTTAGGATGGACTGGTTGGATCTCCTTGCAGTCCAAGGGACTCTCAAGAGTCTTCTCCAACACCACAGTTCAAAAGTATCAATTCTTCAGCACTCAGCTTTCTTTATAGTCCAACTCTTACATCCATACGTGACTACTGGAAAAACCATAGCCTTGACTAGACAGAACTTGTTGACAAAGTAATGTCTCTGCTTTTTAACATGCTGTCCTGGAAAGTTGTCTAACTTTCCTTCCAAGGAGTAAGCATCTTTTAATTTGGATTGTAGTTATTCTAATAGGTACATACTGGCATTTGCCTAATGACATTATACTAAGCACCACTTTATGTGCTTGTCATTTGTACATCTCCTTTAGTGAGGTGTCTGTTAAAATAATTCATTTTAGATACATTTATAGAGATGAGTTTTAAAAACTCTTTATATATTTTGTATATAATTCCTTTAGGGAAGTTGCTCAGTTTTGTCCGACTCTTTGCGACCCCATGGACTGTAGCCTACCAGGCTCCTCTGTCCATGGGATTTTCCAGGCAAGAATACTGCAGTGGGTTGCTATTTCCTTCTCCAGGGGATCTTCCTGACTCAGGGATTGAACCTGGGTCTCCCGCATTGCAGGCAGACACTTTACCCTCTGAGCCACCAGGGAAGATATATAATTCCTTTATTAGATAGGAATTTTACAGATATTTTCTCCAAGGTTCTCTCCTATTATTTCATTCTCTTCAGAGTGTCTTGTGCACAATGGAAGTTTCTAACTTTAATAAAGTCCAATTTTCAATTATTTTTCTAAGTTATATATCTGATATATCATCATCAAAACCAAGATCATGTAGTTATTGTTATGTTTTCTTCTGGATTCTTTATCTGTTTGTAATTTATATTTAGGTCTATGATTCATTTTGAGTTGAGTTTTTAAAAAGGGTGAGGTCTGTGTCCAGACTTTTTTTTTTAATATGGATATATCATTGTTCTAACACTATTTATTTAAAAGACTGTTATTTCACAAGTGATTTATCTTTTTATTTTTGCCCAAATTATCAGTTGACTATATTTGCATGAATCTATTCTGGACTATCTATTCTGTTGCATTCAGAATAGAATGTGTCTATGTTTTTTCCTAATATCAATCTATCTTACTTAATTAATACAGCTTCCTTTTAAGTAAAAAAATCAGGTGTTTCAAACCAACTTTCTTATTCTTCAATATTGTGTTGGCTATTCTGATATTTTTTATCCTCCTTGTAAACTTTAGAATCAGGTTGTCAGTAGCCATTAAAGTAACTTCCTGAGGTTTTGTTTGAGATTTAATTGAATTTATAAACAAAGCTGGAAAAACATGACAGCTCGACAATTTTAAATCTTCCTATTCATAAACATGGACTAGTTCTACCTTTAAATTGATGTTTTATTTCTATCATCAGTGTTTCATTGCTTTCTACATAGATTCTATACATATTTTCTTAGATTTATACCTAACAATTTTGGTATTATTATAAATGGTATTTTTATTAATTTCTAATTTTAATTGCTCATTATTGATGTATTGAAAACAAACTCAATTTTTTAAAAAAATTTACATTCTGCTACACTGCTATGTCATTTATTAGTTTCAGGAATATTTTTGTAGATTCTGCTTTTCAGATATTCAATGTTGTCATCTATGAATAAATCCAATTTTATATCTTCCTTTTTACTCTCTACCTCTTATTTATTTTGCATTAAGTGAAGGGTGCTGAAGTATTCAGGAATAACTGTCAATTTGTCTATTTTTTTATTTCAGTTCTATTAATTTTTGTCTCATGTATTATTGTGCTCTGCTGTTAGTAATGCATATCTAGTTAAGACGATTATGTTAGAAAACTGATACTTTTTATCATTACTGAATTTTTTTCATCCCTCATAATTTTCCTTCTTCTGAAGTTAGCTTTGACTGAAATTAATATTGCAACTCCAGCTTTCTTTTAATTAATGTTAGCATGTATGTCTTATCATTCCTGACAGGGAAGTCTGGCATGCTACTGTCCATGAGGTTGCAAAGAGTTGGACACAACTGACTGAACTGAACTGAATGCTCAACATATCTGAGACCCAGCATTTGAAGTGGATATTTTGTAGAGGAGAGATGAATATGGTGGAGTATAAGGACACTGAGCTCACTTCCCCCCATAAACACATCAAAATACATCTCTAATAAAGACAACTCCAGCTAAAAACAATTTCAGTTCAGTTCAGTCACTCAGCTGTGTCTGACTCTTTTGTGACCCCATGGACTGCAGCATGCCAGGCTTCTCTGTCCACATCAGCTCCCAGAGGTTACTCAAACTCACATCCATCGAGTAGGTGATGCCATCCAACCACCTCATATTCTGCCATCCCCTTCTCCTCCCACCTTTAATCTTTCCCAGTATCAGAGTCTTTGCAAATGAGTCAATTCTTCTCATCAGGTGGCCAAAGTATTGGAGTTTCAGCTTCAGCATCAGTCCTTCCAATGAATATTCAGGACTTATTTCTTTTAGGATGGAGGACTGGTTGGATCTCCTTGCAGTCCAAGTGACTCTCAAGAGTCTTTTCCAACACCACAGTTCAAAAGCATCAATTATTCCAAGCTCAGCTTTCTTTATAGTCCAACTTCCACATCCATACATGACTATTGGAAAAACAATAACTTTGACTAGATGGACCTTTGTTGGCAACTTGGAGACTGGTATAAAGGCTTTTCTACAACGAAGACTGTAAAGAAAGATCCACATGGAGTCAGGTAGGAAAGGAAGAACAATATGGTCACGACCTCTGGCACTAGCAGGGGACACAAATGAAGAAGGGGATATCATGGATGTAAAGATCTTCTTTGAAGATTGAGGGGTTGAATCACACATTGGGTATCCCAGAGGTCTGACACCAAGAAGATGAGTATCCTGAGTGAATTTGAAAATCAATGGGACTTACCAAAGGGCTGTAAGAAACCAAGACTCTATTTGTTAAGAGTGCATACACACTCTTACTTCCTTCCAGTTGTAGCATGGAGGAAGCATATTGAAAACTGCAGAGGTTCCTGGCCATTTTCCCATGACAGTCTTAGAAAGCACCCAGCTTGCATTGGGTGTTTAGGTCCTTTACTTTGGCACTTTCCTCCACTAGGGAAGAAGTGCTGTACTCAAGGAGAGTGTGCATCCTTAAAGGGAATCGAGTTGGCTTGAACCCAATCCTGCCTCTGAACAAGGTAAAGGAAAACAGCATCAGTGTGCACAGAAACAGCAGTTTGAAAACTGCCTGTGGCTCTGAATGTCTTGATGAACCAACCCAGAACACACCCCAGCATGTAGAGGATCCTGCTCCAGCACTTCTTGATACAGCTCTGCCTTCTACTAGGGTAAAGTCTGCTGTTGAAAAGCAGAGTACATGTACTAAACTTAAAGAGAACAAACCCAGCTTAGACTGAAACCTAAGAGCTTCTGCTTCAGTATCTTGGGCTCTGAACTCATACCCTGTAGGGTGGTGACTGACACTGAGTATAGGAAGAGTCTTGAATCACAACCAGCTCTGGCTTTAGGTCCTCTACCTCCGGTCTATCTCTGACTGATGATAGTGTATGCCAACATGTCCCAGGGGAAGAAATGAGTCACGTTCACTTCAGCTCCAGCTTTCTGACCAAAATCACTGGGCATACACTGACTACATAGGATGATCCCCTCCAAGGACATTCTCACAAGACTAGGATAGATATGTTTCACCTGCTTTCATGGAGACAGATAAAGTGAAACAACAAGAGATAACAGAGGTATATGTCTCAAATAAGTGAATAAGAGATAAAATCCTGAAAATGCCTATAAAAATAGATACATTATTTATCTGATAAAGAGTTCAAAACAATATTAAAAATACTAACTGAACTTGGGAAAAGAATAGAAGAACATGGTGAGAATTTTAACAAGGAAAAGGAGGAACGAGAGACTGAAAGCTGAAGAACAGAATAACTAAGATGTAAAACACACTCAGTTCAGTTCAGTTGCTCAGTCATGTCCGACTGTTTGTGACCCCATGAATCGCAGCATGCCAGGCCTCCCTGTCCATCACCAACTCCTGGAGTTTCTCATGTGCATAGAGTTGGTGATGACATTCAGCCATCTCATTTCCTGTCATCCCCTTCTCGTCCTGCCCCCAATTTCTCCCAGCATCAGGGTCTTTTCAATGAGTTAATTCTTTGCATGAGGTGGTCAAAGTATTGGAGTTTCAGCTCCACCAGCAGTCCTTCCAATGAACACCCAGGACTGGTCTCCTTTAGGGTGGACTGGTTGGATCTCCTTGCAGTCCAAGGGACTCTCAAGAGTCTTCTCCAACACCACAGTTCAAAAGCATCAGTTCTTTGGTGCTCAGCTTTCTTTATAGTCCAACTCTCAAATCCATACATGACCACTGGAAAAACCAAAGCCTTGACTAGATGGAGCTTTGTTGGTAATATCTCTGCTTTATAATATGCTATCCAAGTTGGTCATAACTTTCCTTCCAAGGAGTAAGCATCTTTTAATTTCATGGCTGCAATCACCATCTGCAGTGATTTTGGAGCCCCCCAAATAAAGTCTGACACTGTTTCCACTGTTTCCCCATCTATTTCCCATGAAGTTATGGGACCAGATGCCATGATCTTCGTTTTCTGAATGTTGAGCTTTAAGCCAACTTTTTAACTTTCCTCTTTCACTTTCATCAAGAGGCTTTTTAGTTCCTCTTCACTTTCTGCCGTAAGGATGGTGTCATCTGCATATCTGAGGTTATTGATATTTCTCCTGGCAATATTGATTCCAGCTTGTGCTTCCTCCAGCCCAGTGTTTCTCATGATGTACTCTGCATATAAGTTAAATAAGCAGGGTGACAATATATAGTCTTGACGTACTCCTTTTCTTATTTGGAACCAGTCTGTTATTCCATGTGCAATTCTAACTGTTGCTTCCTGACTTGCATATAGGTTTCTCAAGAAGCAGGTCAAGTGGTCTGGTATTTCCATCACTTTAAGAATTTCCCACAGTTTGTTGTGGTCCACACAGTCAAAGGAGTTGGTGTTGTCAATAAAGCAAACTTAGATGTTTGTCTAGAACTCTTTTGCTTTTGTGATGATCCAATGGATGTTGGCAATTTGATCTCTAGTTCCTCCACCTTTTCTAAGACCAGTTTTGATATCTGGAAGTTCAGTTCATGTACTGTTGAAGCCTGGCTTGGAGAATTTTGAGCAGTCCTTTAGTAGCATGTGAGATGAGTACAAATGTGCAGTAGTTTGAGCATTCTTTGGCATTGCCTTTCTTTGGGATTGGAAGGAAAACTGACCTTTTCCAGTCCTGTGGCCATTGCTGAGTTTTCCAAATGTGCTGGCATATTGAGTGTAGCACTTTCACAGCATCATCTTTTAGGATTTGAAATATCTCAACTGGAATTCCATCACCTCCACTAGCTTTGTTTGTAGTGATGCTTCCTAAGGCCCACTTGACTTCACATGGCAGGATGTCTGGCTCTAGGTGAGTGATCATACCATTGTGATTATCTGGGTTGTGAAGACCTTTTTTTGGTATAATTCTCTATATTCTTGCCACCTTTTCTTAATATCCACTGTTTCTATTAGGCCCATACCATTTCTCTCCTTTATTGTGCCCATCTTTGCATGAAATGTTCCCTTGCTATCTTTAAATTTCTTGAAGAATCTCTAGTCTTTCCCATTCTATTTTTTTCCTCTACTTCTTGGAAAATGATCAATGAGGAAGGCTTTCTTATCTCTCCTTGCTATTCTTTGGAACTCTGCATTCAAATGTGTGTATCTTTCCTTTTCTCCTTTGGTTTTCACGTCTCTTCTTTTCTCAGTTATTGTAAGACCCCCTCCAACAGCCATTTTGCTTTTTTGCATTTCTTTTTCTTGGGTATGATCTTGATCCCTGTCTCCTGTGTAATGTCACAAACTTCCATCCATACTTCTTCAGGCACTCTGTCTATCGGATCTAATTGTTTTAATCTATTTCTCACTTCTACTGTATAATCATAAGGGATTTGATTCAGGTCATATGTGAATGGTCTAGTGGTTTCCCCTACTTTATTTTTAAGTCTAAATTTGGCAATAAGGAGTTCATGATCTGAGCCACAGTCAGCTCTCAGTCTTGTTTTTGCTGACTGTATAGAGCTTCTTCTTTTTTGGCTGCAAAGAATATAATCAATCTGATTTTGGTATTGTCCTGCTGGTTATGTCCATGCATAGAGTCTTCTCTTATGTTTTTAGAAAAGGGTATTTGCTATGACCAGTGCATTTTCTTGGCAAAACTCTATTAGAGTTTGTCCTGCTTCATTGTGTTTTCCAAGGCTGAATTTGCCTGTTACCCCAGGTGTTTCTTGACTTCCTACTTTTGCATTCCATTCCTCTATAATGAAGAGGACATCTTTTGGGAGTGTTAGTTCTAGAAGGTCTTGTAGGTCTTCATATAACCATTCAACTTCAGCATCTTCAGCGTTACCAGTCAGGGCATAGACCTGGACTACTGTGATATTGAATAGTTTGCCCTGGAAATGAACAACGATCATTCTGTTGTTTTTGAGATTGCATCCAAGTACTGATGAATGAAATGGCCTCCAAATTTACAAATTCACCAATTGTATAACACTTGTCTATTAAAAGCACAATCATGATCTGCTGTCTATTTCACCATTAGAGAATGGGAAAGTAAAAATGCAGAAAAAATATTCACAATGTTCTGAGTGGATGAAAGTGAAGAAATGGAGAGCATAAATAATTGGAAGTGACATCCTTATAAAGAAACAGCTCATATATATCAATGGGATGGGGGATGGAGAATAGATGCGCACACGTTCAGGGACTAAAGGAGTTAAAAGTATTTCATAAATTTGTGTGAAATGTGATTTGGAGTTGAATTTCTAATGTTTAGGATTACACTGGGATTAAAGAGCAAATTGTGTATATTGGAGCTGTAGGCATTGCTGTTGTAGTAATTATTCATAACGTTTGATAGCCTAGGAACAAAAAATATCAAACAAATTATTGTGACTGCCTGGAGTTTTTGGACTGGAAAAAAAAAAAGACAAAATTTAAAAAATGTAAGATCTCTATATATTATGTATATCTACATAGTATCATCAAAAATAAAAAAAAATCTCCTGATTGATCTATGAAACTCAATCTTTTCAATCCATTTGGGAGGAAAATAAAATCAAACATTGGTAGTTTGATAGAAATAATAACAAAAAATGAAGTAATAGAATTCAGGAGATTAAAGGTCAATAGAGAGTATATTATTGAAATGATCTAAGTGAATTTTGTGTCCACCTCTCTATACTACATATACTTAAACCCTGTGAAAATTTTGGGATATGGATTTTGCAATCTGAACCAATGATATATAAGGTTCAGTTTCAGTGAATTTAAAGCTTGCCTAGCCATCTGGGCTTGTCATTTCCTTGAATGGAAAACATATTTTATAAGATGATGCAAATAATTCACAATTTTTCTGTCTGGTAATATTGCCACTCTATAGAAACAAAACCACATAGTTCATAATTTGACCTTGAACTATCTCAAATACGAGCTTCCTGGTGGCTCAGGTGGTAAAGGATCTGCCTGTAGTGCAGGAGACCTGGGTTCAATGTTTGAATCAGAAAGATCCCCTGAAGAAGGAAATCACCCAGTCCAGTATTCTTGCCTGGAGAATTCCACGGACAGAGGAGCCTGGTAGGCTACAGTCCACAGGGTTGAAAAGAATTGTGTATCATTTAATGACTAAACAACAATATCTCAAATATGTACACCTAATATAAACTCAAACTCAGAATTAGAGAAAGTATGATTCATCCACATACCTTACTTAATAAAGGCTTTATATAACTGGCACCTGTAAAGTTGCTCAACATCACTAATCATCAGGGAAATGTAAATCAAAGCCCTAATGAGATCCTACTTCAAACCTATAAGAATGGCTATCATCAAAAAGTATACAAATACCAAATGTTGTCAAGGAAGAGAAGAAAAGGGAACCCTCATACACTACAGGTGGTAATGTAAATTTGTGCAGCCACTGTGGAAAATAGGAAGCTTTCTAAAGAGGGGGGGAAAAAAAAAAACTAAACTAAAAATAGAATTATGATGTGAACCAGCAAGTCCACTCCTAGTTGTATCTCTGAAAAAAAATCAAAAACACTAATCTGAAAAAAGATACAAAATGTTCATAGCAGCATCATTTATAATTGCTAAGATAAACAACCTTAATGTCTTATAACAGGTGAATGGGATACATACACATATATGTGTGTGTGTGTGTATACATATATATGTATATAATGGAATACTACTCATCCACAAAAAAGAATGAAATTTTGTCATTTGCAGAAGCACTGATGGATTTTGAGGGAATTATGCAAAGAGATTTAAGTCAGAGATAAAATATATATTACTTATATGTGGAATCTAAAAAAGCATAACAAACTAGTGAATATAACAAAAATGAAGCAGATTCACACATCTAGAGAATAAACTAGTGGTTACCATGGAGAGAGGGAAGAAGAGGAAATATAGGTATAAGAGTTTAAGAGTTACAAACTATTATGGATAAAATAAGCTACAGAGATAAATTGAACAATACATGGAATACAGCCAATATTTTATAAAAACTATACGTGGAGCATAATCTTTAAAAACTGTAAAACACTATATTACATATTTATATATTATACATCAACATTTCAATTGTATAATATTATATATATATATACAATTGTATAATATTATACATTTCAATTAAAAAGTCTTATGCATAAAAAAAAGTCTTATGCATGTCATCAAGTATATCCAATATTAAGTAAAACTCATATATAAACTATCAAATTCATTATGAACTTAGCTGAATTCACAGTTGTTTCACTTAGCATGTTTAGAATACCAATATCTTTAACAAGAGAGATAAAAGCTCACAAAGCCACTCACATAACTTTTTAAAACGTCATCTTTCTCAACAATAATTTCTTTTTACAAAAAATACTCTTGAAAAATTAGCACACTGAAATGTAGACTTCATCAAAGGCAGCTTCCCTAGGTCTGAATTACATTAGTCCAAGTTCTAGTGGTAATTATTAGAGATGGGTCATTTAACTGGCTTGCAATTAGAATACCAATGAGCCAGTTCTCTTAGAAAATTTCCCTACTGTAGACAGACACGTCTTCAATTTGAATATTTTAGTCATAAAAGCTGCTCTCAATTCAAGGTATATTATTTTCCAGATTGAAAAGAGGAAAATGTGTAAGTAGGCCATCCTTATAGCCCCTTAGGAAAATCACCCTAGGTACTCTAATGCACTTTTTTCAGCCATTAGATAGAACTGATGAACTTAGACAATCGATGGACCAAAGTTTTTTGAGCAAACAGGTTGATTTTAAGGAGTTAGGAGGAGGGTGATTATGATACATTGTATCATTCATTGGACCTATGATCTAGGGTAAATGACATGATGAATGGCAGCTCTTGTGGGATCATTGGGAAAAGAATTCTGGTGAGCAATAATTAATCTAGCTTGAAAATCAGATTTAAAATATATTTGAGTCAAATCTCAATACATGTGTTTTTTCTAGACATTTAATACTTTGCAGTTATGAGTTCTTGAATAAATGATGTATTGAAATGAAAATGTATATATATTGCTCAGAATGATTTCTCACAATAACAGTTTTCAGGCCAATTTATTTATACATTCCTTTCTCTCCTTCCTTTTCTCTCTCTTTCCATCCTCTCTTCTGTATTCTGTTTCTGCATCTGTATGTGTGTGTGTTTGTGTTTTACTTTTTCACTTCAGTCTTAAATGCAATGAAGCAGGGACAGAATAAAAGTGGTTAGCGTCTACTCACTCTAGAGGCAGCATCAATTCAATTTATACAGACTATGTTGTGGCCAAGTTCTTCCCATGTCCAATTCTAGGTTTGACCTTTCATTTGGTTCTGAGACACTCTCTGACCATCATCATCATCATCATCACCACCACCACCATCATCATCATCTTTAGTGTATTTCCCTATTGCATAAGTTAATTGGAGCCACACTTTATAACAACCAGATAATCTGAGTGACTCTAGGATGTTTGATTGGTTGGTTATATACATTTTTAATACCATGTAAAATGAATACATATGTCCACCTTTAAGGCATGAGTTTTGTAAATCTTTTCTCAAAAAATCTTTCTGCAATTTGAATTGCTATAGATAGAATGAGACATTCTATGCTATGGCATAGGGATAGGTTGTATAACAAAATCAACATAACATTTTTTATTATGTTCTAACATAATCTGATCACTCCATTTATTTGCCATACATAATACTTGCTATTCTATTTGTATAAGAATTTATCACTATCTTTGAAAACAACTGACCAAGATAGTTCAATGTATTTAATTTTCAATGTAAAATAGCATCTTTTTACAAAAAGGATTTAAGATTTTCTAATGGAAAAGAGTTAGGAAATTATATTATTTTAAAGTAATCCAGACATCAAAAAATGAAAAAAAAAAAAAAAACAAAAAAACTCTAGTTATAGAAACCAGAGCAGCAGCACTAGAGACTACTAGGGGGGGAAAAATCTGAGCAAAAGTTATTAAGATGCATTCCTAGTAAGTGTGTTAGTCACTTGATCATATCTGACTCTTTGTGACCACATGGACTGTAGCCCCCAGGCTCCTCTGTCCATGGACTTCTCCAGCCTAGAATACTGAAGTGGGTTGCCATTTCCTTCTCCAAATTCCTAGTAAAATCCTGCATAATTGTCCTCTGTTCCAATGAGTTACTTGTTTTGCTTAATGGTTATTTGCCAGGGTATATAAAATCTTAAAAGGACACCCTTTCTGTCTGTCTGCTACCTAGGTCTTCTGATGACAAGCCAGAAAATGTGGCTGCAGGGATTCTCTTGGCAATACTCTCTGTTTGAAAGTTTTACTTTATCTGAGTCAAATCCCTTATGGTGAATGTCAGGCATATGCCCTCATTTTGTCTCCAGTAGGAGGAAAATTCTTAAAGCATAATTTTTAAGAACAGTTGTAATATTATAGTCGTTAACAGTACCAGTTTCTAGAGTCAAAAGCTTACTTCTTTCTTGTGTTATCTTTGTGATTTTATGCGATCTGTTTCACCTATTGAAGCCTTCATTTTTCTTCACATGTAAGGCAAGAATATTAAAGGCAACTACTACATTCAGGAATTTGTTATGGTTACCTGAATAATATATGTAAAATTATCAGTACACTAAATGGCATGAGTCTGTTTTTATATGATATTTTATAAATTAATTTTAATTGTATTAAAATTGTATTTAAAAGCTGAGAGGAGATACCCCATGCACAAAGTCAGGAGCAGCGGCTGTGAGGAGCTACCCCATGACCAAGGTCAGGAGCAGCACCTTTGTATCGCTGGAGCAGCCGTGAAGAGATACCCCACGTTCAAGGTCAAAAAACTCCAGTAAGATGGTAGGCACTGGAGCAACTGTGAGGAGATACCCCATGTCCAGGGGCAAAGGAGAAGCCCCAGTAAGATGGTAGGAGGGGTGAATTCACATTTAGAATCAAACCCTGTTCCTGCCAGAGGTGCTCAGAGGGCTCAAACAAACCTTGTGCACACCAGGACCCAGGGACCCCACAGAGACTGAGACAGAACTATGTTTGAGCATCTCCTGTGGAGGTATGTCTCAGCGGTTTTCTGCCGCAGCGACAGGATCTCTGGTGAGGGTATGGCATAAGTCCTCTTGGAGGAGGTCACCATTTACCCACTATAGAGCTGCCAGAACTTACATAGGATTGGGAAATAGACTCTTGGAGGACACAAGAGAAACTTGTTCACCAGAAAGGAACAGTGACCACACAGGAGACTTGCCTTTGGGTGTTCGGGTGTCTCTGGTGAAGGCATGGGTTGGTGGTGGCCTGCTACAGGGTTGGGGGCATGGATTGTGGCAGTACATGCCTGGAATCTTTTGAGGGATATTACCATTATCTTCATTACCTCCACCATAGTTTGGCCCCAGGTAAAAGGCAGGGAGGGAACACAGCTCCACCCATCAACAGAAAATTGGATTAAAGATTTACTGAGCATGGCCCTGCCCATGAGAACAAGACCCAGTATCCCCCTCAGTCAGTCTATCCCATCAGGAAGCTTTCATAAGCCTCTTATCCTTCTCCATCAGAGGGCAGAGAGACTGAAAACCACCATCACAGAAAACTAACCAATCTAATCATATGGACCACAGCCTTGTCTAACTGAATCAAACTATGAGAGTGCTGTGTAGGGCGACCCAAGATGGGCAGGTCATGGTGGAAAGTTCTGAAAAAATGTGGTCCACTAGAGAAGGGAATGACAAACCACTTCAGTATTCTTGCCTTGAGAACCCCATGAACAGTATGAAAAGGCAAGAAGATAGGACACTGAAAGATGAACTACCTAGGTCAGTAGGTGCCCAATATGCTACTGGAGATCAGTAGAGAAATAACCCCAGACAGAATGAAAAGATGGAGCCAAAGCAAAAACAACACCCAGTTGTGAATGTGACGTGATGGAAGCAAGGCCCAATGCTGTAAAGAGCATTATTGCATAGGAACCTGAAATGTTAGGTCCACGAATCAAGGCAAATTGGAAGTGATCAAACAGGAGATGGCAAGAGTGAAGGTCGACATTTTAGGAATCAGCGAACTAAAATGGACTGCAATGGGTGAATTTAACTCAGATGATCATTATATCTACTACTGTGGGCAAGAATTCCTTAGAAGAAATGGAGTAGACCTCATAGTCAACAAAAGAGGCGAAATGCAGTACTTGGATGCAGTCTCAAAAACGACAGAATGATCTCTGTTCATTTCCAATGCAAACCATTCAATATCATGATAATCCAAGTTTATCCCCCCAACATTAATACTGAAGAAACTGAAGTTGAATGGTTCCATGAAGAACTACATGACCTTCTAGGACTAACACTGAAAACAGATGTTCTTTTCATTATAGGGGACTGGAATACAAAAGTAGGAAGCCAAGAAACACCTGGAGTAACAGGCAAAATTGGCCTTGGAGTACAGAATGAGGCAGGGCAAAGGCTAATAGAGTTCTACCAAGAGAATGCACTGGTCATAGAAAACACCATCTTCCAACAACACCAGAGAATACTCTATGCATGGACATCAACAGATGGTCAACAACAAAATCAGATTGATTATATTCTTTGCAGCCAAGGATGGAGAAGCTCTATATAGTCAGCAAAAACAAGACTGGGAGCTGACTGTGGCTCAGATCATGAACTTCTTATTGCCAAATTCAGACTTAAATTGAATAAAGTAGGGAAAACAACTAAATCATTCACATATGACCTAAATCAAATCCCTTACGATTAACAGTGGAAGTGAGAAATAGATTTAATATAGACAGAGTGCATGATGAACTATTGACAGAGGTTCATAACATTGTACAGGAGACAGGGAGCAAGATCATACCTAAGAAAAAGAAATGCAAAAAACAAAAATAGCTCTCTGAGGAGGCCTTACAAATAGCTGTGAAAAGAAGGGAAGCCAAAAGCAAAGGACAAAAGGAGAGGTATACCCATTTGAATGCAGAGTTCCAAAGAATAGCAAGGAGAGATAAGAAAGCCCACCTCAGTGATCAATAAAAAGAAATAGATGAAAACAATAGAATGAGAAAGATTAGAGATCTCTTCCAGAAAATTAGAGATACCAAGGGAATATTTCATGCAACGATGGGCTCAATAAAGGACAGAAATGGTATGGACCTAACAGAAGCAGAAGATATTAAGAAGAGGTGACAAGAATACATAGAAGAACTATACAAAAAAAATCATCATAACCCAGATAATCCACTCACCTAGAGCCAGACATGCTGGAATGTGAAGTCAAGTGGGCCTTAGGAAGCAGCACTATGAACAAAGCTAGTGGAGGTGATGGAATTGCAGTTGAGTTATTTCAAATCCTAAAAGATGATGCTGTGAAAGTGCTGCACAAAATATGCCAGCAAATTTGGAAAACTCAGCATTGGCTGCAGGACTGGAAAAGTTCAGTTTTCATTCCAATCCTAAAGAAAGGCAATGCCAAAGAATAATCAAACTACTGCACAATTGCACGCATCTCACACACTAGCAAAGTAGTGCTCAAAATTCTCCAGGCCAGGCTTAAATAATATGTGAACTGTGAACTTCCAGATGTTCAAGCTAGTTTTAGAAAGGGCAGAGGAACCAGAGATCAAATTGCTAACATCCTTTGGGTCATCAAAAATGCAAGAGTGTTTCAGAAAAGCATTTATTTCTGCTTTATTGACTATGCCAAAGCCTTTGACTGTGTGGATTACAATAAACTCTAGAAGATTCTGAAACAGATGGGAATACCACACCACCTGACGTGCCTCTTGAGAAATCTGTATGCAGGTCAGGAAGCAACAGTTATATCTGGACAGGGAACAACAGACTGGTCCAAATAGGAAAAGGAGTACGTCAAGGCTGTATATTGTCACCCTGCTTATTTAACTTCTATGCAGAGTACATCATGAGAAACACTGGGCTGGAGGAAGCACAAGCTGGAATTAAGATTGCTGGGAGAAATATCAATAACGTCAGATATGCAGATGACACCACCCTTATGGCAGATGTGAGAGGAGCCAAAGAGCCACTTGATGAAAGTGAAAGAGGAGAGTGAAAAGTTGGCTTAAATTTCAACATTCAGAAAACCAAGATCATGGCATCTGGTCCCATTACTTCATGGCAAACAGATGGAGAAACAGTGGAAACAATGGCAGACTTTATTTTCTTGAGTTCCAATAACACTGCAGATAGTGACTGCAGCCATGAAATTAAAAGACGCTTACTCCTTGGAAGAAAAGTTATGACCAAACTAGACAGCATGTTAAAAAGCAGAGACATTACTTTGCTAACAAATGTCTGTCAGTCAAGTCTATGATATCTCCAATAGTCATGTATGGAGGTGAGAGTTGGACTATAAAGAAAGGTGAGCACCAAAGAATTGATGCTTTTGAACTGTGGTATTGGAGAAGACTCTTGTGAGTCCCTTGGACTGCAAGGAGATCAAACCAGTCCATCCTAAAGGAATCAGTCCTGAATGTTCATTGGAAAGACTGATGTTGAAGCTGAAACTCTAGTACTTTGGCCACCTGACTCATTGGAAAAGACACTGATGCTGGGAAAGATTGAAGGCAGGAGTAGAAGGGGACAACAGAGGATGAGATTGTTGGATGGCATCACTGACTCAATGTACATGAGTTTGATTAAACCCAGGGAGTTGGTGATGGACAGGGAGACTGGCGTGCTGCAGCCCATGAGGTAGCAAAGTGTCAGACATGAATGAGTAACTGAACTGAACTGAAATGAGCCTGTAAATAAAACATGAATCAGATATTTTTATTATGCTAAAATATTCACTAAAAAGACTATATAGGTAAAATGTATTTTTCTTTCAACAACACAAACATTTAAGTATCTCCTGTGTAATAACACTGTTAGAATTAAAGACATTTCATAGAGGCAGAATAGATCTTAGATGGAAATATCTAACATAATAATTGCTTGATTTTTAAGAAGAGTAGTTACTAACATCAATTAAGTCTATTTGGCTTGCAATTCTCAAACAAGGTTTGAAGAGACAGCTGTTGAACAAGAACAACATAAATTTTTAACACAGTATTTTTTTTTTTTCTAAACCAAAGGACCTTACACATTTTACCTCCTATAACACTATAAAGCCTTATGAATACAAAGCCTCTAGTGCATGAAATGATTAATGATGGTACTTCTGATGTTGTAAAGTTATAATCTGTCTCTTGTTCAAATGGGATGCCAAGACAACTAATAAATTTTCCAACACTGAAGAGAAAGGCCTGTGGCATGTAGAGGGTCAGTTGGAAGAGAACAGATTCCTTTACTCAGTTTGCTCAAAGGGCAGATCCAAAATCCCTAATTCACAAAAGTGTTTTATTAAGTTTGTTGCAATCTTATTTGGCAGCCAAACCTGATGGGAATGATGAGAGGATTATAGTCTTTAGTCTATAGTCCTTGTGGTAAATATCATATTGATTTTTTTTATTAGTGTGCTGCTATAGGCCCCAATGAGAGTGTTACAGTATATCCAGTTTATATATTACATTGTCTTTAAAAAGTGAAAAATGTTTAATTCTGGAGTATAACTGGACTCAAGTGTTCTAAATAAGTAATTGTGGACTTTTTTAAGAAACTGGAAATGTTCTTTTTCTCAATTTTAGTTTCCCATATTTGTCAGTCACTACATGTGTGTGTTCATGTTTTAAAGATATTTCATATATAGATATACAAGATATGCTATACACTTTTTAATATTTGAATAAATATAAATTTTTACAATGTTCTCATAAAATGAGTGCAAAAATACAGAGTTTTATAGTTCATGAATCTCATAATAAACTGTTTCAGAAAATTCATATTATTTTTATAGCCTTGATTATTACAAATGTGATTGTATAATTTTCAATATATTTCCAGGATTTTTAGTAAAATATAATTTTTTATACTCTAATAATTTACATTTTGTCTTTTTTGCCTATTTCTCTCATATAACTTGCCCTGTTTTAGGTCAATAGCCATTTATCATTTTTATTATTTTATAGATATATTACTTCAATATGTGTACTACAATTTTTAAATAATTTTTTGAATACAGATGTGCACTACAAATATTTGGATAAAAAAGTTTTTTTTTTTTAATTAATTCTTCCTGAAAATGTATATTTTGAGGTTTTTAAACAAATTTCAGTTAGTCACCAACAGATATCTTTCATATGCTAAAAATTGGTAAGTTTAGCCATTTTAACAATGGTGATATTTACTCCTGTGCAAAATGTGAAGGGAAAGAATTATATTTTCCTTGAATAATTAATTTCCCAGAGGTCTTTAGTTTTCATTTAGAATATTTATTTAGTTAAATCACTATATTTTTAAAATTAGGAGAGGCAATGCTAATGGACTTTATCTTTTATGCCAATTTTGATCAAATGACTGGGAATATGCAATACAGTAGGAATAATTGGAGTTTCATGTCAAGAATCAGTGGCAGAGAGTGCCAGGATGAATTAGCCAACCCTCATTTATGAAAGATAGGAAACTACTGACACAGTTGCCTGTATTTAAGGTACAAGTTTACGAGCTTCATTTCTGCTTCTTTTTTCCAAGCTTTTGATTAGCATCAAATCTTGGGCCAGAATTATTATATTGATTGTTAAATTTTCCATTTTATTTAATATCTACTGTTAAAATTATCATGTTTTCTTTTTCTCAACATTTCCTTTCAGTTCTCATATTTCATACTTTAAAATAAGCCTTAGATTAATAATATGCATTGAAATTCATTTAAACTAATATATAACAGAATGTGATTAAAAGTCTTTAAGCTATTGTTCTTGTTCAGTAGATAAATCCAGTCCAATTCTTTGTGACCTCATAGAGTGCAGCATGCCTGGCTTCCCTGTCCTTCATGATCACCTGGAAATTGCTCAAACTCATGTAGATTGAGTCAGTGATGCCATCCAACTATCACATCCTCTGTCACCACTTTTCCTCTTGCCCTCAATCTTTACAAGCATCAGGGTCTTTTCCTATGAGTCAGCTCTTCGCGTCAGGTGGCCAAGGTATTGGAGTTTCAGCTTAAGCGTCAGTCCTTCCAATGAATATTCAGGACTGATTACCTTTCAGTTCAGTCGCTCAGTTGTGTCCGACTCTCTGCGACCCCATGAACTGCAGCATGCCAGGCATCCCTGACCACCACCAACACTCGGAGTTCACTCAGACTCACGTCCATCGAGTCAGTGATGCCATCCACCCATCTCATCTTCTGTTTTCCCCTTCTCCTCCTGCCCCCAATCCCTCCCAGCATCAGTCTTTTCCAATGAGTCAACTCTTCACATGAGGTGGCCAAAGTACTGGAGTTTCAGCTTTAGCATCATTCCTTCCAAAGAAATCCCAGAACTGATCTCCTTCAGAATGGAGTGGTTGGATCTCCTTGCAGTCCAAGGGACTCTCAAGATTCTTCTCCAACACCACAGTTCAAAAGCATCAATTCTTCCAGACTCACCTTTCTTCACAGTCCAACTCTCACATACATACATGACTACTGGAAAAACCACAGCCTTAACTAGACAGACCTTTGCTGGCAAAGTAATGTCTCTGCTTTTCAATATGCTATCTAGATTGGTCATAATTTTTCTTCCAAGGAGTAAGCATCTTTTGATTTCATGGCTGCAGTAACCATATGCAGTGACTTTGAGCCCCCCAAAATAAAGTTTCCCCATCTATTTGCCATGAAGTGATGGGACCAGACACCATTATATTCGTTTTCTGAATGTTGAGCTCTAAGCCAAATTTTTCACTCTCCACTTTCACTTTCACCAAGAGGCTTTTTAGTTCCTCTTCACTTTCTTCCATAAGGGTGGTATCATCTGCATATCTGAGGTTATTGATATTTCTCCCAGCAATCTTGATTCCAGCTTGTGCTTCTTCCAGCCCAGCGTTTCTCATGATTTACTATGCATAGGAGTTAAATAAGCAGGGTGACAATATACAGCCTTGAGGTAATCCTTTTCCTATTTGGAACTATTCTGTTGTTCCATGTCCAATTCTAACTGTTGCTTCCTGACCTGCATATAGGCTTCTCAAGAGGCAGGTCAGGTGGTCTGGTATTCCCATCTCTTTCAGAATTTTCCACAGTTTATTATGATCCACACAGTCAAAGGCTTTGGCATAGTCAATAAAGCTGAAATAGACGTTTTTCTGGAACACTCTTGCTTTTTCCATGATCCAGTGGATGTTGGCAATTTGATCTCTGGTTCCTCTGCCTTTTCTAAAACCAGTTTGAACATCTGGAATTTCATGGTTCACATATTATTTAAGCCTGGCCTGGAGAATTTTGAGCATTACTTTTCTAGCGTGTGAGATGCATGCAATTGTGCAGTAGTTTGAGCATTCTTTGGGATTGCCTTTCTTTAGGATTGGAATGAAAACTGACCTTTTCCAGTCCTGTGGCCACTGCTGAGTTTTCCAAATTTGCTGGCATATGGAGTGCTGCACTTGCACTGCATCATCTTTCAGGAACTGTAATAGCTCACTAAAGGTCCACTTGACTTCACATTCCAGGATGTCTGGCTCTAGGTGAGTGATCACACCATCTTGATTATCCGGGTCGTGAAGATCATTTTTGTATAGTTCTTCTATGTATTCTTGCCACCTCTTAATATTTTCTGCTTCTGTCAGGTCCATACCATTTCTATCCTTTATTGAGCCCACTTTTGCATGAAATATTCCTGTGGTATCTCTAATTTTCTTGAAGAGATCTCTAGTCTTTTCCATTCTGTTGTTTTCCTCTATTTCTTTGCTTTGATCACTGAGGAAGGCTTTCTTATCTCTTCTTGCTATTCTTTGGAACTCCACATTCAGATGCTTATATCTTTCCTTTTCTCCTTTGCTTTTCACTTCTCTTTTCACAGACAG
The DNA here is from genome assembly GCF_014754425.2 of Oryx dammah. Taxonomy (NCBI): domain Eukaryota; kingdom Metazoa; phylum Chordata; class Mammalia; order Artiodactyla; family Bovidae; genus Oryx; species Oryx dammah. The sequence goes on from NW_024070186.1 coordinate 125,959,785, forward strand.
CCATTTTGCTTTTTTGAATTTCTTTTCCATGGGGATGGTCTTGATCCCTGTCTCCTGTACAATGTCACGAACCTCATTCCATAGTTCATCAGGCACTCTATCAGATCTAGTCCCTTAAATCTATTTCTCTCTTCCACTGTATAATCATAAAGGATTTGATTTAGGTCATACATGAATGGTCTAGTGGTTTTCCCTACTTTCTTCAATTTAAGTCTGAGTTTGGCAATAAAGAGTTGATGATCTGAGCCACAATCAGCTCCTGGTCTTGTTTTTGTTGACTGTATAGAGCTTCTCCGTATTTGGCTGCAAAGAATATAATCAATCTGATTTTGGTGTTGACCATCTGGTGATGTCCATGTGTATCATCTTCTCTTGTGTTGTTGGAAGAGGGTGTTTGCTATGACCCATGCCTTTTCTTGGCAAAACTCTATTAGTCTTTGCCCTGCTTCATTCCGTATTCCAAGGCCAAATTTGTTTGTTACTCCAGGTGTTTCTTGACTTCCTACTTTTGCATTCCAGTCCCCTATAATGAAAAGAACATCTTTTGGGGGTGTTAGTTCTAAAAGGTCTTGCAGGTCTTCATGGAACCATTCACCTTCAGCTTCTTCAGTGTTACTGTTTGGGGTATAGACCTGTATTACTGTGATGGTTTGCCTTGGAATTGAACAGAGATCATTCTGTCGTTTTTGAGATTGCATCCAAGTACTGCATTTTGGACTCTTTTGTTGACCATGATGGCTACTCCATTTCTTCTAAGGGATTCCTTCCTGCCCGCAGTAGTGGATGTAATGGTCATCTTAGTTAAATTCACCCATTGCAGTCCATTTTAGTTCGCTGATTCCTAGAATGTCAACGTTCATTCTTGCCATCTCCTGTTTGACCACTTCCAATTTGCCTTGATTCACGGACCTGACATTCCAGGTTCCTATGCAATATTGCTCTTTACAGCATTGGACCTCGCTTCTATCATCAGTCACATTCATAACTGGGTATTGTTTTTGCTTTGGCTCCATCCCTTTATTCTTTCTGGAATTATTTCTCCACTGATCTCTAGTAGGATATTGGGCACCTACTAACTTGAGGAGTTCCTCTTTCAGTATCCTATCGTTTTGCCTTTTCATACTGTTCATTGAGTTCTCAAGGCAAGAAAAATGAAGTGGTTTGCCATTCCCTTCTCAGTGGACCACATTCTGATTACCTTTAGGTTTCACTAATTTGTTCCTTTTGCAGTTGAAGGGACTCTCAAGCGTCTTCTCCAGCACCACAGTTCAAAAGCATCAGTTCTTCATTGTTCAGCCTTCTTTAATTGTCCAACTCTCATACCCATCAGTTCAGCTCAGTTGCTCAGTTGTGTCCGACTGAGTTGTAACCCCATGGACTGCAGCACGCTAGGCTTCCCTGTCCATCACCAACTCCTGGAGCTTATTCAAACTCATGTCCATCAAGTCAGTGATGCCATCCAACCATCTCATACTCTGTCATCCCCTTTTCCTCCCACCTTCAATCTTTCCCAGCATCAAGGTCTTTTCCAATGAGTCAGTTCTTCGGATAAGGTGGCTGAAGTATTGGAGTTTGTTTCATCATCAGTCCTTCCAATTAATATTTAGGACTGATTTCATTTAGGATAGACTGGTTTCATCTCCTTACAGTCCAAGGGACTCTCAAGAGTCTTCTCCAACACCATAGTTTAAAAACATCAATTCTTCACTGCTCACCTTTCTTTATAGTCTCTCACATCCATACATGACTACTAAAAAGCACATAGCTTTGACTATAAGGATATATTAGTCAACAAAGTGATGTCTTTGCTTTTAACATCCTGTCTAGGTTTGTCATAGCTTTTCTTCCAAGAAACAAGAGTGTTTTAATTTCATGGCTGTAGTCACCATCTGTAGTGATTTTGGAGCCAAAGAAAATAAATTCTGTCACTGTTTCTCTTGTTTCCCAATCTATTTGCTGTGAAGTGATGGGACCAGATGCCATGATCTTAGTTTTTTGTGTGTGTTAAGTTTTAAGCCAGCTTTTTCACTTTCTTCTTTCACCCTCATTAAGAGGCTCTTTAGTTCCTCTTCTCTTTCTGACATAAAGTAGTATCCTCTGCATCTCTGAGGAGGTTTATATTTCTCCTGTGTTCCAGCCTGTGAGTCATCCAACCTGGCATTTTACATGATGTACTTTACATATAAGTTAAAGAATCAGAGGGACAATATACAGCCTTGATATATATCTGCTACTCTATCCATTTTTATTAACTCTCTCTTCCTCTCATGCTCTGTCAAAATAGGAACAGTCTGTATGTTTTGTCTTTCCTCAGAGGTGTTGAACATTCCTTTGAATTCAGTCATTTTAGGTGCATAGTGACCTTAACTCTCTGAGGATTTAGAAGTAGTTATGATGTTGTAGGCTATGTGGGGTTTTCCATTATTAGAATAGATACAATATTAGTTTTTTTGTACTAGAAGCAGAATTCTACATGTTTGCTACATAATTTTTCATTAAAATTTTGTGCAGAATATTTTCTAATTTTCATTGAGATTTATTATTCTTCACTGTCAAGCTATTTATGTACTTGTTATTTAATTTAATTTAATTTATTATTATTATTATTATTTTTTATTTTACAATTCTGTAAAGGTTTTGCCATACATTGACATGAATCCACCATGGTTGTACATGCATTCCCAAACATGAACCCCCCTCCCACCCCCCTCCCCACAACATCTCTCTGGGTCATCCCCGCGTACCAGCCCCAAGCGTGCCATATCCTGCATTGGACATAGACTGGCAATTCAATTCTTACATGATATTATACATGTTTCAATGCCATTCTCCCAAATCATCTGACCCTCTCCCTCTCCCACTGAGTCCAAAAGTCCACTGTACACATCTGTGTCTTTTTTGCTGTCCTGCATACAGGGTCATCATTGCCATCTTTCTAAATTCCATATATATGTGTTAGTATACTGTATTGGTGTTTTTCTTTCTGGCTTACTTCACTCTGTATAATCGGCTCCAGTTTCATCCATCTCATCAGAACTGATTCAAATGTATTCTTTTTAATGGCTGAGTAATACTCCATTGTGTATATGTACCACTGCTTTCTTATCCATTCATCTGCTGATGGACATCTAGGTTGTTTCCATGTCCTGGCTATTATAAACAGTGCTGCGATGAACATTGGGGTACATGTGTCTCTTTCAATTCTGGTTTCCTCCGTGTGTATGCCCAGCAGTGGGGTTGCTGGGTCATAAGGCAGTTCTATTTGCAATTTTTTAAGGAATCTCCACACTGTTCTCCATAGTGGCTGTACTAGTTTGCATTCCCACCAACAGTGTAGGAGGGTTCCCTTCTCTCCACGCCCTCTCCAGCATTTATTGCTTGCAGATTTTTGGATCGCAGACATTCTGACTGGTGTGAAGTGGTACCTCATTGTGGTTTTGATTTGCATTTCTCTAATAATGAGTGATGTTGAGCATCTTTTCATGTGTTTGTTGGCCATCCGTATGTCTTCTTTGGAGAAATGTCTATTTAGTTCTTTGGCCCATTTTTTGATTGGGTCATTTATTTTTCTGGAATTGAGCTGCAGGAGTTGCTTGTATATTTTTGAGATTAGTTGTTTGTCAGTTGCTTCATTTGCTATTATTTTCTCCCATTCGGAAGGCTGTCTTTTCACTTTGCTTATATTTTCCTTTGTTGTGCAGAAGCTTTTAATTTTAATTAGGTCCCATTTGTTTATTTTTGCTTTTATTTCCAGAATTCTGGGAGGTTGATCATAGAGGATCCTGCTGTGGTTTATGTCAGAGAGTGTTTTGCCTATGTTCTCCTCTAGGAGTTTTATAGTTTCTGGTCTTACATTTAGATCTTTAATCCATTTTGAGTTTATCTTTGTGTGCGGTGTTAGAAAGTGATCTAGTTTCATTCTTTTACAAGTGGTTGACCAGTTTTCCCAGCACCACTTGTTAAAGAGATTGTCTTTACTCCATTGTATATTCTTGCCTCCTTTGTCAAAGATAAGGTGTCCATATGTGTGTGGATTTATCTCTGGGCTTTCTATTTTGTTCCATTGATCTATATTTCTGTATTTGTGCCAATAACATACTGTCTTGATGACTGTGGCTTTGTAGTAGAGCCTGAAGTCAGGCAAGTTGATTCCTCCAGTTCCATTCTTCTTTCTCAAGATTGCTTTGGCTATTCGTGGTTTTTTGTATTTCCATACAAATCTTGAAATTATTTGTTCTAGTTCTGTGAAAAATATTGCCGGTATCTTGATAGGGATTGCAGTGAATTTGTAAATTGCTTTGGGTAATATACTCATTTTCACTATATTGAAATAATATATATTTTCACTAATTTTAAAATATAAGAGGATTTTCAAATTATAATTGGATTTTTCTGTTGTGATTGTTTCTGGTTTAATTCCACTATGTATTTCAGTGCTTCATACTTGTTGAGACTAGTTTTGTAATAGTATTTGGCAAAATTTTCTCATTATTTGGTGTGTTTAGACAGTCACATATATATATATATATATATATATGTGTGTGTGTGTGTGTGTGTATGTATATATATGTGTATACATATGTGTGTGTATATATATATATAAAATGTGTGTATGTACATATATATATATTCATTTACATACACAAGAAGAGAGAGAGAAATTGCCATCCTAAATCAACAATTGGGTAAACGTTTGTATGTGAATGATTACTGTGTTACTTGCATAGCTTTTACTTTCAAGATAACCAAGTCTAGATGTCATATCATTTAATGAATTAAACTATCAAACTGCTTTTTATAATATGTGAGTACACTTAAACACTGAGTCAAATAATGTTATAATTATGATTTGTAAGATTTCTGATAAAAGTTAAAAACAAAACTGGCAATGAAATTTCAGCTTACACTTGGAGTACAAATTTAAAAATAGTAAAAAATGGACTAGTCCTTGAAACCAGTTGTACTCTTTACTTTTCCATGGTTTTAAAAAGAGCCAAGAAAATTTATTTTCCTAAGTTAATTCAAGTTGAGTTTGTTATTTGCAAGCAAACCTCTTCTTAGTCAAGTGGCTATACAACATGTGAAAATCCCTTTATGCTTCAGGTAGCCATATAATTTATCATCCAGGCTTTGATACTTGTGAGAATGAAAGGGAATGCTATTGATAATTTATACTTGGAAATAGGTATAAACCCAAGCTGTTTAAGGGAAACTGGAATGTCTTTACCTGTAATCAGACACCATCAGCTTTAATAGTGGCAATAATATATTTTACCACCAACATTAATATTTTTATTTTACTGCAGAAACACACATATAAGTTGAAGTTGCCTAACCAACTTAATAAATCTTGATTAAAATGAACTTAAATAAAATGAGACATTTATTATTTCTGCTTCCTATTCCTCTTCTTCCACCTTTAAAGTTCATGTCAACATTGTTTCTAGTAACTTCCCTTGATTACTCTAATTTAAGGTGATGGAGATTTTTTAGGCATGCTAGGATTCAAGTAGATCCTTATTTTGTATGGAAGTAACAATAGCCTCAGATATGCAGATGACACCACCATCATGGCAGAAAGTGAAGAGGAACTAAAATCCTCTTGAGGAACATGAAAGAGGAGAGTGAAAAAGTTGGCTTAAAGCTCAACATTCAGAAAACTAAGATCATGGTATCCAGTCCCATCACTTCATGGGAAATAGATGAAGAAATAGTGGAAACAGTGTCAGACTTTATTTTGGGGGCTCCAGAATCACTGTGGATGGTGACTGCAGCCATGAAATTAAAAGACACTTACTCCTTGGAAGAAAAGTTATGACCAACCTAGATAGCATATTGAAAAGCAGAGAAATTACTTTGCCAACAAAGGTCCGTCTAGTCAAGGCTATGGTTTTTCCAGTGGTCATGTATGGATGTGAGAGTTGGACTGTGAAGAAAGCTGAGCATTGAAGAATTGATGCTTTTGAACTGTTGTGCTGGAGAAGACTGTTGAGAGTCCCTTGGACTGCAAGGAGATCCAACCAGTCCATTCTAAACGAAATCAGTCCTGGGTGTTCATTGGAAGGACTGATGTTGAAGCTGAAACTCCAATACTTCGGCCACCTCATGAGAAGAGTTAACTCATTGGAAAAGACTCTGATGCTGGAAGGGATTAGGGGCACGAAGAGAAGGGGATGACAGGGGATGAGATGGCTAGATGGCATCACTGACTTGATGGACATGAGTTTGAGTGAACTCCGGGAGTTGGTGATGGACAGGGAGGCCTGGTGTGCTGCTATTTATGGGGTCACAAAGAATCAAACACAACTGAGCAATTGAAGTGAACTGAACTGAACTGAACGTTATGATACCATTAAGATCTATTCCAATTCTGAAAACCTTAATAAAACTTTTATTAAGGTGGTAAACAGTTATTCTGAAGTTACACAAATAGAATCAACAGTGTGATAGTTAATTATATGCATAAGCAAGCCAAGCATCACAACATGTCTTTAAGTATGAAGTGCCATAATAACTTAATAATTGAAAGCTTGCTATGTGACAGTCGCTGTTTTAAGTACTATATGTAAAAATCAATTGGTCTTAGACCATCATATTTTAAAACTCCTGGGAACATCATTTACATGAGAATGGTACTTTTAGACTTACACAATTGTGTGGTCTTATTTAACTTTCCTAAAAACCCTGTAAGTTGGTACTCCTATTGTTTTTATTTTATGAATGAGGAGTCGGACACGACTGAGGGATTGAACTGAACTGATAGTACAATTGGAAAAATGTAAATATCTTGTTCTAAGTATTTTGGCTAGTAAGTTGTGGAGCTAGTTTCAAAGTTTACATTTTAAATACATTCACTCATCAAAACATTGTTTATTAAGCACCTCCTTCACTCAAGTCACTATACTAAGCCCTGAGAACATGATTGGGTTGTGTTGTTAGAATGGGATCTTTCTCTCTATTCTCCAGCAAAAATTGTGTTACTAGTATATAAAAGGGATTTTCTTGAATAGGTTTAATAATTTCATTTAAATCACTGTACTGAGTCTATGATTGAAATTCAAAATATAAATATATCATATTTTAGAATTTTATATGCAAAGAATATAGAATGTATACACACATCAGCAGCCTCCCATTTCTCTTTTTTTCACTTCTGACGTTTCTATTTTAATGTAAAATATTACAGAAAAAAATTTCATCCTGAGAAAATATCAGTGTAATTGAGTGGGGCAGAAAATATTGCATGTAAATTTGTTTGGTTTTAGTTTGTGTTTTGGGATTTGATAATGGCTTTATTGAAATTTAAAGTAGGATTCCAAGATCATTTATTTAGTAAGAAGAAATGTCATACAAAATATTATTTGTCATAAATAACACATTACACTGAAAAAACTTGCTTCTTGAACCTGTAATTTGAACAAATCAATTACTTCTAAGTAACATATTGTTCAAGGAACAATTACTAAATATTTCCTCTATGTTTTGCCATAGCCATAATTTTTCTAATTTATATGGTGTTTTTCTATAAAAATATGTGAAAATAAGGCATTTTATTTTTTTGTAATAATTGCAAGAGTGCTTCAGTACTGTTTGATATAGAGTTATATAAAAGCTCAGGCAAATGGAATTATCCTTTTCTTCCTTGAAATCATTGCATAATAGGAATTTATTTTGGATTCAAAATGTGATAAATTGTCTGAACAACATGCTACATTACTAATGGTATTTGAAAATCTTCCTATCAAATTTATAAAGATCTTCATCTTCTTAAAGTGTATTATTAACCTTTGTATGATTCGGTGCCTGAAAGCTGGTTAGCCACAATACATACCAGCTGCAGTTCCTTTTGAAATACATTCAATGACTCAGTTCATTTTTCTTTTCTAATACAAATTAGAAGTAGATTATTGGCAATTTCCAGTTATTGCGCTTTGTCAAATCCCTCATTGACTACAATTTGTTAAATTTTCACTTTAAATGCAGACAGAGTAGGCCTGGAGAAAGTACACCAATAGTTATTTTTCATGACAATTATGGAAAAAAATATAGCTTATAAAAATGTAGTACCTTGATAGCCTAAATTCCTATACAGGGATATCACTTTAGGTAATTTATTAAATGCCAATTTAGAAATAATATTAAGTGTTCGGTATAAAAGTTAAACTTTCTTATAATACTTCCCAATACTATGAACAATTTATTCAATACTTTTAAATATATATATATATTTTTTTATATTTAAAAGACATGGAAGAGAACTAGAAAGAGAGATGTAGAAAAACTCAAAAGTTTCCAAAACTTCTTGTCATTATTACTATGTGGAATGCATTCTAATACTATACTTTCCTACTCTCAGTTGTTTTATTCTGTAAAATGCTACTTATGATAAATCAATTTCATGATGAATGTCTATAACAGTTATTATAGGCTATTACCTATAGCTATTACCAAAATATGTAAGCCTGTGATAAACATATGTGAAATTGAATTGATCATGGATGTTAATTTTTTTCATTTTTCATAGCAAACATTTAAATATTTTCTTCCCAGATGTTAATTTTTAAATTTATGTATTTGTATATTAACTCCAGGCATATTTACTAGATATCTAATATATTCCCTTCTATAAATGCATCATAGTAAGATTTCAACTTCTTCAACAAGTCTACAAAGGAGACTTCATTACAGTAACTTAAAGATAATAATGATTTTCATTTACTATGGGTCATTAAGCAATACAAATTAATTTAAAATATGGAGGTAAAGTGAACCAGTTCTACTTACAAGTTCAAAGTATTAACGTTTATAGGGAGATTTCCCTAGATCTTAAAAATATAAAAGAACAAGAAATGTTTTAAGCTTTTAAACAGGGTAGATGTTACATATTTGTATTGTTCATGTCTATAAATTTCAGTAGCCTTCAATTAAATCATCCTTTCATATATTCTCTCGAAATTATGAAATAAATAGTAGGAAATGTGTGACATGTATGCACAAGGAAGGGAATCAAATTTATTTTTGAAAAATATTGTAAGAATTGAAACACAAGAGACTAGAATTAAGAAAAAAAGTATCAATTAGTCTGTGATTTGGCACAAATTAAATAGGGCTCATATGGGATCCCAGAAAAGATTTTAATACATGGAGGATTAAAAATATGATTTTGAAGGGAGAAGATGGAAGAGAACTAAAGGGAAAGGCATTTCCTTAATTAAGTAAATTCTGAAATAAACATACCTAAACACATACTCTTGACAACAATAAGATATAAATTCCATCCACACAATACTTATGCCATGCAGTGTTCAGTTGCTTCAGTCATGTCCAACTGTTTGTAAGCCCATGGACTGTAGCCCACCAGGCTCCTCTGTCCATAGGATTTTTCATGCAACAATACTTGAGTGGGTTGCCATGCCTTCCTCCAGGGGAACTTCCTGACCTAGGGATCTAACTCACAATTCTGTATCTCCTGAATTGCAGGTGGATTCTTTACCACTGAACCACTGGAAAGTCCACACAATATATATATACATACATAAAGTACAGCATCATCTGTTACGCTACCCACCATGGTTCTACTTTTATGTAATATGAAGCCCAAAGTAACTGAGGCAGTGTACCCAGCTCTATTAGTCAGTAAAGATAAAATTCTTAAACACCAAATCCTACCTCTCTTACCTTCTCAAATGTAGGCAATTTGGAGTTGCTGACAATATAGGAAAGCCCAATCAACATAGACATGCTTATTATACCTATCCCTGCTTTATGTTTTACAATTTTATGTGTGTTACTTAACAATCTAGTTGAGTTTCACCTCTCTTATCTTACAAGAATGGAGTTATTCTTTGTGTACTCTTTGGTCATTTGCTTGTCTTGCATAATATTTTGTAGAGAGATTGCTTTGCGTAGTTGTTTGTAATGACTCATTCATTATATTTGCTGTGTTGCATTATTTTGTGAGAATATGCCACATTTTATTTTCTATTCTCATATAGTTGCATTTTGAAACTGTTGCAAATTTTGCTCTGATGGACATTCTTACATGAGTATGGGCATAAAAGATGTTTGTTCTTTTTCAGACAGACAGACAGATAGACACACATATACACAAATCAAGGTCTTCAGAAGTTACAAAGACAAAATATTAATGAGAAGGACAAAATTAGATAACAGACATTTTCTGACTTTAAGACATACTGTAAAGCTATAGTAATCAAGACAGTGTGGTATTAGAGAAATAATAGATATATCAATGGAACAAAATTGAGAGCTCAGAAATAGATTCTCATAAATATAATCAAGTGCCCTTTTACAAAGGAATAAAGGCAATAAAATGGAGAAGAGATAGTCTTTTCAACAAACGATGCTGGAAAAACTATATACCCTAGCGCAAAAACATGAATCTCAATGCAAAACTTATACCCTTCTAAAAAAATTAATAAATTGTATCACAAGCTAAATGTAAAATGAATAGCTGTAAAACTCCCAGGAGATAACGTAGAAGAAAACCTAGATAGCTTTGAGTATGGTGATGACTTTTAGATATAACACCAAAGACAAAATCCATGAAAGATATAATTGATAAGCTAGACTTCATTAATATTATTTTTTATTCCATAAAAGATATTGTTAAGAGAATGAGAAGACAAGTCAGACTAAGAGAAACTATTTAATATATACAAAATTTTTACTTCTGTGATCAAAGATTGTCATCCAATATATACAAATAACTCTTTAAACTCCAAATAAGAAAATAACAAAATTTTTCAAAAATGGCCCCAAATATTTAACAGTCACCACATCAAATAATATACATAGATGGGAAATAAGTTTATGAAAAGATACTTCACATTATTTGTCATCGGAGAAATGAAAAAACTATACAATACTACTACACACCTATTAGAATGACCAAAATCCAGAACACTGATGTTAAATGTTAGTGAGAATGTGGTGTAACAGGAACTTCCTCTCATTTACAGTGGGAATGCAAAATGGAACAGCCTCTTCAGAAGACTATCTGGAGGTTTCTTACAAAGTTAAAATGCTCTTAATGTATAATTCAGCAATCTTGCTCCTTGGTATTTTTCCAAAAGTTGGGAACTTCCTTTGTACCTCCATATAAAAACTTGTATACAGATGTCTACAGAAATTTTATGCATTATTGCTAAAATACAGAAGCAACCAAGATGTTCTTCAACAGGTGAATGGATAAATAAACTGTGGTACATTCAAACAGTGTTCTATTACCCACACTAAAAATAAACGAGCTATCAAATAATGTAAAAAACCCAGAGAAATTTTAAAGGCATATTGGTAAGTGAAAGAAGCCGATCTGAAAAGATTACACATTGTAGGATTCCAATTATCCATTTCGGAAAAGGCAAAACCACCTAGACAATAAAAATATCAGTGGTTTCCAGATGTTATGGGAGAGGGAGAAATGAATAGGCAGAACACAGAGCATTTTTTGGACAGTGCAATTTTTCTGTATGGTACTATAACAGTGGACACATGTCATTATATATTTGTCCAAAACCATAGAATGTGCAACACCTAGAGTGAAGCCTAATGAAAACTATACACTTTGAGTGATAGTCATGTCAAAGTAGATTCACCAATTATAGTAAATATACCACGCTGGTGGGGATATCTATAATGCAGGATGCTCTGCATGTATGGAGGTGAGGGGTATATGTGAAATCTCTGTACTTTATTATGCTCAATGTTGATTGCTGTAATTGTAAAATTGCTTTAAAAATAAACTCCATGTTAAAAAAATTTACAAAGACTTTGTACTCTAATTGGTTTCCATTTTTGAATGTATTAAATACATAAAATTTTTAAATACCAAGAGAAACATTTAAACATTGGGACAACATTCATTAAGAGACGATGTTCTTTCCTCTCAAAGCTCAATGAAATGTATAATGATTTGATCAACAGAATGTGGTGGGAGATGAGCAATAGAAAGTGATATAAACTCCACTTTTTCTCTCATAACACACACCTTGGAAGCTCTAATCCTAAAATATGAGAATTTAGGCCATTCCAACCATGATGGCCAGATAACCAGTTAATATTCTCCTCTCTTTGATATACAATAATACGATATGCTATATAATATAATACAATATATTGCTTTATTTCACAAGGCTTCAATAGAAATTGCCTTTCCACAAAATATTTTTAGACAATGTTCAGGAAATATTCTGAATTTTGTAAATTAGAATGGAACATTGAGAGGAACAGATTATGTAAAGGTAACATAAAGAGAAAAATAGACATTATAGACTGTGAATCAGAGGGAGAGAAAACTAAACTTAAATTTATGTTTAGATTAACATTCCAAAAGGCCATGTTAAAAATTGCAATTCAACATTATAAAATAAACTCAGATACCTGTAAAAATTTGAAGATGTCAAAAACATCATGTCTCATTTCAAACACTGGCTGCTGCAAATATTTTTCCTGTGATTCACAATCTAATTTTTTCGTTTGCAAGCCTTCCTTAAAATAGCTGATAAACTCAGATTCCTGACTTTATACTAACCACTAGGCAATTCATTCTCTTACACACACTTCTTTTTTTCAGTGATATTTTTCTTTACCTTCATCAGAGATAGTCAGCACGTATTCCTGTGACTTAAGTGTAACATATTCAACTTTATTACTGCCACAATGACATACATTTTTTTCAGTGGGTTAAAGGGTGTGTTCAGTCATGTCCAACTCTTTTGAAACGCTATGGACTGCCACCTGCCAGGCTCCTCTGTCCATGGAATTTTTCAGGCAAGAATACTGGAGTTGGTTGCCATTTCCTCCTCCAGGGGCTCTTCCTGATCCAGGGATTGAATCCTTGCCTCCTGCATTTCCTCCATTGACGGGAGGATTCTTTACCACTAAACCACCTGGGAAGCACTTTCAGTGGGATAGTGCTATTCAAAATTAAATTTCTCTTAATGATGATCATTTTATAGTTGTCAGCCTGACCATGAAATATTAGTAAGTGCTATTGATCTACATATTTTCTGCATCGTAATGTCCCTGAGTCTTAGTAGTCAATTATATGCTAACTAGAGAAATAAAAACATTTGAAAGCTTTTAAATAAAGACTTAAAAAGGATATGTATTTTCAAAACTGATGAAAAAGCTGTCATATTGTTAGTATCAGGACTAAAGAGTGTAAATCTTTAGAAAGCAATATGAAAATATGCATCCATAAAAATGGTTATATTTTAACTCATTTCTGGTAATTTGACATTAGACAATAATGAAAAATGCATAAATATATTTGTCAGAATTTTAATAAAATATATAATTTTTTACTGTATATATTTTACTGTAATATATTTTTTAAAAACCTATATTTTGGAAGAGTAGATGATATTTGAGAGAGAGAAATAAAATGTGTAGAATGTATATTTTCTTTAAAACATGGTTATAATAAATTTACTTAATTTTAAGTCTAAATAATTTGCAGAAATGATATGTTAACTGAAAAAGTAGACATTCTATAAATACTCAGTGACATATGGACTCAGATTGGAAGGCATGAGCATAAAATATGTTAGTGTGTTAGAATCTTTGTAATAGTTTCTTCCTAATTCTAATTATCCTAAAAAATAAGTAAAGAATTGAATTTTAAGCTATTTTAATTATCTCAAATTCTTCAAAATAAAAAAATTGTATGATTAAAAATAGAGATGTTTCTTAGTCTTATTATTTGCCAAAATTAGATGGTGTAAAACAATAGTAATTAATTACCTCATAAATATGGAGGTTGGAAGTCCAAAGTCAAGCTGTTAACCAAGAGTTGGTTTATTCTGAAAGTTGTGAGGGAAAGACCTGCTTTAAGCCTCTTTCCTCAGCTTATAGAAAGAATTCTTTAGCCTCTCTCCTCCTGATAGAATGAATTCTTTATCTTCATACCATCTTCCCACTATGCATGTCAGCATCTGTATCCAAACTTCCTCTTTTACAAGGATATCATATTGGACTAAGGTCTACACTAATGATCTCATCATAATACAATTTGCAATGACACATACATAATGTCACATTCCAAGGTATTGGGGATTCAGTTCAGCTCAGTTCAGTCACTCAGTTGTGTCCGACTTTTCGACCCCGTAAACCGCAGCACACTAGGCCTCCCTGTCCATCACCAACTCCTGGAGTACACCCAACCCCATGTCCATTGAGTCGGTGATGCCATCCAACCATCTCACCCTCTGTCGTACCCTTTTCCTCCTGCTCTCAATCTTTCCCAGCATCAGGGTCTTTTCAAATGAGTCAGCTCTTCACATCAGGTGGCCAAAGTATTGGAGCTTCAGCTTCAACATCAGTCCTTCCAATGAACATCCAGGACTGATCTCCTTTAGGATGGACTGGTTGGATCTCCAGTTTGAGGGACTCTCAAGAGTCTTCTCCAACACCACAGGTCAAAAGCATCAATTCTTCGGTGCTCAGCTTTCTTTATAATCCAACTCTCAAATCCATACATGACCACTGGAAAAATCATAGTCTTGACTAGACTGACCTTTGTTGACAAAGTAATGTCTCTGTTTTTGAATGTGCTATCTAGGTTGGCAATAACTTTTCTTCCAAGGAGTAAGCGTCTTTTATTTTCATGCTGCAATCACCATCTGCAGTGATTTTGGAGCCCATAAAATTAAAGTCAGCCACTGTTTCCACTGTTTCCCCATCTATCTGCCATGAAGTGGTGGGACTGGATACCATGCTCTTCATTTTCTGAATGTTGAGCTTTAAGCCAACTTTTTCACTCTCCTCTTTCACTTTCATCAAGAGGCTCTTTAGTTCTTCTTCACTTTCTGCCATAAGGGTGGTGTCATCTGCATATCTGAGGATATTGTTATTTCTCCCAGCAATCTTGATTCCAGGTTCTGCTTCATCCAGCCCAGTATTTCTCATGATATACTCTGCATATAAGTTAAATAAGCAGGGCTTGTTATATAAATTTGAGGACAAGACACTATTCAACCCATAGCTCTATGTTTTCTTGCCCCCTAATACTTATGCCCTTTTAATGTGCAAACTGCATTCACCTCATCCCAACATTTCCCAAAGTTTTAACCCATTCTAAATCAGCTCTAAGTCTGAAATCTCATCTAAATAGCACCTAAATCAGGTATGAATGAGACATAAGTCATGAATCATCTTGAGGCTAAATTTCATTTCAGCTGTGAACCTATGAAATCAGACAAGTTGTTTGCTTTGAAAATGCAAAGGTGAGACAGGCATAGGATAAGCATTGTGATCCCAAAAGAGAGAAATCAGAAGAAAGAATGGGGTCATGGGCCCAAAGCAAGTTTAAAATCTAACAGGCACATTTTGTTTGATTGTAAGGCTTGAAACTAATCTTTTTTTAGGTTGCTGCTCTGTTCTTAGGTCCAAAAGCATGGGAATCAGTGAATTAAGATCACTTGAACTTAGAGGGAGATGGCCTAGTCTTTCAGGCCAATCCCCAGGCCTGATTCTTTTTGCAGTGATAACCTTTCTTCACTCTTATTTCTGAATTAACTTTGGGGTCACTCTTTCCTTTTTTTTTTTTTTTTAAGGATGACACATGTTCATGACTGACAACCACATTAATTCATTTTCTGTCTATAGAGTGCCAGAAATTCAAGGTCTTTCTTCTATTTTGTTCCACCTTGTTTTCCTTCAGTTAAAGCTAGAAGCATTGCTGCTAAGATGATTGATTAGATTCACAAATCATATACCAAATCTCTAGCAAATTCATCCAGTCACACCCTTGGCATCCTCTCCCAAAATATATTCATTCATTTATTGAATATGCATAGGTTAAGGATTTCCAAATAATTCTGTTCTACTTCCTTTTTGCTTAATAGTTTCTTCTTCAATTTATCTGTATCCTCTGGGGTTATCCTGCTTCATTTTGTACTCCAAGGCCAAATTTGCCTGTTACTCTAGGTATTTCTTCACTTCCTACTTTTACATTCCATTCCCATATAATGAAAAGGACATCTTTTTTGGGTGTTAATTCTAAGAGGTTTTGTAGGTCTTCATAGAACCATTCAACTTCAGCTTCTTCAGCATTACTGGTTGGGGCATAGACTTGGATTACTCTGATATTGATTGGTTTGCTTTGGAAACAGATGGAGATCATTCTGCCATTTTTGATATTACACCCAAGAATTGCATTTTGGACTTTTTTGTTGACTATGAAGGCTACTCCATTTCTTCTAAAGGATTTTTTCCCACAGTAGTCAATATAATGGTCATCTGAATTAAATTCGCCCTTTCCAGTACACTTTAGTTCACTGATTCCTAGAATGTCGATGTTCACTCTTGCCATCTCCTGTTTGATCACTTCTAGTTACCTTCATTCATGGACCTAACATTCCAGATTCCTATGTAACATTGTCCTTTACAGCATCGGACTTTACCTTCCATCCACAAAAGGGTGTTGTTTTTGCTTTGGCTCCATCTCTTCATTCTTTCTGGAGTTATTTCTCCACTCTTCTTCAGTAGCATATTAGGCATCTACAAACCTGGGTAGTTCATCTTTCAGTGTCTCCTATCTCTGTCTTTTCATACTGTTCATGGGGTTCTCAAGGCAAGAATACTCAAGTGGTTTGCTATTCCCTTCTCCAGTGGACCAAACTTTGTTAGAACTCTCCACCATGACCTGTCTGCCTTGGTTAGCACTACATGACATGACTCAGAGTTTCATTGAGTTAGACAAAGCTGTGGTCCATATGATCAGTTTGATTAGTTTTCTGTGATTGTGGTTTTCATTCTGTCTGCCCTCTGATGGACAGACTTCCCTGGTGGCTCAGATGGTAAAGTGTCTGTCTACAATGCGGGAGACCAGGGTTCAATCCCTGGTTTGGGAAGATCCCCTGGAGAAGGAAATGGCAATCCACTCCAGTACTATTGCTTGGAAAATCCCATGGACAGAGGAGCCTGGTAGGGTACAGTCCATGGGGTCACAAAGAGTTGGACATGACTGAGCGACTTCACTTTCACTTTCACTTTCTGATGGAGAAGGATAGAGGCTTACTGAAGCTTCCTGATTGGAAAGACTGACTGAGGGCAAATTGGGTCTTGTTCTGATGGGCGGGGCCATGCTCAGTAAATCTTTAATCCAATTTTCTGTTGATGGGTGGGGCTACGTTCCCTCCCTGTTTTTGACCTGAGACCAAACTATGCGGGAGGTAATGAAGATAATGTCAACCTCTTTCAAAAGGTCCTATGCACACTCTGCCACACTCAGTGCCCCCAACCTTGCAGCTGGCCACCATTGACCCATATCTCTGCAGGAGACTCCTGAACACTCACAGGAAAGTCTGGGTCAGTCCCTTGTGGGGTCACTGCTCCTTTCTCCTGGGTCCTGGTACACACAAGGTTTTGTTTGTGCCCTCTGAGAGTCTGTTTCCCCAGTCCTGTGTAAGTTTTGGTGGCTTTATGGCAGGGTTAATGGCGACATCCTCTAAGAGGGCTTATGCCATACTAGGTCTGCTGCACACAGAGCCCTTTCCCCTGTGGCAGGCCCCTGATGACCTGTAACTCCTCAGGAGACACTCAAACATTCAAGGGCATGTCTGGCGCAGTCTCTGTGGGGTCTTCTGGTGCACACAAGGTTTTGTTTGAGTCATCTGAGCATCTCTGGCAGGTATGGGGTTTGATTTTAATGCAATTTTGTTCCTCCTACCATCTTTCTGGGGTTTTTCCTTTTCCCTTGGACACAACATTCTCTTGTAGATGGTTGTTCAGCAGCAAGTTTTAATTTTGGAGTTCTTGCAGGAGAAGATGTCTGCACGTCCTTCTACTCCACCATATCCATTGCCTAATCCCTGATGCTGGGAAAGATTAAAGGCAGGAGGACAAGGGCATGACAGAGGATGAGATGGTTGGATGGCATCACTGACTCAATGGAGATGAGTCTGAGCAAGCTACAGGAGTTGATAATAGACAGGGAAGCCAGGCGTGCTACAGTTGGTGGGGTCACAAAGAGTTAGACATGAGTGGGTGACTGAACGGACTCTGATGTTTCACTGTAAGTAGCCCGGGGAAAAGGGCTCCACCTTTCAACAATTTGCTTGGAAATATTCTCAGCTAGATATGTAAGTTTATCACTTACAAATTTTTCTTTCCATCCAACAGAACACTATTGAGTCAAATTAACTGCCAACTTATGACAGCATTTATTTAAATAAATACTCTTTTCCAAAGGAAGGTACAAAGCACATTGTATAACATTTTCTGCAAATACAATTAAGTTTTAGTTTTTTGTTCTTTTCTTTAGGAGCTCCAATCACTCTCTGCATTAAAGATGCACTCAAGGAAAATGTACTGATAGGTAAGAGGGAGGAGATTATTAATTATAGATAACACCGACTCACAAGAAATCTTTCAAACTAAAGGACAGACAGCTGTCAAGTTCATCTAGGAAGTAAGATTTAGATACCATTAATAAAGGTCTTCCCTGATAATAAATGGGATTGTCTAATAGCTCAGTTGGTAAAGAATCCACCTGCAATACAGGAGATCCCAGTCCAATGCCTGGGTCAGGAAGATCTGCAGGATAAGGCCCCAGTCCAGTGATATTCCTTTGTGGCTCAACTGGTAAGGAATCCACCTGCAAAGTGGGAGACCTGAGTCTGATTCCTGGGTGAGGAAGATCTGCTGGAGAAGGGAGAGGCTACCCACTCCAGTATCTGGCCTAGAGAATTCCAAGGACTGTATAGTCCCTGAGGTCACAGAGTCAGACACAACTGAGCCACTTTCACTTTCAATAAAGGTATGCGGTACAGTCTTGGTTAGATTCTTATTTCATATTTATGAAAATTCAGACATTCTAAAACATTCTGGTCAATGCACAAGCTATGAATATCCAATTTCAAAGTGTACCTATTCTAAAAATAATTATAATAATCAATAGGTCATTAGTTCTAATTCATCAATACTCACACATTATAGACATTCACAAAACTGATTAACCATCGTCTCTTTGATAGGAACTAAAGGAAGCTGAAGTGCTTATAGTACTAGTGTTCAACCTCTGTCCTTTTTAAAATGCTAGATGGAATCCTCTGATGTTAAAATATGAATTCTTGATGAGAAGGTAACTGCACTAGGGCATAATTTTAAGTAATTTTAATTTTAATTAAAAATTTAATTTTACATACATAGTGTCACACTATCTTAAAGGGTTTTAATATAAATTATTGTCAGGGGCTTCCCTGGTGGCTCAGAGAGTAAAGCATCTGCTTGCATTGAGGGAGACCTGGGTTCAATCCCTGGGTCGGGAAGATCCCTTGGAGAAGGAAATGGCAACCCACTCCAGTATTCTTGCCTGGAAAATCCCATGGATGGAGAACTCATAGGCTACACTCCATGGGGGGTCGCAAAGAGTAGGACACAACTGAGCAATTTCACTTCACTATTGTCATAATGAAATTATTGAAACTGATGTTTCCAAGAAATAATATAAGTGATGTTAGGGAAAATGTATTGAAAAGAATGCATTTTATGAGAAAGGAATAGAGCAATAACAATAAAATATGGAGAAGATATATATAAAATAAATTTTAACAGGTGATTTATTAGTCTACATATATGTATGTCTTGGCTTAACACTTGATAGATAGCCGCAAAATTAATTTTTGTAACATCTTATATGATCCAACTCTCTCATTATCAAGCTTTCATATATCACTTTTGGCAGCATGGAGACTAGTTGTTTTGAAAGGTAGTACAATCTGTCACCTACTAGAACATTTTTTAATAGTTTGTCTTCTATAAATTTAACACTCTACTTTTGAATCTGAGTAGAATTTAATCTTGAAACAGGGGCCAAATTAAAATAATTTTTTTAAGTTTAAAGTGTCTCATGTTTAAAATTTATGCTTCATTGAATTATGGCAGAAAGTGAAATAGAACTAAAGAGCCTTTTGATAAAAGTGAAAGAGGAGAGTGAAAAAGTTGGCTTAAAGCTCAACATTCAGAAAACTAAGATCATGGCATCCGGTCCCATCACTTCATGGCAAATAGATGGGGAAACAGTGGTTGACTTCATTTTTTGGGGTTCCAGAATCACTGCAGATGGTGACTGCAGCCATGAAATTAAAAGACGCTTACTCCTTGAAAGGAAACAACCTAGACAGAATATTAAAAAGCAGAGACATTACGTTGCCAACAAAGGTCCATCTAGTCAAAGCTATGGTTTTTCCAGTAGTCATGTATGGATGTGACAGTTGGAATATAAGCAAAGCTGAGCGCTGAAGAATTGACGTTTTTGAACTGTGGTGTTGGAGAAGACTCTTGACAGTCCCTTGAACTACAAGATCCAATCAGTATATCCTAAAGGATATCAGTCCTGAATATTCATTGGAAGGATTGATGCTGAAGCTGAAACTCCAATATTTTGGCCACCTGATGGGAAAAACTGATTCACTGGAAAAGCATCTGATGCTGGGAAAGATTGAGGGCCAGAGGAGAAGGGAACGATTGAGGATGAGATGGTTGGATGGCATCACCAACTCAATGAACAGGAGTTTGGGTAAACTCTGGGAGTTGGTGATGGACAGGGAGGCCTAGTGTGTTGTAGTCCATGGGATCACAAAGAATCGGACACGACTGGGCAACTGAACTGAACTGAACTGAAATATTGGCACACTTTTCTTGGCAGTCCTAAAGATTATGTTGTAGTATTTTGAAATTATTTTTCTGGAAGCAGTTAATAATAATTTTCATTGTATCTGCCATTCTACTTTTTTGTTTCTCTGATCCCCACATTATTGAAATGAGCATTTTATCTATAAATATAATGCATTTTAAAACAATTTGCATAAATGTCTCTTTATTCAATTAAGACTAAACAGTTGTCATAGAAGAACTGAAAACTTGTGGAATATATTAACAAAGGGAAAGTTTATGTAAATTAACCTATGTATCTATAGAGCTTTATATTATTCTTAGTTAGTTAGTTCAGTTGCTCAGTCGTGTCCGACTCTTTGCGACCCCATGAATCGCAGCACGCCAGGCCTCCCTGTCCATCACCAACTCCCAGAGTTCACTCAGGCTCACGTCCATCGAGTCAGTGATGCCATCCAGCCATCTTATCCTCTGTTGTCTCCTTCTTCTCCTGCCTCCAATCCCTCCCAGCATCAAAGTCTTTTCCAATGATTCAGCTCTGCGAATGAGGTGGCAAAAGTACTGGAGTTTCAGCTTTAGCATCATTCCTTCCAAAGAAATCCCAGGGTTGATCTCCTTCAGAATGGACTGGTTGGGTCTCCTTGCAGTCCAAGGGACTCTCAAGAGTCTTCTCGAACACCACAGATCAAAAACATCAATTCTTCGGCGCTCAGTCTTCTTCACAGTCCAACTCTCACATCCATACATGACCACTGGAAAAACCATAGCCTTGACTAGATGTACCTTTTTTGACAAAGTAATGTCTCTGCTTTTGAATATGCTATCTAGGTTGGTCATAACTTTTCTTCCAAGGAGTAAGTGTCTTTTAATTTTATGGCTGCAGTCACCATCTGCAGTGATTTTGGAGCCCCCAAAAATAAAATCTGACACTGTTTCCACTGTTTCCCCATCTATTTCCCATGAAGAGATGGGACCGGATGCCATGATCTTTGATTTCTGAATGTTGAGCTTTAAGCCAACTTTTTCACTCTCCTCTTTCACTTTCCTCAAGAGGCTTTTTAGTTCCTCTTCACTTTCTGCCATAAGGGTGGTGTCATCTGCATATCTGAGGTTATTGATATTTCTCCCGGCATCTTGATTCCAGCTTGTGTTTCTTTCAGTCCAGCGTTTCTCATGATGCACTCTGCATAGAAGTTAAATAAGCAAGGTGACAATATACAGCCTTGACGTACTCCTTTTCCTATTTGGAACCAGTCTGTTGTTCCATGTCCAATTCTAACTGTTGCTTCCTGGCCTGCATAGAAATTTCTCACGAGACAGATCAGGTGGTCTGGTATTCCCATCTCTCTCAGAATTTTCCACAGTTTATTGTGATCCACACAATCAAAGGCTTTGGAATAGTAAATAAAGCAGAGGTAGATGTTTTTCTGGAACTGTCTTGCTTTTTCCATGATCCAGCAGATGTTGGCAATTTGATGTCTCGTTCCTCTGGCTTTTCTAAAACCAGCTTGAACATATAGAAGTTCACAGTTCACATATTGCTGAAGCCTGGCTTGGAGAATTTTGAGCATTACTTTGCTAGCGTGTGAGAGGAGTGCAATTGTGTGGGAGTTTGCGCATTATTTGGCATTGCCTTTCTTTGGGACTGGAAGGAAAACTGACCTTTTCCAGTCCTCTGGCCACTGCTGAGTTTTCCAAATTTGCTGGCATATTGAGTGCAGCACTTTCACAGCATCATCTTCCAGGATTTGAAATAGCTCAACTGGAATTCCATCACCTCCACTAGGTTTGTTCATAGTGATGCTTTCTAAGTCCCACTTGACCTCACATTCCAGGATGTCTGGCTCTAGATGAGTGATCACACCATCGTGATTATCCGGGTCATGAAGATCTTTTTTGTACAGTTCTTGTGTGTATTCTTGCCACCTCTTCTTAATATCTTCTGCTTCTGTTAGGTCCAGACCATTTCTGTCCTTTATCGAGCCCATCTTTGCATGAAATGTTCCCTTGGTATCTCTAATTTTCTTGAAGAGATCTCTAGTGTTTCCCATTCTGTTCTTTTCCTCTATTTCTTTGCATTGATCGCTAAAGAAGGCTTTATTATCTCTTCTTGCTATTCTTACAAACAGATGAAAAACACATCTAAAAATGATTAAACAAAACCTTAGAAAAATCAGTATCAAATGACAGCTTTATATTTTTATGAGAACAACCATATTAAAGGTGATTAGAATGTAATAATACACTTTGATCTTAATTGCTTAACTTTAATAAAACTCAAAATGTGGCATGCAATTATTGACTGAAGTCATTATACTAGGTTGGTGCAAAAATAATTTCAGTTTTGCATTGTTGAATTTTGCCATTTTACATTGAAATGCATTCTTAAAAAAATGTTGATTATGTTAGACATAATTTTAATGTGTATTTCTTGCTTTATGTTTTTTGCTAATAAATTATTACTTGCTGTTCATTTATATGTATTTTAGACTATGGAAATGAAGTAAGCAGTTTCAAGTTATTTTCTTAGTCTAGTTCAAAATGGGTCAAAAAGCAATGGAGACAACTTGTATCATCAAAAACACATCTGCCCCAGGAACTGCTAATGAACATAAAGTGCAGTGGTGGTTCAAGAAGTTTTGCAGAGGAGACTAAAACTTTGAAGATGAAAAATGCAGTGGCTGGCCATTGGAGGTTGACAACGACCAACAAAGAGGATCATCAAAGCTGATTCTCTTACAACTACATGAGAAGTTGCCCAATAACTCAGCATCGACCTTTCTATGGTCATCTGGCATTTGAAGCAAATTGCAAAGGTGAAAAAGCTCAGTAAGTGGGTGCATCGTGACCAGACTGCAAACCAAAAAAGTCATCCTTTTGAAGTATCATCTTCTCTTATTCTTCACAACAACAGCAAACCATTTCTCAATTGGATTGTGACGTGCAATGAAAAGTGGATTTTATATGACAACCAACTCAGTGGTTGGACCAAGAAGCTCCAAAGCACTTCCCAA
Organism: Oryx dammah; assembly: GCF_014754425.2. NCBI lineage: Eukaryota > Metazoa > Chordata > Mammalia > Artiodactyla > Bovidae > Oryx > Oryx dammah. The sequence goes on from NW_024070186.1 coordinate 125,983,439, forward strand.
AGCCACACTTGCACCAAAAAAGAAAAAAAAAAAAAAATCATGGTCACCTTTTGGTGGTCTGCTGCCTGTCTAATCCACTACAATTTTTTGAATCCAGCAAAACCAATACATCTGAGATTATGTGCAGCAAATTGATGAAATACGCTGAAAACTGCAACACCTGAAGCTGGCATTGGTCAACAGAAAGGGCCTGATTTTTCTCTGTAACGAGACTAGACCATATATCACAAAATCAATGCTACAAAAGTTGAACGAATTGGGCTACAAAGTTTTGCCTCAACTGCCATATTCATCTGACTTCTCACCAACTGACTACCATTTCTTCAAGCATCTCGATGACTTTTTGGTGAGAAAATGATTCCAGAACCAGCCAGATGCAGAAAATGCTTTCTAAGAGTTAGTCAAATGCTAAAGCATGGATTTTTATTGCTATAGGAATAAACAAATTTATTTATCATTTGCAAAATTGTGTTGATTGTAATGATTTCTATTTTGATCAATAAATATGTGTTTGAGCCTAGTTATAATGATTTAAAATTCAGGGTCCAGAACCATAGTTACTTTTACTGCAACATAATTGTTATAGAAGTGCAGCAGTAGACATGTATTAATAAATTCAAGTACAGACAATATGACTAAATTTGTGTTATTTGAGTTAACTGTATTCTTTGTTAGAATTATATTCTGAGCATAGACTTAACTCAATTTTGGCTAGAAATCCAGATTTTATTCTATTAAAAAATTGGCATTATACAAATATATTTTATCTCATATTTTTATTGCTATAGGAATAAACAATTTTTTTCTCATTTGCAAAATTGTGTTGATTGTAATAATTCCTATTTGGATTAATAAATATGTGTCTGAGCCTAGTTATAATGATTTAAATTCTGGGTCCAGAATCGTAATTACTTTTGCACCAACATAATTGTTATAGAAGCGCAGCAGTAGACATGTACTAATAAATTCAAGTATAAACAATATGACTAAATTTTCATTATTTGAGTTAACTGTATTCTTTGTTAGAATTATATTCTGAGCATAGACTTGACTCAATTTTGGCTAGAAATCCAGATTTTATTCTATTAAAAAATTGGCATTATACAAATATATATTAACTTATGCAACTACTAGGTTCAACTACACTTTTGATTTCATATTTCCAATAAAGTTGTGGCCATCCATTTAAACTGTCATAGCTTGAGAATATTTTTGGAAATATCTATCTATCCATCCATCCACCCATCTATCAATAATGAATCTTGCTATAAGTAATGTATCAATGCTACAATTTATAACTTGAATTTTAATGGCAGAAAGAAGCAGAATCAAATTAAATTACTGCAGTTTGGTGCTGACCTTTCTTTAGAAAGCAAAGCTTCAGCATGTAAACCACCCCTGTTATATTCTTTATTAAGCAGAAGTTAAATTAGTTAATTTAGTATATTTATAAAAAATTACATATAAAATTCAATATTATTATAATTACTTAAGAGCATTTCTGCCAAATTAAAAGAGTAAAAGTCCATATTATATATTCTTTTATTTTAAGATGGCTATGTGAGAAAATCCTGATTGTGCTTCGGAATTCTTTTGGGAGACAGTTGCATGCTGGATTACACTGGCTTACTCTTTTAGCACATTACCTTAGAGCTGTATTCCCATCCAATGCAGCCTGAGGATTGAAAAATACATCCCTAGATAACAGCTTCTTGATTACAAGGAAGCAATTAGTATTAAAATCTACATTTACATTCCCTTAGATGGAGAGATAAAAACCTTATGAGCATAATTCAGTAAGAAAGCCATACCTACAAGTGCAAAATGCTTGCTGGGAAAGAAAATAATGTGTAATATCATCAGTATATTTAGATAAGTTTATTTAAATTTATCTCAAATTTATTTTTCCATGATATTCTAATATAATATATTAGAGCAATTAGGGTTGAAATTCAATGTAAACCATAATATAAATTATTTGATTATATATATATATTCCACTATTTTGAGGAATTATCTATCATTGTAAAGTATTACACTTTTCATGTTACTTTAAAAAAATTAAGAATTGCTACAAAGAAATAAAAGAATATCTGTAAAACATAAAGAGACAAAGAATCTTTATTCAAACATATGCTAAATAAAAACTATTGATTTTTCCATACACTTTATTAATAGTGTATTAAGGGTTTAAATCACAAGAATAAAAGAAAATAAAAATTATCCTACAAGATCAGTGGAGTTAGTGATTTATTTAATGAGGTATCTATTCCACTGATCTTGCTTAATTATTTTTATTTTTTTTTAGTGAAAAATTAATTTCATGGAAAAATGGTGGTACCTATTCTGTCTTAAAGGTTTTTTTGTTGAGTACCAATTTACAATAATAAATGTCAAATTGATTCAGTTCAGTTCAGTTCAGTCACTCAGTTGTGTCCTACTCTTTGCGACCCCATGAATCGCAGCATGCCAGGCCTCCCTGTCCATCACCAACTCCTGGAGTTCACTCAGACTCATGTCCATTGAGTCAGTGATGCCATCCAGCCATCTCATCCCCTGTCGTCCCCTTCTCCTCCTGCCCCCAATCCCTCCCAGCATCAAAGTCTTTTCCAATGAGTCAACTCTTCACATGAGGTGGACAAAGTACTGGAGTTTCAACTTTAGCATCATTCCTTCCAAAGTAATCCCAGGGTTGATCTCCTTCAGAATGGACTGGTTGGATCTCCTTGCAGTCCAAGGGACTCTCAAGAGTCTTCTCCAACACCACAGTTCAAAAGCATCAATTCTTTGGCACTCAGCCTTCTTCACAGTCCAACTCTCACATCCATACATGACCACTGGAAAAACCATAGCCTTGACTAGACAGACCTTTGTTGGCAAAGTAATGTCTCTGCTTTTGAATATGCTATCTAGGTTGGTCATAAATTTTCTTCCAAGGAGTAAGTGTCTTTTCCCAACATAAGTTATTGTTCATAGGTTGAGGAGGTATTTTACCTATATATGCATCATTTTTTCTACTTTATAAACAAAAATCAACATCCTTTCAGGTTATATTATCATGACCATGTTGTGAGTGTGCAAATAAGATTATTTAGCTAATTATTCAGTCAATTAGGAGCACAATGGGATTCAAGCAATTTGCATTTCAAGAAAAAAAAAAAAAGATAAGGGCTGAGAGCTTGTATTGTTCCACCTCTTTACTGGGATTTATTGCTAAGCATCTAACATATTGGCCTCCATTTGATGTCCTCCTTTCTCAACCACTTGTTCACATTTCAAACTAATATGACCTAGAGTTGCTCAACTACCTCTCTGAAACTATTCATATTGACATTATTTAGCTGTTCAAATGCAGATCACCCAACAAATTATTTTTTCAACTTTTAAGTTACTCATTATTCATTAAATTTTAATACTTTCAGCCACATCCACTTTATTAAAGAAAACATATATCCCTTCTGATGTTTCTATAATGCTTCTCTTGATCCTCAATCTGAATTTTCAGTGAGGCTTTCCTTGTGGACTATATTTTTTTAAATATCAAGTTTTTAGTGGTTAGTGTTCCCTACATTTCTCTACTCACTCCTGTCACTTCCAGCAGTAAAATATTCAAAAGAAGGCCACAATTAAATAAATTATATTATAATAACTGCTTTTTTTTTTTTTTTAATGGCCAATGGAGAGTATCTCACTGGAACCCATATGCATGTTTTTGTCTTTCCCCTACATACATTTACTATATGGCCAAAAGAAGATTCAATATCATATTCCAAATTGATTTTCATATTTTCTTGACAGTTCTAAAGCCTGTTCTCTCTGACTTATTGGGTTATACTGCCATCTACCTAATTCCAACCCATGAAAGGTGAGATGATATTATTACATGCATATTTATTGTAGCAGATAGATCATCCAGAAATCTTGAAACATCTTTAAATAGTTTTACACCTCTCAATTACTGTTATAATACCCTTCTATATACTTGATATACTTATAACTTATAAAAGATTCAAATTAAATTAAAATTAAGTGTATTACAAAACAGAAAGTAAAACTTGTTTTTTAGTATTATATTTTCAAGATAAGAATGGATTGACTATAAATTTATATAAACAAAACAATTATATAGTACAGAATGTACCATTAATTGGTGAAAATCTTTTCATATTATTTTAGCCTTTGTACAAATTTTTCCCTCTTACCTAAAATATAGTGAATTAAGAAATGTGTCAAATTGATTTAATGGTTAGGGCAGTCAGTTTTCTGCAGATGTGAATACTGTTGTAAAAATGCTGCTTTTCTATCCCTGAAAAGTCATGTTTTTTGACAAGCTTGACATTTCTTATTGTGGGTTTTGCATTTCTTCAGACAGTATCAAATACTCAAAGATTTGATATAAATCTACTTGCATATCTTTAAACCAATTTAATTCAAATGGGTGAAAAAGGAAATCCCTGAAAAATAAATGCTTCTCCCTGGTTTTTGGCATTTGATGAAAAAAGACTGTGCATATCTCAAATAAATGTACACAAGAGACAAATTTTCAAATGAATCAATCAAGGGCATTAGGACATGTGACATACATTTCCACTTTGAGAAAGCCATGTGTAGAGATAAAATGGTTGGATTTGTAAAAATTTAGATGACAGTAATGTCCCTTTCTCCTGGCTACCTCACAAATTTTGACTTAATCAAAACTTCAACAGGATAGCAGATGAGATTAAACTGATGACCATTCAACAAACTGTTCAGGTCACAAATTGTTTTGTTTTACAGTTCACTTTTCCTAACTGTCCCTATTCAATCTATCAAAAAAGTTTGATTATCTCTACATGCAAAGCAACAACAAAGGTGTCCCCTTCTCATCAGCTTAACCATTACCTCCCTAACTCAAGCCACCACTATCTCTCTCTTGAACTGCTACAGTAGCCTCTGCTGTGCTTAGTTGCTCAGCCATGTCTGACTCTTTGCAACCCTATGCACTGTAGTCTGCCTCTGTCCATGGGATTTTCCAGGCAAGAATAATGAAGTGGGTTGCCATGCCCTCCTCCATGGAATCTTCCCAATCCAGAGATGGAACCCAGGTCTCCCACATTGCAGGTGGATTTTTTACCAGCTGAGCCACCAGGGAAGCCACAATAGTCTCTGGAGGTGGATAACCCTACTACTACTTATAAATTACTAAAGACCATTCTTCACATTGCTGCCAGTGTGATCTTGAAAATAATCAGATACTCTTATTCCCTGGTCATGATTTCTACCAGAACCAACATGAACAGTGATAGGACACAGTCCACGGCAAGATTATAAGTGGTAGCAAAGATACCATGTGTCAAAATTTGCCTGAATATTTTAAAGTTATATTAATATTTTAATATAATTTAATATAAGTTAATATTTTAAAGTTAAATAACATGTTAAATAAACTATATTATCTGCCTGGCTTGATAATATGTCATTGTAAGTTTTGATTTTGAAGCTTGTGGATTCAGCATTCTGAAAGTGGTCTCATAGGACTCTGACCCAAATTCTCTCCCACTTTTCCCCCACACTCTTACTTTGTTTCAGATCCCAAAGTATATCCTATGCCTGAATTTGGACCTTCCATCTCTTACATCTAAGCTCTGTCCATACTCCATATCCAAGGGGTATTATTTTGGCCACTCATTGAGATTGAGGTAAGCACACACTCTACAGGGTACACCTTCTGAAGAATGGACCTGAGTAGACCTCTGAGGCCAACTACATAGACAGAAAATTCTGGAGTCTTGGGTACCTGAAGCATGTAATGGGTAGATCAAGAAGAGTACCCAGGATAAGGCCCACCTTTGATCAAATGTATGTATTTCTCAATGTTTAGTGAGTAGCACAACTGGGAGAGACAGAAGGGACCTTTTGAAATAACAAGGAAAGGGCAAGAGGCCTCTTCAGCTTGGACTACGAACAACACCTAGAATAAAATACAAACTCTTTATCATGGTCTACAACACCATACCTGATATGACTCTTCTCCATCTCTCAAATCTCAGTTTAATAAACAGTGATTACTTACTTGCTGAAAATATCTGTGAATCAGGATTCTGGTCATGGCTACGGTGGGTAATTTGCTTAGATCTCAAGAAGCTGCAAAAATGTATCAATTAGGTTTCATTTTCATCTAGAAATGAGAATTTGTGAATTTAATGGTGTAAGTGGACAACATGGTAAGGAACTGTTGGAACCCTGTAAGATATAAGGATGGTTTCTGGTTGAAAGTCAGTCTATGTCTGATGCAGGATATGACACGCTTGGGGCTGACGCGTGGGGATGACCCAGAGAGATGTTGCGGGGAGGGGGGTGGGAGGGGGGTTCATGTTTGGGAACGCATGTACACCTGTGGTGGATTCATGTCAATCTATGCCAAAACCAATACAGAATTGTAAAGTAAAAATTAAAAATAAATAAATTAATTAATTAAAAAAAAAAAAAAAGAAAGTCAGTGAAGAATTTAATTCTGCCAATAATCTCAATAAGTTTGCCAGGGGATCCTTCCAAAATCAAGCATCCTAATGAGAATACAGTTTAGCCAACCTCTTGATTGCACTCTCATGAGACCCTGATCAATGAATCAACTAAGAGGTGCCAGATTACTTACCTGGGATTGTGAAAGAATAATTGCATTTATTTTAAACTGCTAAATGTGGTAATTTATTATGAAGAAATAGAAAATGAACATTAGAGAGTGTTATACTTTTTCTTTTCTTCTCTTTTGTGTACTGCCATTCCTAATTTCACTTCTTTCCTTCATCTTTCCAAAAGCATTACTAAGAATCCCTTATGTGCATGCCTATTTTTAAGTCCTGGAGTTGTTGAGATTTGGACCAGGCATTGGGAATTTTCTAACAACTTTAGTCTCAATAATCTACTTTTATTCTACCTACATTCGAAGGATTTAAAGAAATTAACAATGAAAATACATATTTCAGTGCAAATACAATAACAACAGTGTTGGGGTCACAGTGTAGCATGCATAGGACATTTTGAAGGAGGTGTCCATTATCTGCATTGCCTCCACCATAGTTTGGCTTCAGGTCAAACAACAGAGAGGGAACACAGCTCCACCCATCAACAGAAAATTAGATTAAAGACTTAATGAGCATAGCCCCACCCATCAGAACAAAACCCAGTTTACCCCACAGTCTTCAGTCTCTCCAATCAGATCAGGAAGTTCAATAAGCCTCTTATCCTTCTCCATCAGAGGACAAACAGAATGAAAACCACAGTCACAGAAAACTAATCAAACTGATCACATGGACCACAGCCTTGTTTAACTCAATGAAACTCTGAGCCATGTCACTTAGGGCCACCCAAACCGACGGGTCATAGAGGAGAGTTCTAACAAAATATGGTCCACTGGAAAAGGGAATGGCAAACCACTTCAGTATTCTTGCCTTGAGTAACCCATGAACAGTATAAAAAGGCAAAGAGATAGGACACTAAAAGGTGGCCTCCCCTGGTCAGCAGGTACCCAATATGCTACTGGACAAGAATGGAGAAATAATTCCAGAAATAATGAAGAGACAGAGCCAAAGCAAAAACAACACCAAGCTATGGATGTGATTGGTGATGGAAGTAAAAACTGATGTTGTAAAGAGTGATATTGCATAGGAACCTGGAATGTTAGGTCCATGAACCAAGGAAAATTAGAAGTGGTGAAACAGGAGATAGCAAGAGTGAACACTGACATTTTAGGAATCAGCAAACTAAAATGGACTGGAATGGGTGAATTTAACTCATATGACCATTATATCTACTACTGTGAGTGAGAATCCCTTAGAAGAAATGGAGTAGCCATCATAGTAAAAAAGAGTCCAAAATGCAATACTTGGATACAGTCTCAAAAATGACAGAACTTTCTCTCTTCCTTTCCAAGGCAAACCATTCAAAATCACAGTAATCCAAGGCTGTGCCCCAACCAGTAATGCTGAAGAAGCTGAAGCTGAATAGTTCTATGAAGGCATACAGGACCTTCTAGAACTAACACTGAAAAACAGATGTCCTTTTCATTATAGGGGACTGGAATGCAAAAGTAGGAAGTCAAGAGTACCTTGAGTAACAGGAAAATTTGGCCTTGGTGTACAGAATTAAGCAGGGCAAAGGTTAACAGAGATTGGCCAAGAGAATGCACTGGTCATAACAAACACCCTCTTCCAACACACAAGAGAAGACTCTATGCATGGACATCACCAGATTGATTATATACAGATATCAGATTGATTATATTATTTGCAGCCAGATAGAGAAGCTCCATACAGTCAGCAAATACAAAACTGAGAGCTGACTGTGGCTCAGATCATGAACTCCTTATTGCTAAATTCAGACTTATATTGAAGAAAGTAGGGAAAATCACTAGATCATTCAGGTATGACCAAAATCTAATCCCTTATGATTATACAGTGGAAGTGACAAATAGATTCAAGGGATTAGATCGATAGATAGAGTGCTTTCAGAACTATGGACAGAGGTTCATGACATTGTACAGGAGGCAGTGATCAAGACCACCCCCAAGAAAAAGAAATTCAAAACAGCAAAATGGTTGTCTAATGAGGATTTACAAATAGCTGAGAAAAGAAGAGAAGTGAAAGGCAAAGAAGAAAAGGAAAGATATACCCATCTGAATGCAGAGTTCCAAAGATTAGAAAGGAGAGATATGAAAGATTTCTTCAGTGATCAGTGCAGAGAGATAGAGGAAATCCATAGAATGAGAAAGGCTAGAGATCTCTTCAAGAAAATTAGAGACACCAAGGAAATATTTCATGCAAAGATGGGCACAATAAAGGACAGATATCACATGGACCTAACAGAAGCAGACAATATCAAGAAGAGGTGGCAAGAATACAGAAGATCTATACAATAAATATCTTCATGACCCAGATCACCATGATGGTGTGATCACTCACCTAGACTGGATATCCTGGGATGCAAAGTCAAGTGGCCCTTAGAAAGCATCAATATGAACAAAACTAGTGGATGTGATGGAATTCCAGTTGAGTTATTTCAAATCCTAAAAGAAGATGCTGTGAAAGTGCTGCACTCAATATGCCATCAAATTTGGAAAACTCAGCAGTGGCCACAGGACTGGAAAAGTCAGTTTTCATTACAGTCCCTAAGAAAGGCAATGCCAAAGAATGCTAAAACTAACACACAATTGTGCTCATCTCACACAACAGCAAAGTAATCCTCAAAATTCTCCAATCCAGGCTTCAACAGTATGTGAACTGGGAACTTACAGATGTTCAAGCTTGTTTTAGAAAAGGCAGAGGAAGCAGAGATAAAATTGCCAACATCCACTGGACCATCAAAAAAGCAAGAATTCCAGAAAAACCTGTACTTCTGCTTTATTGATTACACCAAAGCATTTGACTGTGTGAATCACAGCAAACTGTGGAAAATTTTTAAAGAGATGGGAAGACCAGACCACCTGACCTGCCACCTGAGATATCTGTATGCAGGTCAAGAACAACAGTAAGAACTGGACATGGAACAACAGACTGTTTCCAAATTGGGAAAGGAGTACATCAAGGCTGTATATTGTCACCGTGCTTATTTAACTTATATGCAGAGTACATCAGATGAAATGCCAGGCTGGATGAAGCACAATCTGGAAATAAGTTTGCCAGGAGAAATAACAACAACCTCAGACTTGCAGATGATACCACCCTTATGGCAGAAAGTGAAGAAGAACTAAAGAGCCTCTTGATGAAAGTGAAAGAGGAGAGTTAAAAAGTTGGCAACAACTCAACATTCAGAAAACTAACAGTATGGCATCTGGTCCCATCACTTCATGGCAAATAGCTGGGGAAACAGTGGAAACAGTCACAGACTATTTTTGAGGGGCTCCAAAATCACTGTAGATTGTGACTGCAGCCATGAAATTAAAAGACACTTGCTCCTTGGAAGAAAAGTTATGACCAACCTAGACAGCATATTAAAAAGCAGAGATATTAATTTGCCAACAAATGTCCATCTAGTCAAAGCCATGATTTTTCCAGTAGTCATGTATGGATGTGAGAGTTGGACTATAAAGAAAATTGAGCACTGAATAATTGATGCTTTTGAACTGTGGTGTTGGAGAAGACTCTTGAGAGTCCCTTGGACTGCAAGGAGATCCAACCAGTCCATCCCAAAGGAAATCGGTCCTGAATATTCATCAGAAAGACTGATGGTGATGCTGAAACTCCAATACTTTGGCAACCTTATGTGAAGAACTGACTCACTTGAAAAGACCCTGATGCTGGGAAAAATTAAAGGCAGAATGAGAAGGGGATAACAGAGGATGAGATGGTTGGATGGCATCACCAACTAGATAGACATGAGTTTGAGTAAGCTCCATGTTTTGATGATGAACAGGGATGACTGGCATGCTGCAGTCCATGGGCTTACAACGAGTCAGACACAACTGATTGACTGAATTGAACAGAAACCACAATGAAAATAATACACAAATCAGGACTATTATTGAGAAGTATTATTTATTAATCTACTTAGATTTATTATGTGAGTTGTATTTGTTTGAAAATTCTACAACTACACAGAGTTTTAGGTTTCCAAAACTTTGGAAGTTTAACCTTGTATGCTTCCACAATGATCTATTAGAATTTTAAAACTTTGCCTTTGTCTTTCTTTTTTGGTGCTAAGTTTCTATTATTTTGATGTAAAGTATTTTCACAAGTCTGTGCCATTCTAGACCTTACAACAAAATTGGGACAAATTTTTCTTAATAATGAATCAATGACCCTCTTATTGAGTTTTATTTTACTTAAAACAAAAGATTCCCTTCAGGGATATCCTAATTCATGTGGATAATCAAAACTGAGTTTAAAACCCACTTTGTCCATATAAATCAAGAAGGCAACATGGAACACTAAAAAAGGTAGGAAATTCATTGTCTTAAGGTTTGGATTCTGTCTCAGTGTCAGTCACTTATTAGCATTGTAACTTTGGATACTTGTTTTAATTCACTGGAGCCTTATTTTTTCATCAATAAAAGATTAAATTTAACATGTCCACAAAATTGTTTTAAATTTGTATGAAAATTCAAAATATAAGTAGTAAAATACTGAACTAACCATATTACCTATAAATCAGAATTTTGTTAAAAATGCCATTTAAATGCCTCCGAATTTGTCATCTCCTTAGAGGTAAAAGTCAATGTAAATCTTACTCTAGTTACTTAAGAAGTATCAATGGGGATGAATTAGGATGTCAATTAGGAAATTTTGAAGCCTGCTTGATAGCACACTTTTATGAATCTAGAAAAAAGGGAATGATCCTTCTTTTACTTAAACTGATGACTAATTACTTAGTATGAAAATCTGACTGACAAGAGGACTAGGCCATTCAAATTGGCAGAGTGAACTCTTGAGAGATAATAGATTTAGAACTTAGGGTTTGATGGGGTTACTAGAAAAACAGATATGGCAATCCTCAAAGTTACTAGCAATTTCAGTTGATTTTTCTGCTTGAAAGGCTCTAGCTGATGACCACAAATCAATTACGGTTAACTTATTTTTCCCCACTGTTCAAAGATTAGACTTGAACAGCAAGGGTCTTGTTTCTATGATCAGAGGGTATGACGAACAATTGGGAAAATTACTCTCTCAGTAGGGAGCATTGGTAAATTGAAATAGTTACAGGGGGGGAAAAAGCCTTCCAAAAAACTTAGGGAAAATTCTGGACACCTTATTTCAAGAAATATCTAAGCATTTCTCAGTATATAAATCAATCTCAAATTCCATCTTTACCGGTATCTATATATCTGAATGTATTAAGCATAAGAAAGACACATTTTTAGAAAAACATATGCACTGTAAGAAAATGGCTTGTTTGCCAAAATATTTCTAAAATAATATAGTCATGGCATGGCACATTTAGAATTTTAAAAACAGTACTTTCAGACATCTGATAACATGGTATTAGCTAGAGGTCATAAAGTGAAATATTTGGTACCTTATTCACTTATTCCTATGTTTAGAGGTTTTAAAAAATGAAATATTCAGAATTATGCTGAGATCTGAATTCAAAGTGCATACATGTACATAGTAGAATGTGGGTGCAGATTTGGAGGAAAGAGAATTAAAGTAAGAAATTAAGCAGAGTATTCCTCTTATTCAATATTTCCTATGTGATGGTCATTTTACATTTCCAAATCTCAGTTATCTATAAGATAGATATGCAGACAATTATTTTCCAATAGAATTACCACATTACAATAGCAGTATAAGGTCATTGCTAACTAGAAAAATACACCAGAAATACTAATTTTCAAAGGTTATATATTTTACACAAGCATTTATGAAACTATTTATACACTACTGTTGTTGTTCAGTTGCTCAGTCGTGTCCAGTCCTTTGCAACACCATGGACAGCAGCACATCAGGCTTCTATGTCCTTCACCATCTCCCAGAGTTTGCACACTCAGGTTCATTGAGTCAGTGATGTATCCAACCATCTTGTTCTCTGTCATCCCCTTCTTCACCTGTCTTCAATCTTTCCCAGCAGCAGGGTCATTTCCAATGAATCAAATGTTCATATAAGGTGTCCAACGTATTGGAGCTTCAATTTCAGCATCAGTCCTTCCAATGAATATTCAAGATTGCTTTCCTTTAGGATGACTCATTTGCTCTCCTTGCTGTCCAAGTGATCCACAACAGTCTTCTCCAACGCTACAGTTCAAAAGCATCAGTTCTTTGGTGCTCACCTTTCTTTATGGTCCAATTCTCACGTTCATACATTACTACTGGAAAAACCATAGCTTTGACTAGATGGACCTTTGTTGGCAAAGTAATGTCTCTGCTTTTTAATATGCTGTCCAGGTTTCTCATAGCTTTTCTTCCAAAGAGCAGGGATCTTTTAATTTCATGGCTGAAGTCACCATCTGCAGTGATTTTAGAGCCCCAGAAAATAAAGTCTGTCACTGTTTCCATTGTTTCCCCATCTGTGTGCCATGAAGTGATGGGACCAGATGCCATGAACTTAGTTTTCTGAATGTTGAGTTTTAAGCCAGCTTTTTCACTCACCTCTTTCTTCTTCATCATGAGGCTCTTTAGTTCCTCTTCACTTTCTGCCATAAGAGGGGTGGTATCTGCCTATCTGAGGTTATTGATATTTCTCCCGGCAATCTTTATTCCAGTGTGTGCTTCATTCAGCATGGCATGTTGCATGATGTACTCTTTATATAAGTTAAATCAGCAGAGTGACCGTATACAGCCTTGACATACTTCTTTCCCAATTTGGAACTAGTCTGTTGTTCCACGTCTTGTAATAACTATAGCATCTTTATCTGTATATAGGTTTCTCAGGAGGCAGTTAAGTTGCTCTGGTAGTCCACACAAAGGCTTCAGTGTACTCAACGAAACCGAACTAGATGTTTTTCTGGAATCACCTTGTTTTATGATCCAACAGATGTTGGCAATTTGGTGTCTGCTTCCTCTGCCTTTTCTAAACCCAATTGTTCATTTGGAAGTTCTTGGTTCATGTACTGTTGAAGCGTAGCTTGAAGGATTTTGAGCATGACCTCACTAGCATGTGAAATGAGTGCAATTGTGCAGTGGTTTAAACATTCCTTGACATTGTCTTTCTTTGAGATTGGAATGAACACTGACCTTTCCCAGTTCTGTGGCCACTGCTGAATTTTCCAAATTTGCTGGCATATTGAGTGCAGCACTATAACAGGATCATCTTTTAGGATTTGAAATAGCTCAGCTGGAATTGGATCACCTCTCCTAACTTTGTTCATAGTGATGATTCCTAAGGCCCACATGGCTTTGCATTTCAGGATGTCTGTCTCTTGGTGAGTGATCATTGGGGTTATCCAGGTCATTAAGCTTTTTTTAGTATAGTTCTGTGTATTCCTGTCACCTTTCTTAATATCTTCTGGTTCTCTTAGGTTCATACCATTTCTGTCCTTTATTGTGCCCATCTTTACATGAAATGTTCCCTTGATCTCTAACTTTCTTGAAGAGGTCTCTAATATTTCCCATTGTATTGTTTTCCTCTATTTCTTTGCATTTTCACTTAGGAAGGCTTTCTTATCTCTCCTTATGTTCTTTGGAACTCTGCTTTCAGATGGATAAGAGTCAGAATTTATAAAGCAGCTATATAACTTTAGTTACTGTAGTAACAGTAGTAACAAACTTCATATGAGGCTTGAGAATAGCCAAAAGTGTTTATATAGTCCATACTTAAACAATAAATATGTAACATTATGACTGTTACTATAATGAAAAAAGATGCATTTTCCTTTTCTCATGTTGGTTGACGAAATACAATCTTGAAATATCTGCTGCTAAGGGAATGAAAATGAAGAATATCATTTGTATAAACACTTAAAAAATACTCTTTGATGTGTTAACTGGGACAAAGTGAAAAATTCTATTTCAAATGAGTTTAATTGTTTAAAACATGATTTTTATGATAAGTAGTATCTCCAGGGAATATATGAAGAGAACTGTTAATGCCTTTTGTCACATATTGGTTTCCACATAAGCAGCATTTTGATATTTAGTTGCATCTAGATAAGGAAATGGCATCCCACTCCAGTACTCTTGCTTGGGAAATCCCATGGAGGGAGGAGCCTGGTAGGCTGCAGTCTATCGGGTTGCTAAGAGTCAGATACTGCAGGGGGTGCGCTCCACAGAAAGAGACAGGCAGTGGAACTTCCCTCAGCAAAGCCGAGGGGTCCCGAGGAGAGGTGAGCCAGCTGTCCGCCAACCCAGCCCCTCAGCGAGCAAGAAACAATCATACGCGACAGGGGTTCAGTCTGAGTGGTTCTGCTTTATTGCCACAAACTCTTGGTTTATATAGGCAAGCAAGGTTGTTCTGGGAGAGACCTCCCATAGTTGCACCAATCATGTTAAAGGTCAAATTAGAATATGCCATAGTTACACCAATCACGTTAAAGGTCAAATTAGAATATGCATATTAGGTAAAGTCGTCATGAGCTTAACAGGAATCTATGGTAATCACATACTGTCCTCGAGTACAGAAGTCAAGAGAGCCAATCAAAAACTGTAACATAGACACGCCCCTATCTCTTCCACCAGATGCCATCTTGATTTCCAACCGTTAAAGCTAGCCCCTTTCCTTTTAAGGTTTCCCACGTAGGGCCCCACATCTCCCCCTTTTTTATTTTATTTAAACCCTCGAGACATTTGTATTGATGTTTTGTAGAGCAAGGCGTAGAGCTGTAGGTGGCCAACCTCCAGCCTCGCCAGCCCCTCTCGCGGCTGTGCCTGTCTTAGGTTGCCCTCCTCTGAGGGTCTTACCCATCATTGGCTATCCAGCCACCTCTTGGGGGCTAGGCGGAATCTCTCTAGATGATGGGCATCTAGAACTCTATTTATCTGTCTCGGTTAATCTCTTGAAGGGCAAATTAATCCAGGGGTTTTGTGGGTGCCTAACGTGGGGCTCCTTTTCCATGACCTGGGCAAGCATAACTATTTTTTACTGTAAGCGCCTATTGAGGGCTGTGAGATTTTTTACCTTTAACATTATAACAAACAGAATAACAAAAACAAGCAAATAGAAGGCATTTTTAAACCAGGTAAATGGACTTTGTACCCAGTTGCATAGATCCGTTGCTCCCTTTTTCACCTGTTATAGTCTCATTTAACACTGGAAAAGCTGTCAGACAAAAGCTGGGGTATCTCACATAGCAGTCTATGCGCGCCAAGACACTCAACGTCTCGATCGCTCTGGTGTGGAGATCAAGCTGTTGTTGGAGTCCCGTTATGGTGAATCTCAGGTGTTCGAGCTGGTTTGAAGTCCTTGAGCAGAGACAGTGGATATGTTGTTTATAACCTCGATGGTCTTAGCTTGTTGAACTCTCAGCACGGATGCTGACACTGTTGTACCCTCATGGTTGATGGCCTTGTGTGTCATTAAACCCAGACTTTAAAGATTCTAAAAACTGTTGCACAGCCGTGGCAATGACGAAGGTCAGTAATCCGACAATTGCCAGGAGTAGTCCACTAGGGTTGCCGCATCGGTGATCTGAAAGGAAAGAAAAGATCACCTCAAGAAATTTTTGTTCTTGGGCTCAATATGTGAGTGTCTCTTTAATCTGTGTCACATTTTGAGATTTGACTTCTCTCTTGTGGTGTAAATTTAAGATTTCTTGCTGGCACCCATATAGGGCTGGGGTCCCCAATGGGGAATATGCATCTGAATCCTCTTCCCATTGTAAGGACTTGATCGGGCAACTTCCACTGGCCAGTGATGGGGTCTTTCCATCTCACTTGTATTTCAGGTTTTATTTCTTGGTTAGACCAATGTTTTTGAAAACATGGTATCAGTTCATTTTTTGAAAAATTTAAAATATTTAGAGTAAAAAGTGCCATTCCAAGTTGCTGGTGAGGCTTATTCCCCCTTTTTGTTTTTGTAATTGAGCCTTTAAATTTTGATGGTGGCGCTCAATTATGACTTGTCCCTGAGGGTTATGTGGGATTCCGGTGTTATGACGAATGTGCCATTGTTGGAAGAATTTATGTAAGCTCTGGCTGATGAAGCAAGGACCATTATCTGTTTTTATTTGATGGGGAAGGCCCAACATCGCAAAACATTGTAAAAAATGGCTTTGAGCATGTTTTTCTTTTTCTCCTGTGTGGTCAGTAGCCCAACAGGCATGAGAGTAAGTGTCAATAGACACAAAAACATACCTAAGTTTTCCAAAAGGAGAATAATGGGTCACATCAGTTTGCCACAGCACATTGGGTTTTAGCCCTCGAGGGTTTACTCCTGGGGGCTGTAAAGGCAGTACTTGTAAATAAGGAAGACAGGATTTACAAGTATGTATAATTTTCTTTAATTCTCTAATAAGGATGTGTGGGAACCTTTTATGTAGCCCTCTCCAATTTATATGAGTAAGGTCGTGAAGATCATAGGCATCTTGTAAGTTATAAGCTTGGATTGTAAGGGAGGCCACTCTATTGGCCAGGGAATTTCCCATTGAAAGCAGTCCAGATAAATTTTGATGATCCCTAAGATGGTGTACATAAATGGGGTTAACCCGTTCAAGTAACAGGGTACGGGCTGGTATCATAAGGGGAGTAATAGGATTGTTATCTAGCCGTATGTGAGAATTTAGCAATCCTGGAAGCAAGTTTACTACATAAAGACTGTCAGAAAACAGATTCATGGGTTCAGGGACTTTTGTGAGCACCATGACAACAGCAAATAATTCTTTAAACTGTGCGGACCCGTCACAAGGCCCAAAGTATTTTCGTATATACTCATCTGGCTGTTGTGATAGCTGTGGTGGCTGGAACACGACGACTGCTGCACCATTCTTTTCTCCATCAGAAAAAACATTGAGGGCATCTGGTATAGGCTTAAAGAGAAATAGTTGGGGTGCCCTCCAATCTAAGCGACCAAAAGAAGTAACCCATTTGTGTGGCCCATAATGACAGTCAAAGATGCCTAGGTACCCCTCCAGGGCTAAAGCTATTCTCCCATTGTTTCTTTGAATCCATTCAAAATCTGATAGTCTGTGTGGGATAACAATCTTATCAGGTTCATGTGCATAGCATCGGACTGTGATATCTCTTCCCTTCTGTATTAAGTCAGCCATTTGGTCTATACAGGTATAGACTTCGGGAGTTCCCCCCAAGGAGATATGAACCCATTGTAGAGGTTTCCCCCCTTGGACCAAGGCTGCCATAAGTAAGGACGGACTAGGCAGGACCCACAATTGTAGACTCTCTTCAGGAGTATACCTGGTAAGCTGGGCCCCATTGAGGGCCCTTTGAATGTCTTGAAAGATCTTTTTGTGGGAAGGTAGAAGTGTTATCTCATCATTGGGCTGTTTATCTTTTAATAGATCAAAGAGGGGCAAGAGTTGACCTGTTGAAACAGGGATCCAGGGTCGTAGCCAATTGAGTTCTCCCAAGACCCATTGTAGGCCGGTCAGGGAGTAAGAATCTTGGATGTATAGCTGGGGTTTTAGGGGGCTCACACCTTCTAGGGACAGCTGAGGGACAACCTGGACTTTGTCAGAGGATATATGGAGCCTCCCTTTTGATAGACACTTTCATAAAATTTTATATGCTTCTGTCAGCTGTTCAGCAGTAGGGGCACCCAAGATGATATCATCTATATAAACATACAATTTAATATATGTCAGACCTCTAACTGGCTGGAGAAGATCTTTTACATAATTTTGACAATAGGCAGGGCTGTTTGCCACTCCTTGTGGTAAAACTGTCCATTCAAAACCCTCATCAGGCCCCTCAAAGTTAGTGGAGGGTACCGAAAAAGCAAACTTTTCACAATCTTGGGATTGTAGAGGTATAGAAAAGAAACAGTCTTTAATATCTATTACCATAAGACATAGATTACTAGGAATAGCTGGTATCCAGGGTAACTCCCTTAGGGGTGTCCCTTGGATGATCATTCTCTCATTGATCTTTCTAAGATCTTGTAACATCCTCCATTTTCCTGAGGATTTTTTAATTACAAATATCGGGGTATTCCAAGGGCTAGTGGAAGGGCAGATATGTCCCAAATTTAGTTGTTCAGAAATGATTTCTCTAAGGGCTTGTAACTTCGTGGATGGAAGAGGCCACTGCTCCACCCATATTGGGGGCCCGGGTTTCCATTGTATAGGAGGGACCTGGGGGGCAGTGACCCTTAGGATTGGGGGGGCACCTTCCATCGGGTTAAAGGCTCTCCCTTGTGAAGTTTATCAAATCCAGAATCTCCCCTACAGTTTGGTATGGGAGAATTTTTATAATGTTGTTGATATTTTTCCTCATCGAGGTCATCATAAAGGCCCTTATAATTAGTGGTAATATATACATCCGCTTGTCCCAAATATCCTGGCCAAGCAGATTTGTATTCAATCCAGAAGCTATCAGGGGCCGGACCTCTCCTGTAGAACCATCAACATCTTTCCAGGGGACCCACTCAGCAGTCTCCTTAGATCGAGTGTTCCCTCCAATGCCCAATAATTGAGGCCCAGGGACCAATTTTCAACTAGGTGTGACCTCCTCTGCCCTGAGGACGGTCTGATCAGCTCCTGTGTCAATCAGACATCGAAATCTCTTTCCTCCTATGGTAATATCCATTTTAGGCCTTAATCCAGGCACAATAGGCATGGCCCAATTGGCTCTGGGGGGCTCTTTGGCCTTAGTGATCCCCACTAGCCTTATAGGGAGTTGGAGTGAGCCACATCCAGGGAAGGGTTTTTGAAGGAACTTTTCAATATGATCTGGTAAGAAATGAGGTTCCCCTTTGGGTGACGGGGCTGGGGGTTGCCCCTCATCTAGTTTAAAGGCTTGCTGTCGTTATCAAACTTAGATTTGCACTCTGTCCTCCAGTGATATCCCTTCCTACATCGCGGGCATGGAATAGTGGGGGGTCTTCGACCAGTAGGTCTTCCCCCGCCTTGAGGGCACTCCTTCTTAAAGTGTCCCTCTTGTCCGCAGCCAAAGCATCGACCCAATTTTGGGGGGACTAGGGGTCCCTTAGATACGGTCCTCCCAGAGGCCATCATAGTGGAGAGGGCCTTGGTCATTGCCTCGGTAAGAGCTTCAGTCTGAGCCTGAAGGGCAGTTGAAATAGAGCGGGTCTGATGGCTCTGTGTCCCCACGTCTTTGGTGGCTACAATGCATCGCTCCATAGAGCAGTCTTTCTGTCCTGCGCAAGCCAACTTATGGTCTGAGTTCATCCCATCCCAGGCTAATAGCCTAACAAATTGATCTCTCAGGGGCCATGGAGGAAATTTTCTCTGAATACTCTTTTCCACCCAATCTATGAAGGTGGAGAGGTCTTCATTATTTTTTTGAGTGATGCCCGATATAGGGGGCTCACTGGGGCCCTCTGCAAGCTTTTTCCAGGCAGCTAGGCATATGGACCGTACCTGATCTGTATAAGGAGCAGGAATGGTGGCCTGTTGAGGTCCTGTACTCCATTGATCTGCCATCCCTGACAACATTTCAAAAGTCACTGGGATAGCAGGGTTGGCAGCTTGATTTCTTTCTGCCTGAGTATGACACTCTTCCTTGAAAAAGGCACACCATTTGATATAGGTGTTGCTGGGAAGCACTGCCTTATATAGCATCTTCCAGTCTTTTGTCGTACAAGGTTGATGAGCCAGGCCCTGGAGAATAGTTTCCGCCCAAGGGGAGTTTGGGCCACCCTCTGCCACTGCCTTTTTGAGCTCTTTTAAATCATTGGCCTCCCAGGGGTACCAGGCTGCCGGCCTATTCCCTCCTGGGTTAACGTTTATATGGAAAGCTTGAGTCGGACCAATAAAGGGCAGCGAGGATCCCCAAGGGTCCTTGGGATAGGCTCTCCCCCTCCAAGGTGACCTCATTGTCTTTCCCAGCCAAGGTGCTCCTGAAACTTCCTCAAATGGGGGAGGCAGGGAGAGGCACAGGTCTCTCCCCTGGGCTCCCGGTCTCCAGGCATCAGAGGGGTCTCTATTCTCCTCTGCCCCTTTATTATCCCCCAAAGGCTCCCATGGCCCACTATTCGCTCTAGAGTCTTTATCCCCTACAGTCTCTTTTGCTATATTTTGGTCTGACATGACTCATTCCTTATCTAACTTTTCCCATTGTTTTTCTGATTTTGAATTGGGTGTACCCATATCAGTGACACGCTCCTCGCTCCGTGAAAAACAGAGCTTGAAGGCCCAAATGGTCAAACAGAACCCTAAGGGGGGCTCCTCACCGTGTTGAACCTCTTGCTGCCTAGCAAGGGTTTGTACTCGATCCCAAGTGTCCCAAGAGAATAGATTAGCCGAAGCAACCCAGGGGGCTAACTGTACAATGTCTCCCCATACCTTAATGGCCTGAGCATCAGAAATCTCAAGTCCCCTGCTTATGAGCATATATCTCAGTGTCCTGAGTGCGGGCTCATCAGATTTCCCAATATTATTTCCCATGCTGCTGAGAGAATAGAAAGAAAAGTCACTGAGGACAACCACCAAAAATCCTACCGGTAGTGGTGGTGGCCAGAAAGTTGGGCTTGTGGTATGCTTTTGAAACTGTTTATGTGCCTGCGTCATTGCACGGAAATTTTCTTGCTGGGGGCGGGCACCCTAGAGGTTTCTAGCCCGTTCCATGACCCCCTTATCCTGTCACGGGAGTCTTCAAGTGGCAGACGCCCTAATGGCCTTTAAGTGCCTGACCCATGCCCACAGGGAGCTTCTAGGCCACATCCTCAGTTATGAAAGATTAAAGGGGAGTTTCACCCGGTCGGGCTCTAGTTACTGAGGCTCACTTGTTGCAGGGACTTCAAAGTCCGCCAGAGAGTGGCCCTAGCCAGGACTTAGCAATTGCCTCCACAACCGTTCGCCTGTTCACTGAAACTCCAGAAAAAAGAATTAAGGACAGATCAGAAAAGAAAGAAAAGAAGTCAGGAGAGTTTTTCGCTGCTTCCTCAAAGCAGAGGGGGGCCCACCTTGAAATCCGGATTACCTCGGGTGATACTCCTCTAAAGGGGAGCTCTGCACTGTGACCAGCCTAGGGTCCTTCGTTGCTCCTTTTTTCAGAGCTGCACGGTGACACCACCTCCGTCCGTCCGTCCGTTTCGCGGCCCCACGTTGGGAGCAAGTTTCTGCGGGGAGTGCTCCGCAGAAAGAGAGAGGCAGTGGAACTTCCCTCAGCAAAGCTGAGAAGTCCGGAGGAGAGGTGAGGTGTCTCGGCAAGCAAGAGACAATCAGATGCGACAGGGGTTCCATCTGAGCGGTTCCACTTTATTGCCACAAACTCTTGGTTTATATAGTCAAGCAACTTGTTCGGGAGAGACCTCCCATAGTTGCACCAATCACGTTAAAGGTCAAATTAGAATATGCCATAGTTTCACCAATCACGTTAAAGGTCAATGCCATAGTTACACCAATCACGTTAAAGGTCAAATTAAAATATGCATATTAGGTAAAGTTATCATGAGCTTAACAGGAGTCTATGGTAATCATGTACTGTCCATGTGTACGGAAGTCAAGAGAGCCAATCAAAAACTTTAACATAGGCCACGCCCCTATCTCTTCCACTGGACGCCATCTTGATTTCCAACCATTAAATCTACCCCCTTTCCTTTTAAGGTTTCCCTCCTAGGGCCCCACAGGATAGGACTGAGCGACTTCACTTTCGCTTTTCACTTTCATGCATTGGAGAAAGAAATGGCAACCCACCTTGCCTGGAGAATCCCAGGGACGGCGGAGCCTGGTGGGCTGCCCTCTATGGGGTCGCACAGAGTCGGACACGACTGAAGCGACTTAGCAGCAGCAGCAGATATCTTTGAGCTACAGTCCATGAGTTTGCAAAGAGTAGGACACGACTGAAGTGATCTAGAGAATAAGCACACAAGCAGATATGTTTTGGTATTGCATCTTTTTTTTTTTTTTTAATGACTGGGGGATAAATGCAAACATAGACATTTTATTTTAATCTTAAAATATTCCTAGAAGTAACAAGATAGCATTTCAAGTTTCACAAAAGTAAAAATGGGAGAAAAGTTACTCTCAAAATTGATAATTAGTCCTCTACTGCTAAGTTATAATTTCAATTGACAATTTTTAGTGGACAACTCTGATAACAATATTATCTCAGCAAATACATCTGTAGTATACAGTTTTAAGGATTTGTTTTTATAACAGTTATTGTTGGCAGGAAAAAAAAAAAACTAAGTAATTATATTAATGGAGTGAATCCACCCTGCCTTACATCCTCCTCACTGTTAACCTTCATATTCCAACAATCTTCTCCATTGTAAGAAGATAACATGGTTCATAACTGAGTATAACATCTATACTAAACTGGTTAAAAAACTGTTAACAATTTTAAAATTTTAATTTTCATTCATTATTACTGGATACTTAAATTATGAATACAGGTATTGATAATAGAGTTAAAATAGAGATGGATGCATTGTTTCTCAGTATTTTTTCTCCTATGCTAACATAAATTTTTGGCCAGGAAATATGGCCAGATTGGCTCTGACTTATAGGTAAAACTAAAAATCATGTAGCTAAATATATGGGTTCATGACATTCTGTAGAAATAATATGTAATATTATATATTTGATTGATTATAACTTACTTGTATAAGGTCCTTCCCCTGAATGTAATCCACTTGTAAAGCAAGGGTGGAATTTGTAGTTTTAAGATATGACTCATATTTGGGAGACTTATAGAATCAGTGTTTGACTTACAATCACAGTTTCTTTGAAGTAGATGATACAAGATATTTTAAAATATTTCACATAATCTACTGTAACATTATTGACTCTGATTTTAATAAAAATGTAATTTTAAAAGGTGTTAATGTATTTCTCAGTGCTTTTGGATAAAATACTTTTATATTTAAGATACTGCTATTTAAGATCACAATAGAAAGTAATCCAAGTAAGTAAAATGGTTTAGAGGTTAAAGGTCTTAGTTATAACAATAAGAAAATTAGTTGCACCTGATAGACTTATTCAACATTCTTGACAGTTGTTATTAAACATTCAAGACCCTGGTATTTTGATAACAAGGAATAATATGAATAATGGGCAGTATTCTGTTCGAATGTCAAGGGTGAAGATGGTTAATTAAGCTGTCCAGATATCTAAAGAGCAGATGAAGTGAAATCAAAATGAATAGGTGCAAACAATAAAACATATTCTAGGGAGAAGTTCATGTAATTACTGTTCATAAATGCAGGCCAAGAGTAATATAAGCCAATATTCCTTTGGGGAATAATGTTAAAAAAATTACACCAAAAAAGTTTAAAAAGCAGATATCTATTCATTAAATACATAGTGAAGACCTCAAGGAGCATTTTTTGATGCTCTCAAAATAAATGAGAAGGAATCTGTGGTAATAATGTTAACAATAAAAGAGTAAAATCTTAAGAACTTATTTTCCATTGCAGAAACCATAAAAGAATCACATATTTAAGCATCACTAATTTCAAAGTAGGGGTTTAAGAAACTCATCATTAACAAAGAGTATATATACAGAGCATTTTATTAAAAAAAACAGTAACAGCACAAACTCATAAAAGGTTTAGAATTTAGGGCAAATAAATTATTGGGAAATGGAGTTAACTATCATAACGTGATGTATGTGGAATTAATATACAGTTTTTAATAGTTGTTTAGAGTTGGAGTCTATAAATAGAAAAACCTGAGAACAAGAAAAAGAAACTATTTACTTAAAATCACAGTTAGTCGATATGGAACAAAGACAAAAACCCATATTAGAAATTCATTAAAGAAAATTAACAGTTATTGTACTTTATGAAAGAAAGGTACTAGGGACTTGGGACAGAAAAATGACTAAGATAAAAGAGAAAGCCTCAAGAGTTACTTTGGCAAGTAGCATCCAACAAAGTACTATATAATGATATTTGAATGGACTTCCACTTCTGAAAATACAGGATATACCAAAATTTTCCTGTTCCTCACATAAAGTACAACCTAAAACTCTGTTACACCATACACACACACATGACTGAAAAGTAGAAAACGAATAAATATAGAATAAGCAGCAACTTTAAAACACAAAGAAAAACATGTCTTTTTGTATTCTCTTCATTTTTGTTTGTTTCATTTATTACAGAAAGCTTACTGAAAAAGCCAGGAACCGATAAAAGTCAATAAGCACAAACTCAAAAAAACCACAACAAAGTCTGCTGACTCAAGTCAAAGGACCTATACAGGAGATCTTAGCAATGAGACAGTATTTCATTATGGCCCTGATTTGCATTTCCCTGATGACTAGTGAGGTTGAGCAACTTTTCATATGCTTGTTGGTCAGTTATATACCTCCAGAAAATTTTCTATAACAGCTCTTTGTTCATTTTTTAATTGAGCCTTTTGTTGTCCTTGTTTAATGGTAGGAGTTCTTTATATACTGTGGATTTAAAACTCAAAGTATGATTTGCAAATATTTTCTCCCATTTCATTGGTTGCTTCTTCACTCTGTTGATTATTTCCTTTATTGCACAGAAGTTTTTTAAGATTGATGTACTCCCACATTTGTCTACTTTTTCTTTCACTGGCTGTGTTTTTGGTGTTAATAATCAAGAAATCATCCGAGGTTTAGTCCTAAGTATTTTCTTCTTTTTGATATGATTGTAATGGGGGTTGTTTTATTAATCATGTTTTAGATTATTGTTAGTGTATAGAAGCAGAACTGATTTATGTGTATTGATTATATATCACACAACTTCACTGAATTTGCTTATTTGTTCGACCAGTTTTGAGTGGAATCTTTAGGGTTTTTTAAGATCATGTCATCTTTGGATAGAGAACAATTTATTTCTTTCCAGTTTAGATGTCTTTCATTTCTTTTTTTTTTTCCTAATTGGTCTAATTAGGACTTCCAATACTATATAACAAGCCAGGCTTCAGCAATACATGAACCATGAACTTC
The DNA here is from genome assembly GCF_014754425.2 of Oryx dammah. NCBI lineage: Eukaryota > Metazoa > Chordata > Mammalia > Artiodactyla > Bovidae > Oryx > Oryx dammah. Next base: position 126,008,842 of record NW_024070186.1, read on the forward strand.
CAGATGTTCAAGCTGGTTTTAGGAAAGGTAGAGGAACCAGAGATCAAATTGCCAACATCCGCCGGATCATCAAAAAAGCAAGAGAGTTCCAGAAAAACATCTATTTCTGCTTGATTATGCCAAAGCCTTTGACTATGTGGATCACAATAAACTGTGGAAAATTCTGAGAGAGATGGGAATACCAGACCACCTGACCTGCCTCTTGAGAAACCTATATGCAGGTCAGGAAGCAACAGTTAGAACTGGACATGGAACAACAGACTGGTTCCAAATAGGAAAAATAGTGTATCAAGGCTGTATATTGTCACCCTGCTTATTTAACTTATATGCAGAGTACATCATGAGAAATGCTGGGCTGGAAGAAGCACAAGGTGGAATCAAGACTGCCGGGAGAAATATCAATAACCTCAGATATGCAGATGACACCACCCTTATGGCAGAAAGTGAAGAGGAACTAAAGAACCTCTTGATGAAAGTGAAAGAAGAGAGTGGAAATGCTGGCTTAAACATTCAGACATTCAGAAAACTAAGATCATGGCATCATTACCCTTTCTTAAGATTCCACATATAAACAATATATGTTTGTCTTTCTCTGACTTACTTCATTCAGTTTAACAATCTCTAGGTGCACTCATATTCCTGCAAATCTCACTATTCTGTTCCTTTTATGGCTGAGTAAGATTCCATTGTACAGAAGATAGGTTCAAGATGGCACAGTAGAAGGACGTATGCCCATCTCCTTCTGTGAGAGCACTGAAATCACAGTTGGAACACACCAAAACAGATACCCCACACCCAAAGATAAAGGAGAAGCTGCAACAAGACCGTTAATTGAGGTATATAATTTAAAAGTTAAAAGCACTTTGAATATATAATCTCACTCCTTGCTTTGTACTATTTTTGATAAGAAATTTGCAGATAATCTTATGAGAATTCCCTTCTGTGTGACAAGTTTTTTCTCTCTGCTTTCAAGATTTTCTCTTTGCTTTTGATTTTTTGACAGTTTCATTACAATGTGTCTCAATGTGGGCTTCTTTAAGTTTATACTGGCTGGGATCCCTTAATGTTCTTGAGTATGTATGTCTACTTCCTCTCTGAGTTTTGGGTTATCTTTGACCAATATTTCTTCAAATTTTCTTTTAGTCTCTGTTTCTCTCCTTTTTTTCATATTGAATTTTCATAATGCTTATATTAATCTTTATAATAAGGTTCTACAAGACCTTTTGGGTTTCTTCACTATTATTCTTTTAGGCCTTCCAATCCTATAATTTCAAATTACCTATCTTTGAGATCACTTTTATTTTCCTTCTGCTTGATTATTCTGCTGTGGCAAGGCTCCAGTGAGTTTTTCAATACTGTTATTGTATTTTTTCAGCTCCAGAATTCTCTTTGGTTCTTTTTATAGTTTCAGTTTCTTTGTGGATGTTTTCATTATGTTCATGCCTAATTTTTCAGATTTTATCTGAAATTTTTAGGTTTTATTCAGAGTTTGTTTCTGTTCTCTGGCCTCTTGATAAAGGTGACAGAAGAGAGTGAAAAAGTTGGCTTACAACTCAACATTCAGAAAACTAATGATCATGGCATCTGGTCCCATCAATTCATGGGAAATAGATGATGAAACAATGGAAACAGTGACAGACTAGTTTTGGGGGATCCAAATTCACTGCAGGTGGTGACTGCAGCCCTGAAATTAAAAGACACTTGCTTCTTGGAAGAAAAGTTATGACCAACCTAGACAGCATATTAAAAAGCAGAGGGATTACTTTGCCAACAAATGTCTGTCTAGTCAACGCTATGGTTTTTCCAGTAGTCATGTATGGATGTGAGAGTTGAAATGTAAAGAAAGCTGAGTGCCAAAGAATTGATGCTTCTGAACTGTGGTGTTGGAGGAGACTCTTGAGAGTCCCTTGGACAGCAAGGAGATCCAACCAGTCCCTCCTAAAGGAGATCAGTCCTGAATATTCATTGGAAGGACTGATGTCGAAGCTGAAACTACAATATTTTGGCCACTTGATGTGAAGAGCTGACTCATTTGAAAAGACCCTGATGCTGGGAAAGATTGAAGGTGGAAAGAGAAGGGCCTGACAGAGGATTAGATGGCTGGATGGCATCACCAACTAAATGGACATAAGTTTGAGTAAGCTCCAGGAGTTGGTGATGTACAGGGAAGCCTGGCATACTGCAGTCTGTGGGGTTGCAAAGAGTCAGACACAACTGAATGACTGAACTGAACTGAGTGCCACACTGAGAATCTTCAACATGAATATTTTTGGAATTCTCTATCACATAACTCATAGATGCTACATTTTTTAGGTCTAGTTTTTACAGATTGTTGTTTTGCGTGGGCTATGATTTCCTGTTTTCTTCTGTGCCTTGTTATATTTGTGTTGATTTGTGCATTTGGAAAAAAAAAAAAAAAAACACCTCCTCCAAGATTTACAGGCTGTCTTCATATAAACAAACAACTTTACCAACCATCTCATCTTGAGATTCTGATAGCTTCTCAACCATTTTATTCAGTTGTATATTTTCTGGGCTTGTTTGTAGTTTCCCAATTAGAGAAATTTGCCAGTTTTTTTTTTTTTTTTTCCTTTCCTCCACATGCTTGGCATCTCTTGCTCTAACTAGCAAGGTCTCTGGGCTGGGCTGTGAAAAGTCACCCCGGTACATTTTTTGTTCTCTGCATCCCCCAGGCATTTAAAATATGCCAATTCCCTGTCAGTGCTCTGAGCTGGGAAAGACAGAACCCAATCCTTCTGGTGACTCCCAAATAAGCTGGAATGTGTGATATATATTCTATACAATGTTTCCCAAGGGAGAAGCCACAAGCTGGATACTTTCTCCTGATTGCTTTGAGCTGTGCCAGTGTGGGTGAAATGGATCACCTTCATTTGTCCACTTAATTGTGGATGTTCTTGGCTTTGAGCTTGACTGGGGCATTTTTATTTCTTAAAGTTTTCTATAATTCTTATAATTGCTTTCTGGATCATATATTATTAATTCAGTGTGGAGAAGTGAGGTCTGGGTCTTCCTATCCTACCTTCTTGTTGACATCACTTTCCACTTAAAATTGACTTGATAAATGTGCAAAATTAACTCAAGGGAGGGAAGATAACATCTTAACAAATGTTGCTGGAGAAACTAGAAGTCTTCAAAACAATAAACCTAAACCAAAGTCTCACACATATACAAAATAGATCACTGTTATGAACTGAATTCTTTTGTCCCTCCAAAATTCATGTTTTAAAACCTTACCCCTGAATGTGATAGTATTAGGAAGTAGTACACTTGGGAGACAGTTGGATTAGATGAGGTCACAAGCTCAGATCTCTAAGGAATGTGATTAGTGCCTTAATAAGAGTCATGAGAAAACTTTTGGCCCTCTGCTTTCTGCCATGTGAGGATATAAGGGAAAATCAGTAGTCTGTAACCTAGAAAAACCTTCACCAAAGCTAGACATTGCTGGTTCCTGATCTTGGATTTCCAGACTCCAGGACTGTGAGAAATAATTTCTGTTGTTTATAAACCACCCACATTATGGCATTTCTGATACAGCAGCTCAAACAGATGGAGACAATCATGTAATTAAATAAAATGTAAAACTCAAACTTTGATAAAAATTATAGGAGAATATTTCCCTTTTCTAGGACTAAGCTAAGAATTCTTATATACAAACCAAAAACATAATTAATAAAAGAAAAATTTGATAACTTAGGCTTTGTCAAAATCAAAGAAAAAGGTTTTGCTCTGTGAAAGACCCTTTAAACAGGAGAAAAATACAAGCTTTTTTTTTTATTGAAAACTGGACATTAGATATGCATTGTTGTGGTTCTAGGCTCTGTTTTGTGTTTTCTGTGGTTTCCTTGGCTTTGGGAAGTTACTCTTGATTCTCAGTTGATATACCACCCTCAGGATCTGTCTTCTGAACATCTCCAACCAGTAGGGTTTCTACTGACAATTGCCCGGCTGTTGCACAATTGGGAACTGCACTCATTTGAAATATAAGAGGAAGCAACAAAACCCAGATTTTACCCCATGCAACTGTATATTCATGTCAATGTATGGCAAAACCAATACAGTATTGTAAAGCAAAATAAAGTAAAAATATAAATTAAAAAAAAATAAAAAGCACGGTCCTCATTTTCTTTTGGCTAAAATTTGCTGTCCCTCCTGCCAGGAATATGGTCAAATTTACACATCAATTTTGGATCTTACTCTTTTTACCATTCTCTAGCTGCCACAATTTGTCCTTTCACTTCTCAGTTATTCGTTTGGCACTAACCTCTGTTTATTGGTATCTTCAGTTGATAAAAATGACGTTTTCTCTGCTTATTTTTTTAACAGCCTTGGGTGTTGGGGAAAGCACTCAGGCCAGAGAACCACAGACTTAAAATTCTCCTCCCTTGAGTTGCAGTACTTTAAGAATAAGCTCTCTGATAACTATTTTTCTTTTGACTCCTTGATTTTATCTTTTTAAAGTTTATATGTGGGAGGAGTCAAACTATCAATGTTACTGGAAGTTCTCCAGGTATAAATTTTTATGCCAAGAATTTTTTTAAATCCTCATTTTTATTGATTTAGCAAATATTAGAATATATTTTGCTTAGTAGTTTTCTGGAAATGAGAGGTAAAAATAATTATATCCTAAAAGAATTTGTTAAAATTTACTGATAAAAATAAGAAGAATTTGCACATTATATGAAACCTAGTACAGTGAATTTTGAGGTCCTTGTCTAGAAGAGATATTAGAGCTAGTAAAAGTAAAAAGACATTAGAGCTTCCTTACAACTATAATGTGGAGGTATTCATTTTTCTCCCTGTGTTCCTGTAAGGCAGGGTCTGAAAATGTTAACTTATGCCTGTTGCTACTGGCACCTCAAGATCTACAAAGAAAACTGCTATATTAAAGTAAGTATATAAATAGGAGAAGATAAGGAAATAAAACATTTAGACAGTCTTTTCTAATGCTGCCTCCCTTTCACTACTATCTCTCTCCCAAATCTATTGGCAATTTTTTCACAAGTGCCCCAGTCCTCTTCACACAATAAATTTGCTGAACTTGAACTGCTAGTATCTTATGAAAGTTATAAAAATGCATGTATCTTGTTTTTATGTTCAGGATGTGCAACTGACTGATGACCTTAGCTAATGCACTTTAATAACTATCACTGTGTTTACACAAAAGCCATACTTCCTGTGGCCAACTCTTAGTCAATGATTGAGCACAGAAGAGATACTAAGGCAGGCCCATTCCTAGGATATGGAATTTTGCTGATGGGCAGCTTTGATTTGAAGACTCTCTAATGATTTTGCTCATAGAGCAAATACCTACACTGTAGGTTAAGTATCAGCACCTCCTCCTTTCTTCATTTCCTCCTCCTTTCCTCTCTTTCATATAGAGTCAAATCTGAATCATAATTTAATGGCTCTTAAAATCTGACCTGGAGTCCACCCTACTGTTTCTAATACTTACCTTGCACACCTAAGCCTGTCTTGGTATCTACTTCTTAAAAGATTCAAAGTAATATAGATCTTAATCTATGCCAGCCACCATGGAAAAATTCACCAGTAAAGTATATTTTTAATAACTTTTTTTTCTTTCTCATTCCCCACATATAGAAAAAAAAAAAGTAGATTATAGAGGGGAGAATTGATGGAGTAACTACAAGAGAAAACATTTTAAATTTCCAAAATACTAACAGTAAAATTCTCAAAGTGATGTGTATTTGTTTAATTTTAGAAAAACATTAGGGAAATTATAGGGAAAAAAAATCTCAGTTTGTCAGTGAATGAAATTTTTAGGAAGTTGACCAGTTCCTGAAATTAAATAGTAAAAAAGAGAGATTCTTGGGACATTTGCAATAAAATAAGATACACCTTGTTACTTTGATCACTCACAATTACATCATTTTTTCCTCAGATATTTATTTGAGGAAATAGTCTTTACTATGTCCTTAGTAACTAGTCAAAATTAAACTACCATCAAAAACCGACATGATTATGAATGCTGATAAAAGCATCACACCTAAATTCTGTTTCTGTTGGGTTAAAAAATATGATCACCCCCAGATTATCCAAACTCCATTAGTATATTTCAAGGGTAAAATCATTTTAGACAACACAAAATAAACAAGAATATAATAGTAGACCTGTATGTACACAAGGACCATAATTTTAAACCAATGTCTTGGAATTGAGGCCATTTCTAAATCCAAACTCTTCATGATATGGTTATCATTTCCTTTTCTAAACTTACATTCCATCTGAAAGCAGGAAATGTTCAAGAAAATCATAGTACAAGAACTATTCCATAAAAGCTGACATTATAAAATATTAAATGATACATAAATATAATTTTTGCTGAAAAATTGAACTAAAACCTTGTTTACTTATATTATCTTAAATATATAAAATATTAAAATGGCCCTTATCACTGTTGATGAGATTAAGAACTTTTTCCTATTTTCAGAGTATAGGTTTTGCATCTCCTTGGTTAAATTTCTTTTTAGGTATTTTATTCTTTAGATGTGATTTTAAGTGGGATTTTTAAACTTTCTCTTTGTGATAGTTCATTATTGGTGTACTGAAAATCAATAGATTTCTTAATTAATTTTGTATCCTGAAACTTTGCTGAACTCAGTTATTAGTTCTAATGGTTTTTCAGTAGAGAATTTAGGCTTTTCTATGTAAAATATCCAGTTTTACTTTTTGCCTTCCAATTTGGATGCCTTTTATTTTTTTTCTTTTCTGATTGCTGTGGCTAGGACTTCCATTACTAAGTTAAATAGAACTGGCAAGAGTAAGCATGCTTGTCTCGTTCCTAATTTTAAAGGAAAGGTTATCAGCTTTTTGAGTAAAATGTTAGCTGTAAATCTGTCATAAGTGACCCATTATATTGAAATATATTCCCTCTATACTCTCTTTATTGAGAGTTTTTATCATGAATGAATGTTGAATTTTGTCAATTTTTGTGTGTCTATTGAGATGATCATCTGATTTTTAGCCTTCATTTTGTTAATGTGATGTATCACATTGATTGATTTGTAAGTGTTGAACCATTCTTATGACCTTATGGTGTATAGTCTTTTATATGTATTGTTGTATTCAGTTTCCTAATACTTTGCTGAAAATTTTTGCATCTATATTCAAATATATAGGTCTATAATTTTCATTATTGTAGTATCTTTGTCTGGTCTGAGTATCAGGGTAATGGCCTTGCAGAATGATTTTAGGAGTGTTTCATCCTCAAGTTTTTTGGAATAGTTTGAGAAGGATATATATTAGCTCTTATTTATATGTTTGGTAGAATTCCTGTGTGAAGCTGTTAAGAACTGAATTTTTGTTTGCTGAGTGAGCATTTTCTTCATTTATTTCAAATTCAATTTTACTACGAGTGATTAGTCTTTTAAAATTGTGTTCCTTCTTGATTCATCTCAGCAGGTTATATATTTTTAGAAATTTATTTCTCCTAAGCTGTCTGATTTGTTGACATAGCTGATCATAGTATTCTCTTATGATTTTTTTTTTTAAATACCTATGTGCTATCGGTTGTTATTTCCCTTCTTTCACCTCTTCTTTTGCTTTTTGGATCTTTCCTTTCTTGATGGGACTGGGTAAGATGAATTTTACCTATTTTGAAAACTAGTTCTTGGTTTAATTGATCTTTTCTATTGTTTTTGTTGATCTCTCTTTTATTTATTTCTTCTCTGATCTTAATTATTCCCTGTCTTCTGCTCACTTTGCACTTTGGTCTTTTTTCTACTTCTCTTAGGTAGTATGTTAGATTGTTTACTTAAGTTTTTCTTGCTTCTTGAGGAAGGTCAGTGTCACTGTAAAATTTCTCTCCTAGAACTACTTTTGCTGTATCTTAGATTTTTGGAGTACTGTATGTTGATTTTCATTTGTCTTGAGGTGTTTTCTGATTTCCTCTTTGATTTTTGCATTGACCCACTGGTTTTTTAGTAGCATGTTGTTTATTCTCTACCTGCTTGTTATTTTCCCATTTCTTTCTGTAGTTGGTTTCTGGTTTCATATAGTTGTTTCAAAAAATGTTTGATATAGTTTCTAATTTTTTTAAATTTGTTGATGCTGGCTTTATGGCCTGGCATGTGCTTTATCCTAGAGAATGTCCTATAGATTTGAAAAAAATATGTATTCTGCTGACTTTGGTTTTAATATCCTGCAGATATCTATTAAGTCCAGGGGGTATGTTGTGTCATTTAAGATATTTGTTCATATTTTAAATTGTTTTCCAAGTTTTTAAAAAATGTGTTCCAAAAGTTTTTAAAAATTTTAATTAACTGATGAAATGTCATCATTTCTGTAAGTGTTATAAGATGGAGTACCAGTGTGTTTGCTGTACTAAAGATTTTTGTAACCCTGTGATCACATTTCTGAAAAAAGCATATAAGTAATTCATGTCATTTATTCAACAGGAAAAAACATTTATATTGTGGGACTGAGAATGGTTGAAACTTTATAAGACAAGTTAATTGTGAATGCATTTTGCTCATGTCACCACAAAAATTTCTTTCACTCATGAACAGTGTAAAAACATAGAAGTGTAATGTCTTACAGAAAAATAAATCTTTTCTTAAACCTAAATAGTGTTATTCTTTGTTTTAACAGTAGAAAAGGGGGAAAGCAAGTCAGGCCAAAGAAACCTTTATAAAACACATTGTATATATAATCAGAGACTGGAAATTATTTAATTATCTTAAGATGATGTATTATTTTATATTTGTCTTGGTGGTAATACATAAATGGTAGTGTGGTAGGCCAATACAGATTCAGATACTTATTACTGGCATTTTATTATATTTCAATTAACACTGCTGCAATAAGTCAAAAGTCTTGTTTCAGTTTTGTTTTGCTTTTATCTTGTTTTCCACTACTTATTTTGAAGATATTTTATCTGAGAGCAAACATATTTTAATATTTGGTCAGATTGTCTTTACTTAAGTACTCCTGGGCAATTTACACTTGGTAGATGTGGATCACTGAGCAAGGAAAAAAATAGTTAAGGCATTAATAAAAATAATTGGATGAATTTTCTTGAAGTCTTATTTAGCTGCAGATATGACAGCTCAGTTCATTTGGTGCAAACATAGCCTACAGTGGTGGCTGTATTACAAGGTCTGATTCAGATTGATAACTCAAAGAATCTTAGACAGTTCAACATTTACTTTAGAAATATCAAAAGCAATTAGGTCAAGAGTTTAGCATTTCATTAAAGCATAGTCTATTTGAACTTCTTACACACACAAGAAAAGAATCTGCAATCAATAGAAATCTATTTTATTAAGCTCTAGAAATTCCTACCGATTTTCTCTGAGAAATAATCAGAAGAAAAAATAGAAAATAAATTATAATTATAAAAACATTTTAGGATTCAGTGTTTGCTATTCATTCCACCTTTATTTTGTTTACTATGAAGAACTAGAGATAAAATTGGATATAGGAATATATGTTTCTATAACATAAGATGATTATCAATACTAATGTCATTTTTACAGCATCCTACTCTGAAGTGCCTAAAAGAACTTAAATGCTATGTCTTAGAAGACTATAAGAATTGGAAAATTGTCTTCCTACTAATATCTTCAAAAGTACACCTGGTGCAGAGTTTCAAGATATGGTCACATAGAAAGCCTGATAGAAACATGCAGAATGCTAGCAGATGGAGCTGCAAAGTCAAAAGAAGGCAGAAGGCAAGAAAACAGAGAAGAAGTCTAGACTATAGACATATCTAGGACAAACATCCAAAGTCACTAAAAACTAAAATTATCCTAACGGATAAAGCAAAGATTCTGTATCATGCATTCATCATCAGTTATGTGCATTTTCAGCTACAAGTTAGAAGTGGAATTTATGGGGGATGACTTTGCTCCTATGCCCTTGTATACTCTCAAGATGATGCAGGGCACAAGAACCAAGTTATACATGTACAGTGTAATCCTATCCCACAGGGAGATTGACCAGGCTTGAATGAAAATGAGCCAATGTTGCTCTACTATGTCACACAAGCTTAGCAGAAAAGATACAGAGCATAGAATTAAATCCAAAACCAGCAATCATAGTACAGAATGCTTTTATCAGGTGATAGTGTTGGAGATATTGGTATGGTAAAACATTCGAGAAGGTTCTTCAGAAGACTGGAAGTGTCCTTTCCTGATGGAGATAATATTGCCCTTACCCTTGTGAGCTAGGACAAATGTTGTGCATAATTGTCTGCACTCCTGTGGAATTTCTAAAGAAAGTTTAACTGTTTGTTTTAAAAGAAAGCAAGTCTAATAAGAAATAGATGGAATGGAAGGAAAGACACAGACAAGTTTCAGTCCCACTTACTTTGCAACATTCTTTTATATTCTGGGATAAATAACAGGATAAGCAACGCAGCCCAGGCTGGACAATTCTGCTAAATATACATGCAAAACATTCACAGGCAGTGTCTAATAAAGGAAGAGGAAGATAATTGGGATTAAACAACAAAGAGCCATGTTACAGGAATTAAATGATCAGAAAAAAAAAATGTAGGTAGGCTTTCAAGCCTTATAGTGCACATTATTGAGAAGCTTCATTAAGCAAAATGTAGGGAAAGATATTTATCTGGGATTGATAATTTCCTGGCCCTTGAGCAGAGTAAAAACACTGAGGAAATAGTATATTCTCAAATAGCCTGAGGATGCTCTACTCTGTAAATGAACATGGAAATCTTTATTATGGGTACTAGAATAGAGTTGCTAGAACAGCTTTAGGAGAATATCAATCAAATACTACTGGACCTACCTATGCTAGGACTGAGTAGCAAGTATCTTATGTCAGAAGCCTAAGACCCACATGCTCACCTCACTCTGGGAGTAATGTTTGTTGAAATTTTAAAAAAGGCTGTTAGGCAGATATGGAAATATAGTTTGGAAGATTTTGGCTTATGGAGTAAAAGTGGCCAACTACATGTTTTGGGAAGCAAAATTCTATTGGAACATGCTGCTGCTGCTGCTAAGTTGCTTCAGTTGTATCCAACTCTGTGTGACCCCATGGACGGCAGCCCACTAGGCTCCCCCATCCTTGGGATTCTCCAGGCAAGAACACTGGAGTGGGTTGCCAGTTCCTTCTCCAATGCATGAAAGTGAGAAATGAAAGTGAAGTCGCTCAGTCGTGTCGACTCTTCGCGACCTCATGGACTGCAGCCTACCAGGCTCCTCCGTCCATGGGATTTTCCAGGCAAGAGTACTGGAGTGGGTTGCCATTGCCTTCTCCCATATTGGAACATAGCCATGTTCTATTATTGCATATTGTCTATGGAAGCATTTATGCTATAATGGTAGAGCTGAATAGTTATGACAGATACTGCATAGATCCAAAAGTTCTAAACTATTTATTAATTATCTATCCCTGTACAGACAAAGTTTGCCAATTCATATATAAGATGGTAGGGTCAAGCAGTAGTTTGAGTCCAAAGCTCAAACTGGAAAAAATCTCATATTCATGTGCTACTTAATCCAAAAGGCAGTGGATCTCTAATATGGGATTCTTGGTCTAGGGATAAGATGTTGCTAAGGATACTATGGTTTTACTTTCTAATTTTTAATGACTAGGAAAGAATCTCAGCTGCTCTTTACCTATTTGGGATGGGACAGAAAGAAGCAGATGGGGAGCATCTTACTTTGCACAGCTAAGTTAAGGAGTAATACCCAATCAGCAGGTAATATCTACATCACAGGTAATAAGAACAATGCAGCACATCATTTTGAATCTGCTATCACTAACCATATAACAAAATAACTCCAAAGTTAGTGACTTAAAAATTGCAACTATTAATTTTAATCATGATTCTGTGAACTTGCAAGTTTAACTAGATTTAGCTAGCTCATCCTACAGGTCTCATTCATGTGTTTGCAGACAACTGAGAGTCAATGGTCTCTCTCCATCTAATGGCTAATAGGGATACATGCGCTTATACTTCTGCAAGTTAATCTGGGCTTGTTCTTATGCTTATGATTACAGGGTTTCAGGGAGAGGGAAAATCTCAAAATTAAGCACTTATAAGTCTTTGTTCCCATCAGTTTGCTGCAGTTTTATGGATCAAAACCCAGACAAGTGGCCAGACCAAGAATAAATGTGGGTTAGGACCACCCAAAGGTGTGGATTATTGCAACAATTTAGCACATAGTGATTTTCTATTAAGGTACTAAAATTTGTAGACTAGTGAAAGAAACTTGTTTTAATGAATAAAAGTTAGTGTTATTTATCCATTGGGGAAGATAAGGGGATGGCAGATCCATACAAGTGCAACATAGTATCATAATCTGATTAACAGATAGCACCTCACAGCCCAGACAGAAGCCTCTCCCTCACACTGAGAAATGGTAACAACCTGGAAGGAAGTACTAAATGTCTGTATGGGGATGAGGGCATGGGGAAATGGGACAATATTTTAGCACTGGGAGGCAGAGTTTCCTCTCAAATTTCTTAATCCAAGGTTCTCAGAATTTAACTAGTTTAGAATCTCTGTTCAGACACACTCCTCCAACAATACAAGAGATGACTCTACACATGGACATCACTAGATGGTCAATATCAAAATCAGTTGGTTATGTTATTTGCAGCCAAAGATGGAGACACTCTATACAATCAGATAAAACAAGACTGAGAACTGACTGTGGCAGATCATGAACTTATTGCAAAATTCAACTTAAATTGAAGAAAGTAGGGAACACCACTAAGCAATTCAGGTATGACTAGATCAAATCCCTTAGATCATACAATGGAAGTGGCAAAAATTAAAGGGATTAGATTTGGTACATAGACTGCCTGAAGAATGATGGTCCGAGGTTGGTAACATTGTACAGGAGGCAGTGATCAAAACCATTTTCAGAAGAAGACATGCAAAAAGGCAAAACAACGGTCTGAGGAGGCCTTACAAATAACTGAAAAGAGAAGTGAAAGCCAAAGGAGAAAAGGAAAGATATATCCATCTTAATGCAGAATTCCAAAGAATAGCAAGAAGAGACAAGAAAGTCTTCCTAAGTGATGAATGCAAAGAAATAGAGGAAAATCATACAATGAGAAAGATTAGAGATCGCCTCAAGAAAATTAGAGATACTAAGGCAACATTTCATGCAAAGATGGACACAATAAAGGACATAAATGGTATGGACCTAACAGAAGCAGAAGGTATTAAGAAGAGATGGCAAGAATACACAGAATAACTATACAAAAAAGATCTTCATAACCCAAATAACCATGATTCAGCCACCTACGGCCAGACATCTTGGAGTGTGAAGTCAAGTGGGCCAGAGGACACATGACTATGAACAAAGCTAGTGGATGTGACAGAATTCCAGCAGAGCTATTTTAAGTCCTAAAAGATGAAGCTGTTAAAGTTCTGCACTCAATATGCCATCAAGTTTGGAAAACTCAGCAGTGGACACAGGACTGGAAAGGGTCAGTTTTGGTTCCAATCTCAAAGAAGGGAAATGCCAAAGAATGTTAAAACTACCACACAGTTGCACTCATCTCACATGCTAGCAAGGTAATGCTCAAAATTCTTCAAGGTAGGCTTCAATAGTACATGAATTGAGGACTTCCTGATGTGCAAGTTGGATTTTAAAAAAGCAAAGGAACCAGAGGTCAAATTGCCAGCATCCACTGGATCAAAAATCTAATTCTGTTTCATTGAGTATATTAAAGCCTTTGACTGTGTGGATAACAGCAAACTGTGGAAAATTCTTAAAGAGATGAGAATACCAGACCACCTTACCTGCCTCCTGAGCAACCTATATGTGGTTCAAAAAGCAACAGTTAGAACCAGACTTGGAACATCAGGCTGGTTCAAAATTGGAAAAGGAGTACTTCGTGGCTGTATATTGTTACCCTGCTTATTTAATTTGTATGCAAAGTGCATCATGCTGAATACTTGGTTGGATGAAGCACAAGCTGAAATAAAGATTGCTGAGAGAAATATCAATAACCTCAAATATGCAGATGATATCTTCCTAATGGCAGAAAATGAACAGGAACTAAAGACCCTCTTGATGAAGGTGAAAGAGGAGAGTGAAAATAGTGGCTCCAGCCCCAATATTTTCACCACCTGATGTGAAGTGCTAACTCATTACAAAAGACCCTGATGCTTGGAAGGATTGAGGGCAGGAGGAGAAAGGGGGAACAGAGAGTGAGATGGTTGGATGGTAGCATCGACTCAATCAACATGAGTTGAAGCAAACTCCAGGAGATGGTGAAGGACAAGGAAGCCTGGCATGTGGCAGTTCCTGGGTTCACAAAGAGTAGGACATCCCTGAGCAACTGAACAAGAACAAGGAATACACAAGTAATAAAATTTAAAAAATTGTAAGTATTTACCAGTTACTATTTTTACATCTTTTTTTTTTATCATTATCTAGACCCCCAACCTTTAGAGGTACTGATTTAGTTGTTGTGGAATGGGGTCTGAAAGCCATGACTGTTTTAAAACATCATGCTAGGTAATTCTAACTTGTAGTCATCTAAATTATCCTCATCATATTTTATTCAGGAGACACTATTACATTCTCTTTTAAAGATGTGAAAAATGAAGTAGAATGAGGTAATGAATAAGCCACAGATGCACTAGTTCATTATAGAATATCTTCCATTATAGAACTGATACATGTAGCTTCAGGATTTGAACCTAGGAATGCTGATTCTGTATAGCCTTGGCTAAAACTTTCTCCTAACTAGAAATGTTTATCTCAAAACTATTGGCTCTTCTGACAGCACTACTTTCTAAAAAAAAGTGAACTGAAGTGATAGTTACTTAGTCGTGTCAGATTATTTGCAAGCCCATGGACTATAGCCTACCAGGCTCCTCTGTCCATGGAATTCTCCAGGCAAGAATACTGGAGTGGGTTGCCATTCCCTTCTCTAGGGGATCTATATTGCCCAGTGATTGAACCCAGGTCTCCTGCATTGCAAGGCAGATTCTTTACCACCAGAGTTCTAAGTAGTAAGGCCTAGACAGTTTGAACATTGAGTAATATATTTCTGAGTAAAGAGTTTTGCCAATTGCTTCTTTGACCAGGACAGGAACAGGTACTGAAAATTTGGAAATCTGCAGCCTGTAGCTTTAATCATCTGGTCTTTATGGTAGTACCGCAGAAAGCCTATTGATAGAGTAGCATCCCTTAGTAGCAAACAGGCTTTGGATAGCAAAGTGCTGCCTATTAGGTAGCATAGATTCTAAACAGGTGTGTTTTTTCTCAGAAGGATGACCATAGGAATTGTAACCTCAAGCTAGACAAAGATTTGGAAAGCATACAGAATCCAATTGCATATAATCTTAACATTCATAAGACCATTAAAGGTAAAATGACAAAACAATAAAGGAAGTATAAACAGATTATTTAAATACAATTAAGTGTTACTATTACTGCAGGCAGGAATCCCTCAGAAGAAATGGAGTAGCTATCATGGTCAACAAAAGAGTCCGAAATGCAGTACCTGGATGCAATCTCAAAAAAGACAGAATGATCTCTGTTCATCTCCAAGGCAAACCATTCAATATCGCAGTTATCCAAGTCTATGCCCCACCAGTAACGCTGAAGAAACTGAAGTTGAACGGTTTTATGAAGACCTACAAGATCTTTTAGAATTAACACCCAAAAAAGATGTCCTTTTCATTATAGGGGACTGGAATGCAAAAGTAGGAAGTCAAGAAACACCTGGAGTAACAGGCAAATTTGGCCTTGGAATGCAGAATGAAGCAGGGCAAAGACTAATAGAGTTTTGCCAAGAAAAGGCACGGTTCATAGCAAACATCCTCTTCCAACAACACAAGAGAAGACTCTATACATGGACATCACCAGATGGTTAACACTGAAATCAGATTGATGATATTCCTTGAAGGCAAAGAAGGAGAAGCTCTATACAGTCAACAAAAACAAGACCAGGAGCTGACTGTGGCTCAGATCATGAACTCCTTATTGCCAAATTCAGACTTAAATTGAAGAAAGTAGGGAAAACCGCTAGACCATTCAGGTATGACCTAAATCAAATCCCTTATGATTATACAGTGGAAGTGAGAAATAGATTTAAGGGCCTAGATCTGATAGATAGAGTGTCTGATGAACTATGGACAGAGGTTCCTGACATTGTACAGGAGACAGGGATCAAGAACATCCCCATGGAAAAGAAATGCAAAAAGCAAAATGGCTGTCTGGGGAGGCCTTACAAATAGCTGTGAAGAGAGGTAAAAGCAAAGGAGAAAAGGAAAGATATAAGTATCTGAATGAAGAGTTTCAAAGAATAGCAAGAAGAGATAAGAAAGCCTTCTTCAGCGATCAATGCTAAGAAATAGAGGAAATCAACAGAATGGGAAAGACTAGAGACATCTTCAAGAATTAGAGATACCAAGGGAACATTTCAGGCAAAGATGGGCTCGATAAAGGACAGAAATGGTCTGGACCTAACAGAAGCAGAAGATATTAAGAAGAGATGGCAAAAATACACGGAAGAACTGTACAAAACAGATCTTCACAACCCAGATAATCATGATGATGTGATCACTAATCTAGAGCCAGACATCTTGGAATGTGAAGTCAAGTGGGCCTTAGAAAGCATCACTATGAACAAAGCTAGTGGAGATGATGGAATTCCATTTGAGCTGTTTCAAATCCTGAAAGATGATACTGTGAAAGTGCTGCACTCAATATGCCAGCAAGTTTGGAAAACTCAGCATTGGCCACAGGACTAGAAAAGGTCAGTTTTCATTTCAATTCCAAAGAAAGGCAATGCCAAAGAATGCTCAAACTACCGCACAATTGCACTCGTCTCACATGCTAGTAAAGTAATGCTCAAAATTCTCCAAGCCCGACTTCAGCAATACTTGGACCGTGAACTCCCTGATGTTCAAGCTGGTTTTAGAAAAGGCAGAGGAACCAGACATCAAATTGCCAACATCCGCTGGATCATGGAAAAAGCAAGAGAGTTCCAGAAAAACATCTATTTCTGCTTGATTGACTATGCCAAAGCCTTTGACTGTGTCGATCCCAATAAACTGTGGAAAATTCTGAAAGAGATGGGAATACCAGACCACCTGACCTGCCTCTTGAGATATCTGTATGCAGGTCAGGAAGCAATAGTTAGAACTGGACATGGAACAACAGACTGGTTCCAAATAGGAAAAGGAGTATGTCAAGGCTGTAGATTGTCACCCTGCTTATTTAACTTCTATGCAGAGTACATCATGAGAAATGCTGGACTGGAAGAAGCACAAGCTGGAATCAAGATTGCTGGGAGAAATATCAATAACCTCAGATATGCAGATGACATCACCCTTATGGCAGAAAGTGAAGAGGAACTAAAAAGCTTCTTGATGAAAGTGAAAGAGTAGAGTGAAAAAAATTGGCTTAAAGCTCAACATTCAGAAAATGAAGATCATGGCATCTGGTCCCATCACTCGATGGGAAATAGATGGGGAAACAGTAGAAACAGTGTCAGACTTTATTTTGGGGGGCTCCAAAATCACTGCAGATGGTGACTGCAGCCATGAAAGTAAAAGACGCTTACTCCTTAGAAGAACAGTTATGACCAACCTAGATAGTATACTCAAAAGCAGAGACATTACTTTGCCGACTAAGGTCCATCTAGTCAAGGCTATTGTTTTTCCTGCGGTCAGGTATGGATGTGAGAGTTGGACTGTGAAGAAAGCTGACCACCTAAGAATTGATGTTTTTGAACTGTGGTGTTGGAGAAGACTCTTGAGAGTCCCTTGGCCTGCAAGCAGATCCAACCAGTCCATTCTGAAGGAGATCATCCCTGGGATTTCTTTGAAAGGAACGATGCTAAAGCTGAAACTTCAGTACTCTGGCCACTTCATGAGAAGAGTTGACTTATTGGAAAAGACTCTGATGCTGGGAGGGATTGGCTGGAGGAGAAGGGGACGACCGAGGATGAGATGGCTGGATGGCATCACTGACTTGATGGACATGAGTCTGAGTGAACTCCGGGAGTTGGTGATGGACAGGGAGGCCTGGCATGCTGCAATTCATGGGGTCGCAAAGAGTCGGACACAACGGAGCGACTGAACTGAACTGATAGTTTAGTTTACCATACGAAATTTATATGTTATTTAAGTATTCAGAAAGGTTTTATTTTTTAATTAGACAATTGGAATACTTAAAAAGAAATTGAATATATTAAAGTTATGAATGCTGTTTAAACTTTTGAAGGTATTTAATTAAATAGGTTTGAAAATGGGACTAAACACTATTTTAAAGACCCATTAAAATAGGTGGTAAAATTTTATTAGACTTAGAAATATAATTTTCTTATGGAGAACTTAAAAGCTTAAGAAAGAACTAGTTCTTGGATTTGTAAATTTAATAAATAGAATATTAGTTTTTGAAAGCTAACTAAATTCTAAATAATATTCTTAACATCAAAATATTATTTGAGATTATTAACAAAATGAATTTTATAGTGTTACTTAATTTTTAGTGTTTTGGGGTAACACATGATATGGTAGCTTTGCCTTCTGGCTAGTTTTTCCCTCTAGTTGCTAGTATGAACTCCCATTCCATCAATAAAAAAAGGCTTCCTTGATGACTCAGTTATCTGAGAATACCAGACCACCTGAACTGCTTTTTGAGAAACCTATATGCAGATTAGGAAGTAAAGGTTACAACTGGACATGGAACAACAGTCTGGTTCCAAATAGGAAAAGGAGTACGTCAAGGCTCTAGATTGTCACCCTGCTTATTTAACTTATATGCAGAGTACATCATGAGAAATGCTGGACTGGAAGAAACACAAGCTGGAATCAAGATTGCTGGGAGAAATATCAATAACCTCAGATATGCAGATGACACCACCCTTATGGCAGAAAGTGAAGAGGAACTAAAAAGCCTCTTGATGAAAGTGAAAGAGGAGAGTGAAAAAGTTGGCTTAAAGCTCAACATTCAGAAAACGAAGATCATGGCATCTGGTCCCATCACTTCATGAGAAATAGATGGGGAAACAGTGGAAACAGGGTCAGACTTTATTTATTTATTTATTTATTTATTTTGGATTTCAAAATCACTGCCAATGGTGATTGCAGCCATGAAATTCAAAGATGCTTACTCCTTGGAAGGAAAGTTATTATAAACCTAGACAGCATATTAAAAAGCAGAGACATTACTTTGCCAACTAAGGTCCGTCTAGTCAAGGCTATGGTTTTTCCAGTGGTCATGTATGGATGTGAGAGTTGGACTGTGAAGAAAGCTGACCACGTAAGAATTGATGCTTTTGAACTGTGGTGCTGGAGAAGACTCTTGACAGTCCCTTGAACTGCAAGGAGGTCCAACCAGTCCATCCTAAGGGAGATCAGTCTTAGCTGTTCATTGGAATGACTGATGCTGATGCTGAAACTCCAATAATTTGGCCACCTCATGTGAAGAATTGATTCATTGGAAAAGACCCTGATGCTGGGAGGGATTGGGGGAAGGAGGAGAAGGGGACGACCCAGGATGAGATGGGTGGATGGCATCACGGACTGGATGGACATAAGTTTGAGTGAACTCCGGGAGTTGGTGATGGACAGGGAAGCCCGGCATGCTGCAATTCATGGGGTCTCAAAGAGTTGGACAAGACTGAGCGACTGAACTGAACTATAACTCAGTTGGTAAAGGATCTGCCTGCAATGCAGGAGACCCTAGTTCGATTCCAGGGTCAGGAAGATCTGCTGGAGAATGGTTAGGCTACCCACTCCAGTATTCTGGCCCAGAGAATTCCATGGACTGTATAGTCCATAGGATTTCAAAGAGTAGGACATGACTAAGCAATTTTCACTATCGTTCCATCAATGCACAAAAAGCCCTGTGCTAAACTCATAACTGGGCTTCAAATCCAATGCCAA
Organism: Oryx dammah; assembly: GCF_014754425.2. Lineage (NCBI taxonomy): Eukaryota > Metazoa > Chordata > Mammalia > Artiodactyla > Bovidae > Oryx > Oryx dammah. The sequence continues at coordinate 126,028,715 of NW_024070186.1, forward strand.
GCTTTTAACTATTCTTCCTGGAGGGTCTAATGATTCTTGTACTCTCCAGAAGGTAAGTGACTCCCTGCTTCAAAGTGAATTAAACCTAATGGAACCAGAACTTTCCCACCTATTCACTAGTTCATTGATTTCTAAATGCATGAAGGCATACCCTGTCAAACACATCCATCATGCTAGAAGCAAGTGGTTTCCTGAGTCTGGAGGGAACCAAATCAATTTCAGTGGTCCATCATTTTTATCCCACTTACCTCTTCTCACCAGTCCTTTATGCCTTCTTCTTCGACTCCTTTCTCCCCTACAACACATTCAGGTGTCCTTTGATTGAGGCTTTGGGATGATAGATAACTGTAATCTTAATAGAAAAAAATATATTTTCCAGAAATTTTAATATAAATGAAGACTCTGCCATCATATAATTTCTGTTCCTGGGCTTGAGAGAAGTAACCCATCTTTAGTGTCACCAGCTTATTCCAAGTGACCTCTCTATTTTGATCTAGAATGTACTAATGTTCTACTAGTTGGATTTAACTAGTTTTCTCATTTTCTTTTTTGATCAATTCAACACAAAATCAGTTCTTCATACAGATGAAGTTTACTGTTTTAAAAATTCTTTTCTTTTCATAATATTCTTACATTTAAAACAGCTTAATAATCATTAAGTCTCCACCTCCTTTTAGATAGGAATTCCAAAATCTTTCGAGAGCCTACAGTATTCAGCACACATCAACACCTCTAAACTTCCTGCTTATCACATCACCCATGGCTGTTTTTTAATATCTTCAGTGACTATGCTTCCAACCCTTCTGACTAAACTCTCAGACAAAAGGGACATTACAGATATCCCTTCTGGATGACTTGACAAATGTTAGAAATATACCTGCCTCCAGGAGGCAAGCTGAATGTCATCATAGATATACTGATGCCTATGGAAAAGTTAAAAGTGATGAAATGAAAGAAATAAAGGAAGAAGGAAATTTTCAGAACTGCTGTCATCTATTTTCATTTGTCAACAGAGAAAAAATGTATCAACAATGTCCATTGACCTTAGAATTGGTGATATAACAAAAATAAGAATCCCTGGTAACTCAGCTGGTAAAGAATCTGCCTGCAATGCAGGAGACCCTGATTTGATTCTTGGGTTGGTAAGATGCCCTGGAGAAGGGAAAGGCTACCCACTCCAGTATTCAGGCATGGAGAATTCCATGAACTGTATAGTTCATGAGGTCGCATTGAGTCCGACACAAGTGAGCAACTTTCAGTTTCATAAAATGCTTTAATTAAAAAATTAGTGTGACACAGTAAATCTATTTTTAGTATTTTGTCTTGGTTCCAAAAGCATATTTGCCTTCAAAACATTGAAATTTAAAGGTTATACTAGCTAGTAGATAATTATTTTGAGATAGCATGAGTAAGACAGGCAGATACAGATATTTTTCTTCTTTATTCTTATTTTTTAAACATTTATTTTATTGAAGTGTAGTTAATTCTAATGTGTTAATTTCTGTTATTTAGCAAAATGGTCTAATTATACATATAATATATTCTTCCTTATATTCTTTTCCATTATAGTTTCTCACAGGATATTGTATACTGCTCCCATGCTATATAGTATGACATTGTTGTTTATTCATTCTATGTGCAATCATATGCATCTGCTAAGCCCAAACTTCAAGTATATTTTTAAATTATTAAATGAAGAGAATAAAGATTATTTTTCTGGTTTAAATGGAAACTGAACTTTATAGTCAAAACTTTCCTACAAGCCATCATAAACCTCATTATGAATGAGCAATTATTTAATCTTATTGAAAATGTATTTAGATTTATTTTCACCCTGCTATCAATCTCTGGATAAATTTGAATAATTTGATGAGATGAGTTATTTCATTAAAAGTTATACTGAACCAAAATCACAGGACTAGGATAAATCCCCAACTGATTTGGATTCCATGAATTAATGATAGGTGATAATATAAATAGTTTGAATATGCATAGTTAAAAATAAAATGTACTTAAAAATTAATATACATGATGTAGCAGGAAAAGTAATTAAACTGGAAAAGATTTTTCTAGTTCTTGGTGATATTCATTTGTATGAGACTAATGTGTTATTGTACATAACTATTTAGTGTTCAGTAATGTTGGATACCTGCAGAATATTCTTTTGTCAAGAAGTTGTTTTCTCTTCCTATTTGAAATAAGGAAACAACACTAACATACTAATTTTAATATATTATATACTTCAAACTTATGTTTACCCCACTTATCTAAGTGGACACTGATATTTCATTTCTGGCATGATGTTATTCTTATCTAGTGTCACTTAATGTTCTGACTTTAAGAAATAACTTCTAGTTACACAACACCAATAAAACTGTACAGGCATAATACATTTATGTGTAAAACATTGATACTATATAAACATTATTTCAATTTAAAAAATGTCTTAATAATGTAAAACTGTGTAAATATGATTTTGATATACTATATTAACTGTGCATTATTTTTAAAATTTGGTATTTCAGGTTTATTTTTATTACCATTTGCAGTCATTCTGCAGTTTTCACTAAGCTGATTGGTTTCAGGAACTGCTATACCTTTAATAAAATCTATGATGTTAAGAAAGTGTGGATCACAATAAACTATGGAAAATTCTAAAAGAGATGGTAATACCAGACCACCTGACTTGCCTCTTGAGAAACCTGTACGCAGGTCAGGAAGCAAGCGTGAAAACTGCACATGGAACAACAGACTGGTTCCCAATAGGAAAATTAGTATGTCAAGGTTATATATTGTCAGTTCAGTTCAGTCGCTCAGTTGTGTCTGACTCCTTGAGACCCCATGAACTGCAACACGCCAGGACTCCCTGTCCATCACCAATTCCTGGAGTTCACTCAGACTCGCGTCCATCGAGTCAGTGATGCCATCCAGCCATCTAATCCTCTGTTGTCCCCTTCTCCTCCTGCCTCCAATCCCTCCCAGCATCAAAGTCTTTCTGATGAGTCAACTCTTCACATGAGGTGGCCAAAGTATTGGAGCTTCAGCTTTAGCATCATTCCTTCCAAAGGAATCCCAGGGCTGATCTCCTTCAGAATGGACTGGTTGGAACTCCTTGCAGTCCAAGGGACTTTCAAGAGTCTTCTCCAACACCACAGTTCAAAAGCATCAATTCTTCATTGCTCAGCCTTCTTCACAGTCCACTTCTCATATCCATACATGACAACTGGAAAAACCATAGCCTTGACTAGACGGACCTTAGTCGGCAAAGTAATGTCTCTGCTTTTGAATACGCTGTCTAGGTTGTTCATAACTTTTCTTCTAAGGAGTAAGCGTCTTTTACTTTCATGGCTGCAGTCACCATCTGCAGTGACTTTGGAGCCCAAAAAAATAAAGTCTGATACTGTTTCCACTGTTTCCCCAACTATTTCCCATGAAGTGATGGGATCGGATGCCATGATCTTTGTTTTCTGAATGTCGAGCTTTAAGTCAACTTTTTCACTCTCCACTTTCACATTCATCAAGAAGCTTTTTAGCTCCTCTTCACTTTCTGCCATAAGGGTGATGTCATCTGCATATCTGAGGTTATTGATATTTCTCCCAGCAGTCTTGATTCCAGCTTGTGTTTCTTCCAGTCCAGCATTTCTCATGATGTATTCTGCATATAAATTAAATAAGCAGAGTGACAATCTACAGCCTTGACATACTCCTTTTCCTATTTGGAACCAGTCTGTTGTTCCATGTCCAGTTCTAGCTCTTGCTTCCTGACCTGCATACAGATTTCTCAAGAGGCAGGTCAGGTGGTCTGGTATTCCCATCTGTCTCAGAATTTTCCACAGTTTATAGTGATCCACACAGTCAAAGGCTTTGGCATAGTCACTCAAGCAGAAATAGATGTTTTTCTGAAACTCTCTTGCTTTTTCCATGATCCAGTGGATGTTGGCAATTTGATCTCTGGTTCCTCTGCCTTTTCTAAAACCAGCTTGAACATCAGGAAGTTCATGGATCACGTATTGCTGAAGCCTGGCTTGGAGAATTTTAAGCATTACTTTACTAGCATGTCGAAGCAACAGATACAACTGGATATGGAACAACAGACTGGTTCCAAATAAGAAAAAGAGTATGTGAAGGCTGTACATTGTCACCCTGCTTATTTAACTTATATGCAGAGTACATCATGAGAAATCTGGGCTGGAAGAAACACAAGCTGGAATCAAGATTGCCCGAGGAAATGTCAGTAACCTCAGATATGCAGATGACACCACCGTTATGGCAGAAAATGAAGAGGAACTAAAAAGCCTCTTGATGAAAGTGGAAGAGGAGAGTGAAAAAGTTGGCTTAAAGCTCAACATTTAGAAAACGAAGATCATGGTATCTGGTCCCATCATTTCATGGGAAATAGATGGGGAAACAGTGGAAACAGTATCAGACTTTATTTTTGGGGGCTCTAATATCACTGCAGATGCTGACTGCAGCCATGAAATTAAAAGACGCTTACTCCTTGGAAGAAAAGTTATGAACAACCTAGATAGCATATTCAAAAGCAGAGACATTACTTTGCTGACTAAGATCCATCTAGTCAAGGCTATGTTTTTTCCAGTAGTCATGTATGGATGTGAGAATTGGACTGTGAAGAAAGCTGAGAGCTGAAGAATTGATGCTTTTGAACTGTGGTGTTGGAGAGGACTCTTGAGAGTCCCTTGGACTGCAAGGAGATCCAACCAGTCCATTCTGAAGGAGATCAACCGTGGGATTTCTTTGGAAGGAATGATGCTAAAGCTGAAGCTCCAGTACTTTGGCCACCTCATGCGAAGAGTTGACTCATTGGAAAAGACTCTGATGCTGGGAGGGATTGGGGGCAGGAGGAGAAGGGGATGACCGAGGATGAGATGGCTGGATGTCATCACTGACTCAATGCACGTGAGTCTGAGTGAACTCCCGGAGTTGGTGATGGATAGGGAGGCCTGGCATGCTGCGATTCATGGGGTCACAAAGAGTCGGACACCACTGAGCGACTGAACTGGACTGAACTTACTAGCATGTAAGATCAGTGCAATTGTGCGGTAGTTTGAGCATTCTTTGGCATTGCCTTTCTTTAGGATTGGAATGAAAACTGACCTTTTCCAGTCCTGTGGCCACTGCTGAGTTTTCCAAATTTGCTGGCATATTGAGTGCAGCACTTTCACAGCATCATCTCTCAGGATTTGAAATAGCTCAACTGGAATTCCATCATCTCCACTAGCTTTGTTCATAGTGATGCTTTCTAAGGCCCACTTGACTTCACATTCCAGGATGTCTGGCCCTAGATGAGTGATCACACCATTGTGATTATCTGGGTCATGAAGATCTTCTTTGTACAGTTCTTCCATGTATTCTTGCCACCTCTTCTTAATATCTTTTTGTTTTGTTAGGTCCAGACTATTTCTGTCCTTTATCGAGCCCATCTTTGACTGAAATGTTCTCTTGGTATCTCTAATTTCCTTGAAGAGATCTCTAGTCTTTCCCATTCTGTTCTTTTCCTCTATTTCTTTGCATTGATTGCTGAAGGAGGCTTTCTTATCTCTTCTTGCTATTCTTTGGAACTCTGCATTCAGATGCTTATATCTTTCCTTTTCTCCTTTGCTTTTCGCCTCTCTTCTTTTCACAGCTATTTGTAAGGCCTCCCCAGACAGCCATTTTGCTTTCCTTTTCCATGGGGATGGTCTTGATCCCTGTCCCCTGTCAATGTCAGGTACCTCTGTCCATAGTTCACCAGGCACTCTATCTATCAGATCTAGGCCCTTAAATCTATTTCTCACTTTCACTGTATAATCATAAGGGATTTGATTTAGGTCATACCTGAATGGTCTAGTGGTTTTCCCTACTTTCTTCAATTCCAGTCTGAATTTGGTAAGAAGGAATTCATGATCTGAGCCACAGTCAGCTCCTGGTCTTGTTTTTGTTGACTGTATAGAGCTTCTCCGTATTTGGGTGCAAAGAATATCATCAATCTGATTTCAGTGTTGACCACCTCATGATGTCCATGTGTAGAGTCTTCTCTTGTGTTGTTGGAAGAGGGTGTTTGCTATGACCCATGCCTTTTCTTGACAAAACTCTATTAGTCTTTGCCCTGCTTCATTCCGCATTCCAAGGCCTAATTTGCCTGTTACTCCAGGTGTTTCTTGACTTCCTACTTTTGCATTCCAGTCCCCTATAATGAAAAGGACATCTTTTTTGGGTGTTAGTTCTAAAAGGTCTTGTAGGTCTTCATAGAACTGTTCAACTTCAGCTTCTTCAGCATTACTAGTTGGGGCATAGACTTGGATTACTGTGAGATTGAATGGTTTGCCTTGAAACGAACAGAGATCATTCTGTCGTTTTTGAGTTTGCATCCAGGTACTGCATTTCGGACTCTTTTGTTGACCATTATGGCTACTCCATTTCTTCTGAAGGAAGAAGTATATCTACTTCTGCCCACAGTAGTAGATATAATGGTCATCTTAGTTAAATTCACCCATTGCAGCCCATTTTAGTTTGCTGATTCCTAGAATGTCAACGTTCACTCTTGCCATCTCTTGTTTGACCACTTCCAATTTGCCTTGATTCATGGACCTGACATTCCAGGTTCCTATGCAATATTGCTCTTTACAGCATCAGACCTTGCTTCTATCACCAGTCACATCCACAGCTGGGTATTGTTTTTGCTTTGGCTCTATCCCTTCATTCTTTCTGGAGTTATTTCTCCACTGATCTCCAGTGGTGTGTTGGGCACCTACTGACCAGAGGAGTTCCTCTTTTAGTATCCTATCATTTTGTCTTTTCATACTGTTCATGGTGTTCTCAAGGCAAAAATACTGATGTGGTTTGCCATTCCTTTCTCCAGTGGACCACATTCTGCCAGACTCTCCACCATGACCCACCCATCTTGGGTTGCCCCACGGGCATGGCATAGTTTCATTGAGTTAGACAAGGCTGTGGTCCTAGTGTGATTAGATTGACTAGTTTTCAGTGAGTATGGTTTCAGTGTGTCTGCCTTCTGATGCCCTCTTGCAACACCTACCATCTTACTTGGGTTTCTCTTACTTTGGGTGTGGGTTATCTCTTCAAGGCTGCTCCAGCAAAGCGCAGCTGCTGTTCCTTACCTTGGGTGAGGGATATCTCCTCACCGTTGCCTTTCCTGACCTTAAAAGTGGGATAGCTCCTCTAGGCCCTCCTGCACCCATGCAGCCACCGCTCCTTGGAAGTGTGGTTGCTCCTCCTGGCCGCCGGTCCTGACCTCAGACTCAGGGTAGCTCCTCTCGGCCATTCTTGTGCTGTCACAGCCTGGCACTCTCCGCCACTGCCCCTGACCTCGGACGTGGGGTAGCTCCTCTTGGCCACACTTAGTGCACTGGTCACAGCCGCCCATGCTTAGTATATTGTTACCCTGCTTATTTAACTTTATATGCAGAGTACATCATGAGAAATGCTGGGCTGGAGGAAGCACAAGCTGGAATCAAGATTGCTGGGAGAAATATCAATAACCTCGGATATGCAGATGACAACACCTTTATGGCAGAAAGTGAAGAAGAACTAAAGAGCCTATTGATGAAAGTGAAAGAGGAGAGTGAAAAAGTTGGCTTAAAGCTCAACATTCAGAAAACTAAGATCATGGCATCAGGTCCCATCACTTCATGGCAAATAGGAAAACAGTGGAAACAGTGGCCAACTTTATTTGGGGGGGCTCCAAAGTCACTGCTGATGATTGCAGACATGAAATTCAAAGACGCTTACTCCTTGGAAGGAAAGTTATGACCAACTTAGACAGCATATTGAAAAGCAGAGACATTACTTTGTCAACAAAGGTCCATTTAGTCAAGGCTATAGTTTTTCCAGTGGTCATGTATGGATTTGAAAGTTGGACTATAAAGAAAACTGAAAGCTGAAGAATTGATGCTTTTAAGCTGTGGTGTTGGAGAAGACTCTTGAGAGTCCCTTGGACTGCAAAGAGATCCAACCAGTCCATCCTAAAGGAGATCAGTTCTGGGTGTTAATTGGTAGGACTGATGTTGATACTGAAATTCCAATACTTTGGCCACTGATGAAAAGAGCTGACTCATTGGAAAAGACCCTGATGTTGGGAAAGATTGAAGGTAGGAGAAGGGGATGACAGAGGATAAGATGGTTGGATGGCAACAATGACTCAATGGACTTGAATTTGTGTAAACTCCAGGAGTTGGTGATGGACAGGGAGTGCAGTACATGAGGTGATAAAGATTCGGACATGACTGAGTAACTGGACTGAACTGAAAACACTAAGACCATGGCATCTGATCCCATAGGGATAGACGGGGAAATAGATGAGGATAAAGTAGAAATAGATGGGGTAAAAGTAGAAAAAAATGGGTAAAATGGGGAAATACTGACAGATTTTTTTTCTTGGGCTCTGAAATCATTGAAGATGGTAACTACAATCATGAAATTAAAAGACACTTGCTCTCTGGAAGAAAAGCTATGACAAACCTAGACAGCATACTAAAAAGGCAATGAACTTTGCCAACAAAGTTCCATCAAATCAAAGCTATTCTTTTTTTCTAGTAGTCATGTAAGGATGTGAGAGTTGGACCATAAAGAAGGCTGAGCACTGAAGAATCAATACTTCTGAATTGTGGTGCTGGAGAAGATTCTTGAGTGTCCCTTGGACAGGAAGAAAATAAAGCCACTCAATCCTAAAGGCAATCAACCATGAATATTCATTGCAAGGACTGATGCTGAAGCTGAAGCTCCAATACTTTGGCCACCTGATGTGAAGAGCTGACTCCTTAGAAGAGCCCCTTAGGCTGGGAAAGATTGAAGGCAAAAGGAGGAGGGAAGCAGAGGATGAGATATTTGGATGACATTACTAACTCAATGGACATGAGTTTAAGCAAACTCAGGGAGATAATGAAAGATAGGGAAGCCTTGGATGCTACAGTTCATGGGGTTGCAAAGGGTCAGACACAACTTAGTGACTCTGCAACAACTTTAGTTCATGCACCAAAGATTATCTTAAGACTATTAGACTATTTTAAGCAAAACTTTAAATACAGAAACATTTTTAGAAAAAGAATTTGTGTGTGTGTGTGTTTTCCTCTCAAAGAGGTGGAGCAGAAAAACGGCAACAAAAACTCAATATTGAGTCATGTAGTGCACTTTAGCCTTGTTCCATGTCTGTTGTGCCCATCAAAGAGTAATGTTTCATTCTAACTATATTTATTAGTCATGTAGACAGTATATTAAAAAAGCAGAGACATCACTTTTTCAACAAAGGTCCATCTAGTCAAGACTATGGTTTTTCCAGTGGTCATGTATGGATGAGAGAGTTGGACTATAAAGAAAGCTGAGCACTGAAGAATTGATGCTTTTGAACTGTGGTGTTGGAGAAGACTCTTGAGAGTCCCTTGGACTGCAACAAGATCCAAACAGTCCACCCTAAAGGAGATCAGTCCTGGGTGTTCATTGGAAGGACTGATGTTGAAGCTGAAACTCCAATACTTTGTCCACGTGATGCAAAGAGCTGACTCATTTGAAAAGACCCTGAGGCTGGAAAAGATTGAGGGCAGGAGGAGAAGGGGACGACAGAAGATGAGATGGCTGGATGGCATACTGACTTGATGGACGTGAGTCTGAGTGAACTCCAGGTGTTGTTGATGGACAGGCAGGCCTGGTGTGCTGCGATTCATGGGGTCGCAAAGAGTCAGACACGACTGAGCGGCTGAACTGAACTGAACTGAACTGAACCACTTGACTGAACTGCACAGAATTTGATTTTGTAACATATACCCTACACTGTATCTCAAATGTTTTATTGACAAACTAGCTTTTAAAACAATTACATATATTTTATCTCTTGCTCTACATCATAAGCTATAAAGAACATGAAACCAGCCAGTTCTTATAATGCAAATATTTTCTTTAACTCTGTTTTTTTTATTGAGCCTATCATTTACTTAGTTGATAGAGGAAGAACTAACTAGATTTCTTGTCTTAATAGTTTTTCTTAAATATATACCTTTATTAGCTTTTAATTTTTAAGTATGTATTTGTTAGGTTACAGATGATATAAGCTACATATAAGTAAGCCCATAGGAGACAGACTTATCCTAGTAGTTAAGAGTTCATTCTTGAGGGTAATTTGGACAGAGGAAAATTAAGTATTACTGCTGCCTTGGGGGATCTGTCTGGTAGCCAGCTTAGAGCATTGTTCATTTAAAACATTTCAGAAATAAGAAATAGGCATTCAGTATTATGATTATCACTCCTATTATTCTTGTTATCACCATATCAGTTTTAAACTTTAATTCTGATTGGTATATGGGATTATTCACCAAGTAATTTCTGCACAATCAAATTAGTTATTTTCTTCTATATTGTCATTGTTCCTAAATATTTTAGACTGACTGCTTTTCCAATATACCCTTTAATGTATTGTTTACATATGAATAGAACATATATTGATTTGTTTACAAACATTACAAAAAACCATCACTACCCCACATGATAAAATACAATATTAGTATTGTGGGTCTAAATGTTTAAGAATCTATAGAGTCTGATCCTCTATACTTTCTTATATTATATTAGAAAGTATAATATCTGAAATGATTTAACATGTTTTTCTTTGAAAGTTAACCTTGAAAGTCTGAACAAGACAATTGAATAAATTTCTGAAGCATAATGACCTGCCAATATTCACTGGAGAATTCTATGAAACATACAAAGAATTTACACTGATCCTTCTTAAACTCTTACAAAAGACTGACTAGGAGGGAACACTCCCAAAGTCATTCTATGCTGCCACCATCAGCCTGATAACAAAACCAAATAAAAACACTATCCCCCCGCCCCCCCCCAAAAAAAAACAAAGAAAATAACTGGCCAATGTATTAGATGAATATAGATACAAAAATCCTCAATGAAATATTTGCAAATTGAATCTAAAACATAAAAAGGATCATAAACCATGATCAAGTTAGGTTCATCCCAGGGTTACAAGGATGATTCAGTAGACACAAAACAATGTGATACACCACATCAAAAGAAGAAACAACAGAAACCACATCATCATCTCAACTGATGCAGAAAAAGTATTTGATAAAATTCAACATCCATTTGTGATAAAAAAAAAAAAGTCTTACCAAAGTAGGTATAGAGGGAACACATCTACAGCAAAATAAAAGCTATTTATGATGAAACCACAACCAAGATAATATTCAATGATAAAAAGCTGAAAATCTTCCTGCTAAAATCTGAAACAGAATAAAGATGTCCACTCTTACCTCTTCTATTTAACATGGTATTGGAAGTTCTCACCACAGCAATCAGACAATAAAAATATAAGTATCCAAATTGGAAAGAAAGAGGTAAAATTGTCATATGCAGATCACATATATAGAAATCTATGGACTCCACACAAAAACTGTTAAACAAATTCAGCCTGATAGCAGAATATAGCATTAACAGAGAAATCTATCACATTTCTTTACACTAACCATGGAATATAAAAAAGAAAATGTTTAAAAAAAAACTTTTAAAATTGCACCCCCAAAATAAAATGCTTAAGAATAAACCTGATCAAGGAGATGAAAGATTTATATGGTGAGAACTATAAAACAGCAATAAAAGTACTTAAAGATTATTCAAAAAATGGAAAGATACCCCATGTTCTTGGTATGGAAGAATTAATATGATTAAAATGGTCATATTTCCCAAAGCAATCTACAGATTTAATATGATCTTTATCAAATTGGCCTTGACAATTTTCATAGAACTAGAACACATAATCCTGAAATTTATATAGAACCATAAGGCCACCTGATGTGAAGAGCTGACTCATTTAAAAAGACCCTGATGCTGGGAAAGATTGAGGGCAGGAGGAGAAGGGGACAAAAGAGAATGAGATGGTTGGATGGCATCACCGACTCAATGGACATGAGTTTGGGTAGGCTCTGGGAGTTGGTGATGGACCTGGAGGCCTGACATGCTGCAGTCCATGGGGTTTCAAAGAGTCAGACACGACTGAATGACTGAACTGAACTGATGAGAAATCTAGAAGTGCTAAAGCAATCCTGAGGAAAAAGAACAAAGCAGGAGGCATAACCCTCCTAGACATCAGATAACACTACCCAGATACAGTAAACAAAACAGTGTGGTACTGGCATGAAAACAGACATATGGATCAATAGAATAGAATAGAGAATTCAGAAATAAACCCATATCCTATGGGCAACTGATCTTTAACAAAAAAGGAAAGAATATACAATGGGAAAAAAAAATCTCTTTAGCAAGTAATGCTGGGAAATTTGGGTAGCTGCATGTTAATCAATAAAATGAGAACACATCCTCATGCCATACACAAAAATAAATTCAAAGTGGCTTAAAGACAAACATAAAACATGCCACCATAGAACTCCTACAACAGATCATAGGCAAAACATCCCCTGACATAAATCATACTAATACTTTCTAAGGTAAGTCTCCCATGGCAATAGAAATAAAGGCAAATGACAAAAACAACACAACAATCAAACACATACCAAAACCCAAAAAACAACAAAAACCCTACAAATGAGATCTAATCAAACTTAAAAGCTTTTTCATACCAAAGGAAATCATAAAGAGGGAGACAACTGACAAAATGGGAGAAAACGTTTGTGAAGGATGTGACTGATAAGGCTAAAGTTTTCAAAATATACAAATAGCTTGTACAACAACAACACATCTAATCAAAAATGGGCAGAAAAATTTTGCTCATTTTAAGATGGGTACTCTATCTCTTTCTTACTAATTTGAAGAAGTCTTTTTGTATATTCTGAATATAAATCTGTTTCCATACATATTTTTACAAACATTTTCTCTTATTATATGATTTGCTCTTTCACTCTTTTAGTAGTTTCTCCAGAGAGATGATATGGGGTGGGAGTTGGGAGGGGGGTTCAGGATTGGGAACTCATGTACACCCGTGGTGGATACATGTGAATGTATTGCAAAACCAATACAGTATTCTAAAGTAAAATAAAGTAAAAATAAAAAATTAAAAAAAGATCTAATTTTCTTTTATGAATAGTAAATACATTTTCCTGTTTATAAAAGCATTGCCTAACTAAGAAATCAGAAAGTTATACCTCAATAATTTCTATAAACTGTGTAGGACTTTTTACATTTAGACCTATAATCTATAAATTGGAGGAGAGCATGGCAATCCACTCCAGTATTCTTGTGTGGAGAATACCCATGGACAGAGGAGCCTGGTGGGCTACAGTCCACAGGTTGGCAAAGAGTAACACACAACTGAACTCCTAAGCATGATCTATAAAAACAAAACAGAATCATCAGTTCAGTTCAATTGCTCAGTTGTGTCTGACTCTTTGCAACCCATGGACTGCAGCACACCAGGCTTTCCTGTCCATCACTAACTCCTGGAGCTTACTCAAAATCATGTCCATGGAGTCGGTGACGTGATCCAACCATCTCATGCTCTGTCACCCCATTCTCCTTCTGCCTTCAATCTTGCCCAGCATCAGGGTCTTTTCAAATGAGTCAGTTCTTCACATCAGGTGGCCAAAGTATTGGAGTTTCAGCTTCAACATCAGTCCTTCCAATGAATATTCAGGACTGATTTCTTTTAGAATTGACTGGTTGGATCTCTTTGCAGTCCAAAGGACTTTCAAGAGTCTTCTCCAACACCACAGTTCAAAAGTGTCAGTTCTTCAGCACTCAACCTTCTTTATAGTCTAACTCACATTCATATATGACTACTGAAAAAAGCATAGCTTTGACTAGACAGACTTTGTTGGCAAAGTAATGTCTCTGCTTTTTAATTTGCTATCTAGGTTGGTCATAGCTTTTCTTCGAAGGAGCAAGTGTCTTTTAATTTCATGGCTGCAGTCACCATCTGCAGTGATTTTGGAGACATCCTCCCCCGCCAACCAAAAAAAAAAAAAAAAAGGCAAAACAAAATGGAATCATTGGTGGCAACAAAGTCTGTACTTAAATAGCAATATTGTGAAATGGTATTAATATTTCTTATGATTGATGGATGGCTAAAGATGAATTCTTTGTGTGTGTGAGTTACCATCATGAATCCTTCCCTATCATCACTAGTGGTCTCTCACAAGCTATCCGACTAATTTGGGAGAATGGCCACACAGAGCTCTTTCATACTTGGAATTCCAAAAGAACTACATCTCTTCTGGGTTTCATCTCCCCTCCAAGAGGATTACTTGGAGGGAATATGGAACAATCCCAGACCAGATCTCTTTCACACACATGGCCTGCATATGGTACATGTAAAATACTAATGGGTTTTATCTAAACAAGCTCTTAGAGAACATGCCACACCAAAGATTTTATCTCAAAGAAGCAATTCTGCCACATGTATACAGATTTATTAAGCATATCTAACATCAGCCTGTTAGCCCAAGATGCAGGAAGCAATGTCGCACTCATTGAGTGGTATTATTGAAGACTCTTCCCTAGGCTTGAGATGAGATGAGGGTGAAGAATTTCTGCCATACATTTTTTTTTTTTTTGCTAAGAAATGTGTATATATGGTTTCAGTGAAATTTAGCCTCTTATGAAAATTAAAAGTCTAAATATTTAAAAAGTGTGAGATGAGAAAAAACAGTGTGGTAAGATCATTTACTTTTGTACAATTTTAGTTTGACAAATATCTCAGTCCCTTTAATAAGCTAATATTAAAATGCTATTATGCTAGTAATTACCTTCTATGTCCTGGTGTCTCAGTTGAAACTTCAAAATGATGATATACTATTCAGTCAGTTAAAAAACAGTGCTGACTGTTTATAAAAGCCAGGACATGGAAACAACCTAGATGTCCATCAGCAGATGAATGGATAAGAAAGCCGTGGTACATATACACAATGGAGTATTAGCCACTAAAAAGAATACATTTGAATCAGTTCTAATGAGGTTCATGAAACTGGAGCCTATTATACAGAGTGAAGTAAGCCAGAAAGAGAAACACCAATACAGTATACTAACACATATATATGGAATTTAGAAAGATGGTAATGGTAATCCTCTATGCGAGACAGCAAAAGAGACACAGATATATAGAATGGACATTTAGACTCTGTGGGAGAGAGAGAGGGTGGGATGATTTGGGAGAATGGCATTTAAACATGTATACTATCAGGTAAGAAACAAATCGCCAGTCTATGTTCAATACAGGATACAGGATGCTTGGGGCTGGTGCACGAGGATGATCCAGAGAGATGATATGGGATGGGAGGTGGGAGGGGGGTTAAGGATTGGGAACTCATGTACACCCGTGGTGGATTCATGTCAATGTATGGCAAAACCAATACAGTATTGTAAAGCAAAATAAAGTAAAAATTAAAATTAAAAATAATAATTAAAAAAACAGTGCTGAGTTGGGTGCCTAGCACATAATAAATATTTAGAAATTATAATATATTGATATATAATAAAATAGTCATATAGTGTTAACATATATTTAATAAATAATAAAAGCAGCATCTATTATAATTTTGTACTAAAAATGTCTAAGGGAAACACTTTCAGAAAACAGTTCCATGGAAAGGGCAATGATTTTATTTTGCATTTCAATGTTATTTTCAATGTTATAGTAAAACAGATTTTATTGAATTGAGATAGACATTTCACCCTTAAAGAACACATGATAGTTTTTCTATGAGGTTGAATAACATAGACTCACCCAGGAAATAGAAAATGAATTAAATTCTATTTTTTAGAGTGATAAACATACAAATGTTATCTATCTTGGCTTTGTATAGCTAGCAGTTTTGTGCTTTTAAGAAAATATTGGTTTGACCCATTACTATGAGTCTATATTAATATTAATTACATGCACATATATGTATATAGTTAGTTAAGTCATTCAGTTGTTTCCAACTCTTTGCGACACCATGGACTGTAGCCCACCAGGCTCCTCCATCCATGGGATTCTCCAGGCAAGAATACTGGAGTGGGTTGCCATTTCCTTCTCCAGGGGATATGTATTTATACAAAAATATGTTGTTTTTCAATGTACATATCTATTTAAAGCTAAAAAGGTACTCAGGGTTTAAGGGCACCTTAACTTTAAAAAATAAGATTTTAAAATTATTATGATTATAGGAAGATGGAAAATTTATTTGGTAACTTGTTAGCAATGCAGGGGTACTCTAATAAATCAATATGTGAAAGAAAGTAATTTTCCATGGCAAGGATTTTAAGTCCATTGAAAATATGATCTTAAATAAAAATTGGCAATTTTCTTAAAGGACAGGAAAACATATAGGAAGGAAAAACATAATCTTCCCAGATGGTTTTTACAATATAAAAATGACATCTTCAAATATGGCAAATCACCCCTTAGACACACACATGTAGAGAAACATCAATGTTTTTATCTATAAAATTTGAAATTGGTATATTCATAGATGGAACAATTTTTATCTGTACAAAATTAAGCAAATAAATCTCAATAAAATATAATTGTAATATGAATATGCAAGATTTAGTTGTATATATTAAATCTTTAGTCTCTTAGCCCATTAAAATAATATTTTTATAATTTAGCCCTTTGAAAGACCAATGCTAGCAAGATAATGGTGTTAAAACATCTTTAATAAGATGTTAACTAAGGAGTACATAAAGCATCTTCACAGTTCTCTTGTGTGGTAGTATTTTGATATACAAACTTGCAATGTGTCTGTGCTGGTTTATATTATAGTATATAAGTCATAAACATAATTAGTTTTTTAAATACTACTAATACTTTAATGAGTGTACAATAATCCATCATATATGATTGGTTTTATCAAAAGTAGTATAAATAATACTATTGAAAGTGGTATAGATATTCATTCATTTCTTATTTTCTCCTCATAGGAATGATTCCTATAAATGGGAGAAGTACTGTGTCATAGAATAAAAATTTTTGGATGCCTCATCTGTATTGCTAAATTTCTTTTTAGAAAGGATGTACCAATGTAGATGTCCAAATATAAAAGTAAATATTCTTGTAGCACAGGGACATCAAACAATGTATATGAAAGGTATCATGTGCATATCTCTGAGCATTGAACAAATGAAAACAAGCAAGAATTTCATCTGTGAATTATCCTGCTTTCATTGCTGTTTTTTTTTTATTATACTAGTTTTGTTTTTGATTTATTATTGTATTTTTAATGTCTAAACTTTGCTATAACCTGCTTAAAAATAGAGAATGCTTTTCAGATATATAACTTAAAAGGGAATTAAACAAAATTTAACAATACATAATAAAGAAAATGACTTCTTAAAAATGATTATGATTCAGTTCTTTGTTTTATCAATAAAGTCTTAGGAGTTATTATGGAAAATTATTGCCTTCAAAATAGCAATAACAATGAAAATAAATAGATATATGTGGTAATAAATGAGCAGAAAATATGATTCATGTTAAAAATTGGAAAAGTAATGACAATTACTTTTTAATATTTTGAGAAAATTTAAACATAAAAAAATAACAGATTTTCTTAATCCTCAATGTCTAGACTTAACAATTGCACCTTGCTAAACACCTTAATTTTTTTCTGATGATCCCGGTTAAATTGAAAGTTAGTAGATGTATAAAAACAAAGAGACAAACAGAAACAGAGAAATGATAACTTTAATTGTAAGAATTATAATGAGTATTATCCCAACTGTGATAGCCAAACAGTAACACATTTGAAAGGAATTAAGCAATATACTTTACATAAGTAATAGGCAACAATTGAAATTAAAAGACTTTATAGATAAAACATAATGTAGGAAAGGTTCACTTAGCAGAGGAAACAAAGACTAGATAAAAGGTGATAGTGGAGGAAATTTACAAGGAAACATTTAAAAAGTACATTATTTCATCAGGCATCAATGTCTAGATTGATTGTTTAGCCAAACATAGGCTCATTTGCACTTAAACTCAAAAATAAACTTTATAACAGAAAATCTACCTTCAGGGTAAAATGAAGCCTGAACAGCAAGAATACTTTGTAATGCATGGAAATTACATATGTGGAAAATGGATTAAAATTCATTTTAAAAATGCCATCTGTCCATTTCTTTTAATTGGTGTATGTATGAAAAGCAGAACATTTTGTCTTCATGCTAATAGGTGCACAATTCAAAAAATATTTTGCATGTGACAGTCGCTGACAAGAAACTGCTATTTTGAGTAAACTGTAGCACGTGTCTTTCAAATGCTAAACTGTTAAAATGTGGCTCCATTAGCTTAATATTTTGGGCAAAAAGTTTTTATCAGTCTTAAAAAGGGAAAATAAAAGATTTCTGTCCAACAGTATAGCTAAAAGATTTTCTGATAAAGAAACACATTTATCTTTATTTTATTGATTATTTTAAAGAAAGTAGCCCACGTTATGACATTTTACCACTAAGGAGTTTACCATGCATCTCTAAAAAAGGAGAAACATTTTCTAATACAAAAAAAATACAAATAATACAGTTTATATTGTTTTCCTCAATTATCCCTTAAATATCTTTTAAATCATTAACTTCAGTGTTGATATTTTGACTATTACAACATTTATTTAGAAATGGATTGGACTTCACTGAAACACATTTCAGATCTATGACTAGTGGATAGAAGTTACAGTCATATAGTCACATTTCTGCCTATTTTGAAGAATTTTCCATCATTACAATGACCTGCCTAGTGAAATAGTACGTTTCTATGTGCTGTTGCTGTGCTTAGTTGCTCAGTTATGTCCAGCTCTTTCCTACTCCATGGACGGTAGCCTGTCAGTCTCTGCTATCCACGGGGATTCTCCAGGCAAGAATACTGGAACGGATTGCCATGCCTTCCTTCTGGGGATCTTCCCAGTCTAACAAGGCAAAGTCATGCTCTTTGCAGTTTAATAATACTTTAACAGATATACCATGGAGCATAAAAATACAAAACACAATAAAGAGATATATCACTTAGATGAACATTCAAAATTGAAAAAGATAAAAGAATTTTCAGAAAGAATACTCTGAAGGAGATAATTAGAATAAATCATTGAAAAAAATGAATAAACGAAGACATAGAAATATTTTTCCCATCAAAACAGAGACATGGTGGTTTAGTTGCTAAGTCATGTCTGATTCTTGTGACCCCATGGACTGTAGATTGCCATTTCCTTCTCCAGGGGATCTTCCCCACCTAGGGATTGAACCCAGGTCTCCTGCATTGCAGGCAGACACTTTATAGGCTGAGCTACATATACAAAGCACCAGAGAGATGTGAGACCATTAAAGTGGTATGTATAACTGGGATCCTTGAAGGAGAAATAAAGGAGAAGAGAGGTGGAAGTAAAAAGGACAAAAAAAAAAAAAAAAAAAAAAAGAGAGAGAGAGAAAGAAAAGAAAAAATAGATCATTGTGAATTTAGTACATTCTAAATTTCAATGTATATCAGATCTACTCCCTTGAATCTATTTCTCACATCCACTGTATAATCATAAGGGATTTGATTTAGGTCATACCTGAATGATCTAGGGGTTTTCCCTATTTACTTGAATTTAATTCTGAATTTGGCAATGAGAAGTTCATGATCTGAGCCATAGGCAGCTCACAGTCTTGTTTTTTGCTGACTGTATAGGGCTTCTACATCTTTGGTTGCAAAGAGCATAATCGATCTGATTTCAATATTGACCATCTGGTGATGTCCATGTATTGAGTCTACTCTTGTGTTTTTGGAAGAGGGTATTTGTTCATTCTGTACCCTAAGGCCAAATTTGCTTGCTACTGCAGGTATCTTTTGACTTTCTACTTTTGCATTCCAGTCCCCTATAATGAAAAGGACATCTTTTTTGGGTGTAAGTTATAGAAGGTCTTGTAGGTCCTCATAGAACCATGCAACTTCAGCTTCTTTAGCATTATTGTTCAAGTCATAGACTTGGATTACTCTGATATCAAATGGTTCTCTGTACTGACAAATAGATTCAAAGGATTAGATTTGGTAGACAGGGTACCTGAAGAACTGTGGACGGAGGTTTGTGACATTGTACATGAAGCAGAGATTAAACATATTCCCAAGAAAAAGAAATGCAAAAAAACAAAATGCCTGTCTGAGGAGGCCTGATGAATAGCTGTGAAAAGAAGACAAGTGAAAGGCAGCACAGAAAATGAAAGATACACCCATTTGAATGCAGAGTTCCACAGAATATCAGGGAGAGACAAGAAAGCCTTCCTCAATGATCAGTGCAGAGAAATAGAGGAAAACAATAGAATGGGAAAGACTAGAGATCTCTTCAATAAACTAGAGATAACAAAGTAAAATTACATGCAAAGATGGGCACAATAAAGGTCAGAAATGGTATGGACCTTACAGAAACAGAGATATTAAGAAGAGGTGGCAGGAATACATAGAAGAACTATACAAAAAAGATCTTCATGACCCAGATAATCAAGATGGTGTGATCACTTAAATAGATCCAGGCATCCTGGAATGTAGTCAAGCGGGCCTTAGGAAGCATCATATGAACAAAGCTAGTGGTAGTGATGGAATTCCAGTTCAGTTCAGTCGCTCAGTTGTATCCGACTCTTTGCGACCCCATGAATCGCAGCATGCCAGGCCTCCCTGTCCATCACCAACTCCTAGAGTTCACTCAAACTCACGTCCATCGAGTCCCTGATGCCATCCAGCCATCTCATCCTCGGTCATCCCCTTCTCCTCCTGCCTGCAATCCCTCCCAGCAGCAGAGTCTTTTCCAATGAGTCAACTCTTCCCATGAGGTGGACAAAGTACTGGAGTTTCAGCTTTAGCATCATTCCTTCCAAAGAAATCCCACAGTTGATCTCCTTCAGAATGGACTGGTTGGATACCCTTGCAGTCCAAGGAACTCTCAAGAGTCTTCTCCAACACCATGGTTCAAAAGCATCAATTCTTCGGCACTCAGCCTTCTTCACAGTCCAGCTCTCACATCCATACATGACCACAGGAAAAACCATAGCCTTGACTAGACGGAACTTGGTTGGCAAAGTAATGTCTCTGCTTTTGAGTATACTATCCAGGTTGGCCATAACTTTTCTTTCAAGGAGTAAGCATCTTTTAATTTCATGGCTGCAGTCACCATCTGCAGTGATTTTGGAGCCCAAAAATAAAGTCTGACACTGTTTCTACTGATTCTCTATCTATTTCCCATCAAGTGATGGGACCGGATGCCATGATCTTTGTTTTCTGAATGTTGAGCTTTAAGCCAACTTTTTCACTCTCCTCTTTCACTTTCATCAAGAGGCTTTTTAGTTCCTCTTCACTTTCTGCCATAAGGGTGGTGTCATCTGAATATCTGAGGTTATTGATATTTCTCCCAGCAATCTTGATTCCAGCTTGTGTTTCTTCCAGTCCAGCATTTCTCATGATGTACTCTGCATATAAGTTAAATAAGCAGGGTGACAATCTACAGCCTTGACAGACTCCTTCTCCTATTTGGAACCAGTCTGTTGTTCCATGTCCAGTTCTAACTGTTGTTTCCTGACCTGCATACAGATTTCTCATGAGGCAGGTCAGGTGGTCTGGTATTCCCATCTCTTTCAGAATTTTCCACAGTTTATTGTGATCCACACAGTCAAAGGCTTTGGCATAGTCAATAAAGCAGAAATAGATGTTTTTCTGGAACTCTCTTGCTTTTTCCATGATCCAACGGATGTTGGCAATTTGATCTCTCATTCCTCTGCCTTTTCTAAAACCAGCTTGAACATCAGGGAGTTCATGGATCACGTATTGCTGAAGCCTGGCTTGGAGAATTTTGAGCATTACTTTACTAGCATGTGAGATGAGTGCAATTATGTGGTAGTTTGAGCATTCTTTGGCATTGCCTTTCTTTGGAATTGAAATGAAACTGACCTTTTCCAGTTCTATGGCCGCTGCTGAGTTTTCCAAACTTGCTGGCATATTGAGTGCAGCACTTTCACAGCATCATCTCTCAGGATTTGAAATAGCTCAACTGGAATTCCATCACCTCCACTAGCTTTGTTCATAGTGATGCTTTCTAAGGCCCACTTGACTTCACATTCCAAGATGTCTGACTCTAGATTAGTGATCACATCATCATGATTATCTGGGTCGTGAAGATCTTTTTTGTACAGTTCTTCCGTGTATTCTTGCCATCTCTTCTTAATATCTTCTGCTTCTGTTAGGTCCAGACCATTTCTGTCCTTTATCGAGCCCATCCTTGCATGAAATGTTCCCTTGGTATCTCTAATTTTCTTGAAGAGGTCTCTAGTCTTTCCCATTCTGTTGTTTTCCTCTATTTCTTTGCATCGATTGCTGAAGGAGGCTTTCTTATCTCTTCTTGCTATTCTTTGATACTCTTCATTCAGATGCTTATACCTTTCCTTTTCTCCTTTGCTTTTCACCTCTCTTCTTTTCACAGCTATTTGTAAGGCCTCCCCAGACAGCCATTTTGCTTTCCTTTTCCATGGGAATGGTCTTGATCCCTGTCTCCTGTACAATGTCACAAACCTCATTCCATAGTTCATCAGGCACTCTATCTATCAGATCTAGGCCCTTAAATCTATTTCTCACTTCCACTGTATAATCATAAGGGATTTGATTTAGGTCATACCTGAATGGTTTAGCAGTTTTCCCTACTTTCTTCAATTTCAGTCTGTATTTGGTAAGAAGGAGTTCATGATCTGAGCCACAGTCAGCTCCTGGTCTTGTTTTTGTTGACTGTATAGAGCTTCTCTATCTTTGCCTGCAGAGAATATAATCAATCTGATTTCGGTGTTGACCATCTGGTGATGTCCATGTGTAGAATCTTCTCTTGTGTTGTTGGAAGAGGGTGTTTGCTATGACCCGTGCATTTTCTTGGCAAAACTCTATTAGTCTTTGCGATGCTTCATTCCGCATTTCAAGGCCAAATTTGCCTGTTACTCCAGGTGTTTCTTGACTTCCTACTTTTGCATTCCAGTCCCCTATAATGAAAAGGACATCTTTTTGGGTGTTAGTTCTAAAGGTCTTGTAGGTCTTCATAAAACCGTTCAACTTCAGTTTCTTCAGTGTTACTGGTTGGGGCATAGACTTGGATAACTGTGAAATTGACTGGTTTGCCTTGGAAACGAACAAGATCATTCTGTCGTTTTTGAGATTGCATCCAAGTACTGTATTTTGGACTATTTTGATGACCATGATGGCTACTCCATTTCTTCTGAGGGATTCCTGCCCACAGTAGTAGATATAATGGTCATCTGAGTTAAATTCACCCGTTCCAGTCCATTTTAGTTCGCTGATTCCTAGAATGTTGATGTTCACCCTTGCCATCCCTTGTTTGACCACTTCCAATTTGCCTTGATTCATGGACCTGACATTCCAGGTTCCTATGCAATATTGCTATTTACAGCATCGGATCTTGCTTCTATCACCAGTCACATCCACAGCTGGGTATTGTTTTTGCTTTGGCTCCATCCCTTCATTCTTTCTGGAGTTATTTCTCCAGTGATCTCCAGTAGCATATTCGGCACCTAATGACCTGGGAGTTCCTCTTTTGGTATCCTATCATTTTGCCTTTTCATACTGTTCATGGGGTTATCAAGGCAGGAATACTGAAGTGGCTTGCCATTCCCTTCTACAGTGGACCACATTCTGTCAGAGCTGTTTCAAATCCTAAAAGATAATGCTGTAAAAGCACTGCTCTCAATATGCCAGCAAATTTCTAAAACTCAGCAGTGGCCACAGGACTGGAAAAGTTCAGTTTTCATTCCGATCTTAAAGAAAGCCAATGCCAAGGATGCTCAAACTACCACACAATTGCACTCATCTTACATGCTAGCAAAGTAGTGCTCAAAATTCTCCAAGCCAGGCTTCAACAGTGTGTTAACCTTGAACTTTAGATGTTCAAGCCAGATTTAGAAAAGGTAAAGAAACCAGAGATAAAATTGCCATCATCCATTGGTTCATCAAAGAGGCAAGAGAGTTCCAGCAAAACATCTACTTCTGCTTTATTGACTATGCCAAACCCTTTGATTATGTGGATCACAAAAAAAAAAAAAAAAAAGTGAGAAATTCTTGAAGAGATGTAATACAATACCTCCTGACCTTTCTCTTGAGAAATTTGTATGCCGGTCAGGAAGCAACAGTTAGAACTGAACATGGAACAACAAACTGGTTTCAAATAGGGAAAGGAGTATGTCAAGCTGTTTATTGTCACCCTGCTTAAAAATAACTTATATGCAGAGTTCATCGTGCAAAATGTGAGGCTGGACGATGCACAAGCTGGAATCAAGATTGCTGGGAGAAATATCAATAACCTCAGATATGTAGATGATCCCACCCTAAGGGCAGAAAGTGAAGAAGAACTAAACAGCTTTTTGTTGAAAATGAAAGAGGAGAGTGAAAAGTTGGCTTAAAGTTCAAAATTCAGAAAACTAAGATTATGCCATCCAGTCCCATCACTTCATGGCAAATAGAGAGGAAAACAATGGAAACAGTGACAGGCTGTATTTTCTTGGGCTCCAAAGTCACTGCAGATGGTGATTGCAGCCATGAAATTAAAAGACGCTTGCTCCTTGGAAGAAATGTTATCACCAACCTAGACAGCATATTAAAAATCAAAGATATTACTTTGCCAACAAAGGTCCATCAAGTCAAGGCTATGGTTTTTCCAGTAGTCATGTATGGATAAGAGAGTTGGACTTTAAAAAAAACTGAGCACCAAAATTGATGCTTTTGAACTGTAGAGGTGGAGAAGACTCTTGAGAGTCCCTTGGTATGCAAGGAGATCAAATCAGTCCATCCTAAATGTAGTCAACCCTGAATATTCATTGCAAGGACTGATGCAGATGCTGAAGCTCCAATATTTTGACTACCTGATGCGAAGAACTGACTTATTTGAAAAGACTCTGATGCTGGGAAAGATTGAAGGCAGGAGGAGACAGATGATGAGATTGCTGGATGGCATCACCGACTCAAAGGACATGAGTTTGAGTAATCTGCAGGTGTTGTTGATAGTCAGGGAGGCCTGGCATGCTGCAGTCCATGGGATCACAAAGAGTCGGATACAACTGAGCAACTGAACTGAACTAACTGAAATTTCAATGTATTCAAATCCTACAATCAAGAAAAAACTATACAACATATGTTAATCATATTGCTCAAAACAAACAAACAAACAAACAAAAAACAGATATTGTTTGCCAAGGAAGAAATATAGGAAAGGTATATTTCTCATTGAAAAAAAAATGTAAGAAAAAAAACTGAAAAATTAAATACTGAAAGAAAACAAAAGCCTATCTAGTATTCTATATGTAGCAAAAAGATCTTTCCAACTTGGGTTAAGAAAATAGATTTTATGCACACAAAGGCTAATATGAATATGTATAAGTCAGGTATATATACATATGCATATACATATGAGCATAAGAAGATGTATACTATAATATGTAGGAAGTCTTTTAGTCTTGAAAAATTTCATAACAAAATAATCTAGATTAATACAAAAGAAGGAAGAAAATAGGCAATAATAATTAAACAGTTTAAAATGTTTTAAATTTCATTAAATATTATTGATAGCTTGAATGAAAATAATAATGTACTCTAAGCCTATAAAATAAACTTTAAGTGGATGACAACAATAGCTCAAAAATTAACTGATAAAAGTATACTAATGCAAATACACTATTGTCACACAACCTATAGCATGAAATAATACACTATGAATGAAAACTAAGGTAAGTTACTGCTATACACTATATACTACAAGCCATAAAACAATCATTAAAATAAGCAAATAGCTAATAAACAGAATGAAGTGAAGTGAAGTGAAGTCGCTCAGTTGTGTCCAACTCTTTACGACTCCATGGACTGTAGCCAACCAGGCTCCTCTGTCCATGGGATTTTCCAGGCAAGAGTACTGGAGTGGGTTGCCATTTCCTTCTCTAGGATATCTTCCTGACCCAGGAATCAAACCCAGGTCTCCTGCAGGGTAGGCAGATGCTTTACCATCTGAGCCACCAGGGAAATCAATAAACAGAATAAGATGTTACTAATTTTACATTAACTTTGCATAAATAATACTAAATTAGGCAGAAAACAGGTATTAGAAAAAGATGCCTGATAGAAAACAAAGATAAAATGATATAACAAAGACAAAGTGAAACAATAAAATCTAATCACATTCAATATAACAGTCTAAATCTCCAATCAAATGCCAGAGAATGCCAGATTTGTTTCTTTCAGAAAGGAATATACAACTATACACTATCCAAGCAAACACACAAATAAGTTGAAAAAAAGAATGGTAAAAGAAATTTATTAATCAAAAGAAAGCTAGAACATCTATTAATAACATAATCAATTTCTGAGAAAAGAATAATACCACAAATAATGAAAGTCATTTAATAAGGATAGAGGGATCAAATTATTTATAATACAACTAACATAGTGCAAATAATCCTAAATATTTATCTACCTAAGTATATTTTCAAAATACATGAAGCAAAATTAATAAACTGACAAGGAGAAATAGACAAATTCACACTACAGTTGAATATTTCAGTAGCCTTCTCTTAGTTAACTAAAGAAGCAGAGTGTAGTAAATCAATGAGATTATAGAAGAGAGTGTTGAATAACATTATTAAACTGACCTAAATGACATTAATAGAACACTATATTCAGCAACACCACAATACAGATTCTTTGAAAAAAGCACAATATTCTTTACTAAAAAGAAGTTATATTAAATTTAAGGCATTCAACTAATAAAGAATGTTCTTGGCACAATGATATTAGACATCAATAACAGACATACTTTTTCTTGAATTTGACCATATATTTGGAAACTAAGTAATGTAATTCAAAATTGCACATGAGTCAAAGTAGAAAACTTAAAAAAAAGAAAAGAAAAGGAAAACCATGAAATTAAGGATACCACAATAGGACATGCCTTTAGAACATTATATATAAAATATGTGTAACACAAAATAACTATGAAAAGAATAAAGGCTTCCAATCAATGAATTCTACTCTGAGAATTTGAATAAATAGGACAAATTTAAAGAAATTATAAGAAAGAAAGTATCAGAGTCAAAAATCAGTGACATAGAGCACAGAGTATTTTTTTTTTAAATCAAGACCTATTTTGTTGAACATATCAATAAAACTCATATATCCACAGAATATTAAAGGGGAAAATAAAAGATACACCAAACTGTAAGGAATAAAGCAAGTTATATCACTGAGACATATATAGATATTAAAAGGATAGTAAAGGCATATTATACATAAACTCATGCCAATAAACTGACAGATTAAATGTACAAGTGTCTTGAAAGAAACAAATTGACAACAATTATTCAAGAACAATTGTCCTGAATAGTCAAAAATTGGTACAAAACCATTTGAGTATGCAGATAAAGTCACTCTCATATATAAAATTCCAAATATACAAATGTTTAAAGAAAATTATAAAAATGCTACAAAAACTTATCCAGAATCTAAAAGATAATTTCCAATTAATTTATCATTATCATGATACCAAAACCATATAGACAGTACAAGAAAATTTCAGAGAAGTGATTTTTATAAATAAATTAGCAAATTGCATCCAAGAAAGCACTAAAGTATTCAGACACCATGACCAAACGGGATTTATCCCATTTATACAAGAGTTTAAAAAAATCTAAGATTAATATAATACAGTATAACAACAGACTGAAAAAGAAAGTACACAGTAATATATCAACAGATGCAAAAAACTGATTTTAAGAAGTCCAACAACTATTTATAATAAAAACTCTTAGAAAACTAGAAATAGAGAGGAACTTTTGCAACTTGTTAAAGAGTAAGAAAACTCTGCAGTTAACATTACACATAAAGGTGAAAAACTGTGTCATATCCACTAAAACCATGTACAAGGTGAGGATGTCACCTCTTACCACTCCTTTTCAATATCATAGTTGAACTCCTTACTATTATAATAAGGCCATAAAAGGAAATAAAATGTATAGAGCTTGGATCAAGGCTATGGTTTTTCCAGTGGTCATGTATGGATGTGAGAGTTGGACTGTGAAGAAAGCTGAGTGACAAAGAATCGATGCTTTTGAACTGTGGTGTTGGAGAAGACTCCTGAGAATCCCTTGGACTACAAGGAGATCCAACCAGTCCATTCTAAAAGAGATCAGTCCTGGGTGTTCATTGGAAGGACTGATGCTAAATCTGAAACTCCAACACTTTGACCACCTTATGTGAAGAGTTGACTCATTGGAAAAGACCCTGATACTGGGAGGGATTGGGGGCAGGAGGAGAAAGGGACGACAGAGGATGAGATGGCTGTATGGCATCACCGACTCAATGTGCATGAGTTTGGGTGAACTCCTGGAGTTGGTGATGGACAAGGAGGCCTGGCATGCTGCGATTCTTGGGGTTGCAAAGAGTCGGATATGACTGAGCGACTGAATTGAAACATTTTTTGATGATGACATACATCTACATACAAAATTTTAAAGAACTGACAAAACACTCAATATTTTTACAATATTTAAATCTCCCCAAATTGTGATTAGATTTAATGCAATTCTATTTAAAATCCAAGTCAGCATATATTTAAAGAAATTGACAGTTATTATAAAATTAATAAGAAAATTCAAGTGATCAAGCATAGCTTAAAAAACTTTAAGAGAGGATGACTATTTTGGAGTCCTAACTACCTGAATTAAAGATCTATTATAAAGCTACAGTAGTTCACCGAGTATGGTATAAAGATAAGCAAACAGAACAATGAAACAGAATTAAGTGTCCAGAAATTGTCCCAAACATATGGGAAACTGATATCTGAGAGAGGTGCAAAGGCAATTCAGAAAAGAAATGTCAATCTTCAACAAATTGCCTGATAGTTTGGACAACCATATGAAGAGAAGAAAACTTGTATCTATACTTAACAAAAAAATTAACTCAAAATAGTATTGACACAATTTTTTAAAATTCTGCCCTTAAAAGCATTATTCACAAATGAACCAATTATTGAACTGGACCTCAAATTAAAGCCTTCTGCTATGTAAAAGACACTGATAAGACTACATAAAGGTAAACCACACACTGAGAGAAAATATTTGGAAAGTATATATCTGAAGATCTTCTATTCAAAATATTAAAATGTACTTTGAATGTAAGAGAAAGGCACTATTAAAAAAAAATGGTCAAAATGGTATACCAGTCATTTTACTACAGAAGATTGGCACACTGAAGTAGGTGGAAAGATGCTCAATACCAATAGAGAAATGAAAAATATAATTTATAATGTGATACTGCTACACATTATAGAATGTCAAAAATTTAAGATTATACCCACTATCAGGCATAACATGGAGAAACTGGAATTATAGTGAAGAGTGGCAAAAATGTAAAATGATGCAACAAATTTCCAAAAATGTTTAGTAGTGTCTTAAAAGTTAAATACTTACCTATCACATGATTCAAAACCTCCACTCCTAGATATTATTAACTGAAAATGAAGGCATATGTCTATACAAAGTCTTGAACATGAATGTTCATAGCAGTGCCTTCATAAAATATGAAAAATAAGCACACACACACAAAAATGTCTTTCATCAAGTAAATGAATAAACAAAATGTGGTGAACCAATAGAATGTGCTATTTCTCAAAAATAAAGTCATGACCACATAGACCACAGCCTTGTCTAACTCAATGAAACTATGAGCCATGCCACATAGGACAAAAGGGTCATCATGGAGAGTTCTGACAAAAAGTGGTCCACTGGAGGAGAGAATGCCAAACCATGTCACTATTCTTGCCTTGAGAATGCCATGAAACAGTATGAAAGGGCAAAAAGATAGAACACTGAAAGATGAACTCCCCAGGTTGGTAGGTGCCCAATATGCTACTGGAGACCACTGGAGAAACAACTCCAGAAAGAATGAAGAGATGGAGCCAAAGCAACACCACCACCCAGTTGTGGATATTTGACTGGTGATGGAAGTCTGATACTGTATAGAGCAATATTGCATAGGAACCTGGAATGTTAGGTCCATGATTCAAGGCAAATTGCAAGTGGTCAAATAGGAGATGGCAAGAGTGAACATCAACATTTTCAGAATCAGCAAACTAAAATGGACTGGAATGGGTGAATTTAACTCAGATGATGCCTACTGCTGTGGGCAAGAATCCCTTAGAGGAAATGGAGTAGGCATCGTAGTCAACAAGAGAGTCTGAAATGCACTACTTGGATTCAATCTCAAAAATGACAGAATGATCTCCATTCATTTCCAATGCAAACCACTCAATATCACAGTAATGCAACTCTATGCCCTGACCAATAATGATGAAGAAGCTGACGTTGCATGGTTCTATGAAGACCTACAAGACCTTTTAGAACTAACACTCAAAAAGATATCTGTTTCATTATAGGGGACTGTAATTCCAACAACACAAGAGAAGACTCTACAAGTGGATATCACCAGATGGTCAATACCGAAATCAGATTAATTATATCCTTTACAGTCAAAGTGGAGAAACTCTATACAGTCAGCAAAAACAAGATCAGGAGCTGATTGTGGCTCAGATCATGAACTCCTTATTGCCAAATTCAGACTTAAATTGAAGAAAGTAGGAAAAACCATTAGACCATTAAGGTATGACCTAAATCAAACCCCTTACGATTGTACAGTGGAAGTGACAAATGGATTGAAGGGATTAGATCTGATAGAGTGTATGAAGAACTATGGATGGAGGTTGTGACATTGCACAGGAGACAGAGATTAAGACTATCCCCAAGGAAAAATAATGCAAAAAGGAAAAATGGCTGCCTAAGAAGGCATTTCAAATAGCTGCTTAAAAAAGAGAAGCAAAAGGCAGAGAAGAAAACGAAAGATAAACTTTTAAATGCAGAGTTCCAAAGAATAGCAAGAAGAGATAAGAAAGACTTCCTCAGTGATTAGTGCAAAGAAATAGAGGAAAACAATAGAATGGGAAAAACTTGAGATCTCTTCCAGAAAATTAGAGATACCAAGGGAATATTTCATTCAAAGATGGGCACAATAAAGAACAGAAAGTTATGGACCTAACAGAAGCAGACGATATTAAGAAGAGGTGGCAAGAATACACAGAAGAACTGTACAAAAAAGATCTTCATGATCCAGATCACCACAATAGTGTGATCACTTTCCTAGAGCCAGATATACTGAAATGTGAAGTCAAGTGGGTCTTAGGAACATCACTACAAATAACACTAGTGGAGGTGATGGCATTCCAGTTGAGTTATTTCAAATCCTAAAAGATGATGCTGTGAAAGTGCTGCACTCAATATTTCAGCAAATTTGGAAAACTCAGCAGTGGCCACAGAACTGGAAAAGGTCAGTTTTCATTTCAATCCTAAAGAAAGGCAATGCCAAAGAATGCTCAAACTACCACACAATTGCACTCATTTCGAATGCTAGTAAAGTAATGCTCAAAATTCTCCAAGCCAGGCTTCAACAGTGTGTGAACTGTGAACCTCCAGATGTTCAAACTGGATTTAGAAAAGGCAGAGGAACCAGAGATCAAATTGCCAACATCTGTTGAATCATTGAAAAAGCAAGTGTTCCAGAAAAACAACTACTTCTGCTTTTTTGACTACACCAAAGCCTTTGACTATGTATATCACAACAAATTGTGGAAAATTCTTAAAGAGATGGGAATACTGGACCACCTGACCTGCCTAGTGAGAAACCTATATGCAGGTCAGGAAGCAACAGTTAGAACTGTACATTGAACAACAGACTGGTTCCAAATTGGAAAGAAATACATTAAGGCTGTTTTTCGACACCCTGCTTATTTAACTTATATGCAGAGTAGTACATCATGAGAAATGCTGGACTGTCTGAAGCACAAGCTGGAATGAAGATTGCTGGGAGAAATATCAGTAACCTCAGATATGCAGATTACATACAGTGGAAGTGACAAATAGATTCAAGAGATTATATCTGATAGAGTGACTGAAGAACTATGGATGGACGTTTGTGACATTGTACATTGTATATTGACACCACACTTAGCACAGAAAGTGAAGCACTAAAGAGCCTCTTAATGAAAATTAAAGAAGAGAGTTAAAAAGTTCGCTTAAAGCTCAACATTCAGAAAACGAAGATCATGGCATCTAGTCCCATCACTTCATGGCAAATAAATGAGGAAACAATGGAATCAGTAAAAGACTGTTTTTCCAGTAGTCATATATGAATGTAAGAGTTGGACTATAAAGAAAGCTGAACACCGAAGAATTGATGCTTTTGAACTGTGTTGTTGAAGAAGACTCTTGAGAGTCCCTCGGACTGCAAGGAGATCAAACCAGTCCCAAAGGAAATCCGTCCCAATTATTCATTGGAAGGACTGATGCTGAAGCTCAAATACTTTGGCCACCTTTTGCGAAGAAGTGAGTCATTTGAAAAGACCCTGATACTGGGAAAGATTGAAAGCAGAGAGAGAAGGGGACGACAGAGGATGAGATGGTTGGATGGCATCACTGACTCAATGGACATGAGTTTGAGTAAACTCAAGTTGGTGAGGGAACAGGAGGCCTCACATGTTGTAGTCCAGGGGGTGAGTGACTGAAATGAACTGAAACTCATGAATCATAATAAATGCTGCAACTTGGAAGAATTTTAAAATAATTTTGTTAATGAAAGAGAAACAAAAGACAGTACATAGTTTTATTCCATTTACATTAACTTCTAATGTATACTTTTATAAATCCTGTCAAAATAATTTTATAAACCTTATCAGTTTTGCCTATAGAGTACTGAACTATAGCCTCAGGTGCTCTTAAGTGCTAGGAAGGAATAGAATCAGCTGGTGGAGAATTGCTACTATCTGAAAGTTTCTCAGAAGTCAATTTAGAATTCAATTTTTACTTTGGTTTCTATCACCACCACAGAAGAAAAGAAATAGCTTTCACTTTTGAATCACCACTGCTTCCATGACTTTCAAACCTTATCCAACCACAAAGATTTGGCAAGTTGTAATCCAAATAAGCAATAAAACAGAACAAGTTTCAGCACTTAGTTCAGTTCAGTCGCTCAGTCATGTCCGACTCTTTGCGACCCCATGAATCGCAGCACGCCAGGCCTCCCTGTCCATCACCAGCACTTAAGGGTACATTTAACAGTGTAGAAGCCTAAACTAAGCTTATTGGGTTGGAGTGGTGCATCGTCACCATGATTTTGTTAATTGAAACCCAGCACCAAAAAAATACAGGAGGGAAATTTAGAATATATTTAGACATCATTTAAATATCTCTAAGAGTCCTGGGGAAAGAGAGAGAGAGATAAGAAAATAATCTAATTCAGCCATAAATTACTCTGTTTTCAAAAACATATTTTTAAAGAAGTCAGTGAAATAATACAGGCCAATCATTGAGGAAATGGTAATGGAATTACTTAAAATAAAAGTAGAATTATATCTATTGTTGAAAGTGGGTGATGCAAATAATTTTTAAAACTAATATTCACATTAAATAGTTTTTTAAACAATTTAACTGGTAATTAAGAGTGGGGTTTTCCTTGTGGTTCAGTGGTAGAGAACCTGCCTGCCAATGTAGGAGACACAGATTTGATCCCTGTGTTGGGAGCTCCCTTGGAGAAGGAAATGACAACCCATTCCAATGTTGCCTGGCAAATCCCATGGACAGTGGAGCCTGGCAGGCTGTAGTCTATGGGATCACAAGAGTTGGATGTGACTTAGGAACAAACCAACAGCACAACAACAGATTGAGAGTTAAGTGAAGGAATTAGCCATGCTTTGGGAGTGAAGTTTTAGACAAAATCAGTCAGAAGAAACAGGTCATCATACACACTGAATTCAGAAAGTAGATTTTGAGCCAACCCTTTTTGAAGATACTTGCTTAAAATATCCATGCATGTCTAGAAAAAGAATAACTGAGAAAAGATATATTTTTGAAATCCAATATGAACATCTCAGCTGAAGTATTAATATACAAAAACAAACACAAGAGGCCTGGGGATCAGGTTTAAAAAAAATTAAGGTGTATAATAATGTTCTATTACTGAGTAACAAATTACCACTAAATTAGCGGCTTAAAGTAACACCCGTTTAGTAACTCAGTTTGTATGTCAGAAATCCAGGTGGGCTTGAGCGTTTTCTACTTAGAATCTCATAAGACCAAAAGCAGGGTCTCAACCAGGCTGGATTCTTTTCTGGAGTATCCAGAGAACTTGCTTGCAAACTTATTCCAGTTATTGGTAAGATCCAGTTCTTTGGGGTTTACTGAGGTCTCTATATCTTAGTTGCTTTTAACATGATGTGCGGTTAGCTTCTAAATGCTATCTGTCCCAGTTCTTTTTCATAGAACCTCCTCCATCTTTAAAGCCAAACAACAGCTTAGTGAATCATTCTTGTACCTTGACTGTATTTAACCTTTCCTTCTGCCAACAGGTGTAGGTAGTTCTCTGCTTTTAAGAGCCCTAGTGATTAGCTCAAGCCTACCAGATACTCTGCTTTTTTAAAAGGTCAACTGTGCAATGTAACATAATCATGAAAGCAGTATCTCCTCATGCTATCAGTGTCTAGGGATTAGGGTTTGGTATCTTTATAAGACATTTTACAAATAAGGTGTTCTAGAGAGGTAGGAACTGGGCTTGGAAGCTGAATTAGTATCATTCATCAATACCAACAGTCTTAACCTAGAGTACAATTTAGAATCAATCACTACTCCTGCTTGAGTTCTTTCTTAGAACAATGAAATTAGAATTTCTGAGGGTGGAGACTAGATATCAGCACAAAGCTTTCCAATCACCCTAATGTGATGATGGTATCAGCAGTTGCAGGTTAACTTACTTAGGGTGATATATGTAGCAGCAAAAACAGAAACAGTTCGAACTAACACCAGATTTTCTCAATCTCATATGACTTTAGCTGATGATTTCCTAGGGTCTCTTTCTAATTTCAAAGATCCTGAGTATTCTAATTAGGTTGAATATTTGTGTGCCCATTATGGCCCACACATGAACAGTGCACATGTGCACATAGGAATCACTCTACAGATGGACAAGTGGGTCTTGCCAAATTTTGAAAATCATTTAAAAACATTAAAAACCTGCTGAAGCATTAAATCACATTCAAAGGTGTGAATGCACAGCAGGAATATCAAGTTTCTGTGTGAGATAGTAGACCCATTAAATATATCTACAAAGCCTGTAAGCATTAGGAATATTATTTGATATTTTAGAAAGGTATATGCAAACCTTTGTAAAACTGAAAGTCTTTCTAGCTTAAATTTTTCTATAATTATATTTACATAAAGTCAGAGATTATTGTAATAACTAAATAATTCCAAATTATTCCCTAAACATAGTGAAGCTCATCTGATCATTCATAAATAATGCATATATTTCAAAATGATCATTTTCTAAGGAAACATCTGAAAGCACCACTAACAATGGCCATAACATAAAAAAATAAATATGTTGACTATATTAAAATATTTACATCCTTGTTACATTTGAGTCTGAATACATGTCCCACATTACAAATATATAACTGACCTGTTCAAACTGTGAATATTATTCTAAGCTTCTGAAAAATTAAAAGACAATTATTATGCTTAAGGACCTCAGCAATCCAATGTGGGAGGCAAAAATAGTAATGAACAATGACACTAATAGTAAGAATACTTAAGTGAGTGATATTGGTTGAAAGGTTCAAAAACATTAACTAATTGAATCCTCATACCCCTCTGTGGCATTGATGCTTTTGTTTTTCAAATCTCGTCTCATAAAAAAATGAAGCCCAGAGAGTTCCAATAACATGGCTAAGATTATACAATTTTTTTAGACACTGTGGGAGTAGGATTTTAATTCAGATGGTAAGGCTGCAAAAAGCATACTTATAGCCACTTTGCTCTACAGACTCCCAGGACTACCTCTAACAAAACTACAATTTAGAGCAAAATGCATGAAGGCTACATGGAAGTGTGAATTCGTTATTTAGATCTGAGAGGTGACATTTGAATTGAAGGTAGAATTTCATCAGTTATAAAATTTAAGGAGGGAGAGGATTCAAGACATTGGAGTATCATGAAGCCTTAATTGGTAGTTTGAAGCACTGAGACTGCATTATTATATTTCTTTTAGAAATCTCAAAGGGGTGGTCATTATCTGCTTCCTTTATTATACCATCTTGTTGTTGTCTAGTTGCTAAGTTGTGTCTGACTCTTCTGTGACCCCATGGACTATATAGCCTGCCAAGCCCCTCTGCCCATGGGATTTCCCAGGCAAGAATACTGGAGTGGGTTGCCCTTTCCTTCTCTAGGGAATTTCTCTGATCCAAAGATTAAACCTGGGTCTCCTACATTAGCAGGCAGATTCTTTACCACTGAGCCATTCTTAATATATTTTAATTTGACTTTTAACAATTCCATATAAACATTTCCTTTGCATTATCTTTCTCCATTTTATTAAAACATTGGGTAAAATTGCATAAAATTTTATTGTCCAATTACTTGACACAGAAATCATATATATTTGCATACCTATCATAAGCATACAAGGAAACTAAATGCCAGAATTTAAAAAACAGTTCAACATTTAGAGTTACTAATTATTACCTTATTTTGATTACTTCTTTTAGAATGGAAGTTTCTTGATATAATAAAGGGCATATATATATACTACAACTAACAACTACATAGTGGTAAACTATTGAACACTTCCCATTATAATTGGAAACAAAAAGTATGTTAACTTTTACCACTTCTATTCAAAATTTTACTGCAGTATCTAGTCAGCATAATGACAAAAATGCATAAGGATTCAATGAGGTATTTTCTGGCCCCTCCCATTCAAAGGATTGTGTTTTGAACTGAGCTACTGAGTCCTCTAGAACAAGATGGTACCATGCTGCAAAGTGGGGTTGGGGTGACAAGAAGTAAAACTGATATGAAATTTCTTACTATTTTCAGTGTAGTTTTTCCTTGAGTGGGTATTCACTTGACTGCTGTAGACCTTTAGTTTTTTCCAGAATTCTTATAAAATAACTTTAGTCTCTAGTTTAGTAGTTTCTGTTTATTTGTTTGGTTTCAGTTCAGTATTTCTGAACTTAGAGCTTCCTAATCCATCATTTAGCTAATCCAACGCTAGAAACCTAGAACTTCCTGATATGGTTTGTTTCTTAGCAAATTTTGAGAATTATTTAAAATAATTAATACTAATGATAGTCTACTTAATATAAATCAGGAACTACACTAACATTACCAATTTTGTTAATACTTCAACTCTCAGATGAAGAAATGGTAGAAGTGCAAATAATTAAAACAATTTTTTTTCCTAATATTAACTTTTACTGTTATTAATGTACAATACTGGGAATTTTTCTTTGTGTATATTTCATAGAATCATTTTATTAATGCCATGATTATTGAATTTTAAGTTCAGTTTCTATGATATCACTATTGTTTAATACTTTGAAATTGCTATTGTTATGTTTATCTGAGTATACTAAAAGATCCATATTTTATAGTTAATTGGCTCCAAAGTATGGATTTTTACTACACCATATTTTGGGCCAATATTTAACATAATGTTGTAGCATAATATTACTCGCTAAGATAGTAAAACAATATTAATGTGGTATGATCTGGCAGCCATGTTGATGTCAAACACTGGTAAACATAGCCCTCAATTTTTAATTTCCACTTGTATATCTTTAACAAAAATTTATGATGAAAGAAGTTACAAAAGTACATTTTTTTAGTGGGGAAGGAGCTGGAAAGGAGAAGGGTGAAAATTTATTTAGAATATTATGATTTCTACAGGTATATTTTCTGAGAACTTCCTAGCAAAATAAAGAAATATTATGATCAACATTGCCATTTTAATTTTTTCTAAGCTACATTTTTTTCCTGTAAGCAAGCTATAATTCTGTCAGGCAGAAAAGAAAATATGTTGAATACTTTTATTATATTTTGCATGACTATACCCCATGTATTTTCCAGATCTCTGTGCATTTAAAATACTAAGAAATTTTTACAAGATAAAACAGACAAATACAAACATATTTAATTCATACACTCTTGAAATGCAAATAAACTTTGGATAAATAAGCAAACTATACTACTTGCTACTAACTCATCTATTTTAACATTGTCTGAAGTTCTAAAATTGAATATTTTCTACATATTAGATGTGTAAATAGTCAAGTAAAATAAATATACAAACACAAATCTTTTAAAATCTACTCTTATATGCAATACTACACAGTTGGCATTTAAAACTAAAATGATTCAAATTAATCAAGTTGTTGCTGTTCAGTCACCCAGTCGTGTCCAACTCTTTGTGACTCCATGGACTGCAGCACATCAGGCCTCTCTGTCCATCACCGTCTCCTCAAGTTTGCTCAAGTTCATATCCAGTGCACTGGTGATGACATTCAGCCATCTCATCCTCTTATACCCTGGTCTCCTTCAGGCCTCAGTCTTTCCCTGCATCAGAGACATTTCCAATGAATCAGCAGTCGGAACTAAATAACCAAAATACTGGAGTTTCAGCTTCAGCATCAGTACTTCCATGGAGTATTTCTTGATTTACTGAGCATGGCCCTGCTGATCAGAACAAAACCCAGTTTCCCCCACAGTCAGTCTCTCCCATTAGGAAGATTCCATAAGCCTCTTATCCTTATCTCTCAGAAAGCAGACAGAATGAAAACCATAATCACAGAAAAGTAACTAAACTGATCACACAGATGGCAGCTTTGTCTAACTCAATGAAACTATGAGCCACAACATATAGGGCTGCCCAAGATGGACGGTCTGTGGTGGGGAGTTCTGACAAAATATGGTCCACATGAGAAGGGAATGGCAAATCACTTCAATATTCTTGTCTTGAGAACCCCATGAACAGTATAAAAAGGCAAAAAGATATGATACTGAAAGATGAACTCCCCAGGTCAGTAGGTACCTAATATGCTAATGGAGAAGAGTGGAGAAATAACTCCAGAAAGATTGAAGAGACAAAGCCAAAGCAAAAACAACACCCAGTTTTGGATGTGACTGGTGGTGGAAGTAAAGTTCAGTGATGTAAAGAATAATATTGCATGAGGTGAGGTGAAGTCACTCAGTTGTGTCCGACTCTTTGCGACCCCATGGACTGTAACCTACTAGGCTTCTCCGTCCATGGAATTCTCCAGGCAAGCATACTGGAGTGGATTGCCATTTCCTTCTCCAGGGGATCTTCCCGACCCAGGGATAGAAGCCGGGTCTCCCACATTGGAGGCAGACGCTTTAACCTCTGAGCCACCATAGGAAACTAGAATGAATCAAGGTAAAACAGAAGTGGTCAAATAGATGGCAAGAGTGAACATCAACATTTTCGGGATCAGCAAACTAAAATGGACTGAAATGGGTGAATTTAACTCAGATGATCATTATATCTACTACCGAGGGCAAAAATCCCTTAAGACGAAATAGTGTAGCCATCATAGTCATCAAGAGTCTGAAATGCAGTACTTGGATGTAATCTCAAGAATAACAGAATGATCTCTGTTCGTTTCCAAGGCAAACTGTTCAATATCACAGTAATCTAAGTCTATGCATGAACCTGTAATGCTGAAGAAGCTGAAGTTGAATGGTTCTCTGAGGACCTTCAAGACCTTCTAGAACCAACACTCAAAAGATGTCCTTTTCATTAGGAGATTGGAATGCAAAAGTAGGAACTCAAGAGATACCTGGAGTAACAGGCAAATTTGGCCTTGGAGTACAGAATGAAACAGGGCAAAGGCTAACAGAATTTTGCCAAGAGAACACACTTTTCATACCAAACACACTCTTCCAACAACACAGAGAAGTCTCTACACATGGACATCACCAGATGGTCAATATCGAAATCAGATTGGTTATATCCTTTGCAGCCAAAATGGAGAAACTCTATACAGTCAGCAAAAAAAAAGATCAGGAGCTAGCTGTGGCTGAGATCATGGACTCTTTATTGGCAAATTCAGACTTAAATTGAAGAAAGTAGGGAAAACACTAGACCATTCAAAGGTATGACCTAATCAAATCCCTTATGATTATACAGTGGAAGTAACAAATAGATTCAAGGAATTAGTTCTGATAGACAGAATGCCTGAAGAACTATGGACAGAGGTTCGTGACATTATACAGGAGTCAGTGATCAAGACCATCCACAAGAAAAAGAAATGAAAAAAGGCAAAATGATTGTCAGACGAGGCCTTACAAATAGCTAAGAAAAGAAGAGACGCTAAAGGCAAAGTAGAAAAGGAAGGATACATCCATTTGAATGCAGAGTTCCAAAGAACAGAAGGAGAGATAAGAAAGCCTTCTTCAGTGATCAATGCAAAGAAATAGAGGAAATCCATAGAATGGGAAAGACTAGAGATGTCTTCATAAAATTAGAGATACCAAGAGAACATATCATTCAAAGATGGGCACAAAAAGAACAGAAATGGTATGGACCTAACAGAAACAGAAGATATCAAGGAGAGGTGGCAAGAATACACAGAAAAAGTACACAAAAAAAGGTATTCATGACCCAGATCACCATGATGGTGTGATCACTCACCTAGAGCCAGACATCCTGGAATGTGAAGTCAAGTGGGCCTATGAGTAAAGCTAGTGGACATGATGATATTCCAGTTGAGCTATTTCAAATCCTAAAAGATGATGCTGTGAAAGTGCTGCACTTAGTATGCCAGCAATTTTGGAAAACTCAACAATGGCCACAGGACTGGAAAAGGTCAGTTTTCATTCCAATCTCAAAGAAAGGCAATGCCAAGTGTGTTCAAACTACTGCAAAACTGCACTCATCTTACACACTAGCAAAGAAATCCTCAAAATTCTCCAAACCAGGCTTCAACAGTACATGAACTGAGAACTTCCAGATGTTCATGTTGGATTTAGAAATGTCAGAGGAACTGGATATCAAATTGTCAACATCCATTGGATCACTGAAAAAGCAAGAGAGTTCCAGAAAAACATCTACTTCTGCTTTATTGCCTATACCAAACCTTTTGACTGTGTGGATCACAACATATTGTGAAAAATTCTTCAAGAGATGGGAATACCAGACCACCTTACCTGTCTTCTGACTATCTCTATGCAGGTCAAAAACAACAGTTAGAACTGGACATGGAACAACAGTCTGGTCCCAATCATGAAAGGAATATGTCAAGGCTGTATATTGTCACCCTGCTTATTTAACTTATATGTGGAGTACATCAGGCAAAATGTGTGGCTCGATGAATCACAAGCTGGATTCAAGATTGCTGGAAGAAATATCAATAACCTCAGATATGCAGACACCTCAGATATGGCAGAAAGTGAGAGGAACTAAAGAGCCTCTTGATGAAAGTGAAAGAGGAGAGTGAAAAAGTTGGCTTAAAACTCAACACTCAGAAAACTAATGATCATTGCATCTGGTCCCTTCACTTCATGGCAAATAAATGGGGAAACAGTGGAAACAGTGACAGACTTTAAATTTGGGGGCTCCAAAATCACTGCAAATGGTGACTGTAGCAATGAAATTAAAAGACACTTGCTCCTTGGAAGAAAATTATGACCAACCTAGATAGCATATTAAAAAGTAGAGAGATGACTTTGCTGACAAAAGCCCATCTAATCAAAGCTATGGTTTTTCCAATAGTCATGTATGGATGTGAGAGTTGGACTAAATAGAAAGCTGAGTGCCAAAGAACTGATGCTTTCAGACTGTGGTGTTAGAGAAGACTCTTGAGAGTCCCTTGGACTGCAAGAATATTCAGCCAGTCAATCCTAAAGGAAATCTATCCTGAATATTCTTTGGAAGGACTGATGCTGAAGCTGAAACTCTAATACCTTGGCCACCTGATGTGAAGAACAGACTCCATGGAAAATACCCTGGTTCTGGGAAAAACTGAAGGCAGAAGGAGAAGGGGATGACAGAGGATGATATGGACATGAGTTTGAGTAAACTCTGGGAGTTGGTGATGGAAAGGGAAGCCTGGTGTGCTGCAGTCTGTGTGGTCACAAAGAGTCAGACACAACTGAGTGAGTGAATTGAGCAGCTTCAGCATCAGTCTTTCCAATGAGTATTCAGAGTTGATTTACTTAAGATTTACTGGTTTGATCTCCTTGCTGTCCAAGAGATTTTCAGGAGTCTTCTCCAGCACCACAATTACAAGGCATCAATTCTTTTGTGCTCTGCCTTCTTTACAGTCCAGCTTTCACAACCATACATGACGACAGAGAAAACCGTTGTCTTGACCCTTCGGATCTTTGTTGTCAGAGTAATGTCTTTGCTTTTAAACACACTCTTTAGGTTTGTCATAGCTTTCCTGCCAAAAAGCAA
This sequence comes from Oryx dammah, assembly GCF_014754425.2. Taxonomy (NCBI): domain Eukaryota; kingdom Metazoa; phylum Chordata; class Mammalia; order Artiodactyla; family Bovidae; genus Oryx; species Oryx dammah. The sequence goes on from NW_024070186.1 coordinate 126,071,004, forward strand.
ACATCTTCTGATTTCACGGCTGCAGTCATCATCTGCAGTGATTTTAGAGCCCAAGAAGAGGAAATTTGTCACTACTTCTTCCTTTCCCTTCTCTATTTGCCATGAAGTAATGGGGCAGATGCCAAGATCTTTATTTTTTTTTAATATTTAGCTTTAAGCTCACCTTTTCGCTCTCTTACTTCACCCTTATCAAGAGGCTCCTTAGTTCTTCTTCGCTCTCTGCCACTAGGGTTGTATCATCTGCATATCTGAGGTTGTTGATTTTTCTCCTGTGTGAATTAATCCCTTGGTGATCCAAGGGATTAAATCTGGTAGCTAGAATACCTGAAGAATTATGGATGGAGGTCTGTAATTTCATATACAAGAGGCAGTAAACAAAACCATCCTAAAGAAAAAGAAAATAAGAAGGCAAAGAGGTTATCTGAAGAGGCCTTATAAATAGCTAAAGAAGAGAAGTAAAAAGCAATGGAGAAATGGAAAGGTATATCCAACTTAACATAGATTTCCAAAGAAAAACACAGAGAGAAAAGAAGGCTTTCTTCAATAAACAGTTTATAAAACTAGAAGAAAATAGCAGAAGAGGAAAGATTGGAGATCTACTCAGGAAAATTGGAGCTATCAAGGGAACATTTTGCCCAAAGGTGGGCACAATAAAGGACATAAATTGTAGAGACCTAGAAGATGTTGATGAGATAAAGAAGAGATGGAAATAATGCGGGAGAACTGTATAAAAAAGATCTAAATTAACCAGATTGTTTGATGGTGTGTTCAGCCACCAAGAGACAGATATTCTGGAGAAGAAAATCAAGAAGGCCTTAGGAAGCAGTGCTATTAATAAAGCTAGTGGATGCGACAGAATTCCAGTAGAACTATTTATAACCCCAAAGGATCACATCATCAGTGTGTTGCATTCATTATGTCAGCAAATCTGGAAAACCCAGCAGTGGCCACATGACTGGAAAATGTCCGTCTTCATCCCAATTCCAAGAAGGGTAGTAATAAAGAATGTGCTAATCACTAGAATCATCCTCGATCCTATGAAAGTCATGCTTAAAATCTTGCACCAAGGCTTCAGCATTATGTGAACCAAAAACTTCCAGATTTCCAAGATAGGTTCAGAAAAGGAGGAGGTACCAGAGATCAAACTGCCAACATTCACTGCATCATAGAGAAAGCTATGAAATTCCAGTGATTAATCAGTGAAAGTGAGAAATAGATTTAAGGGACTAGATCTGATAGACAGAGTGCTGGATGAACTACGGATGGAGGTTTGTGATATTGTACAGGAGACAGGGCTCAAGACCATCCCCCTCAAAAAAAAGAAATGCAAAAAGGCAAAATGGCTGTCTGAAGAGGACTTACAAACAGCTGTGAAAAGAAGAGAAGTGAAAAGCAAAGGAGAAAAGGATGTGAAAAGAAGAGAAGTGAAAAGCAAAGGAGAAAAGGAAATATATAAGCATCTGAATGCAGAATTCCAAAGAATAGCAAGGAGAGATGAGAAAGCCTTCCTCAGTAATCAATACAAAGAAATAGAGGAAAGCAAAAGAATGGGAAAGACTAGAGATCTCTTCAAGAAAATTAGAGATAGCAAGGGAATATTTCTTGCAAAGATGTGCTCAATAAAGGACATAAATGGTAAGGACCTAACAGAAGCAGAAGATATTAAGAAGAGGTGGCAAGAATACACAGAAGAACTGTACAGAAAAGATCTTCATGACCCAGATAATCACGATGGTGTGATCACTCATCTAGAGCCAGACATCCTGGAATGTGAAGTCAAGTGGGCCTTAGGAAGCATCACTATGAACAAAGCTAGTGGAGGTGATGGAATTCCAATGGAGCTGTTTCAAATCCTGAAAGATGATGCTGTGAAAGTGCTGCACTCAATATGCCAGCAAGTTTGGGAAACTCAGCAGTGGCCACAGGACTGGAAAAGGTCAGTTTTCATTCCAATCCCAAAGAAAGGCAATGCCAAAGAATGCTCAAATTACCACATAATTGCACTCATCTCACACGCTAGTAAAGTAATGCTCAAAATTCTCCAAGCCAGACTTCAGTAATACATGAACCGTGAACTTCCAGATGTTCAAGCTGGTTTTAGAAAAGGCAAAGGAACCAGAGATCAAATTGCCAACATCCACTGGATCATGGAAAAAGCAAGAGAGTTCCAGAAAAACATCTATTTCTGCTTTATTGACTATGCTAAAGCCTTTGACTGTGTGGATCACAATAAACTGTGGAAAATTCTGAAATGGATGGGAATACCAGATCACCTGACCTGCCTCTTGAGAAACCCATATACAGGTCAGAAAGTAACAGTTAGAACTGGACATGGAACAACAGACTGGTTCCAAATAGGAAAAGGAGTACGTCAAGGCTGTATATTGTCACCCTGTTTATTTAACTTATATGCAGAATACATCATGAGAAACGCTGGGCTGGACAAAGCAACAGTTGGAATCAAGATTGCTGGGAGAAATATTAATAACCTCAGATATGCAGATGACACCACCCTTATGGCAGAAAGTGAAGAGGAACTAAAAAGCCTCTTGATGAAAGTGAAAGAGGAGAGTGAAAAAGGTGGCTTAAAGCTCAACATTCAGAAAACTAAAATCATGGCATCCAGTCCCATCACTTCATGGCAAATAGATGGGGAAACAGTGGAAACCATGGCTGACTTTATTTTGGGGGGCTCTAAAATCACTGCAGATGGTGATTGCAGCCACAAATTAAAAGATGCTTACTCCTTGGAAGGAAAGTTATCACCAACCTATACAGAATATTAAAAAGCAGAGACATTACTTTGTCAACAAAGGTCCATCTAGTCAAGACTATGGTTTTTCCATTGGTCATGTATGGATGTGAGAGTTGGACTATAAAGAAAGCTGAATGCCAAAGAACGGATGCTTTTGAACTGTGGTGTTGGAGAAGACTCTTGAGAGTCCCTTGGACTGCAACAAGATCCAACCAGTCCATCCTAAAGGAGATCAGTCCTGGATGTTCATTGGTAGGACTGATGTTGAAGCTGAAACTGCAATACTTTGGCCACCTGATGCGAAGAGCTGACTCATTTGAAAAGACCCTGATGCTGGGAAAGATTTAGGGGGCAGGATTAGAAGGAGACAACAGAGGATGAGATGGTTGGATGGTGTCACTGACTCAATGGACATGGGTTTGAGTGAACTCTGGGAGTTGGTGATGGACAGGGAGGCCTGGCATGCTGCCGTTCATGGAGTCTCAAAGAGCTGTACATGACTGAGCCACTAAACTGAACTGAATTGAACTGAGGGGATTCCAGAAATACATTTACCTCTGTTACATTGACTACACCAAAATCTTTGATTGTGTGCATCATAACACACTGTGTAAGCTCTTGAAGAGATGGGAATACCAGACCATCTTACCTGTTTCCTGAGAAACCTGCATGCAGTTCAATAAGCAAAAGTCAGAACCCTGTATGGAAGAATTGATTGGTTCAAGATTGAGAAAGCAGTTGTCTGGGCTGTCTGCTGTTACCCTGTTTGTTTAATCTATATGCTGAGCACACCATAAGAAATGCCAGGCTGGATGAGTTACAAGCAATTAACACATATAATACCTCTGTTTCTATCTGAAACTTTTATTAAATAAATAATTGCTTAAAACTCTTCATATAAACAGAGAACACCATTTATATATTGGCTGAACTTTATGAATGCTATTAAAATCATTTCAAGTTCTAAATGGAGTTAATTATGACACTGAGTCATAATGGTGTTTCTTTTTGTAAGATAGCAGAGAAGAAGTGTTGTTAATTATAGAGAAGTGAAAAACTTGACAGTGGTTGTTAAAAGTACCCTTTAAAACTACAGTCCAATTTTTTTCTTGGCTCAAAAATTTTAAGTGACTCTTCTAAACTTCTCAAGGTGTCATTGAATACTGGATTAGAGTCCAGCACTTTTCTTTTTTCACCAAAATATTTAGTCTTTAAGTGATGTGCTTCTTTTACTTCCTCTGAATATTTTAATGAAATTATTGGGTAATGGATATACTTGATATGCAGGTAAACAGTGCAAGATGAACCACTCACCAGCTTTACTGTTTGTTTTTTTCCTTCTCAAAACCAGCCAAAGAAGAATCAGTTCCCATTAGTCTATTTAGTCTACATATGTCAAGGAGACAAAATATCCCTAAGTGACAATGATCAATTCAAGATTTTCATTTTATCATCTTACTTGCTTTTAAGCAGTATTTGAAACAATTGAGCACTCCTACTTTCCACTGTTTCCTTTTACTTTACTGTTCATTCTTTATGTTTCTGATTTCCTGAATCATCCTCCTTGTTTCAAACCCTAAATGTTGGAAAACTTCACAGTGTAGCTTTCTAGCACTTTTATTTTTCATCTATGGTCTACTGAAATATTCAAGTCTTATGAATTTACTTAGCATGTATTCACTAATTCCCAAATCTTTTTCTCAACCCTAAGTTACCAATTTTAGGTGCTTTTGTGTAATTATGTATAATACACAGCTTACATTAATAATACAGTTGAATCTACTCTTAAAATATAGCTTGAACTTAACTATACAGCACCATGTATAGGAATAATCCTTGCCCAGGCCCTCATTTCCATTGATCTAAAGTCCATATCTTCTTTTTTCTATTCAATACCTTCATAACTAGTCTCCTACTTACACTAACAACTCCATGTTGTCTATTCTCCATTAATCAGCTAGAATACTATAAATCAGCTAATCATATTGTATTATTTTCCTGCTTAATGTATTCTAGTGGGTTCCTACACTAGAAACCCACTAGCAAGTTAGAACAAAATTAAAAGTAGGATCAGGCTGTAAATAATATGGTGTCACAGTTTCCTATTACTACTGTAACAAATGAGTTTGAGCAAACTCCATGAAATAGTGAAGGACATGAAAGCCTGATGTGCTGTAGTTTATGGGGTCACAAACAGTTGGATACGACTGAGCAACTAAAGAACTGTAACAAAGTACCACAGATTTATTGGTTTGAAACAATACAAATTTGTTATTTTGTAGTCCTGGAGATTAGAAGTCCAAATCGGGTCACTGGGGTAAAATCAAGTTGTCTGGAGTGTTGTGTTACTTCTGGACACTATAGGGAAGGATTTATATTTTTGTAGTTTTACTTTCTCTCAAGAAAAACCCTTGGAGGAAATCAACTCTGAATATTCATTGGAAGGACTGATGCTGAAGCTGAAGTTCCAATACTTTGGCCACCTGATGTGAAGGGCTGACTCATTGGAAAGGACCCTGATGCTGGAAAAGATTGAAGGCAAAAGGAGAAGGGGGAGGGCAGAGGATTATATGATTAGATAGCATCACCAACTCAATGGGCATGAATTTGAGCAAACTCTGGAAGGTAGTTGAGCTGGCATACTACCGTCCAAGGGGTTGCAAAGAGTTTGGACATAACTTAGGGGCTGAACAACAACTTTCTTTCAGCTTCCCACATTTCTTTACTTATAGCCACCCTTCATCTTTAAAACTAACAATGGCTAGTTGAGTATTTCTTATTTGTATCACTGACACTGAGGCTTCTGCCTCACTCTTTTAATAAGGATCTTTGTGATTACAGTTGGCCAACAAAGAAAAATCCAGAATTATCTCATCACAAAGTTAGCTGACAAGTAACCACAATTTTGTTTGTAATCTTAATTCTCCTTTGCCATGTAATGTAACACATTCAAAGATTCTAGGAATTAGGATGTGGACAATTTTGTTGGGCCATTATTCTGACTAATCCATCATCCTTGGCTACATCCATACTCCTATTCTAAAATACTCCTCCTGCTTTATTCCACACATTAATACTAATGACCATAATTTTCTTCTAACATATCAAGTTTGCTCCCATATCAGGGAATGTAAATGTCTGCTTCTTTCTACTTGGAACAGTCTTCCCACATGCTTTCAAATACTTTTTTCTTCTTTCACTCTGATTCTATCCAAATTCACATCTCAAGAAGTTTTTCTTCATTATTCTACTTATAATTTGCTTTGATCTCCTCAATCTTTTTCCAATTAGCCATATTTATTATTTATGTATAGCTTGTAACTACAAGTGGGGCTTCCCAAGTGATGCTAGTGGTAAAGACCCCACCTGCCAATGCAGGAGACATAAGAGATGCAGATTCAATCCCTGGGTCAGGAAGAACTCCTGGAGCAGGAAATCACAACACATTCCAGTATTCTTGCCTGGAGAATCCAAAGGACAGAGGAGCCTGGTGAGTTACACTCCATAGGGTCTCAAAGAGTCAGACACAACTGAAGTCACTTAGCACTCACACAAGCACATATCTACAAGTATCTATCAATCATACATTGTATTTTGATATAATAGTGTATCTATCTGTGTGTATATATACATTTTTCTGAGTCCCAAATTGGAATATAAACTCATTGAAGTTTAAAAATAACTTCATATTATTTATCAACATCTTGTCAGTAATTGAGATAGTGCTTGGTACCTGATAGGTGCTCCATAAACATTTATTGAATAAAGAAAATATCTTTAAAAGTACTTTGTAATTACAGGGTTTGCTGTTATTTATTTGCTAAGATATGTCTGACTTTTTGTGACCCATGGACTGTAGCCCAGCAGGTTCCTCTGTCCATGGATTTCCCAGACAAGAATACTGGAGTGGGTTGCCATTTCCTTCTCCAGGGGATCTTCCCAAACTAGGGATCCAACTCTCATCTTCTACATTGGCAGGTAGATTTTTTTACTACAGAGCTACCAGGGAAGCCCTGATTATAGACTACCACCTGTGAATCTACACTATCCATTTTATATCTTTCAGGAAAAAGAATTTTTTTCCAAGAGAAAATATTACAAGTTATTGAAGTACTAGAATTGGGAGACTAATATTTTGAAATGTTGCTCAAATTTACACCAATTCATGTGTGGGATATAACTCATACTTTTTACTTTTAGCATCTCAGAAAATTTTAAATATAACACTTTATAATTCAGTTCAGTTCAGTCGCTCAGTCGTGTCCAACTCTGTGACCCCATGAATCGCAGCATGCCAGGCCTCCCTGTCCATCACCAACTCCCGGAGTTCACTCAGATTCACTTCCATCGAGTCAGTGATGCCACCCAGCCATCTCATCCTCTGTCATCCCCTTCTCCTCCTACCTCCAATCCTTCCCAGCATCAAAGTCTTTTCCAATGAGTGAACTCTTCACATGAGGTGGTCAAAGTACTGGAGCTTCAGCTTTAGCATCATTCTTTCCAAAGAAATCCCAGGGCTGATCTCCTTCAGAATGAACTGGTTGGATCTCCTTGCAGTCCAAGTTACTCTCAAGAGTCTTCTCCAACACCACAGTTCAAACGCATCACTTCTTCTGTGCTCAGCCTTCTTTACAGTCCAAATCTCACATCCATACGTGACCACTGGAAAAACCATAGCCTTGACTAGACGGACCTTAGTCAGCAAAGTAATGTCTCTGCTTTTGAATATGCTATCTAGGTTGGTCATAACTTTTCTTCCAAGGAGAAAGCGTCTTTTAATTTCATGGCTGCAGTCACCATTGGCAGTGATTTTGGAGCCCAAAAAAATAAAGTCTGACACTGTTTCCACTGTTTCCTCATCTATTTCCCATGAAATAATGGGACCGGATGCCATGATCTTCATTTTCTGAATGTTGAGCTTTAAGCCAACTTTTTCACTCTCCTCTTTCACTTTCACCAAGAGGCTTTTTAGCTCCTCTTCACTTTCTGCCATAAGTGTGGTGTCATTTGCATATCTGAGGTTATTAGTATTTCTCCCAGCAATCTTGATTCCAGCTTGTGCATCTTCCAGTCCGGCATTTCTCATGATGTACTCTGCATATAAGTTAAATAAGCAGGGTGACAATATACAGCCTTGATGTACTCCTTTTCCTATTTGAAACCAGTCTGTTGATCCATGTCCAGTTCTAACTGTTGCTTTCTGACCTGCATACAGATTTCTCAAGAGGCAGGTTAGGTGGTCTGGTATTTCCATCTCTTTCAGAATCTTCCACAGTTTATTGTGATCCACACAGTCAAAGGCTTTGGCATAGTCAATAAAGCAGAAATAGATGTTTTTCTGGAATTCCCTTACTTTTTCCATGATTCAATGGATGTTGGCAATTTGATCTCTGGTTCCTCTGCCTTTTCTAAAACCAGCTTGAACATCAGGAAGTTCATGGTCCATGTATTGCTGAAGCCTGGCTTGGAGAATTTTGAGCATTATTTTACTAGCATGTGAGATGAGTGTAATTGTGCGGTAGTTTGAGCATTCTTTGGCATTGCCTTTCTTTGGGATTGGAATGAAAATGGACTTTTCCAGTCCTGTGGCCACTGCTGAGTTTTCCAAATTTGCTGGCATATTGAGTGCAGCACTTTCACAGCATCATCTCTCAGGATTTGAAATAGCTCAACTGGAATTCCATCATCTCCACTAGCTTTGTTTGTAGTGATGCTTTCTAAGGCCCATTTGACTTCACATTCCAGGATGTCTGGCTCTAGATGAGTGATCACACCATCGTGATTATCCGGGTCATGAAGATCTTTTCTGTACAGTTCTTCTGTGTATTCTTGTCACCTCTTCTTAATATCTTTTGCTTCTGTTAGGTCCATACCATTTCTGTCCTTTATCGAGCCCATTTTGCATGAAATGTTCCCTTGGTATCTCTATTTTCTTGAAGAGATCTCTAGTCTTTCCCATTTTGTTTCTTTGCATTGATCACTGAAGAAGGCTGTCTTATCTCTTCTTGCTGTTCTTTGGAACTCTGCATTCAGATGCTTATATCTTTCCTTTTCTCCTTTGCTTTTTGCTTGTCTTCTTTTCTCAGCAATTAGTAAGGCCTCCCCAGACAGCCATTTTGCTTTTTTTGCATTTCTTTTCCATGGAGATGGTCTTGATCCCCGTCTCCTGTACAATGTCACAAACCTCATCCTCAGTTCAGTTCAGTTCAGTTCAGTCTCTCAGTCGTGTCCGACTCTTTGCCACCCCATGAATCACAGCACGCCAGGCTTCCCTGTCTATCACCAACTCCCAGAGTTCTCCGAGACTCATGTCCATCAAGTCAGTGATGCCATCCAGCCATCTCATCCTCGGTCGTCCCCTTCTCCTTCTGCCTCCAGTCACTCCCAGCATCAGAGTCTTTTCCAATGTGTCAACTCTTTGCATGAGGTGGCCAAAGTACTGGAGTTTCAGCTTTAGCATCATTCCTTCCAAAGAAATCCCAGAGCTGATCTCCTTCAGAATGGATTGGTTGGATCTCCTTGCAGTCCAAGGGACTCTCAAGAGTCTTCTCCAACACTATAGTTCAAAAGCATCAATTCTTCGGCACTCAGCCTTCTTCACAGTCCAACTCTAGATAATTTCTAATGTTAACTTTTATTCAATGGTTTCCTTCATAGTTCAGTTGGTCAAGAATCTGCCTGCAATGCAGGAAATCCCGGTTCAATTCCTGGGTTAGAAAGATCCCCTGGAAAAGCCATAGGCTACCCATTCTAGTATTCTTGGGCTACCCTTGGGGCTCAGCTGGTAAAGAATCTGCCTGCAATGTGGGAAACCTGGGCTCAATTCTTGGGTTGGCAAGATCCCCTGGATAAGGGAAAGGCTACCCAGTCCAGTATTCTGAACTGGAGAATTCCATGCACTGTATAGACCATGGGGTCCAAAGAGTTGGACACAACATAATACTTTATAATTAGATCATTTTTAATGTTGACTTTTATTCAATATGGCAAATTCAAGTTTGTGTGAAAGACTCTTAGTTTGTATCTTTTAATTTTGTCTCTCAAAATATATAGCAATTAATATATAATCATTTCAGAAAAAAAAAAATAGCTTAAACCAGAAAAGACAATATTACAAAATCAGAAAGATAAAACAGAAATCATAGTATCATAGTTGATATTTGTGAATAGGACTTAAATTCAAAGAAATCACAGGTAAATCAATGCTTGAACAATTAGAAATGGGGATGTATAGGGACAAGAAACAAGTACTTTACATTTGCTATGAAGTCTGGATATGTGCCATCATATAAAGACAGTATTTAAAATTAGCACATTACCATAATAAAATTCAGAACTCCTTATTTTATCCTGGAATCTTGCTGACCATTCAGGATTAGAAGTAAAGAGACAGAGAAATCAGAACCTTAAGTATGCATCATTCTTGGAAATCAATTCTAAATTTGTATTACCTAAAGGGTGAAAAAACTTCAGACACATTTGCATGACAATATGTTATGAACTTGTATAGTAATCTCTAATAAGTTAAATGTGAGCCCAGGGAATTGGGATAAATAAAAATTATATCATCATAATATTGAATTCAAAGTAAAAAAAAATAACAATTACAGTGGAGAGTCAGGTTATTCAAAAAACAAACAAAATGTATTTCATCAAAAGAATGAGAAACCAATAACAGAAACTTTAAAGAGTCTTTGAAACCAGTATTTTCAAAATGTTCACAGATATAGTATCACTCATAACTTAAAAATTGATTATGGCCCAAACTTCCAAATCTATGTTGAATAATAGTGGTGAAAGTGAGCACCCTTGTCTTATTCCTGACTTTAGGGGAAATGCTTTCAATTTTTCACCATTGAGGATAATGTTTGCTGTGGGTTTGTCATATATAGCTTTTATTATGTTGAGGTATGTTCCTTCTATTCCTGCTTTCTGGAGAGTTTTTATCATAAATGGATGTTGAATTTTGTCAAAGGCTTTCCCTGCATCTATTGAAATAATCATACAGCTTTTATTTTTCAATTTGTTAATGTGGTGTATTACATTGATTGATTTGTGGGTATTGAAAAATCCTTGCATCCCTGAGATAAAGCCCACTTGGTCATGATGTATGCATGATCTTTTTAATGTGTTGTTGGATTCTGATTGCTAGAATTTTGTTAAGGATTTTTGCATCTATGTTCATCAGTGATACTGGCCTGTAGTTTTCTTTCTTTCTTTCTTTCTTTTTTTTTTTTTTTTGTGGCATCTTTGTCAGGTTTTGGTATTAGGGTGATGGTGGCCTCATAGAATGAGTTTGGAAGTTTACCTTCCTCTGCAATTTTCTGGAAGAGTCTGAGTAGGATAGGTGATCCTTTGTATTTCTGGGTTGTCTGTTGTGATCTCTCCATTTTCATCTCTAATTTTATTGATTTGATTTTTTTCCCTTTGTTTCTTGATGAGTCTGGCTAACGGTTTGTCAATTTTATTTATCTTTTCAAAGAACCAGAATTGAAAGAGACACATGTACCCCAATGTTCATCACAGCTACTGTTTATAATAGCCAGGACATGCAAGCAACCTAGATGTCCATCAGCAGATGACTGGATAAGAAAGCTGTGGTTCAGTTCAGTTCAGTTCAGTCTCTCAGTCATATCCGACTCTTTGTGACCCCATGAATCACAGCACGCCAGGCTTCCCTATCCATCACCAACTCCCGGAGTTCACTCAGATTCACATCCATCGAGTCAGTGATGCCATCCAGCCATCTCATCCTCGGTCGTCCCCTTCTCCTTCGGCCCCCAGTCACTCCCAGCATCAGAGTCTTCTCCAATGAGTCAACTCTTCGCATGAGTTGGCCAAAGTACTGGAGTTTCAGCTTTAGCGTCATTCCTTCCAAAGAAATCCCAGAGCTGATCTCCTTCAGAATGGATTGGTTGGATCTCCTTGCAGTCCAAGGGACTCTCAAGAGTCTTCTCCAACACTATAGTTCAAAAGCATCAATTCTTCGGCACTCAGCCTTCTTCACAGTCCAACTCTCACATTCATACATGACCACAGGAAAACCTATAGCCTTGACTAGACGGACCTTAGTTGACAAAATAATGTCTCTGCTTTTGAATATGCTATCTAGGTTGGTCATAGAACAGTCTTTTGGACTCTGTGGGAGAGGGCGAGGGTGGGATGATTTGGGAGAATGGCATTGAAACATGTCTAATATCATATATGAAATGAATCGCCAGTCCAGGTTTGATGCATGATACTGGATGCTTGGGGCTGGTGCACTGGGATGACCCAGAGGGATGGTACAGGGAGGCAGAAGGAAGGGGATTCAGGATGGGGAACACGTGTATACCTGTGGTGGATTCATGTTGATGTATGACAAAACCAATACAATATTGTAAAGTAATTAACCTCCAATTAAAATAAATAAATTTATATTTTAAAAAATTGATTATGAAAAACAACCTATAATTTTTGATGTATATTTGACTAAGACCAAGATTACGGAAGTTAAAATATATATTCACTTAAAGGAGAATTCTGAGAAGATGACAAAGTAGGAAGCCTGAGGAAACTGTTTCCCTACTGGACAATTGCAATGGCAAAATCTCTCTGGTGTAATTATTTTGGAACTCAAAAGCCTAGCGAAGGTTTTCAACTTCCAAAGAAAAGATGTGGATGGTAAACTGCACTTAATTTTGGTCAATATTAGCTCTTAGCATAGTAGGAATTATCTATGTCCCACCCCCAGATCTGTGATAGGCATATGTTCACTGGTTACTGGAGAGATCAGTGCAGGAGCCAAGATGGATGATAAAAGGACCTTGTCCTCCAAATATGTTGTCAGTGCTCTAATAACTGATTCCTGCTTCTGATCACAGAAATACCAACAAAAGGCTCAGTAGCCGTTGTTCTGCTTCCCTACACTGTGACAGTTCCTCCTTCTTTAGCTAAAGTGATTCCCAGGGAATTGAAATGGTCACTACTCTTTCCTGCCCTTCAATTTTTCTCTTTTCTTCTTTCAGAAAGCCAGAGATTCAAAAGCAACTGCCTATACTGGGAAAATAAAAAGTGACCATACATGCTCAGGAAAAGGTGAAGACTCAGCAAAGACCAGAAAATACCTTAAATTTACACCTCAACTAGAAACTAGAAGTAGCCTATAACAAAAAAAGAAAAGAAAAAACTAGGCAAGGGAGGGGGGAGTCTGATTACCAGAGTTATCAGATTGAAATGTCCAGTTTTGTACAACATCAACAAAAATCACAAAGAATTCAAAGAAATGAGAAGGCAAAAATCAACAGAATCTTCTCCTGGAAAAGACCTGATAACATATATACTAGGCAAGAAATTTAAAATGGCTGTCTTAGAGATGCTGAAAGAACTAAGGGAAGATGAAGAGCAAATCAAGAAAATAATGCGCTAACAAAATAAAAATATCAATGAAGAAATAGAAACCCTAAAAGTAGAAAACAGAAGTTCTGGAGCTGAAAATTACCATAATTGAAATTTTTAAAATTACTAGAAGAATTAAAAGACTGAGTTGAGCAGGAAGAAGAAATAATTCACAAGCTTGAGGATAGGACAAAGGAAATTGTTGAGTCTGAGGAACAACAACATCAACAAAATCTAATTCAAATATAAGCAAAAGAGGTGAATAGACATGTCTCCAAAAAGAAATAGAAATGACCAGTAACATGTGAAAAGATGCTTAAAATCTCTAATCATTAGGAAAATGAAAATTAAAACTACAGTGACATAGCATTTCACTCCTATTAGGAAGACCACTATCAAAAAAAAAAAAGAAAGAAAGAAAACTATGAGAGTTTGGAACCCTTGTGCACTGTTGGTTGAAATGCAAAATGGTACAATTTTTTTTTAAAAAATTAAAGTGGAACTAACAAATGATCCAGCAATTTCACTTCTTGTTATATAACCAAAAGAATTGAAAGCAAGTTCGCTAAGAGATATTTGTATACCATGTTCACAGTATTCACAATAGCTCTAATGTGGCAGTAACCCTGTGTACACCGATGGATGAAAGGATAAGCAAAAGGTCATATATACATACAATGGAATGTTAGTTAGCCCTGGCAAGAAACGAAGTTCTGATATATGTAATTACATGGATGAACCCCAAGGATGCGCAAAGTGAAATGATAGTCACAAAAAGATATATACTGTACAAGTCTATCTATATAAAGTATTTAGAGTGGTCAAAAATCATAGAGACAGAAACGGTGGTTGCTAGGGAGCAAAGGAGAATATTAACTCTTTAAGTTTAAAGATATCATCTTTAAGTTTCAGGTTTATAATACTAATATTTTACAATATGAAAAGAATTTATGGAGATGAATGTGGTAACGGTTATATAATGTTTTGAATGTATTTAATACTACTGAAGTATATGCTTAAAAATGTTTAAGATTTTAAATTCTACGTTTCTTTATCTTACTATAGGTGAACATATAAATAGATAGATGTGTGTATATATGTGTATATTCATTGACACTAAAAAGACACTGGATAAGTGAAAACACATACAAGTGAATGTATACTTATACTTCCCTTGCTAATCAAAGTTTCCCTACCTGTCATTCATAGGTAATAAGACATTCTTTACCTGGATTAATGGCTCTCACTGGCCTTATCTCCAGAAGTTGCATACAAATAGAAAGCCAAACCTTAGGCCCCACTGTCATTATCCCTTAGAGTTAAATTCTAGAATGCTTCAGGAGGCCAATAAAGCTGGAAGAGATACAGACTACAAAAAAAAAAAAAAACACAATTGCAAGACATGACTAATTTATAGGAGCTCATTTATGAAGAATATTTGTGGATATGTAGTCAAGCAATGGTTGACCACAAGGTGAAAAAAAAAAATGTTTTGGCTGAATATATTGATTTATTTCACCAATTCTCATTCAGAGGTGATTTTGTCCTCAAGCAGACTTTCAGTAAATTCTGGAAGCATTTTTGTTTGTCAAAACTAGGGGAGTTTATAGTTGTCATCCAGTGGGTAGAAGCCAGGCATGCAGCTAAATATCTTATAATGAGCAAGGCTGATGCTCTACAATAAAGAATTTTCTAGCCCCAAGTGTCAAATGTGCCCAGATTAAAGAAATGTGATATAAATGTATTTGTTACACAATTTAGATTTAATATGTTAACCTAAGCAGCTAGTCCTAATTGTTTATTTAGTTGGTTCAGTGAGAGGAAATGAAACAAGATTGAGTTATCATAAAATCTTTAGAGTGATGTGATAAATATCAATAAAAACTATTGAAATAAGTAATAATGTAATGACTATTATATAACTTATTCCATAACTATTCCACTACCATACTGTTTAACTTAAAGACTGAGAAGATTATTTTACCACCAAGGCATTGAGAAATTAAACACTGTTATGGCAATTTCTTACAGGCTAAGGATATTGGTAGAGGTGGTAGTAAAAATGGAAGATATTTCAAGGGAAATGATTTGACCTAAGAGTGGCAGGGACATACTAGAACACTTATCTGACAGAGTTAAGGTATTGGACAGAAAGGTCAAAATAATGATCAAAGAGTCTACCTTTTAGGGACACAACCTGGTATATGAAAATTAACTAGGGGGCCCCTAGGACCAAAATATGGATATCTTGTTTAAGTTCCTATTTTAATTTCTACAACCAAAAGAAAATGCTACAGTTTGATGATTAAAGTGGTCAGGCTTGAGTTACCAAGGTTTTTGGAATGATTTTACCTAAATTCTAGATCTGACTCATTTCAGAGCCTCGGGGTCTTTCAAATGAAAAGGGAAAGAAATACTGAAAGAGAAACCTGAAGTGATATGACTGGTATGTATAATGCATTTCCAACCTATTTCACATCCGCAAAGAGACCTGCAGCAATTTAGCAGTTTGCATGATAAAACTAAAGGGGAAAATTTTTGAAATAAAAGTATTGCCATGTGGAGCAGATTCATAATATTCCTGAGAATATAATAACTTGTATAAGGATGTCAGTCATCTAACTTCCCCTACAGCCTCAGGCTTTCTGAGGTCTTGAGACAAATAAAACGGAGTTAGTCTAATAGTACAATGGAGAGTAATCAGAAACTTATCAAAAGAGACTTCACCTCACCAAGAGGGATCCCATCCACTATTGAAGGCACAATACCTCATCTTCAAGTCTCTCCAATGGATCACAACTCAGGATTTGGTGACAGATGAAATCGACATGGTAACCCACTCCAGTATTCTTGCCTGGAGATTCCTATGGACAGAGGAGCCCATCAGGCTACGGTCCACAGGATTGCAAAAAGTCAGACACAACTGAAGCAATTTAGCATGCATGCATGAACAAATGTGACCCATTTTTGAAATCACACATGGAATTTATTTATTCAGTAAATATTCATTTAAATAAAGTATTTAATTCATTCAATAAAGTAGGGACTTCCCTGGTGGCTCAGACGGTAAAAGAGTCTGCCTACAGTGCTGGAAACCTGGGTTTGATCCCTGGTTCAGGAAGATCCCCTGGAGAAGGAAATGGCAACCCACTCCAGTACTCTTGCCTGAAAAATCCCATGGACAGAGGAGCCTGGTAGGCTACAGTCCGTGGGGGCACAAAGAGTCAGACATGACTGAGCAGCTTCACTAAATATTCATTTAACCCCCAGTTATGTGTAAAAGATAGCTCTGGTTTGAGGTGGCTCGGATGATAAAGAATCTGCCTGTGATGCAGGAGACCTAGGTTGGATTCCAGGGTCTGGAAAATCCCCTGGAGAAGGTAATGACAACCCACTCCAGTATTCTTGCCTGGAGGATTCCAAGGACAGAGGACTCTGGTGGGCTACAGTCCATGGGGTCACAGAGAGTCAAGACACTGGCTGAGCAACTTTTACAGCAACAGAAAAAATACAATAAAAATAATCAAAAGTCTTTCCTTAGTAGAAAGACTTGCTCTTGCTTGTGTGTAAGGCAAAAATAAGCAATGAATATCATAAAAATCTAAGTTACATATTGTAAGCCAATAAATATGATGGAGGACAAAAGTAAAACAGAGAATTTGTGTCTGTTGCTGAGATAGAATAATTAGTGTAGTCAACTCTGAGATCATATTTAAATAAAGATTTGAAGGATACTGGTACTGAATCAGGTGGATAATTGGAAAAACATTGTTTTGAGCAGACGGACCTTTGCATGTAGTTGGTGCATGAATAAGAATGACACGGAGACCAACATAATGGGGTGAGAATAAGGAGATAAGGGGGATAGTTAAAGGAGAAGTCAATTCAGAGAGATAAAATAAGCATATGGCAGGGACCTGTATTCCTACTATATTCCTGAAATATTGAATGCCGAAAGCACACTGCTTTCAAAAATCCAGAGGCATCGTTCTTCTTTAATTCCAATATATTGTTTGTGCCAGAAACAATATACAATATTATTTTTGAGATACAAATTTTACATCTCTCTGTTTTTTGGATTGCTAACTCATGTGTCTTTTTCTCTATTTCTTTCCAGTTATCTTGAAACTCTTAAGCTTTAGTGAGAAAGTCACATACCTATTCTTTTTTTCCCTGAAGCATTTTGTACATTTGAAAGGATATAAATTCAAGTAGGCTCTACATTCTTAACTTGATCTTTGCTCTGAGGCACTTTAATCCATTCATTGGTTTTTAAAAGTGACAGAAAGCAGGTCAGCAGTTGCCTGGTAAGGCTGTAGAGGAGGGGTGGATTACAAAAAGCACAAGAAAACTTTAGGGGGTGCTGGCATTGTTCCTATCCATCTTTGTGGCAGTGGTTTCTTGGATCGTATACATATGTCATATTTGATCTTCATATATACTTTCAAATATGCAGGTTATCATATTTCATAGCAATAAATGTGTAGTATATATTGTCATCTGATGTTTACAAACAGCTTTTGCAGTTTTATCTTTTTCTGGTTGTGTGGGGCATGGAAGGAGTAAAAAATGGCCACTCCTTAGTGTTCCTGTACACTTTATACTTCATTGTGAATGAGCTAATCATTTTTTAAAGTCATCTTTCCCTTGTCAGTGCCAAAAGTAACCAATACACACTATTTTTTATAAATGTTCTATTAATTTTTTAACTCTTCACCTATATTTAGGTCTTTAATCTTTTTTGAGATTATTTTTGTGTATAATGTTAGAGAATGTTCTAGTTTCATTCTTTTATATAACCAATTTTCCCAGCACTACTTCTTGAAAAAACTGTTTTTTTTCCCTATTGTATATTCTTGCCTCCCTTATTATAGATTACATAACCATCAGTGCATTGTTTTATCTCTGGATTTTCTATCCTGCTCAACTTGTAAACTTAGAATGAATTAAATACCTAAGTGTAAGACTGGACACTATAAAACTCTTGGAAGAAAACATGGTAGATCATTTTCTGATATAAATTGCAGTAAGATCTTTTTTGATCTGCCTCCTAGAGTAATACAAATAAGCAAATAGGACTGAAGTAAACTTAGAAGTTTATACACAGCAAAGAAAACCATTAAAAAATGAAAAGAGATCCCAAAGAAGGGAGAAAATATTTGCAAACAATGCAAATGACAAAGGATTAATCTCCCAAATTTGCAAATAACTCATATGGTTCAATATCCAAAAAACAAATAATTCAATCTAAAAATAGGCAGAAGATTTAAATAGACATGTCTCCAAAGAAGAAATACAGCTGGGTAAGAGTCATTAATAAATGCTCAAACTTGCTAATTATTAGAGAAATGCAAATCAAGAACTGTAATGAGGTATCACCTCACAAAAGTCAGAACGGCCAACATCAAAAAATTTACAAACAATAGATAGTATGGAGAAAAGGGAACCCTCCTGCGCTGTCAGTAGGATGTAAGGCTGGTACAGCAGCATGGAGAACAGTATGAAGGTGCATGTGCAATAAGTTGCTTCAGTCATGTTTGACTCTGTGCAACCCCATGGACTGTAGCCAACCAGGCTCCTCTGTCCATGGGATTCTCCAGGCAAGGTTACTGGAGTGGGTTGCCATGCCTTTCTCCAGGGGATCTTCCCAACCCAGGGATCAAACCAGCATCTTTTACATCTTATGCATTGGCAGGCAGGCTTTTTACTATAAAAGCCACTAGGGAGGCCCCTATGAAGTTTCCTCTAAAAACAAAATATAGAACTACTATATTAGCCAGCAATCTCATAATTGGGCATATATCTCAAGAAAACCATAATTTGAAAAGATATAAGCACCCTAATATTTATTGCAGCACTAGTAACAATAGCCAGGGCATGGCTAAGCACCCTAAATGTCCATCAGCAGAGGAATGGATAACGATGTGGTATATATCTACAATGGAATATTATTCAGTCATAAAAAAGAACAAAATAATGTCATCTGCAGCAATATGGATAGACCAAGAGTTTGTCATATTGAATAAAATAAATTAGACAAAGACAAATATCATATGATATCCCTTATATGTGGAATCTAAAAAACTGGTAAAAATGAACCTATTTACAAAACAAAAACAGAGTCACAGATGTAGAAAACAAGCTATGGTTACAAAGAGGGGAAGGAGGAATGGATAAATTGGGAGATTGGAATTGACATATTCAGACTACCATGGATATAATAAGTAACTAATAAAGTGTTGTGTTGGTCACTTGGTTGTGTCTGACTCATTGCAACCCCATGGACTGGAGCCCACCAGGCTCCTCTGTCCATGGAATTCTCCAGGTAAGAAAATAATACTAGAGTGGGCCACCATGCCCTTGTCCAGGAGAGCTTCCCAACCCAGGGTTTGAACCCAGGTCTCCTGCACAGCAGGCAGATTATTTCCTGTTTGAGCTACCCAGGAAGCCCCACTGTATAGCACAGAAACTCTACTTAATACCATATAATGGGAATAGAATCTAAAAAAGAGTTGATCTATATATATATATATATATATATATGTATAACTGATTCACTTTGCTATATAGCAGAAATTAACAGAGTATTGTAAATCAACTGTCCTCCAATAAAACTTCATTTAAAAAACTCTTTACCTAAAGCTGTATTTCATTAATATTTAACTACTGACTAACACCTGCAAGCCTCTAGTATCTTCATTTTCTTCTGCCAGATCTCTAAGCCACAGCCATGTAAAGATAGTTTTACATCACATTGCACTTCTAGGAGAAAATTTATTTTTCAGTCATAATACTCTAGGTTACTCAGTGTAACAAACAACTCCTCTGATATTAATTATTTTAAACATCACAAAATTATATCTTACTAACTTTTGCAATTAGTGTAGTGGTCTTAGAGTAAGCATTTGCCAAAAAAGATAGCAAAACAATAAGGAGGATTCATGCAAGTACAGCAATGGATTGGCAGAGAATTAACTACTTGTCTTTATGCTGAGATTCAAGTTACCAGACCAAGTGCTTTGTGGAACTATGTTAATAACTCCCTGTACAGACAAGTAGTAAAGATAGATTTGTTGCATGATGAAGTAAGAAATAATAAGTGGTGTGTGGGGTGTAGAATGCTTGTAACTGCAATTATGGATGTCTTCTGAATATTACAATGACAAGATCTAGAGTATGATCATGGTGGACATTAGAGTAATCAGAAGACAAGATCATTAGTCAAGAGTATTTCAAACAACTGAGAAACCAAGGCACTGGACTTTTCATCTAGGTGTATAATGACATTGCTAAAAGTTATTATTGGAGTAGAACTGGAGATAGCAACATAAACCATGAACTAAAATTACTAAGAAAGGAAATGAAGTGAATTGAGCTCACAAATATTCTCTGTTGCCTTGAGGAAAAAATAAAGTATAAGCACAACAATGATAGCTACTCATATTTTTTATCTGTGGTATGTTACCAGGATAACTATATTTTAACAAATTTTATATTTATAGTCAAGTATTCTCCACTAATTTTTACACAATTAGGTCATGATCAAGTTTACATTTTGGTTCATCGATGACAATATATTGATATGTGATCATAAAGTGACATGAAGGAAAATGGAAAATTGTAGAGAAAATAATCTGATAAACTTTAGAGTTGAAGAGAAAAAGAGTGTATTTCCATTTGTGCTGGTAATGATATATTATATAGAGAAAGATCTCGAAAGAAACATGCCTAAATTGTTGAATTGTATTGAATCTTTCATTACTCAGACACCTGAATGTCTGAAACTACTTTTTATTAAGAAATGTTGCACACTATCAGAATTCATGAAAGTTAGAGTCTATATCCCACTATGGAAGGGAAAAAGGATACTGCTCATCCTTTCTTGCACATTGGACAATATGGGATACTATGTTTCCATTAAGAAGGGAGAGTGAAGCATTTTTTCAGATGTGCACAGCAATATTCAAAAGTTTCTAGAATTCAGTGGAAGTGGTTATAGAGCCTGTTTCTGGTGTCCAGTGTCAGTGATGTTGGCCATGCAGATAACAAACTGTCATATTCAGTGATGGTGGTGCAGTTCTCTCTGGCCTCCTTTAGTGGCATGCTCTTCTCTGCCCATTGCTTCACTCTCTTGTACTTACACTCATGTCTGATTTTGATTCTTCTGCCTACTAAGTCAGATGTTTTTTCTTTACCTTAACTCAGGCAGTTTGTTTTACTTGAAATTAAAAACACTGACTGTAAGCAGTCTCAGATATATACTAAACAGAATGGGAGGGGAAAAATCCTCATAGAAATCAAGTCTGAACATTGTCTCAAATAGAAGAAAGACATGAGTCTTTAATTTAAAAGATCACATCGTTTTAAGTAGGAAATACAAAAATAATTTCACCTGAGACTCATCCGACTGAAATTACAGAATATCAAAGATTTTTTTTTTAAAGGACTTCTTTAAAAAGACTGAAAGACTGGCAGATTTCTCATTTGGAACAATAGATCCCAAAGACAGTAGAATAATGCATTCAAAATAATATATTCAAAATAACTGTCAATCTAGAATCTGATTCTTGTTTTATCAACCATTCAAGGATAAGAGGAATTAAAGTAATTTTTTAGGCCAAAATTATAATGTTACCCCCATGGGCCTTTACTAAGAAAACTGCTACTATATAAACTTCAAAAAGAAGAAAATTAATATAAGATGATGCAAAATACATGATGATTTTTTTAAATAATGATAAAATTGATATTATGTGGTAAATAAGTATTCATAGCAACAAGTAAAAATAATATATTTTAAAAAATAATGTTTAAATACAGCTTACAGTCTAACGTGTATCTACTTTGAAGTATATATTTAATGCAGTTTGAAAATTTTTATGGTGGTTTGTAATCACCAGAACAATAAAGACAAAAGTATTGCCATCAACCCAAAAGCTCCCTTATGTCCCTTTTTCTGTCAATTCCTGTGTAGTGACATAGAAATAATCTGCTCAGCACCTTCAAGAGAACATGTTATAGGGAACGTGGTTGTCTTCTCTGTGGAACCACAAATGCATTCATGATAAGACTTATGCTTCCAGAAGGCTACTCCCAGTAAAGATTAAGCACTGCAGAAACACTAATATTGTCCCTTTCCTGGAGGTTGTGGGACACCTCCAACAATGTCCATACTGGGCTGGTCAAAAATGAAGGCTGAGCAGTAGTCACCCGTGACCCTTCCTACACACCTTGCTTACAACTTCTCCTTCTCCTTAGACTTCACAGGCATTTCCTCTGTTAATATCTTACACATCAATTCCCACTTGGTGTTTGCCACTCAGTTCAGTTCAGTCACTCAGTCTTGTCCGACTCTTTGTGACCCCATGAACTGCAGCATGCCAGGCCTCCCTGTCCATCACCAACTCCTGGAGTCCACCCAAACTTATGTTCATTGAGTCGGTGATGCCATCCAACCATCTCATCCTCGGTCATCCCCTTCTCCTCCTGCCTTCAATCTTTCCCAGCATCAGAATCTTTTCCAATCAGTCAGCCCTTGGCATTAGGTGGCCAAAGTATTGGAGTTTCAGCTTCAACATCAGTCCCTCCAATGAACACCCAGGACTGATCTCCTTTAGGATGGACTGGTTGGATCTCCTTGCAGTCCAAGGGACTCTCAAGAGTCTTATCCAGCACCACAGTTCAAAAGCATCAATTCTTTGGCGCTCAGCTTTCTTGACAGTCCAACTCTCACATCCATACATGACCACTGGAAAAACCATAGCCTTGACTAGACGGACCTTTGTTGGCAAAGTAATGCCTCTGTCTAGGTTGGTCATAACTTTCCTTCCAAGGAGTAAGCATCCTTTAATTTCATGGCTGCAATCACCATTTGCAGTGATTTTGGAGACCCCAAAATAAAGTCAGCCACTGTTTCCACTGTTTACCCATCTATGTGCCATGAAGTGATGGGACCAGATGCCATGATCTTCATTTTCTGAATGTTGAGCTTTAAGCCAACTTTTTCACTCTCCTCTTTCACTTTCATCAAGAGGCTTTTTAGTTCCTCTTCACTTTCTGCCATAAGGGTGGTGTCATCTGCATATCTGAGGATATTGATATTTCTCCCAGCAGTCTTGATTCCAGCTTGTGCTTCATCCAGCCCAGCATTTCTCATAATGTACTCTGCATGTAAGTTAAATAAGCAGGGTGACAATATACAACCTCAACATACTCCTTTTCTTATTTGGAACCAGTCTGTTTTTCCATGTCCAGTTCTAACTGTTACTTCCTGACTTGCATACAGGTTTCTCAAGAGGCAGGTCAGGTGGTCTGGTATTCCCATCTCTTTCAGAATTTTCCACAGTTTATTGTGATCCACACAGTCAAAGGCTTTAGCATAGTCAATAGAGCAGAAATAGATATTTTTCTGGAACTCTCTTGCTTTTTCCATGATCCAGCAGATGTTGGCAATTTGATCTCTGGTTCCTCTGCCTTTTCTAAAACCAGTTTGAACATCTGAAAGTTCACGGTTCACATATTGCTGAAGTCTGGTTTGGAGAATTTTGAGCATTACTTTACTAGCGTGTGAGATGAGTGCAATGGCAACACACTCCAGTACTCTTGCTTGGAAAATCCCATGGGCAGAAGAGCCTAGTAGGCTGCAATCCATGGGGTCGCGAAAAGTTGGACATGACTGAGCGACTTCACTTTCACTTTTCACTTTCATGCATTGGAGAAGGAAATAGCAACCCACTCCAGTGTTCTTGCCTAGATAATCCCAGGGACGGTGGATCGTGGTGGGCTGCCGTCTATGGGGTTGCACAGAGTCGGACATGACTGAAGCGACTTAGCAGCAGCAGCAACAGCAGCAGAGATGAGTACAATTGTATGGTAGTTTGAGCATTCTTTGGCATTGCCTTTCTTTGGGATTGGAATGAAAACTGACGTTTTCCAGCCCTGTGGCCATTGTTGAGTTTTCCAAATTTGCTGGCATATTGAGTGCAGCACTTACACAGCATCATCTTTCAGGATTTGAAATACCTCAACTGGATCCACTGGCTTTTTCATAGTGATGCTTCCTAAGGCCCACTTGACTACACATTCCAGGATGTCTGGCTCTAGGTGAGTGTGAGTGATCATACCATCATGATTATCTAGGTCGTGAAGATATTTTTTGTACAGTTCTTCTGTGTATTCTTGCCACCTCTTCTTAATATCTTCTGCTTCTGTTAGGTCCATAACATTTCTGCCCTTTTTGAGCCCATCTTTGCCTGAAATGTTCCCTTGGTATTGTCAATTTTCTTGAAGAGATCTCTAGTCTTTCCCATTATATTTTTTTCCTCTATTTCTTTGCATTGATCGCTGAGGAAGGCTTTCTTACTATCCTTGCTCCTCAGAGGATTCAAGTTCACACGAATGTTAAGGAAAGGGGGTCCAAAAAACAGTTTGTAAAGTGAGATTTTGAAACTGGCTCATTTATCTGTCTGGAAGTCCATGTTTAGATTTGCTTTCTAAAGTTTTAGACTTTTATACAGATATAAAATTTATATCATTGAATATGCTTCTCTAAAATACGCATGACCCAAAATTCCAATATCTGATTCTGATAAGCCCTCATATTGCTCCCTAGGAAACTCCGACAGAGCACTCTTTCCCCAGTGTACTTGTAATGATTATTCCGTTAATATATTTTCTCCAATGACAGTAGTGCCTAAATAAATAAACACCACTTTTAGTGTAGCAAAAATGGCTGAAAGAATTTTATGACAATTAATTTTAAATGATGAAATTATATTTTTTATTCCACTTGGCTTTTAAAGACTAGGCTATATTTTTTGCATTTTCTCTTCTTTTGTTGGTTACAATTGTAATGGACAATGAATCACTGAACCCACAGCCAAAGCAGGTTGTGTATGCACATGTTACATAAGCAGTTGATTTGGTATTAATAATTGACAATTCTGGAGAGCAGTTTATGCAGTTTCTCTTGCCAATTCATATTGATATTTGAGTTTTAGGGTCTTATTATTTTTGTTTAATGTTTGTTTTTCCTTATATCAGAAATAAAGTGAAAGTGAAAGTGAAGTAGCTCGGTCGTGTCCAACTCTTTGCAACCCCATGGACTGTAGCCTACCACACTTCTTTGTCCATGGGATTTTCCAGGCAAGAGTACTGGAGTGGGTTGCCATTTCCTTCCCCAGAGGATGTTCCCAATCCAGGGATTGAACCTGGGTCTCCCGCATTGTAGGCAGACGCTTTATCATCTGAGCCACGAGGGTAGTCACTCAGAAGTAAACTGGAAGTCAAAGCACTGTTCAGTTCAGTTCAGTTCAGTCACTCAGTCGTGTCCGACTCTTTGGACCCCATGAATTGCAGCAAGCCAGGCCTCCCTGTCCATCACCAACTCCCAGAGTTCACTCAGACTCATGTCCATTGAGTCGGTGATGCCATCCAGCCATCTCATCCTCTGTCGTCCCCTTTTCCTCCTGCCCCCAATCCCTCCCAGCATCAGAGTCTTTTCCAATGAGTCAACTTTTCGCATGAGGTCGCCAAAATACTGGAGTTTCAGCTTTAGCATCATTCCTTCCAAAGAACACCCAAGACTTATCTCCTTTAGAATGGACTGGTTGGATCTCCTTGTAGTCCAAGGGACTCTCAAGAGTCTTCTCCAACACCACAGTTCAAAAGCATCAATTCTTTGGTGCTGAGCTTTCTTCACGGTCCAACTCTCACATCCATACATGACTACTGGAAAAACCATAGCCTTGACTAGACAGAACTTTGTTGGCAATGTTTCTACTTTTGAATATGCTATCTAGGTTGGTCATAACTTTCCTTCTGAGGAGTAAGCGTCTTTTAATTTCATGGCTGCAGTCACCATCTGCAGTGATTTTGGAGCCCAGAAAAAGTCATTGTAAATACTTATACCTAAGGAGAAAATAGAGGGCTGGAGAGAGCAAAAGAAAGCACTATTACTGAATAGGGACTTCAATAATGTAGAAAAAATAGCTTAGAAGCAAGATAATAGTGAAACACTATTTGCAGCAACAAGGGAAATATTGCTAGTCTGCTTAATACTGGCCCTTTTTGTATTTTATTTTGTTAAAAACAAATTTGCCATTTCTTAAAAAAAAAAATGTTTTGGGCTTCCCTGGTGGCTCAATTGGTAGAGTCCACCCACAATGCAGGAGACTGCCTGAAATACAAGAGACATGGCTTCAATCCCAGGGTTGGGAAGATCCCCTGGAAAAGGAAATGACAACCCACTCCAGTATTCTTGCCTGAGAAATCCCAGGGACAGAGGAGCCTGGTGGGCTACAGTCCATGATGTCACAAGAATCAGAATGATTTAGTGACTAAACCATCACCACCAAAAAAAAAAAAAAATTTTTGAAGTTTGTTTTATAAGAATCACCTTAGTTTGTTTCCATTTAAACATCATTTTTTTAGTTGAAAACATAACCTTCCTATTTACCAGAAATAAACGACTAAAATAAAAGTTTCTACTTCTAAAATTAAGTAAAACAATATATTCTAAAATAGCTAAAAATAGTGATACTCATTTTATACTTAAACATAGTATGCTGCTTTTTATAAAAAGTTGCATTCCATCATGATAAATACTGCAAAAAAAAGTCATGTTCAGGCTAGAACAAAATTGGCAGTAAGGATTAAACTCACATTATACTAGAAAGGCAAGGGATTTCAACTTGAGCCTCAAGCAACTAGAAGTTCTAGTTAGAAATATGTCAGTAAGATTAAATGGTTCAGGCTTTCCTCTGGGTAGTGTGGACAAGACTAAATTTTCAAGCATACTTTATTGTTAAGGAATGGGAGCTGATATTGGAGAGTAACTTTTGTTCAATAAATACTAATAAGTCCTTATTACATGCTAGGAACAGTTCTAGGTTTATAACAGCAAACAAAAGCAAACAAAATCTCTACATCATGCAGCTTATATTTTAGTAAGTCAACTTCTAAGTCTGGATGTAAAAATTTCCAGTGTAAGGAACTTTATATACTGTTTTTTGAGTATTTGTATTTAAATTTAGATACCTTTAAAACAGATTTCCAAGGCTGTGATGAAAATATAACTCTTCTATTTATTTATTATAAAGCCAAGAATTTCCCTCATGTCTAAACATAATTAGGTGCTACTCAAACAAAAAATAAAATTTCCTTGGAAATATTTTATCATGTGTGTGTATATACATGTGCATATCCCTGTGTACCTGACTAAATTACAATCTAGTGCTTTTTAAAAAATTACTGTAAAATATAGAACTAAAAAGGAATTCCATAAGAACATTATATAGTTCAAAATCCCTGTATCACCTAATGAATATTTTGAGGTAATCAGTTCACTTTTATTTCCCCAGTAAAATATTATTGTTTATTGTAAAGTGGTATAATCTTAATTCTCTGAACAACTGCCATATTCCATGAAAATCATCTGAATTAGTACTAAAAGTTAGGAACTTTAAAAGATTCTATTCAACTATCAGATTGTCTATGAGTAATAGTAGAATTGATTATTAAATTATTTCACTGCTAGTAGTACAGATTGTTTTCAAAAAATAAATTAAGCCTTAGAATTATAATAAAGTTTATTTATAGATCTGTAGGATAATTTTCTACTCTAGGTAACTCTGCAATATTTCAGCTTGTAAACTAGGCTTTCACAGGACTTTACTTGGCTAAGAAATATGTACCATTCAATTCATGAGAAAATGTATTATTTGCAACTGTCATTATTAGCTTCTGATTAATACCAGGTCATATTTATTTGAATCTAAGTTTATTCCCATAATAATCAAGCAAATATTAAAAATTAAACTACAGGAATATAGGCAAATAGCAAATGAATATATCTCACTGCAGAAATATTGCTGCAGTATAGATACCGATTTTGAGATCATTTGTGCAATATACCTAAAAGCCTTTCTAAGTTGGCTGGTATGGTTAACGATGGAGTTTAAACTTAACTCTACATTTCCTTGCTTCTCTGATTTCCATTTAGACCTTTAACATCATTTCTGCACTATTGTTTTGGTTCAATACCTTCTTGCTAAACAGCTCAGAATTTCCATCAGGGTTCCTATGAGCTTAAAGCTGGACCCACTAAAACCTTCTTTGACAAATAACCTTCTGGTAAGTGTGACTTGTGTGGTAAAAGCACACTTATTCATGGCTGACATAGTCTTGTGTCAAAAGAACATAAAATTGAAGTTATAGTTAATAACCTGCCACTTGATATTACACCTGAATTTTTGGTCTTTTTACAGCTAAGGTTGTAAGAGTATTTCCATTAAAAATTGATTTTCAGTGGTTTGTAACTTAACTGCAAATGATCTGTCCATGAGAGATGTAAACTGATATATGAGTGCATCCCTTAGGAGCCAATGCATAATTAAATTTGCATGGTTGTTTTAAAGTTAAATCACAGTAGGTTAAGGGTGATATAAAAAAGCCATGGATTTAGGGGAATGTTGTAAATTAAATTTAGTTTAGATTCCTTTAATTTTTAATTAGCAAATACTATTAATTCAAATAATGATTTGATTTATTTCATAGAAATTATAAAAATATCAAAGTGCATAACATTTTTGCCTTTAGGAATGTGTAGGTTCAACCACTTGTTAGTTATCAATATTAGGAACATTCTACAAGGAACATGCTTTGGATTTTGCTGTTGATATTCACTTTATATAAATTAACCTTATTATTTATAACTTTAAAAAGCACTTATTATTTGAACCAATAGATAACTATAACTTACTTTTTCTTTACAAGATACCATACCAGGTTTGGAGGCTTCACAAATAAATGATACTGTATCTGCATGGAGGAGCTAACAGTCTATTATGTTGGAAAAGAAAATCACACTTAATAGAGTAGTAAAGGCATACAGAAATGGTCTCAGAAGAGGAAGTCAGGACTGGAAGTCAGAAGGTAGAAGATTTTAACTATTTGTCCACAAAACAAGTGAATTTGGAGATAATGGGTTTACCAAAGCCATAAATAGGAATGCAAGCTTCTTTTTGAATGATCTAGGGACACTACAGGAAAGGAAAAATCAAGGTAAAAATCAGGCATACAGCTCCATTTCATTACTAAGCAATAAGACATCACTGCCTGTGTTTAAACAGAATTTTGTCCATGTCAGAAGACTATGAGCAAAATTAATCTGGAAATACTATAAATTGGCATTATCATATTTTGTCTGAGTGTGGACTTAGGTCAGATTCCTGGGCTTCAATCCTAGAAGCAACATTCCCTTGCTATGTGAATTTGGGAAAATCTTTTATCTCTCTAGTCTACAAGTGGTTTACCACTGAAGTGCAGAAAATAAAAGATAAATATCATACCTCTTGTGTGCTATTGTAAGAATTAAATGAGAGAATACACATATGCATATGGTGTTATCCTTAAATACATGATAAATACTAGCTGTTATCATTATCAAGGTGAATGAACAGAAAGAAAGAAAATAAATAAGACAAACAATTTGGAAATAGATACAATTGTTCAAGATAGAATTACTGATTAGCCTGAATTACAATTTTAATCAAAAGAATCAAAATAAAATTATGCATTAAATATATAGAGTGTGAAGGTGAGATAAGCTAGAATAGGAAGTAGATTGGATTTGGGTGATGAAAGAATTGTGAGTAAAAGAATTATTTCCAGATTTCAAGCCTGGATGACTGGGAGTGTGAAGGTAGTTTCATGGCCATAACAGGGCATCATTAATCATAATGATATGGTTACAGGATGAGTTTAAATATAAGTGTTAAAGCTCCATGTGTTCATTGGATATATAACTATCTAGAAAGTAGCTGTAAATATGATGAGGAACTTTAGTATAAAGTTTCCTTTAAAATATATAAGAACAAAATTTAAGTTTATAACTGCAATATATAGAGAAACACAACCACCATTCTAATTCTTCATTGCCCATGTTCATAATCCTTGCATTATAATGCACATAAATAAAAGTAATATGGAAATTTAAAATACATACATGTATAATACCAAAGATGGCAAAGCAAATTATCATGTGTTTAGTAAATTGGAAATATATAAATAGGTCTACAAAATTTGGGAAGAGGTAATAATGTAAATTACAAAGATGAAATAAAAGTGTAAACAATACACAGTCAAAAAAATCCTTGACTTTCCTAGAAACAAGAAATGCAAAGCAATATGATACATTTGCATATATAAGATTTAAAAATTAGTGTCTTCAATAAATAATATCTAGAGTTTTCAAGATTATAGGGAAAACAATATTATCCTCCAACACAATATTTTGAATATAATAGTGATACACTTATAATGTAAGTCTTGAATCTTTTTTTCTATCCTTTGTGATATCATTTTGCTGTGAATGAGCCAAACTTTGGTCTACTCCTCCACAAGCAATAAAGCCAAATTACTAACACTATGTTGTACTGAAGGAAAGCGCAATATTTATTGTAGGTGCCAGACAAGTAGTATGGGGCTGCTGAGGCTCAAAAAACCTGAACTCTCTGAGTGGTTTCAAGGAAGAGTCTTTTTTTTTCCCCCAAGGCCAAGGTAAGGGAGGGGAGGGACAGTATATGTGATCAATTTATGTACAATTCTACAATTGTTTGTTGATGACATAACAACCTGGCGCCACAGGGCTTGTCAACTCTCAGGTTCCAGTCCATTGTGGGGCTACAGCGCTCACAATCATCATGCAGTTATATTCTTTTTTTAGTGGGGGTTTTACTAAATCAGTTCAGGAACATGCATCAGGTTCTGTTATCCATGTATTTCAGGAAGAAACTAAAGATTCTGTGACTGCATATAGGTGATTTACTGTTTAAATATTTACCAGTTTTCCTTGTCAAACTATATTATTACCACTACATGTTCACATGTGGTCATTAATTCTTGAGCCAGGCTTTTGTGTCTCAGGGGAGGCTGGGAGACCACAACTTTTCTACAAACAAAAGGCAGACAGAATAATGGGCCAGGTTGGAGGGTGATGGGTCTGTTCAGGGAAGATTCCATACAATCTGGTTTGGTTACATTATTATCTTTTCTTTAAGCAGCAAATGTGAGTTCTTTAAATTATCCTGTGATCTTAATTTATTTCCCAGCATCAGTGTTTGGAGAATATTTTCTTTAAGATCTATATTGAATCATCCCTTAGTTTCTATTATAAATCCTACCACAAATTACAGGTGTTTTAAACTAATGGATACTTACAAGTAATTTTACACTTTTCTTGGCTTCCCTGGTGGCTCAGAGGTTAAAGCGTCTGCTTGCAATGCGGGAGACCTGGGTTCGATCCCTGGATCGGGAAGATCCCTTGGAGAAGGAAATGGCAACCTGCTCCAGTATTCTTGCCTGAAGAATCCCATGGACGGAGGAGCCTGGTCGGCTAGAGTCCACAGGGTCGCAAAGAGTCGGACACGACTGAGCCAGACAAGTAGTATGTCACTTCACTTCTTCACTTCATCCCTCTAAAATGTCCTTTATCCATGTATTTTTCATTCTGTTCTGAGAACAATATTTCAAAAAATTCCCAAAGATTAACTAATGTATTCCTCAATAATAACAGACATGTTGTAAAGGGAGGAACCAAGAAGCATCGAAAAAGGAAAGACTTCTTTGGCATATTTATTTCCCTTGAGATAATAGTAATTATATAATATTGGTAATATTTTTAATAATAATAATTTTACTGAAAAAGATATTTAGCCCTTTCTTGTGTAGAAAGTAACAATGAGGAAGATATATCATTGATCAAAAAATTATGGCTAAGGGAACCAAACACATAGAAAAATTTGCCTTGCTCTTATCAACTATGATCTTACAGTACCTATTGCTTATCTAAATCTAGTCACTTCATTGGATGGCAGATACTGGTGAAGCATGGAGAAAAGGCAATCAATTATTAAAGAGAAAATAAATGCAATGAATAAACCCTCAATGAGCAAAACAAAAAAGAAATAATTTTCGACCATCAAACACACATATATGCACACACACACACAAACAGGATTTAAATTGAACTCAAGTTCCACATCAATACTTCTTATATATCACTCATCTAACTAAAATAGCATAGTGAAACACCTGCAGAAAGTAAAAATATGCAGGAAGTGTAGTGAAAAGAAATAAACATTTCTTAAGAAATAAAAATAATTGAGAGACAGGTAATATACAAAATTGCTATTACTTTCTAGTAGAAATTGGAATGACTGGTCATCAAATAAATGTGGGGGTGGGTAATGAACCACGAATATAAAAACAGACATCAGAAAATAGAATAAGTCAAAGTAACAGAACACAGATGGGTAGTATAGAAAGAACACAAGTTTGGAGACAAAAACATATGATTTTGAGTTGCTGTTTCACTGCATATTTACTATATAAGCATGGGGAATTCACATCCCCTCTTTGAATATTTCCGAATCTATAATATAAAATGTAAAAAAATGTGTTTTATCTATTTAGAGATACACCGAGGTATGGAAAAAGAGGGTGTGGCAACCCACTCCAGTATTCTTCCCTGGAGAACCCCATGAACAGAGGAGCCTTGCAGGCTACCATCCATAGAGTTGCAAAGAGTTGGACATGACTGAAGCAACCTAGCCTGCCTATAGAGTTAAACCCAAGTCCCATAGCAATGTCACAGCCAAGACAGGGCCTACATTGGTCTTCCTCCAAAGTCTGTGCTTTCTATTACTGTAAACAACAATGACTAAAGCAGCAGGAAGAAAAAGTTTACATGAAAAATGTGCAGATATAAATGGACACCATTGATCACTTTGCCACTAGCCAAGGTGTCCAGGTATTAATTTGTTAGTTCACTCACTAAACATTTATTAAACTTTTATTAAATATTTATCACTCATTAACCTGACCTGCCTCTTGAGAAATCCGTATGCAGGTCAGGAAGTAACAGTTAGAACTGGAAATGGAACAAAAGACTTGTTCCAAATAGGAAAAGGAGTACGTCAAGGCTGTAGATTGTCACCCTGCTTATTTAACTTATATGCAGAGTACATCATGAGAAATGCTGGACTGGAAGAAGCACAAGCTGGAATCAAGATGGCCAGGAGAAATATCAATAACCTCAGATATGCAGATGACACCACCCTTATGGCAGAAAGTGAAGAGGAACTAAAAAGCCTCTAGATGAAAGTGAAAGTGGAGAGTGAAAAAGTTGGCTTAAAGCTCAACATTCAGAAAATGAAGATCATGGCATCTGGTTCCATCACTTCATGGTAAATAGATGGGGAAATAGTAGAAACAGTGTCAGACTTTATTTTGGGGGGCTCCAAAATAACTGAAGATAGTGACTGCAGCCATGAAATTAAAAGACGCTTACTCCTTGGAAGAAAAGTTATGATCAACCTAGATAGTATATTCAAAAGCAGAGGCATTACTTTGCCGACTAAGGTCCATCTATTCAAGGCTATGATTTTTCCTGTGGTCATGTATGGATGTGAGAGTTGGACTGTGAAGAAGGCTGAGCGCTGAAGAATTGATGCTTTGAACTGTGGTGTTGGAGAAGACTCCTGAGAGTCCCTTGGACTGCAAGAAGATCCAACCAGTCCATTCTGAAAGAGATCAGCCCTGGGATTTCTTTGGAAGGAATGATGCTAAATCTGAAACTCCAGTACTTTGGCCACCTCATGTGAAGAGTTGACTCATTGGAAAAGACTTTGATGCTGGGAGGGATTGGGGGCAGGAGGAGAAGGGGGCAACAGAGGATGAGATGGCTGGATGGCATCACTGACTCTATGGATGTGAGTCTGAGTGAACTCCAGGAGTTGGTGATGGACAGGGAGGCCTGGCATGCTGCGATTCATGGGGTCGCCGAGTTGGACACGACTGGGCAAATGAAATGAACTGAACTGAACTGAAGCATTTATTACCATAAACCAAACATTGAGTCAGACAGCAGAAGGGGAATCTGATGATTTCAAACTACTGAAAGAAAAGGATTCATCATCAGTAAAAGAGTAAAAGACTGTAAAATAGTATTCACAGAAATGACACATGAAAGACTGATATTAGAAGAGACAACATTGGCGATGAAGACTTCAATAGGGTGAGAAAGACTGTGACAAATGTAATGAAGTTTTGAATTCCTTTTAAGGCATCTTGGGAAGTAATTGAGATTATGGGTTACTGGGCTTCAAAAGTACATGAATTGTCAACTTCCAGATGTTCAAGCTGGATTTAGAAAAGGCAGAGGAACAAGAGATCAAATTCCCAACATCCATTGGATCATAGAAAAAGCAAGAGAATTCCAGAAAAACATCTATTTCCATTTCATTGAGTATGCTAAAGCATTTGTGTGGATCACAACAAATTGTGGAGTATTCTTCAAGAGATAGGAATACCAGACCACCTTCCCTGCTTCCCGAGAAATCTGTGTACAAGTCAAGAAGTAACAGTGAGAAGTGGATGTGGAACAATGGACTGGTTCCAAATTGGAAAATGAGTATGCCAAGCCTACATACTGTCACCTTGCTTATTTAACTTATATACAGAATACATCATTCAAAATGCTGGGCTGGATGAAGTTCAAGTGAGAAACAAGATTGCCAGGAGAAGTATCAACAACCTCAGATATGCAGAAGACACCACTCTTATGGCAGAAAGCCTCTTGATGAAAGTGAAAGAATCTCTTGATGAAAGAGAAAGAGAGGAGTGAAAAAGTTGGCTTAAAATTCAGCATTCAAAAAACTAACATCATGGCATCGATCTCATCACTTCATGGCAAATAGATGGGGAAACAATGGAAACAGCAAGAGACTATTTTCGTGGGCTCCAAAATCACTGCAGATGGTGACTGCATCCATAAAATTAAAAGATGCTTGCTCCTTTAAAGAAAGTCTGTAAAAAACATAAACAGCATATTGAAAAGCAGAGACATCACTTTGCTGACAAAGGTCTGTATAGTCAAAGCTATGGTTGTTCCAGTAGTCATTTATGGATGTGAGAGTTGGACCATAAAGAAAGCTGAGAGCTGAAGAATTGATACTTTTGAACTGTAGTGTTGGAGAAGACATTTGAGAGTCCCTTGGACAAGAATATCAACTCAATCAATCCTAAAGGAAATAAGTCCTGAATATTCACTGGAAGGACTGATGCTGAAGCTGAAACTATAATACTTTGGCCACCTGATGGGAAGATCTGACTCATTGGAAAAGACCCTAATGCTGGGAAAGATCAAAAGCAGGAGGAGAAGAGGGCAACAGAGAATGAGATGGCTTGATTCCATCACCGAGTCAATGTATATGAGTCTTGAGCAAGCTCTGAAAATTGGTGATGGACAAGGAAGTCTGGCATGCTACAGCCTCTACAGCCTATGGGGTCACAGTCAGACATGACTGAGCAACTGAACTGAATTGAAACTGAGACCTGTCTCCTTTTAATTCTTAAGGTACGTTTATCAAGCAAGCATTACTTTTGTGCTTATAATAAAATGCTGAAATATTGAGAAAATCATAGTGTTTAAATTGTCTAGTTTTGATTATTTTATGAAAAATAGCAATGAATAAGCAAAAAAAAAAAAAAAAAAGACTCCAGATATCAAAGAAACTATCTCGTGGAGAGAGGAAATTTTGCTAAAATAAGAAACAAGCATAAATAAACCTTTATCAGTACAGACCTTCAGAAAATCATAATTACAAATGCTGTTAAGGAGAGTGTGTTATAGATAAATTACATTCCAAATAGAGGATTCATTTAGTGATTTATACGAATTTATTCATGTCTTTCAAACCTAAATTTTTTGATGTTATTACCACTAATGTTTATGCAATACAAGAAATTATAGTTGGACATTACATTGCGCTACAAATGTTGCAACTAGACCTTGCATGGTATCTACATTCTTCCTGTTAATTTGTAATATCACATTATTCTTTAAATATTTTGCATATGAAAGCTCATATAACCCATTCCACCTTATGATTCTCTATAAACTTGTTACTGTTTTTGTTCTTGCTACCATTTTTTTTTTTTTTGTATGCGAAACTAATATTTTCAATGGATTGAGGAAATTTCCATGCAACTAAACTTTATATGGAGGGAAAATCACATGTGGAATTACATGACTTTAACCAGTTAGGTTAGCTGTAAGTCTCCTTTTAATTATTGTCCTAATCCTGTCAATTCTAAGACCTGGTTTTTAATATTATACTACTTCTTGACTTTTAACTCTTGTTCCAGCATTCATTTTTTTTTTATTAACCTTTATGTCAACATTTGATACTTTCCTCTCTGCATTTTAAGTAGATTTTTTTTTCAGAAGTGGCACAAAATGTCAACACATTTCCCTTTACACATCACAGCTGCCATCTCCCTATTTCATGTTAAAAAATATTTTTTCTATGGCCAACTCAAAACCATAGCATAATCGTGATGCTCCAATGATTAAAATATTCTACAAACAAAATCTATAGTATATCCCTGATATTCTTTCTCTAATATTACTTCATTGAGAAAAAAGTGATTTCAAGTCACTTTATTTTCCAACTTAAAAGCATTTATTAATAGTTTCTCCCTCTCATCTTCTCATTTTACTATTTTTCTAGTCATTTGTCCTTTGGATATAACCTGATATGGCAAAAATATCTGCAACTGGTAAAGGATATTTTGCTTTTAAAATAATCTTCATGTTTTCCTATATATTGATTTACCTTCCTGTAAAATAGATAATAATAGGTGACTAACTTGCATAGCCAGCAGGCTTCTTTGACTTTACTAAGGTCTTTGAGTCACTTGAATGCAAAAAGAAATTGAAATCCAGGACATTATTACTGTTGTTATGTAGAAAAATGATATTAAAATACAACTGTATCTTTATACTTCCCCAGGGCCATTGTACTTTATGTTTTCACTTTATTCACTTTTCTCTGTGTTAGACTGCCATGAATATAAATTTCATAGGAGATCAAAGGCTACTAAGCACAATGCGTGTGCTTGAAACACCCCCTGTAAGGCAAGAATTAGTTAAGCTTTTTGGTCTCCTCCTCCTAAATCTATATAAAGGTCTATGCCTTTGGTAAGTATATTTTATTTTCATGGGACTATGATTTAGTCGGTGTATGTATAACTACATGGAGATACTGAATGTGTTGGAAAGATAAAATATGTTAGCTTAAAATCTAATTTTTCACATGAATTACTTGCCTTAGTAGAGTGGATGGTGCTTTCTTAAATCATGCATAACAGAATTTTATTTTCTCTTTTCAGTCATTTACAATAAATGTTTTGTCTTGTAATGGTTTTAATGTTAGTCTAACTGTAAAATGCAATTTAAAAAAATACATCTGAGAGAGGAAAGTTTATGGATGTACATATTTTTAGGTTACTTTTTGACCCACATTTTCCAGAGATAATATATGACATTTGTAGTCCCCTGGTTTCCTTTCAGAGCAATGGGTCATGATTATTTGGAACAAAGTGATACAGCTTGGCGTAAAATCAGTTGCCATGTTGCTTGGATAAGGACAGCAATCTCTAGACTCCTGAGACTTTCCAACGAGGTTAAAACGTGCTTACCGATGTCAAAAGCATGGATTCAAATTAGGGAAGAAAGAGTGAAAAAAAAGTGCAAAGAGCTTTACGTAGTGATAGATACTAAAATTTAACATCAGCAACTGTTTTGAGGGCTCCAACTACCTAACTTTCAGAGGAAACAAAATTATGCTAAACATTATAAATTAACACAAAAGCTTGAAGTTTGTAACTGATTTCCCTTTGTGTTTGACAATCAATAATTTGAGGTCAGAAAGAAGTGCTTATGCTTTCAGGAAAAAAATGTAATTGCTATAAATTTATTGTTTATTTTTTCTCTTATGTATTTTTGACATAATTTCAAGTTCATTAAAAAGTTATAAGAATCATACAAAGCATTCCATTAATTCACTTCCCCAAATGTTAACATCTTAATACACTTGAAAATAAGTTTTAGGTATATTGTTCCTTTACCAATAAACTGGAAAATTCTGGAAGAGATGGGAATACCAGACCATCTGACCTTCCTCTTGAGAAATCTGTATGTAGGTCATGAAGTAAGAGTTAGAACTGAACATGGAACAACTGGTTCCAAATCAGGAAAGGAGTACGTCGAGGCTGTATATTGTCACCCTGTTTATTTAACTTATATGCAGAGTACATCATGAGAAACGCTGGACTGGAAGAAACACAAGCTGGAATCAAGATTGCTGGGAGAAATATCAATAACCTCAGATATGCAGATGACACCACTCTTATGGCAGAAAGTGAAGAAGAACTAAAGAGCTTCTTGATGAAAATGAAAGAGGAGAGTGAAAAAGTTGGCTTAAAGCTCAACATTCAGAAAACTAAGATCATGGCATCTGGTCCCATCACTTCATGGCAAATAGATGGGGAAACAGTGGAAATAGTGGCTGACTTTATTTTGGGGGGCTCCAAAATCACTGCAGATGGTGACTGCAGCCATGAAATTAAAAGACACTTGCTCCTTGGAAGGAAAGTAATGACCAACTTAGACAGAATATTAAAAAGCAGAGACTCTACTTTGCCAACGAAGGTCTGTCTAGTTAAGGCTATGGTTTTTCCAGTAGTCATGTATGGATGTGAGAGTTGGACTATAAATAAACCTGAGCGCTGAAAAATTGATGCTTTTGAACTGTGGCGTTGAACACTCTTGAGAGTCCCTTGGACTGCAAGGAGATCCAACCAGTCCATCCTAAAGGAGAACAGTCCTGAGTGTTCATTGGAAGGACAGATGTTGAAGCTGAGACTCCAATACTTCGGCCACCTGATGCGAAGAGCTGCCTCATTTGAAAAGATCCTGATGCTGGCAAAGAGTGAAAACAGGAGGAGAAGGGGACAACAGAGGATGAGATGGTTGGATGGCATCACCGACTTAATGGACATGAGTTTGGATAAAATCTGGGAGTTGGTGACGGACAGGGAGGCCTGGCGTGCTGTGGTCCATGGGGTCGCAAAGAGTTGGACATGACTTAGCGACTGAACTGAACTGAACCTCTAAATGCTTTAGTATATTTCCTAAGAACCTGGGCCAATAATAAGACAAATCTCTTTTCTGTTATCACAGTACAGCAACAATTTCACGAGTTAACTTCAATATGCTTCCCACATGGCTCAGTGGTAACAATCTGCCATTGCAGAAGACATGGGTTCAATCCCTGGATTGGGAAGATTCCCTGGAGAAGAAAATGGCAACCCACAACAGTATTCTTGGTAGGGAAAAATCCTGGACAACCTGGCAGGCTACAGTCCATGAGGTCAAAAAAGAGTCTGACATGACTTAGCAACCAAACAACCACCTCAATATATTACTGTTATCTAACATAACATATGTTATTAACGTTTCATCAATTGTCCCAATAATGTCCTTTAGAGCAACATACAATGCAGGATTATGTTTTGCCATCAGTTGTCATGTCTCTTTAGTCTTTTAATTTGGATTAGTTCCTAAGTTTTTAATTGTTTCATGCATTGATATTTTTAAAGCTAATAGTCCATACATTTTGTACAGTGTCTCTCAACTTGGGTTTGTCTTATATTTAAACACGATTAGATTCAAAGCATACAGTTTTGTCAGAAATACTTGTAAACATTACTGTGATTTTCTCTCAGGAGGCTATGGAATTTTTTCATTCCTTTTCTGGTGATGT
The DNA here is from genome assembly GCF_014754425.2 of Oryx dammah. Classification (NCBI taxonomy): domain Eukaryota; kingdom Metazoa; phylum Chordata; class Mammalia; order Artiodactyla; family Bovidae; genus Oryx; species Oryx dammah. The sequence goes on from NW_024070186.1 coordinate 126,110,805, forward strand.
TACAACTGATCACTGGGGTAAGATGGTGCAAGGTTTCTCCTGATATAAAGTTAAATGTTGCCTGGCTTCCCAGGTGGCACAGTAGTAAAAAATTTGCCTGCCAAAGGAGATGAAAGAGACTCTGATTCAGTCCCTGGATTGGGAAGATCCTCTGGAGAAGTAAAGGGCAACCTGATTCAGTATTCTTGTCTAGAAAATTCTATGGATAAAGGAGCCTGGAGAGCTACAGTCCATTGGGTCGCAAAGAGTTAGACTCAACTGAACAACTGAGCAGGCACGCACACAGAGTTAATGTAAACATTTGTACATAGACTGTTTGTATATAAGATTTGCCAACCTTCTGTTATCACTTTCAGTAAAGTCTTACCTGTTTTTTCCCAAAGTGCATGTAAAGGTAAGGTACATAAAATATATTTTTAAGAATAATAATGTGAAATACACAAAAGAAACAAACAAACAGAGACAAAAGGAAGAAGGAAAGGGAGAGAGGAAAGGAGGAAGAAAAACAAAATGGCTTTGCCTCAGGCAGATCTGTGCTTAGAATGTTGTTTTACTATTTATTCTGAGTTTTGTTTTGTCTTCTGAAATATATGCTTATGATTTTTTGCCTTCCTTGGTTGTTTTCGATTAAAAATAAAATATATATTGGCACAAGAAGAGCAAGTACTCATTGTGGGTTAGCTATCAAACATATTGTAAGCTCTGATCGATCACCCAAAATAATTAGGAGTTAGGGTGAATTTTAGAATCCAGAGAAGACAAAGTAACCTGCAAATATAGTATCTGATAAAGCTTATAGTGGACTCTTCCCTGATGACTGTGATGGCAAAGAATCTGGTTCAATCCTTGAGTTGAGAAGATCCTCTGAAGAAAGGAATGTCTGCCCATCCCAGTATTCTTGCCTAGAGAATTTCATGGACAGTGGACCCTCGCGGGCTACAATCCATGAGTTGGACACTACTGAGCAACTAACACACAAAGCACATATTAGTTGTGGAATCCTTGGTCCCTATCATTCAAGCTGAAAATAAATATGTGCTGGGCAAAGTCCTCTGCCCATTATTATTTTTTTTTAAAGTCTTCTGCTGTATCTGACTTGTTGAAATACACCAAAATATGCAAATCATCCCATGCTTTATATTATTACATTGTCAAATTCTCATGATAATTATCTTTTAGCCATTAATAACAAATATCTTCTCTTACTTTAATTTTTACCTTGGTACTTCAGAAAAAAAAAAAGAGATAGTACACAACTTTGAGAGTATTATTCTTGTCTATGATAAAAATACTGAAAATATAAATATTATTTCAAAAGTAATATAATAGCAGCTCATTGTAATAATGTTAAAAAAACATGCAGTAGAGCTTTATTTTAGATCTCAAATAAAAATATATAGAAACAATATATAAAAATATATAAATATTCATATACATTTATATAAACTATATATATATAAACAATGTGCATTCTGTTCTCAAGAAATCATTTTTATTATCTCAAATAAATTAACAAATGTATTATACTTATTCATTATTTGGATAATCCAATATTTTTATTTCATTGCATTTAATTTGTATAGGAGAATAGATTTTGTTTAGGAGTAAATGTTTTATTTAGAAAATTGAACATATGATTATTGTAGTAGTGTTTAATCTAGAATTCCTCTGAAACAAATGACAACTTTCAGTTAAACTATATGTAGCAGAAAAATTTATTTTAAAATTTATCAAAATGATAGACTTCCACATCCATTTTTCAATGCTTCCTTGAGGATATTTTATAGCATGTATTGTTGGTAGCTTTCTAAGCACCCTCCATCCTCTTCCTTGTTACCAAAAATTTATTTTATATGCCAGGTGGCTTATATCTTTCAAGACAACTTTCTGGCCTCAGGAAGTAAGTTTTATTAATCTAAACTACAACAGATATATTAGGAATAGAAGTATGCCATAAGTATGAGGATATGTATTTCTCAAAAGCGGGTCAGGAGAAGGTATCTGATAAGGCCTTTTAGAAAACAGATGGAAGGAATAATGTTTGATTATGACACTACCTCCAAAGTTGATATTTTTTTGATGATAAGAGAAAACTAGATCATAAATTTACTCATTAAGGATAATAGAAGAAAAGAATAGAAAAAAAAGAAAAGAAAAGAAATCCAAGTACTTGATAATATTTTAAAACTTCAATTAGTCAATACTGGAATTGCAGGCTTTTTCTTATATTTAAGAAGTAATGTAGAATAATAGTCTTTTGGACTCTGTAGGAGAGGGCGAAGGTGGGATGATTTGGGAGAATGTCATTGAAACATGTATAATAAAATATTATGAAACATATGAAATGAATCACCAGTCCAGGCTCGATGCATGATACAGGATACTCAGGGCTGGTGTACTGGGATGACCCAGAGGGATGATATGGGGAGGGAGGTGGGATGGAGGTTCAGGATGGGGAACACGTGTATACCTGTGGTGGATTCATGTTGATGTAAGGCAAAACCAATACAATATTGTGAAGTAATTATCCTCCAATTAAAATAAATAAATTTATATTAAAAAAAGAAGTAATGCAGCTTTATTAAGCCATATGTGGTTTATTTTTATGTTAACTGCAGCCCCAACAATATTTGTGGTACTTTGATGGGAAAGTAAAGAGATAAATAATATTGTTTATTCATTAAATAATATTGTGAGCATTTAATCTAATTCCAAATCATTGTGCTGGGTTATAAAAATACCTTTAGATTAAGACATGCTTCTAGCCATTAGTTGATTTTCATAATAATCAAAAATATTTAAAGTAAAAAATAAGTATTCATTAAAAATTAAAACACATACATACACTTCAATGAACAAATAGAACATTAACTGTACATTATCTTAACTAGTTCTCTGCATGTGCTTAGTCGCTCAGTCGTGTTTGACTGTTTGTGACACCATGGACTGTAGCCCACTAGTCTCCTCTGTCCGTGGGGATTCTTTAAGCAAGAATTCTGGAGTGGTTGCCATATCCCCCCTCCAGGGGATCTTCCAAACTCCAGGATCGAACCCAGGTCTCCCACACTGCAGGCAGAGTCTTTGTTGTCTGAGCCACCAGTGAACTAGTTCTAAGAGGAGTCCAGTGAGATAATCCTGTAAAATTCCAGGCAGATCTTGGCACATGGTAAGCCCTGATGACTTAATGAATAGTAGTAATATTTAAGTGTAAGTATTACTAGAAAAAAGCTTTGTGATATAATTACATATTCTGAATTGTAATTAAAAATCTTTTTTTAAATTATGAGGATAAGTTGTGTAAAACTGTAAACAATTGTTTAACCTTTATTTCAAATCAAATGCTTTTGAAAGAAAAAAAAATTGTCACCTGAAACTGCACTTAAAAATATCCAACTATTTAACACTTAAATACTGTAATAAAAATGAACAACTTCTTAAATTAGGGTGGTATTATTGTGCTACTATATGAAGTTCCAAGAATCTGAAAATTATAGAACTCTATGCCTTTACAGAAGAATACATGCATTTGTGGTTACTCCCAGGGAGCCCTGCTTTATATAAGCAATATATTAACTTTCTTCAAAATGTTTTTCAAAAATCTTGCTTAAGCAAGTGAAATTAAGCCATTCTCTGATGCTACCAAAGAAGAAAGTAGTGTCATGAAAATGGTAATATCAATGAATTTTAATACAATGTTAATAAATCACTAGCCCATGGGTAGAACGGTTATCCTACCACATATTTTTAAATCCTTTATCAGAACAGCCCAAACATCTGAATTTCCATTTCTGTTTACATTTCCCTCCATCATAATTGCTAGTTTGTCTCTATTTTTTACTTGCTTGGAGGCATTATTCTAAATGAATACATTCTGCGTGTAGAGAAGAATCTTCACTCATCAAGACTGTCAATTTTGCCACTTTTCCTTATAGTTATTCTTGTTAGTTACTCTCCTTCTGCTTTTACTTACTTAAGACATGTCACTCATTCAGCAGATGCATTGACAGATAGTTGACTGACATGTAAATTTATTCACAGAAAAGAAAAGAACATTTTTGTTCTGATGTTTTATTTTTATCTCTGTGTGCCATCTTTATTTGACAGATTATAAAGCCATATTCATATTAAAAAGCATCTTTAAATAAAGAGCAATTTGCCATATCAATATTGTCTTCCCACTTCTTTTATTACCATGGCCTTAGAAGCCTTACTGAAAATAACACTTCTCACATGCAGAGATGGTAATCCAAGTGATGGTGACTAGCCACTCTTTCTGTCTCTTTAAAATTCATTTCTGGTTTATTCACTGTACACAGGGAAAAATGTATCATCTTCCTATACATGGAGACAAGTGGCTGGCATATACTCTGCTTGTCGCTTTCTGAAATGCTTGAAGAGATTATAACTTATGGGCAGTAGGAAAAAAAATAATAGTCAATTCCAATAACCTAGGAACAGGAATCAAGAAGAAAATCTGTCTTACATTTTATTTAAGAAAGACTCTATACAGAAATGACAAATTCTCCTTTGCATGTCACTGAAATGAGAAAAAGGGGGTCCCTAAAATTAAAATGTATTTATTTCCTTTAACAGTTTAGGCATTGAAATCTAATAGCTCTTTGGTGAATTGGAGCCTAATACATATATTTTTAATATTAAAAGCACATATATTTAGTATAATCTTTTTTAAGGAAAAAAAATTAACAGTCATCTCAGGCGTTAGAAATGAGCCATTAGTCATGCTTATAGAGCACACACGCCAAGTCAAAGCCACCCACACATAGCACTCATGGAGAGCCTAGTAGTTTTAGACATAAATGAAGTGGATGCTATGAATGTCTGTCAGATGCTGTACATGACACTTTGTCCCATTAAACTTGTTCTTTCCATGACTATGATTGCTCAAGTGGTTCTTAAAAGCTAGATGGTCTCCATTTGAAAGGTCACTTGATTGTTTCTAAATAATTTAGGGCATATTCATGTCAATATAATAATGGGGGTGAATAAATGGGAATGATCCCTTTCTGCAGTAGGCTATTAGTATTTGTTAGGTATGTCACAGAGTTTACCACTTACGAAAGCTTTCTCAGATATTCACTATTGCAGTATATTTGTTGTAAGTCTGGAAGTGATATACTAGAACCAAGAGTTGCTCAAAATTTCAAAGAAATACTTCACATCACAATGTGGATTTTGGAGAGAGGAGTCCAGAAGAAAAACATGTGAGAACAATTAATATGGATAAATGTAAGAATTTGAAAATAAATAAAAAGAGACTAATGGAAAAAAATTTTTAATAAGTTGTATGAAGTTTAAAATTCATTGCTTTGCTTACCAGTAGATCCTGAGTGTCTAATGCACATGTTGCTAGCATGTAGTGAATACTTAATGATTGCTCAGTGAATGAATGAATACCCAAGTTCTACGGTTTGAAAAGACACACATGAGCCACTACTTTAGCTAAATTCTTAATATTTTCATCTTTTCAGTTTTGAATTGTGAATTGCTTTTAATCTAAGTTTGAAAAAAATTTATTTATTACTTTCAATTGGGTGTCTCAGTAACAAGAAGGTATGTGTTCTTCAAAAGAGTTCTGTTATCTCTGATGTGTGTTAGTCGTTCAGTCATGTCTGTCTCTTCATAACCCCATAGATTGTAGCCCACCATACTCCTCTGTCCATGGAATTATCCAGGCAAGAATACTGCAGTGGGGTGCCATTCCCTCCTCCAGGGGATCGTCCCGACCCAGGGAAGATCAATCCAGGGATCAATCCTGGGTCCTCTAGATTGCAGGCAAATTCTTTACTATATGAGCTACCAGAGGCTGTTATCTCTGGTACTCTTAACATGAAGTTAAAAATCACTACTCCAATAACTACTTATCCACATTTAATGTACCCAGTTTACCTATTTTTCAGAATTCTTGAAAATAAAGAATCAAGCACACTTGACTATATATTGACATGCACTAATAGAAGGCAAGGAAAACTTGCTATTAATGACACACAAACTTAGTTTTTCAGCTCTGAAATGGTAAAATCATTTGCATCTCAGTTTTTAATTGAATTTTTTTTTTTTCTATTACGGAGGGACACTATTATGAGCTGACACCTTTTGGAAGAAGCTTGCTTGACCCTTTCAGCTCTTTCTTCTATTGTATTCATAGCCACTTGCCAGATATGCTCATTGGACAACTGATTTCCTGGGTTTGGCTGTAAATGCTTCATGTTGTACTTGGATATGAATTTTTCATACATAATACTGAGGAAGTCATTACTTTGGCATGAAAAATATGAATCCAAAACCACTGCTTCATGACAAACCAAGATGACTGATGAATCATAATTTCTCAGAAAAGTTGACTTGAACAAAATAAATGTACCTCAAGACACTTATACATTCCCAGTTCTCTGGTATTTATACCTTTCTGTCCCAAATGCCTGGGATAAATCCATCTCATTTGTGGCTATTTCCATAGACAAGAACCCTAGATAGAGCCTAATTTCCTTTCATCAGCGTTGTTTTAATACTATTTGTTCAACATCTCTTTAGTATTGACAGTTCTGTTTAATGTTTCTATAACAGTTCTTCCACAGGAAGCTATTTTTTTTAATAACATGAGAAATATTTTGAAAATTAAATGGCCTCATGGAGAAAGAAAACATTGTCTTATAAAGAAGTTGAATGATTTATGTGGGTTAATGAGACATTTTAACTTTTATTATAGAATATTTATTCATTGTAGAATATGAGAATAATGAAGAAGTAGTAAGGAAAAAATTTTGGGCATTCACCATATTTACTCTAGTTTTATTCTATGTGTAGACTTTTAAAAAATATACCTCTGTAAATGTGTAAGTGGATATATCTCACAGGCAATGTATTATCATTTTTCCATGTTATTTTACATTTTCATTAGTTTCTATTTAAAAATTTTTTATAATGTAATTGCAATGCATGCTACAAACCTTTTTCTAGCCTTATTCAATGTCCAGCAAGTTGTCCATTTCTTTTCTAATAAAAGCTATGATTTTAAATTTTATTTTATGATTTAAAATTTTATGATTTTTATTCCTGGAAATTCCACTCTCTTCAATTTTTCTTATTTTTGTGATAATTTAAAAATGCACATGAAATGTATTTAACTAGATGGATCAATAAAAATTCTAGGTGAGTTGATATATGTAATATGCTTTTATATTTTTCATTACACTAGGTTATATAGTCTATTGTTCTTTTGAATATAATGTTTAACATAGTATATTATCACTGGTAACATAATGTATGTACAATTATTTGTTTTCTGTTTATTATTTTTGAATTTATCTTATTAATCAGATTCATATTTCATTTGATTATTATATATTTTTTGGACATAAACTCACATAATGTACAAATAATATTAAACTTCCTCTTTTTTTATACAATATTTATCACTATTCAAAAGACTAGCTTTTACTGCCTAAATGTAAGTGAAAGTCATTCAGTTGTGTCCGACTCTTTGTGACCCCCATGGACTGTACAGTCCATGGAATTCTCCAGGCCAGAATAATGGAGTGGGACCGCTTTTCTCCAGGGGATCTTCCCAACCCAGGGATCAAACCCAGGCCTCCCGCATTGCCTGAGATTTTTTTATCAGCTGAGCCACAAGCGAAGCCCTTTACTGCCTAAGTTCACACAATATAATACCCACCTTCTGTACCTGTTTATTTTGTCAATTAGGAAGCTGAATTGCTTCTCTGTGCCTAGAATGTGAATATTCCACCTCTCAAAACTGAGAAGTGCACTGTAATTTATGTGCAAAGGAACCCATCTTTGTAGATTACCCTGCAAAATGAAACACAAGTGAAAGCATTTATTCATAAGATTCGTATGCTACCCCTACACATAAAGAACAAGCATCATTTTGCCAGCCCAGTCAGTATGCCTTTATCCTTTTCTTGCTAACTGTAGCACACTATTCCTTCAGAAGTAGTTATAAACATGCTCCATCACACACAGTTCTATCGAGAATGCCAATAAAGGCACTCATCCCACTCTGGCAAAATGATGGGCAAAGAACACAGGCAAGAACAATCAGTGTCTCTTGCCCCTGAGGATCAGGATCTTCCAGCTATATACGGCTGGTAAATGATGAGTTTTTGTTTAAGTAATCTGAGAACTTCCCAGAAACATTTCCTGCTAACTATAGTCCCTTTCCTGACCATTGAAGTTCATAAGATGTTTTTGAATCCTCTGAGCCCTTTCTACTTTTGAAAAATTTCTTTTTCTTTTCTCTCTTTAAAAATGTTTATACAAAACTAAGCCAGACATGGTATCTGGTGCTTAAACAAGGAGGACCCTGAAATAATTTTTAAGCAAAATTTTAGAAAAAAATGTAATAACTGTAATCATTCAAGGTTGACTCCATATTTCCTACACTAATAATCTGAGACATATTTTGAAAAGAATTCAAGAAGAAAATATTGATTACTAAATAACAAGATTTTATTTTTAATTTTTAAGATTTTTTTCCTAAATGTGCATATACACACATACTTGTTTGTATGTGTGTGTATATAATGTGTATAGATAAGTCTATATTGTCAGATGTGCTTAATAGTATTAAATAATAATAATACTATTATTAATTATTATTATAATTCTATAATAATAAAATTATTATATTAAAAATTCTATAATTTTATGTCATATATTATTATATACTATACAATTATATGCACTATTATATATTAATATTATCTATTATATATATGTATACATACACACACACAAGTTTGCATTATTATACACACAATTTTATAGCCTTTTAATCTAATAAATAATGTATTGTGTAATTTAACCTCTTAACAGTGTTTTTGGGCTTTCCTGGTGACTCAGTGGTAGAGAATCCACATGCTAATGCTGGAGATGAGGGTTCAGTTCCTGGATCAAGAAGATGCCCTGGAGAAAGAAACAGCAGCCCACTCCAGAATTCTTGCCTAGGAAATCCACTGGACAGAGAAGCCTGGCAGGCTGCAGTTCATGGGGTCACAAAAGAGTTGGACATGACATAGTGACTAAATGAAAAAACATTCTTTCTACAAGCACTTATTGTTAAAAGTTTTATGTGTATTTTAATATCACTAAGTATTTCCTAACCAGGAATATTTGGAATATTTAAAAGTATAGTTACATCTTATTTTCTATCAATACTCTAATTAATATTAAATGATAAAACTAATAAGTATCTATGTCTCACAATTTTCTTTGAAAATTTATTAGAAAGTGAATTATTTAGTTTATAAGAAAATATTTTTTAAATTTAAATAGTGAATATGAGATTCTGACCCCACACATGAAGGATCAATGCTAGGTACATCATAGATAAGTCTTTTATACTTTTGTATATTGGGACAAATAATATAAGGGAGAAGATGAGACAAATATTTTTTATATTTTTAGTTTCTTTAAGAACTTAGACAATCAAATTCTTCAAAGAACTTTAAAACAGGCATTTGTGTAAACGAACATGCTTTTAACTTGTAACTTTATATTAAAAAAAAAAGTTATGAACAGAAATTCAGTTCAATTAGATTTTCCATTAGTCTAAAGGGAATAAAAACATTAGGTCTGATTTGCCAATCATTAGCTAGCTGTTCTATATGTGGCTCTATGTATTTTTACCAATTATATTTTCAAATTCGTTTAATTAAATATATTTCAGACCTAATTTCTGGGAATTTTAAATTATAGGGTATTCTCAACAATATTAAATGATACATAAAAATAATAACAATTAGAAATTAGATTTTCACAAAAAGAGATGAACAACAGTTACCACCAAGCAAATCATAATCTGTCTTCAACCAGTGCCTCAGGCTATAGGGACTGTTGAAAACTTATTTTTAGATTCTTTTCAGAAACTTTGTATCTGGATTCCATGGTTCACCTTCATATAAGCATTTATACTCTTCTCCAAAGTTCTCAAATCTCTATATATAGAAATATCTTTTTCAGAAAGCATCATTTTTTTAAGGAATATGTTGCAAATATTGTGTTCCTGTCTGTCTGGTGGCTCTGCCTCAGGGCTGCTTATTAAACCACCAATTTCTACACTGAAAAGGCTTTCCCATAATGAAATGCTTTTGTTTCATGTATGCTAATGACTTTTCTTGAAGAGTAGCATGTAAAAATAAAAATGAGCTACCCATTCCTGGTGTATATATATGCATAAAGGCTTTCCAATTATATGTCTTCTCCAAATGACTCCTGTGTAATTTACCGAAGCTATATTTTCTGATCAGTTTCGACCTTCACATTGATTTGATCGCTCCACATGAAATAAAATTCACCTTTGACCAAACAGAAGCTTGAAGAAAATAAGAGTTCTATAATCCAGTAGCCAGACGGTGTGTGTCTGTATAAAGGTTTGACAAAGGATTGATACTGTCAGTCAGCTTTCTAATTAAGGAATAGAACAATGTGGGGAAAAAAGTTTTTGTGAGTCTTTTTTTTCCTTCAAAGTTTTCTATATGGCTTCTTGTTATGGGGTGATGTGAAAGACAGAGAAAAAGATGATTATGAAAAATCATTCAACCTTTCCACCCAATATTTCAAGCCTTTGGACTGCAGCTGTCAGTTAAAATCCATTTACTTACATTTTAGTTTTGAAAAAACTTTCACATAGAAGTATCAATTATTTTTAATTGTACAGAAAATATTGAATTATATTAATTTAGTATCTCATAAAATATTGATTAAACTAAAATTTTATAAATATACCAAACCAGCTCGTTAATGTGAGATGTAGTGTTTCTTTCCTCCATTTTAGCATTTTGTTTTAAATTATGATGGTACACTTCTAATATTTTCTTATCTGTTACCATAAAACAAAAGTCTGAAAAAAGAGAACTCTCACCTTAATATTTATATTAAGGAGAGTATATGGAAGATCTCTAAAAATCACTGTTATTGAAATACATTTACTTTGCAAAAATGCTTAGCTTTGAAATTGATATTAAAAAGCTACTATTTTTGTATTGTTGTGACTAAATAGGGAAAACACATAGGTTGCCAATCAGTAAGTAATTAATGCTTAATCTGATTACTGTATTTTATAATTACAGAAAAAGATTTTAAAATATGATTATGGTACTTATTATTCAAGATTCTGCTATAAATGTCTAAATATATTTTTCTGATGTGATTATATCAAGAAACCAGATTAACCTAGCTAAACTGCTACCTTTTAGAAACCACTCACTTCTTTATCAAATATTAATTGAAATCTAATATTTACCAGTGATCATATTGGACTCTGGAGATACAGGAATAAGTGGGATAACAAAGCAGGAGACGCATAGAGTAAATTTTCTACCAGGATCATATAGAAAAGAAACATAAGAAAACTGTGGCAATTTTAGATAATAAAAGTGATATTAAAGAAAGAAATTTTAGACCATTTAGGCATTGTAGGCTGAAAATTAATTTATAGAGCTTGGTAACAACTTCTGTTTGTATAGAACTGAAGCTTAAATGGCAAAAGACAAGAGGTGAAAATTGTTCCAGCAGAAAGAATTGCAAGTTCAAAGACCCTGACATAGATTTATGTGTGGTATACTTAAGGCACTGATACAAGAAGGGTTTGGCTGGAATCATGAACAAGAGAGGAAAATGATAGGAACTGACATTGGAGATATAGCCTGGGATCAGATTAGGTGAGGCATTTTAGGCTTTGGTCTGGGGTTTAGAATTTGTTGTACGACATAAGCCCAAGAGGAAGGGAGAGCTTTAAGTCAAGCTTTAGGTGGTTTGTACTGGGATATATCACAGTGGAGCTTATGAGAAGTTGTAAGATTCTAGATAAAGTTTGAAGATATTAGCATTTGATGTAGAGACAAATATGACCAAGAGTAAGGTTGGAACACTTAGCAAAGAGTATGCTCATGTAATTTTTAGCATATATGTATGTCATATTATTTGCTGTTTTTCTGAAATTCCATTTTGTCTAGGTACGCTAAATTTTGTTTGGGAAACCTAAAATCCCTGACATTCTTTTGAACATTTTGGGAAAGGAAGGTCCTGTGGACTGGAAAGGGAAGACTAGAAAAGAGCATTGGTCTGGACCTGGGGAGCTGGGGGACAGAACACATAATTTCATGCTGAAGATGTTCAGTATGAGAAGTTGACTAGCCATGCAAACGGAGATGCTTGAGAAAAGCTCAAAAAAGAAAAGAGGGTTGGAGGTACGTTAGTCATCTGCATACAGTTGATATTTAAAGTTTTTAAAATACATGGAAGAAAATTGCTGGAGAAGGTCACAAGAGAACCAGAAGGTAGAAGAAATCTCAAGGATGTGGTCTCATAGAAATCTAGGAAAGTGATCAACAGCTAAATGGGGAGGGAAAATTTAGTAAAATAACAGAAAGCAGACTACTGGACTTCACAAAAGGAGGCTGTTAATGTTTAAGTGGAGTGATAAGGAAGGACTCCCAACTGAGGTGTGTTAAGGTGGAAAGGGGTTGAATAAGAGGAATATAAACCATTGGGCTACAATTAGAAAGAAAGAGAATGGGGTCAGAGAAGAACACATGGGATCTTGGGATCAAGAAAACTTTATTTTTTTCAAAGTGAATAAGATTAATACATTTTCTCATGTGGATGATAATTTTTTGTTAGCAATAGAGGCTGAGGCAGGTTATATACAATGTGTGTGGGTTAGTCCATGGGAAATCCAGAGCTCAGGTGGCAGACATACTCCCAAGAAAGAATCAGAAAACTACTTTTGTTGTTCCAGCAGAAAATGCAGACTAGGGACGTGTAAATCGGTAAGGTACTGACTAGAGTGGTCAGAAGCAAAATAGTTCTCATCTCATCATACATATCTACTAAAAGATCATGCTATACTATTTGAGGATTGTAGAGTGAATTATTAAAAAAAAAATCTTAGGGGCAAACACACACACTTCATGTCTTCATTTCATCTCTAAGCCTGGTTCAGAGAACTCTCTTTGGAGCTTTCAAAACTCTTCTCAGTACAAACCACCTTGTACTTTAATTGTCATTCTACTAACACAGAGTAAGGATAATTAGTATTCTCTTTATAACCCAAGTTATGCCATTAGCCTTTGGAAATTTTAGTGTGTGATAAATATGTGATGAATGAAGAAATTAAAATTTTAACAAAGTTAAAATGAAACATGTGTCTCTGGAATTTTAGACAAATCACTGTTTACCCTACAGCTTCTAAATAAATTATTTTTAAGCAACATTTAGAAAAGTAAAAGTAGCATGTGTATTTTGTATCTCTGACAAGTCACTTTTCTTTTCTGTGTTTTAATAATGTGACAAACTTAAAAAGAACTTTCAAAAGGACTCTAACTAAAATTTTATCATTTGCCATTTATGGAGTTTTATCATCTAATGCTTCTTTAGACAAACCAGGTATATACAAAAATAGTCTTAAATTTCAAATCAGTTCAGTTCACCCACTCAGTCATGTCCAACTCTTTGTGCCTCCATGGACTGTGGCACACCAGGCCTCCGTGTCCATCACCAACTCCTGAAGTTTACTCAAACTCATGGCCATTGATTTGGTGATGCCATTTAGCCATCTCAGCCTCTGTCATCCCCTTCTCTTCCCTCCTTCAATCTTTCCCAGCATCAGGGTCTTTTTAAATGAATCAGTTCTTCACATCAGGTAGCCAAAGTATTGGAGTTTCAGCTTCAGCATCAGTCCTTCCAATGATATTCAGGACTGATTTCCTTTAGACTGATTTCCTGATCAGACTCTATTAATCTGATATTTTGAAAACTTAAACTCATTCTGTGACTGTGTTTTTTTTTCAAAATTTTTTCATAATAACATGAATTAATGATTAATTTTAAATGTTATCCAAACATAAGCAAAATACAAAATATATGAGCTTTTAATAAATTATCATTTATTTAACTTTAGCACCTTAAGGTGAAAGAAAATATAAGTATGTGATCTGCCAATTTCCCTTCCTGGTTATGAGTGGTGCTTTTGTTTTATCATTTATAGCTACAGATGTAGGCAGTCCCTCAATGTACACTGCCCATTTTTCTAAGTCACATCATTGGCAGTGTTTGATTACTAAATAAATTTTGCTGCCTAGAAATCTTTGGATATTTCATAGCATCATTCAGAATACTTCTTATATTCACTTTGTTCATACTCAGTATATGTTGGCATTTTAGATTTTATAATAATATCTGGACTATCACTTTATTTGGATCATTATTTGATAGAAATGATATTTGAATCATTTACATTAATTGAATTTCCGTTACTAATTTAGAAGAGTATCTAACTCATAATTCCAATTACACCACTGTGCACCTTAAGAACTGTCTCATTTTGAGGTATTGTTTCTGTTTTAGTCAGAATTGCTACAGAGTTCTCATTAAGAACAGATGAGACATATATATAATATATATATTATATATATATGAAAACTATAAAATGAATAGTTGAAGGACAATATACTATAGTATTACATCATCTTTTCTGATAGAGAGAGATCAATGATTTGAAATTTCCAGTAGAATTTTAATTAAACCTTGATCATTATACTTAACCTTATTGCTGTTTTTATTAGCATTTAATTGTTCCATTTATTGGCATAACTCCTTTCATTTTGTATAAAAATATTCATTTTGTGTAAAATTATTCCATCTAGATCAGATTTGAATCCTATTAGACTTTTTATGATCTTTTCTTTCTTATCATTAATCATTAATGTTCAACACATTCTAGTTAGTCTAATTAACATAATTCCACATAATTACAGGTGTGAAACTGACACAAGTTATTTCCAAGTTACTTTACTCATAACATATCAAAGGAAAGCCTAAAATAATGTCATATCTCAATTTAACTATATAAGAATATTTGAATTTTTAAATTTTTTTTTGATTATATAACTTTTCTCATAGGCAAGAAATTGGAACAATAATTTTATAACAAATTTTATAATAAAATTAATATTAAATTATTTTCCTCAAATTTTAAGGAATCAGTTTTATGTAAGAAATAAGGATAAGAACTTTTCTTCTAGTCTGCCAGATACACTTTTTTCCCCACAAACATATACAGCATTTTGTCTATCAGTTAAAATTTCAAAATATAAGGTCATAACAGAAATGATTTAGTGTAACCTACTGCAATTCTGTTCAGGCTCTGATATTTAGGAGGAATTGAAAAGGGATTTCCAGTGGTAATCATTTTTTCAAACAACTATGTCCCAGACTGTTAAATGAGAGAAAAGAGAAAAGACAACTGTAACTTTGTAGGTACGGTACAAACTAGAAAAGAGAAAACCAAAAGGTTTATTTCTGATTTTATTTTAGGTTAATGATACTT
Source organism: Oryx dammah (assembly GCF_014754425.2). Lineage (NCBI taxonomy): Eukaryota > Metazoa > Chordata > Mammalia > Artiodactyla > Bovidae > Oryx > Oryx dammah. Next base: position 126,126,172 of record NW_024070186.1, read on the forward strand.
GTGTATGTTAATGGATTGAAAGTATTTTCATCATTTTTAGAGACCCCCTTTAAACAGCCCATCACCCAAAAAAGAAACAATATACCATGTAACTTAATTATAAAATGTCAAAGCTTAAAAGAGAGTGTTCACAAAGCCCCATTATGAGATTTCAATAGCACTGAGACCTGTTCAGGTTAACCTGCCAACTATGTCCTATTTGCAAGTAAAATTTGCCCTCTTTCCTAATCAACTGCTCTAGAGCTGATTATTTCCCATTTATTTAATGCTATCTGCCAAGCCTCCCGAATGTTTTAGTCCTTATTTTAGACCATCTCAGACTCATTAGCCTTTTGCCTGACAGTGCCAATGTGACTGTCTGACAGCCTGAAACTTGGAGATGTTATGCCATTGAGTGTCAAGATCTTTCCAGGAAAAAGGTGTTTTTTTTTTTGTTTTTTTTTTTTTAATGAACATATATTTAAATAACGCCAATTTATGCAGCAAGGTAGCAAAGCCAAATATTTTAAATTATGTCTGATATGCCAGAATATTTTTTTTTCAAATGCAAGTAGAATAAATTGATGTTTTTTTCCCCATGATTCTGAAAGCAAGATCCCTTCTGATATTTTTATGACTATATATCTATATATTCCTTTTGCTGTAAACTATATGTTATGAATAGTTTGTAGAGTAATAATCTTTGAGCATATTTAAACATTAAATTTTCATTTTTGATCTTTTCCCCACATAATCAAAGAACAGCATTTTTATATGGTTTAGTTTAATATTATATATATATTTATATATATATATGGCACTATACTATAGAAACACATTTTTCACATTTATAGATAAATTTTAAGGTTACAAGACAAATTAAATCTCCTATTTTCTGTTTTAAATTTCTCAAATAATCAAAATTAATTCATCAGTGATTTAAATAAACAAGGTCTAAACTAGTAAAGGAAAAAAGAAAGTCTTCTCTAATTGCAAAAACATATTAAGTGACCAAAATGTAATTATAATATTGATCCAAATCTGTAGAAATTAGCCATATATCTAGTTAATTTAGATTGGGTTTTCATGCTGTTTTGAGTGTCAACTGCATTAGCTTGGAGTGGTACCCTACATTGACTAGGTCACCTTAGGGAAAACCTAAACCTTCCAAGACTACTATGATCTGGAGAAAAATAAATCAATTGAAGAAAGCTAAAGAGAATGCAATATGACAAATTTACATAAAAGGGTCTTTAAAATTCCATTATCTTATAACTTTATGCCAGACGCTTTGAACATAATTATGTAAAGCTTCAGAAACAGTAAAAAAAAATCTATTAGAAGTCACACAGGTAATCTTGATAGCTGAAGAACCTGGCGATCCCAAAGCCTTGCATCCCCCTTTGATCTCACCCTGATATCTTAAAATCCCATTGTGTGCATCTGCTGAGTGTTTAGCTAAGCTACAACTTGGGATTGGAGTCTCATGTCTATTTTGTTTGACCACTGGGCTTGCAGAGATCTTAAACCGACATTAGACTCCTCAGGTAAGCTCATGCCCTAGATGCAAGCAAATATAAGTCCCTGAGATGACTTCCTCCACAACCCTTTTGGTCAATAGTCTCTCTTACTTCCGACCACCTGTATGTCCTATGTGATCCTTGCAGGATTTACCAAAATCCCACTCTTTTGGTTTGAATTGACCAGTCAGGTCAGAGCCACAGTATCAATCCCCAGTGCCTGAAGAGATGGACACTAAAAAAGTCTTGTACCCCCAGTCCTGTCTTTGTCTGCATTCTGCCTTAACCTTTCCTTGTTGCCCCTCAAGGCATCCCTTTAATTCTTCCAGGATTTAAGAACTGTGTGTAATAAACTTTGCTATTTCAAGTTTTCTTTTGATCTGTTTGTAAACCCATGGTTCACCATCAGACACCCTATGCTCCATTTAACAAATGTTTATTTAATAAAGTCATACAGTATGTTATTATTATTATGTTAAAGGGGGAAATCAACTGACCTGACAACTACTATAAATATACTCTATATATATGTATATATATAATATATCTATATAAACATAATTAAAATTATTTCAAACACAGAACAAAAAAAGAAAATTATACATCAGGCTGAATTTTCCAGGGTCAATTTTTAAGACTTTCAAGTGAAACATATGCATAATCATTTTTGTTTATTAAATACTTTTATAGCAAGATTTTTGCTTGTTATAAACTGCTGATGATGTACCAGTGATATATCAGTATATAATTTCAGTGACTAGATAAAAGTTATTGGTTAACACATGTTCCAAAAAAATCATTTTCATATGGGAAAATAGATTTCAAATGAAAAAATTATGTGTAAATTATCAGGAAAATAGAAAAAAATAAATCTTAATTCATTACTTGGAGCCAAAGCAAGACCAATATAAATTTAGGATGCCATAATTAACAGTGTTAAATCTTATAAGAGAACAATCCCAAAACAGCTGTTTCAATATGGTTCCGAGACGGCTGACACATAAATGTCACCATACATTTGTAATGTATGTGTAGTCTTTAACAGCAGAGAATTTAAAGTTTATTTTATAAACAAGATCAAATGTAAAAACAAGTAAAAGAAGCTTAAGGAAAGGAAGACAGTAGTCAAGGTTATAATTAAAAGATTTTAAATAATGAAAGTCATCATTAATTTGAAGGAAAGTAGTTCTTAAGTAGAGAGTGAAAAGTAAAATACGTCAACATATTTCAAGTTTATTTTAATAGACACACACATATATATATATTATATCTACATATAAATATCTATACAAATGTATATCTATATATTTACATATAATGTGTGGAAAAAGGGAAAGATAATGATCTAAACTCACTTTAAAGTCTGATCAAATCTAAGAATTCTTCAAGAAAAAGCCATTCAATGTCTTTTAACACATAGATTGCAAAAACATTGATCAGGGTCATACTAACAGTATTTGACAATATATTATATTTATAATATCTAAACTATAAAACTGACAGAAAAAAGTTATGGACCTTGCCTTTAACATATTCTAGAGGCAATAACCCAGAGAAATTGATTCCAACATTATAGACTTTTAAAAATATGGCCCCTTTTCTACAAGATTTTTGTGCTTTCATTCTACTTCATTTCCCCTTGCTCATCATAGTTCATGCCATTGCTTAGAACTGCATCATGACTTTATTTCCCTCTTGTGAAAATTATGTACCAGTCCTGGGTAGATTTTTGGTGTTCCCTGTCCTTCATCATTTCTTTTGGAAAATAAGCTAGACTTTTGCTACCAGGTCATGAGGTTAAGGGGGATGGCAGGGGTGGGAAGGCTACAGACAAACTGACCTTTCTGCTCCCTGCATAGGCATTATAGATGGGCTTACAGCAAGTTCAGCCAAGAGAGCTGTGATCACCCTGCTGTCACACTGAGAACAAAGTCACCTTCACAGTGTGCAGAGAACTTCTGCCGCTCTTTCTGTCCCTCTCTGTGGGGAGAAATCTCACTAGTGAGCCTTCTGAACCTGACCTTCCAGCATGACAAGACAATCTTCAGGATACCATGCTGCTTAGATGGCTGAACCCACTGCTTCACACTGTTCAGAATTTCACCCTTTGACATACTACACTATCTTTAAAATCTGGAAATTTAGTCTTAAAATGGTCTTGGCTTTCTTCAAATTAGTTCAAGTTATGTCTTTTGCCTTTCTTAACTTTAGCAGTAGCCAGAGTATTTCAAATCTCAGCAGCGTGATTCTCAGTTTAATAGCTAGGAACATACAAGACTGTGGCAAATAATATATTTCCTCATCCTTCTTTCTTTATCATTTACTTTAATTCTTAAAATTAAAAAAAAAATACAACTAAATAAATATTTGATACCAATGAAGAGATAGTAACGGAGGTTATATTTATACTTTTCCCTGTAAAAAACAAAAACAAATAATAAAACAGACAAAAACATTTAATTCAATGGTTTTCAAGACAATGGACATCAAACAACAGAAAACATTGAACACTTGGACACTGGAAAGAGATGAGGTAAGCCTTAACAGTCTATCTTGGGACAGTTTTAAAAATGACACCAGGAAAAGAAATCTAAGTAGAACCCAGAAATTATAATATTTGAAGAGACAGAGTCAAGTGTGCAGCGAACCAAAGTAGACAGAGTTGCAGGATATAGTTTCATTTACTAAAAACTGGTACAGAGAAAGAAATCTGCAAATCTGCAGACATTCAGCAGAATGTATGTCTTAAGTACTCAGCAGCATGTTGATCATCATACTGCATATAATAAGACTTCTTGAAAACATTTATTTGTAAATATTTGTGTCTCCTGAATGTTCATATTGAAATTTAATCCCCAGTGCAATGCTATTTTTGGCACCTTTGGGAGGTACACAGGTCATGAGGATCGAATCCTCATAAATGGAAGTAGTGCTCTTAGAAAAAGAGGCCAGTGAGTTAATTTTTTCTTTTCTCCATGTGAGAATACAGGAGTCTACTGTCTATAATCTGGAAGAGAGTCCTCACCAAAAATCATACAATTTCAGCACACTAATCTTGAACTTCCAGCCTCCAGAACTATGAGAAATAAATGTTTATTGTTTAAGCCACTCAATGTATGGTGACTTGTTATTGTAGTACTAACAAAGCCATAAAATGGTGATAAGAAGTAGGGCATTGATGTAACAAATAACTAAAAATGTGGAAGCAGCTTTGGAACTGGGTAGGAGAAGGTAATGGCACCCCACTCCAGTACTCTTGCCTAGAAAATCCCATGGACGGAGGAGCCTGGTAGGCTGCAGTCCATGGGATCGCTAAGAGTCTGACACGACTGAGCGACTTCACTTTCACTTTTCACTTTCATGCATTGGAGAAGGAAATGGCAACCCACTCCAGTGTTCTTGCCTGGAGAATCCCAGGGACAGGGGAGCCTGGTGGGCTGTCGTCTGTGGGGTCGCACAGAGTCGGACACAACTGAAGCGACTTAGCAGCAGCAGCAGCAGTGAGAACAAAATGAAGCAGGGCAGAGACTCACAGAGTTTTGCCAAGAGAATGCACTGGTCACAGCAAACACCCTCATCCAACAACATAAGAGAAGTCACTACACATGGACATCACCATATAGTCAATATCAAAATCAGATTGATTATATTATTTGCAGCCAAAGATAGAGAAGTTCTATACAGTCAACAAAAACAAGACCAGGAGCTGACTGTGGCATAGACCATGAACTCCTTATTGCCAAATTCAGACTTAAATTGAAGAAAGTAGAGAAAACCACTAGACCATTCAGGTATGACCTAAATCAAATCACTTATGATTATACAGTGAAAGTGAGAAATAGATTTAAGGGCCTAGATCTGATAGATAGAGTGCCTGAATAATTATGGACTGAGGTTCGTGACATTGTACAGAAGGCAGGGATCAAGACCATCCCCAACGGAAAAAAAAATGCAAAAATGGCTGTCTGGGGAGGCCTTACAAATAGCTGTGAAAAGAAGAAAAATGAAAAACAAAGGAGAAAGGGAAGGAAATACCCATTTGAATGCAGAGTTCCAAAGAATAACAAGGAGGGATAAGAAAGCCTTCCTCAGGGATCAGTGCAAAGAAATAGAGGAAAACAATAGAATGGGAAAGTCTAGAGATCTCTTCAAGAAAATTAGAGATACTAAGGGAAGATTTCATGCAAAAATGGGCAGAATAAAGGACAGAAATGATATGGACCTAACAGAGGCAGAAGATATTAAGACACGAGTCAAGAACACAAAGAAGAACTATACAAAAAAGATCTTCATGACCCAGATAATCACAATGCTGTGATCACCAACCTAGAGCAAGACATCTTGGAATGAGAAGTCAAGTGGGCCTTAAGAAGCATCACTATGAACAAAGCCAGTGGAGGTGATGGAATTCCATAAAATAGTTGAGCTATTTCAAAACCTAAAAGAGGATGGTGTGAAAGTACTGCACTCAATGTGGCAGCAAATTTGGAAAACTCAGCAGTGGCCACAGGACTGGAAAAAGTCAGTTTTCATTCCAATCCCAAAGAAAGCCAATGCCAAAAAATGCTCAAGCTACCACACAATTGCACTCATCTAACATTCAGTAAAGTAATGCTCAAAATTCTCCAAGCCAGGCTTCAACAATATGTGAACCATAAACATCCAGATGTTGAAGCTGGATTTAGAAAAGGCAGATGAACCAGAAATCAAATTGCCAACATCTACTGGATTGTAGAAAGAGCAAGAGACTTCCAGAAAAACATCTACTTCTGCTTTATTGAATATGCCAAAGCCTTTGACTACGCCAAAGCCTTTGACTACATGGACAACAACAACTCTGGAAAATACTTAAAGAGTTAGGATACCAGACCACTAACCTGCCTTTTGAGAAATCTGTATGCAGGTCAAGAAGCAACAGTTGTTAGAACTGGACATGCAACAATAGACTGGTTCAAAATAGGGAAAGGAGTACATTAAGGCTATATATTATCACCCTGCTTATTTCACTTATATGCAGAGTACATCTGGATGAAGCACAAGATGGAATCAAAGTTGCCAGGAGAAATAACAGTAACGTCAGATATGCAGATGACACCACCCTTATGGCAGAAAGCAAAGCAGAACAAAAGAGCCTCTTGATGAAAGTGGAAGAGGAGAGTGAAAAAGTTGGCTTGAGGCTCAACATTCAGAAAACTAAGATCATGGCGTCTGGTTCCATCTCTTAATGGCAAATAGATAGGGAGACAGTGGGAAAAGTGACAGACTTTATTTTTTGGGGTTTCAAAATCACTGAAGGTGGTGACTGCAGCCATGAAGTTAAAAGACACTTGCTTCTTGGAAGAAAAGCTATGACCAACCTAGACAGCATATTAAAAAGCAGAGACATTACTTTGGCAACAAAAGTCCATCTAGTGAAAGGTATAGTTTTTCCAGTAGTCATGTATGGATGTAAGAGTTGTACTATAAAGAAAGCTGAGCACTGAAGAACTGATGCTTTTGAACTGTGGTGTTGGAGAAGACTCTTGAGAGTCCATTGGACTTCAAGGAGATCGAACCAGTCCATCTGAAAGGAAGTCAGTCCTGAATATTTATTGGAAGGATTGAAGCTGAAACTCCAATACTTTGGCTACCTGACATGAAGAATTGATTCATTTGAAGACTCTGATGCTGGGTAAGATTGCAGGCAGGAGGAGAAGAGGGCCATAGAGGATGAGATGGCACCACCGACTCAATGGACATGAGTTTGAGTAAACTCTGGGAGTTGGCAATGGACAGGGAGCCCTGGCGGGCTGCCGTCCACAGGGTTGCAAAGAGTCAGACATGACTGAGTGACTGAACTGTACTGAAATGAGTGAGAACATGTTGGAAAAGAGTTGAAAATCACTCTAGAAAAAGCCAAGATTGTTGTAAAGGGATTTTTAAAAGCAAATCTGAAGAGGTCTCAGAAATGTAAACAGAACTGATGTTTTCCTACAGACTATATAATCATATACCAAATATTGATAGAAATATGGACAATAAATGTTATTTTAATGAAGTCTCAGGAAGAAATGATGGACTCTTATTGGACAATAAAGAAAAAGCCTCAGAAGGGAATGGCAACCTATTCCAATATTCTTGCCTGGGGAACCCCATGGACAGAGGAGTCTGCAAGCTACAGTCCACGTGGCTGCAAAGAGTCGGTTTGCCTGAATGACTAACCCACACACTCACAAAGGAAAGGTGATACTTTTTATAAAGTAGCAAAGAAATTAGCTAAAGTGTGTTCTTGTTCCTGTATTTGTGGAAGGTAAAACTTGCAAGCAATGAAAGTAGACATTTAGGAGAGGAGAAAATTAGTGAAGGAGCACTTTGGTCCTCCTGACTGCTTATAGTAAAGCACAAGAAGAGGGAAATGACTTGAAGATTGAACTATTGAGAGAAACTAAATCTTAAATTTGGAAAATTCTCAGCCTATCCATATTGCAAAAAAATGAGGAAGCCTATTCAGAAGTGAATACTAAGGGTGTGGCTAAGCAACTACTTGATAAGGAGATTCAGATACTTATGAACCCTAGATATAACCAACTACCTTTAAAAGAAATCTACAGATTAAAGAGGAAGGAAACAGGACAGAATTAAGAAAGGCTGTCAGACTTCACAAGTTTATAGGGTGGAATCACAGAGCTATTTGGCTATGAACATACTCCATTTTCTAATTTAAGGGAAAAATGATCCCTAAGATGATTCAGTAGTTATCAGAATTACTTCAGATTCAGAAGTGTGGACCATTGCCTCATTTACAATAGGGCAGTCAATTTCTGCCCAGTTATGGGGGCTTGACCTCCACTCAGCAAAGATATTGGACAGGAATCTCTCCTGCTGTACTGTGGCAGCTGGACTGCTACCATAGTGAGCCTGAAGGGAAGAACAAGGAACAAAACAGTTTACTCTCAATATTTAATATCTCATGCCTTGATAGTTTTGTACTTGTTTGGGACCATCATCATTTTCTTCTTCCCATTTTATCCATTTGGAATGGGAATGTCTAACTTATTCCTGTTCTATCATTTCATTTTAGAAGCATATAACTTGTTTGGTTTTATAAGTTGACAGCTGGGAAGAAATTTTGACTCAAGATGAATCATACCTTGAGTTTCATCATGTCTAATTTAGAATATATTTTAGATGAGACTTCAGATTTTAGACTTAATGCTGGAATGAGTCAAGACTGTTGGGAATATTGGGCTGGAATGGATGTAATTTTTAACATGAGGACATGAATTTTAGTTACCAGGGGCAGAATTTTATGGGCTATTTATGTCCCTTTAAAATTAATATGCTGAAATTTAATTCCCAAAATAATGGCATTATGAAGTGGGGATCATGATAGTAGAGTCCTCATGAATGGGATGAGTGTCCTTATAAGAAAAGACCAGAAAACTAGCTTTCTGTCTTTCTGCCACGTGATGATACAAGAATAAGTCTGCAATCTGTAAAGTCATAGAGAGGTCTCGCCAGAACTTGACCATGCTGACACCCTGATTTCACATTTTTAGCATCCAGACTGTGAGAAAATATTGTTTTTTTTTTTTAACTAAGCCATCCACTCTTTGGTACTTTATTATTGTAGACAAGACTGACTAAGACACATGGAAAGAACTATCCAAAAGAATTAAAAAGAATAGTATCTGGCACTCATAAAAGAAAACTTCAAAATTCACAGGAAACTGGGAAAACTACCCAGAATGATCCCCTCAGTCAGGGTTGGGTAGAATGATTATCTCTAGATAAAGTTCTTGTCCCACCTAACAACTGCTAAAAGCAAGGAATATTAAGCATAACTACATTCCAGAGCAAAGCTCAATAATAAGTGCAGCACTACAAAATATCCAACACAAAAAAGTGCAATACATAGTGTCTGGTGTATTAGTTAGGGTTCTCCTGAGAAATAGAACAGGATGTGTGTATACTTGCCTATTTATGTATGTATATATGTATGTATCGAGAGATTTTAAGGAATTGTCTCAAGTGATCATAGAGTCAATCACTTGTTTGGTAAGTCTAAAATCTGCCATGGGGACTGGTAGGTTGGAATCCCAGTGATAAGTTGCAACTCGAATCTAGCAGATCTCCTTCTTGCTTGAGGGAGGTCAGTCTTTGTTCTGTTTAGGCCTTCAAATGATTGTATGGTACTCATCCATATTACATAGGATACCATGTGTAATATTTTACACAATATCTACTAATTTAAATGTTAATCTTATCCAAAGAAACACCTTTACAAAGGCATCCAAAATAATGTTTGTCCAAGTATCTGGACACTGCTGCCTACCTATTTTGATACATAAAATTAACCATCACATTAGGTAATCAATGAAATAATATTCAGAATGCAAAGATGCAGGAAAATATGAGGCCATAAGGCAGAAAAATATAATCAATTGAAACCATTCCAGAATTGACACAGATATTAAAATCAAGTCTCAAGAATATTAAAAGAATGTATGTCTCTACTGTGTGTGCACACGTATATATAATTTATTTATTTTTAATTGAAAGATGATTGCTTTACAGTTTCTACCAAACATCAACATGAATCAGCCATAGGTTTACCTATGTCCCCTCCTGCTGAAACTTCCCTCCCCATTCCAACCCCATCTCACTCCTTTAGATTGTTACTCAGCCCCAGTCTGAGTTCCCTGAGTCATATAGAAAATTCCCATTGGCTATCTATTTTACAGATGGCCACCTCATGCGAAGAGTTGACTCATTGGAAAAGACTCTGATGCTGGGAGGGATTGGGGGCAGGAAGAGAAAGGGACGACCGATGATGAGATGGCTGGATGGCATCACTGACTCGATGGACATGAGTTTGAGTGAACTCCGGGAGTTGGTGATGGACAGGGAGGCGTGGCGTGCTGCGATTCATGGGGTCACAAAGAGTCAGACACAACTGAGGGACTGAATTGAACTGAACTTAACTGAATGTATGTTTCCATATTACTCTCTCCATAAATCCCACTTTCTCCTTCCTCTTCCAGCCATGTTTATGTCTCTTCTCTATGTCTATGTCTTCATTGTTCCTCTGCAAAAAGGGTCATCAGTACCATCCTTCTAGATCCCATATTTATGCATTAGTTCTATTGTATATTTTTAAGTTAAATATATTTTGAAAAGATAAATTAAATTGATAAGCCTCTACCTTGGTTAAGAAAAAAAGAGGATATAAATTGCCAATATCAGAAAAATGAGAGGTCATAATCACCAGATCCCATGGACATTAAAAGTATAATACATGAATAGTATGAACAATTCTACGCCCACAAATTTGATAACATAGATTACAAAAAACCCCACAGCTAACTCCCTACTTAATTGTGAGAAACTGGAAGCTTTCCCTCTAAAATCAGTAACAAGCCAAGGATATAGTCTGTCAACACTACTTTTCAACATTGTACTGGAAGCATTAGCTAATATAATAAGGTAAAAGAAGGAAATAAAAAGTATACAGATTGGAAAGGAATAAATAAAACTAGATTTGCTTGCAGATTGCATGATAGTCTAAATAGAAAGTCAGAAAGAATTGGCAAACACCCCTGGAACTAATAAGCAAATACAGCATAGTTGAAAGACACAAATTTAATAAACAAAATCAATTTTGTATGTATCTTTGTAAGGACAACTATAAACTCTATGAACAAAATCAAAGAACGAAATAAATGGAGAGATATTACATTTTCATGGGTAGGAAGAATCAGTATTGTCAAGATGTCAGTTTTTCCTAACTTGATCTATGCATTCAATGCAAACCTTATCAAAATCCCAGCAAGTTATTTTATGGATATCTATTTTCTTTTTCCTAAAAAATGGTGTGGCAACAGATTCAGTATAGTAGACAATATTGAATGAGATGAGCAAATTTGGAGGAGAGATACTACCTGACTTCAAGACTGTAAAGCTACAGTTATTAAGATAGTGCAGTATTGGAGAGGTAATAGACAAGTAGACCAATGGAACAAAATAGAGAGTCCAGGAATAGACCCCCTTAAATATAGTCAAATGACATTTGATATAGGAGCACAATGGAGTAAAAGAATGTGTTTCCAACCAATGGTTCTATAACAACTGGCTACCAATGTGCAAAACAGTGTACCTAGACACAGATTTGCAGAGAAGGCAATGGCACCCCACTCCAGTACTCTTGCCTGGAAAATCCCATTGACGTAGGAGCCTGGTAGGATGCAGTCCATGGGATCACTAAGAGTCGGACTTGACTGAGTGACTTCACTTTCACTTTTCACTTTCATGCATTGGAGAAGGAAATGGCAACCCAGTCCAGTGTTCTTGCCTGGAGAATCCCAAGGATGGGGGAGCCTGGTGGGCTGCCGTCTATGGGGTTGCACAGAATCAGACACGACTGAAGCAACTTAGCAACTTAGCAGTAGCAAAAAAGGTAAAACTAAGAAGAGAATAAATATATCAGTGATTATTAGAGGGTGGGGCAAGGTAGTATGTTAAGGTGAAACCCAGGATTTTCAGGCCATTGAAAATACTCTGTGTGATACTATTATGATGGATGCACCTCATCATGAAAAGTGAATGTTAGCTGTTCAGTCGTGTCCAATTCTGCAACCCCATGGCCTGTAGCCTGCCACATTCCTCTGTCTGTGGAATTCTCCAGGCAAGAATAATAAAGTGTGTAGCCATTCCCATTGCCAGGGGATCTTTTCCACCCAGTGATTGAACCCAGGTCTCCTGCATTGCAGGCAGATTCTTTACCATCTGAGCCATCAGGGAAGTCTGACATGAATCATCCATTAGTCCAAATCCCTAGACTGTACAGCACCAAGAGTGAACCTTAACATAAACTATGGTCTTTGGTTGAATTTGATGTGTCAGTGTAGTTTCATCAACTATAAAATATATACCTCTCTGGAGGGTGATATTGATCATGGGGAAACTATGTATATGGGGGAGCAGAGGCTATATGAAAAATCTCTGTACCTTGCTCTCATATTTGTTCTGACTCTAAAGCCACTCAAAGAGAAAAAAAAAATGTCTTAAATAAGAACTACTCATATGCAGTGATTCATAGGTATATAAAGAAGGAATTTCAACTTGAAAAAAGACATCTATGAAATAATAAGAGAATTTCACAGTTTATAATTAATGAAGACTTTCTAAGTTTTATAACAAAGTAAACATGGTTGCTAAATATTACATGTGTTTGTGGGTATATGCTTTCATAATTCCTTCAGAGGTCTGAGTAAAATAATAACTTGATTTTCCTGTAAATTTTTTATTTTAGAACTAGTTTTAGGTCTTCATTAAAACTCACAAAATCATTGAAGTTTTATTGTGAAAATAATGAAACTTAACAAATAGTTTCCTTGACTACAAGGCAAATTTTATGGACGTGAAAATAAAGCTTATATTTAAAATAGAATTATTGTATAATTTTAGAAGAGAAAATGGATTCATATATTTTTGTCTGTTCTGCATTGTACTTTTTGGTCTATGCATCATTACTTCAGTTGACTCTTGAGATTTAAAAGCAAAAAACTAGAAATTATTCTCAGGAGTTCTGATGAAGCACTGAACTAATACTGTTGCCTCATCATCTACCAGAAGGCTCATCATGACCCAGAAACTAAGCAACAGAAAGAAAATCAGATCATTTTATTGACATGTGCTTCACATTATCTGATACACAATCTGAATCCCATATTGAGATACCATATTGTGACATTTTCTGCATTTTGTCCTTTAATAACGTCTTCGAAAGACTAATCAAAATATCACGATTATGTAAAGGATTGTCAGCTGTAAGAAAATGCATTTCAGTTGAGTTCATATTCCTTTAGGGGAAAAACAATCATCTGAAACACATTATGCATATTTGTAACCAAAGCCACTATGAGAATTTTTACTGGTGATGATTATTAATGCCCTCTACATGAGTTGGAAACTGAGGTGATTGACAATGATTTTTTTTTTCCAGATCCACAACTGTCAGATGTTTAAGAAGAAAAGACATATTTCTGAATATGTTTCTTTTTATTTTCAAAATAAATTAATCCATATCATTGAGACAGTTAAGTTTTTCTTTTAAGTTTTTGTTAAATGGAACAATTTACACTGGAAGTTGAAGTTTCTAAAACTTAAATGCTTTGAGTAAAAGTTTCCATTTGAAGTGAGCTCCTTTTCCCCTGTCTTTAACATTCACACTCTGCCTTTCAACTTCTCCAGGCCCAGAAGGAGTGGGAAGCAAATATGAAAGCTTTGTCTCTTTTCTTGTTTTTCTTCAAATTTGATTGACCTGGAATATTTCATATTCAGTGAGAATCAAAAACTATTTTACGAAATCAATGAAACAGTAATGTATCAAGAACATGTGAAGAGGAAAAAAACAAAACAACAACAAAATGCTGGGCTAGAAAGTGAGGAATCTGGCTCCTGGCTAAAGAGCTTGTGTGTGATTTTTTAGACCTTACTACATGCAATTACAGAGGCTGTACCTGGCAGGCTTCAGGGGCCACCAGACTCACACATGGACTTTGCTTTGCCTTCTCCAAAGGGAGTTGCAGTCAAGGATTCAGGGTCCCCAGCTGGCCAGGCTATTATTCATATCTGATATATGTATAATATGTACTGTGTATACACATGTATACATAATAATACATATGTAATAGACATATTATACATATTCCTTCCCCCTGGTGTTTTTGCTCTAGAACATTTTAGAGATGGAATTGGAGGGAAAATTAAAGACATGTTTCTCTACTCTTACTCAACATCAAGCAGTTTTCTAGTACTAGTCCTTACTCCTGTCCTTCCCACTGACCATCAGATGTCACTTGGAAGTGAAAAGATCCCTGTGTCTGTGCTGCCTGGACCTGGCATTGTGTCATGGTGGAAAATGGGTCGGGAGAGCCAACAATTTCTTAGGTTTGACTGCTTGCTTACACCATGGGAGTAAGTGATTAAAAACTGGAGGGTTGTTTTCGTTTTGGTTCATTGTTACAATATTGACTATTCTTACACCAAGCAGCTTAGCTCTCAAGTTCATTCTAAAATTTCCACCCAGGTTTTCATTATATATTTATCTTTTTGTTGAAACTTTCTGTATTTTATTCTGAGACTTTTTTTCACTCATTTCAGGCATATTCATGGTTGCTGGTCAAAGCATCTTTGTGGTATCTTAAAAAAAAATCTTTGTCAGATAATTTTAGCATCTTTTGTCATCTGGGGTTTGGCAATGATTGACTGTCTTTTGTGTTCAGCTTGAGATCTTCCTGGTTGACAGTATTGAAATCATCACATGTCATGCAGCTTTCTCTGACCCTGTACACAAGTGCCATCTACTTATAGCCCAGTGGCAATAAAAGCCCAAGTTTCCCACTCAGCCAGAGAAGGGGGACTCCTCACAATTGCTGGATGGGAATAAGTGTTTTGTCTCTCCATATAGCCATCCACTGATACTTCTTTGGCTGAGAGAGATGGGGGTTCCTTGTTACATTCACAAAATGACTTTCTCTGATACCAATGTGAGGGAAGTATGCCAGGGAGGAGTGAAAATCTAGGTTCCTTAATTTTTAGTCTTCTCTGATTCTATTCTGGTTGGATGAGAGGTTGGCAGAGGGTGGGGGGTTACTTCTTTATTGGCCTGACAATAAAGAATCTGCTTGCAATGCAGGGGATCTAGATTTGATCCCTGGGTTGGGAAGACTCCCTTCGAGAAGGGAATGGCTACCCACTATAGTGTTCTTGCCTGGAGAATCCCATGGACAGAGGATCCTGTTGAGCTACAGTCCGTAGGTTTGCAAAGAGTCAGACACAACTGAAGCAACTAACACTATATCGACCAGAAAAAGTAGAAATCTGTGCTCATCCCCTGGCCACTGGTGATTTGGGTCTGGGTGGTCCACAGTTTGCTGTGTTTAGTTTATTTATTTTTGTATGTTTGGGGGTAATGGTGCAGTCATTTTCTAAAGGTTGCTGGTCTAGATAAGTTCCCTATTTCTTGGTCTTTGGGTATAAAAAGCAGGATTTGTTTGGACAACTTATTTTCTGTGTCCATTGGTACTTTCAAGTTATTGGATTCTTTGGCATCCATTTTTGTTAACTGAGGCAAAATGAAAAGCTTTGTTGTGTCTGTTTAGTTGCTAACTTATGTCTGTCTCTATGCAGCCCTACAGACTGTAGCATCCAGGTTGTTCTGTCCTTCAATAATATCTCCCGGAGTTTGTTCAAATTCATGGCCATTGAGTAGGTGATGTTATACAACCATCTCATCCTCTGCTGTCCTCCTTTCCTTTTACCTTCAATCGTTTCCAGGATCAGGGCCATTTCCAATGAATCAGCTCTTTGTATCAGATGGCCTAAGTATTGAAACTTCAGCTTCAGCATCAATCCTTGTAATGAATATTTAGGGTTGATTTCCTTTAGGGCTGACCGTTTTGATCTCCTTGCTATTCAAGGGATTCTCAAGGGTCTTTTCCAGCACCAAATTCAGAAGCATCAATTTCTCAGTGCTCAGCCTTCTTTATGGTCCTATTCTCACATCCATGCATGACTATTGGAAAAACCATAGCTTTGACTATATGGACCTTTGTTGACAAAGTGATGTCTCTGCCTTTTAATATGCTATCTAGGTTTATTGTAGCTTTCCTTCCAAAGAACAAGCAGCTTTTAATTTTGTGGCTGCAGTGATTTTGGAGTCCAAGAAAATAAATTCTCTCACTGCTTCCATTTTTTCCCCTTCTATTTGCCATGAAGTGATGGAACTGGATGTCACAATCTTACATTCTTTTTTTTTCTTTTTGAACATTGAGTTTTAAGCCAGCATTTTTATTTTATTGATTTATTTTTTTACTTTACAATACTGTATTGTTTTTGCCATACATCAACATGAATCCGCCATGGGTGTACATAAGTTCCCACTGCTGAACCCCCCTCCCACCTCCCTACCCATACTAACCCATATATATGGAATTTAGAAAGATGGTAACGATAACCCTGTATGCGAGACAGCAAAAGAGATGCAGATGTACAGAACAGACTTTTTGACTCTGTGGGAGAGGGAGAGGGCGGGATGATTTGGGAGAAGGGCATTGAAACATGTATAATGTCATATAAGAAACGAATCGCCAGTCTAGGTTCGATGCAGGATATACAGGATGCTTGGGGCTGGTGCACTGGGATAAGCCGGCATTTTCATTCTCCTTTTTCATTCTTATCAAGAAGCTGTTTAGTTCCTCTTCGCTTTCTGCTACTAGGGTGGTCATCTGCATATCTGAGGTTGTTGATATTTCTCCCAGGAATCTTTATTCCAATTTATGATTCATCCAGTCCAGAATTTGCATAATATACTCTGCATAGAAGTGAAATTAGCAGGGTGACAATATACAGCCTTGTTGTATTCCTTTCTCAATTTTGAAGAAGTCCATTTTTCCATGTCTTGATCTAACTTGCTTCATGACCTGCACACAGGTTTCTCAGGAGACAGGTAATGTGTTCTGGTATTCCCACCTCTTTAAGAAATTTCCAGTTTGTTGTGATCCACACAAAGGCTATAGCATGGTCAATGAAGCAGAAGTAGATGTTTTTCTGGAATTCCCTTTCTTTCTCTATGATTCAGTGGATGTTGGCAATTTGATCACTGGTTCTTCTGCATTTTCTAAACCCAGTTTGTACATCTGGAAGTTCTTTGCTAATGTGCTACTGAAGCCTGGTGTGAAGAATTTTGAGTGTAACCTTACTAGCATGTGAAATAAGTGAAATTATACTATATCTGAAAAGGTAGGGAATTCAAAATCATATTTGTGTTTATGTCCAGAGGTCACTACTTTTTCTACTTTTTTCTTTCCAATTTTTTTTTACTCTGATTATGTTTGTTTTATACATAATATCCAACATTTTTATACTAGCAGGAAGGATATATTTTGTTTCTTTGTTTGTTTTATTTTCTACTATGCAGAATATGGAGAAATGCATCTGATCTATCTTTCTGGAAGGAAGCACCAACACATAGTTATTTTTTGTTTGTTTATTTTCTTTTTAGTCAAAACTGTTATTTCAGAGCAATTGTAGTTAAATATAATAATTTATTCTTTTGGGTGAAAAATTTAACATTATCATTTTATATGTGTTGAAGGATGCCAAAGTCCTTAGGGTAATTCCAAATGAATATAGTGAAAGCTAAAATTTTGCAAAAGAATTTTATTTCTGTTATGCTATATATATATATATATATATATATAACATATATATATTTAAAAAACTTCATAGAATATTTTCAATTCTTTTGTTAGTTCTATGTATTTTGCATGAGAGATAAAAAAGAAAATACTTCTTTCCTATTTGCATTGATATTGGAAATGAGAACAAAAGACTTCATCAGCATTTTCTGGTCTATTTTAGAAGGTGAAGCACTCCTTACTTCCATTTAAAATTATCTCACAACTAATCAGGTAAAAAATTGGAAATCTATGATGGAACTGAGCCAGATTTTCCTATTCATAGTTTGTCTCTAGCTTGAGACTACATAAATCTCCCTACTTTCTTCTGCCATGATTCAGTTATAAGTGTAGTGACTTTCACCTTTTGAAATAAGAAATAAGGAAAACACTGCCATTTTAACAACAAAAAATGTTACTATTGCTTTAATTCAGCAACATACTATAAATAACAAGTGCATCTAATTTGGTTTAATTTATAATAACTAGAACACATTGAAAGATAAACTGAAGTTTTATAAATCAAATTAAAATGAAATGATAATACATGGAAAACTATTTTACCCTTTATGTATGAACACATAATTTCCACTTATGTTTGCTATTTATTTGATACTTCAGTCCTTTGATCAGAACAGAGAAATGTGTGTTTAACTTGATCACACGTTTGAAAATCATTTCCAATGTGTTATGTGTGACTGGTGGAGTTTATTATGTACTTCTGAATGTGAATCAAAGTTTTAAAGCTAATAACTATAATAAAAATCGTTATGTCTTTGACATCATAGTAATCATTGGTATTTGGGGCATTACCAGCACATAATATAAAGCAGAAAAATTATACAAATGCATAAAGACCTACTGTAGTGAAATATCTGACTATAGTACCTGGAGCAGGGATATATATTTTATGCAACTTCATCTAGGCAAGTTTTCCCACCCCAGTTCCTGATTGTTGAAACAAGTTTCTGATCTATGTGGCTTACATATGCCTGTCAATGTTGAAAACATTTTACTTTTAAGACGTATTTTCTACTCCTATCGTTGTTCTAATGTTCATGTCACCATTGGAAAGAAATGTAATCATTCTAGGACTCAGCCTCATCTGTCAATAGGAGGATTTTAGATAACCAATACAAACTTCTTACTCTGTCTAGCAGTCTCTGATACCTATGGAACTCAGTCAAGGTAAGAATTTTTTACCTTTTTACATGTAGCACTTCTCAAGCTTATAAAACCTTTCATTCCTTTTGCATAACAAATATTTTGTAACATCCCTAGCCTGGAATAACAGTCAGAGATACCATAACCTACCTGCACAAGTCATTTCAGAAAAATCCACATCAATTTAACAGTGTATCAGTAAAATAGAGAAGGTAAAGGAGGAAAATAATTGAAAGTAAAACACTGTGAATTCCAATAGCCAAATGTTACAGCAGAAAATACAACGACAGGTGAAATGTTTACCCCTAATTCTACAGTACCTATGCAGAGATGTGTGTTGTTCTGATGATACAAGTATTGTGAGCATTGTTGCTGTCAATGGCATGACTCTACCAGATAGTGATAAACTCAAAGAGCATCTGAACAGAATTAAATACATATTATCATTGGTTTTAGTCCATTTTTGAAAATTCTATGTATATCTTAAAATTGTGCAAAAACAGTTGACTATTAAGTACAAATTATTATCTTCTAGTCTTATTCAGCAACACTTCACACACATGACTAACAACTATTTGTTAAGATAGCCCACTATGATCACTGCAAGGTGTCCAGCAATATGTTCTTCAATTGATGCTCATCAGAAACTGCTCACAAAACTCTAAAGTGTCCTTTGGGTAGCTGCACTAGCCTTTTCTGAAGCTATTATTCTAATGGGATACACAGTCTGCAATTTAGAGAGATTCTGGACAAAGCTACTAAAAAAAATAGTCAGAAAAATTTAAATGAAACTGAACATCCAGGAAAGGAGTGTTTTTATTTTCTATCTTATATGTGTTATCCATTTTGGTATAGACTTCTATGTATCAGTACTTCCTAAACTGAATATCCAAATCTTTACTACATACAGTAGTTGTTTATATATTGTGTTAAATAAGTTTCTGGTCATCCATGTGTTAAAACCCCTTATAAAATTTCTCTGAAACACTGAGGACTCTTCTGTACTGGTCATGCCTCGAGGATGGAATTTAAACTAGTCCCATTTATCCAACATGATCTTTGAGCCTTCAACATAAGAGGAGCATCTACTTTAAAACATACTGCTTGGGGGAAAAAATAAATTAAAAGGAGAGTAAGAAGGAGAAAAAGAAGGAGAAGAAAAAGGAAGAGGAAGTCATAATTAAAGGAGCTGCAGAAGGAGAAATAGCACAGAACACATGTGTGTATACATATGTATGTATATATCTGGGTAGAAAATAACATTTTCAAAATTATTTCTGAAAAGTACTATAGTGGAAGATTACACTTCCCCATAAAAGACTTATGGACAAACAAGTTTAAGACCTTCAGAATATGAAATGCTTTCTGAGGTGCCACATAAGTTTATAATCATGAATCTGAATACTCTCTCGCTCAATCCACACCTGTGTTTCTCTCTTACTTTCAATCAACCGGCTGTCTCAGTTTTATACATGACTATTTGTCGTGCTGTATCACATCAGCATATGAAGCCAGGGACCCTACTCGTTTCATCTTACTCATACACCAGCCCATGGAATACTGCTTTATATTCAGCAAGTAAAATATACTAGATTTAAAGTGATTTGTGTGTGTGTTTAGTCATTCAGTTGTGTCTGACTTTTTGTGACACTGTGGACTGTAGCCCAACAGCACATGCTGTCCATGGAATTGACCAGGCAAGAATACTGGAGTGGGTTACCATCTCCAACTCCTGGGGATTTTCCTGACCCAGGGATTGAACCAGAGTCTCTTGCATCTCCTGCATTGGCAGGCAGATTCTTTACCACTACGCCTCCTCGGAAGCCCACTGAAGTGATTCCAAAGATGTTAAATTCAATGTCTTCTCTTTTGCTCAGAATATAGGAGCAGTATGCCAACTGTTTGTTCTCATCACCTGCCCACTCCTGACAATGGTCAAGATGAAACAGTATCTCTGGGGCCAACACATCTGATGAATGAAGCTCTTAATCTATGCATCTTGACCTCTTAAAATAACACTTTAAACCCTTTAACCAGATTAAGTTGCTTAACAAAGAGTTTACTAATCACAATATGCCTTATGTAAATAAAGTAATTGAGGGACAGAATAAGCCTATTTAAAATTCTTGCAAAAAGCAAGAATTCTTGTAAAAAGCATGGGAAGAAAGTAGTAGTATGTGTTAAATTTCTGTAGCAAATGTTAGAAAATATTGCATTTAAGAGAGACTGCAGATCTCCTAACTTAAGTATTGAGATACTCTCAATGAAATTGTACTGTCTTTTTCTCCACTTTCTTACATACGTTTATATAATAGAACGTACTTACCTTGACTTGCCAAAGATGAGTGGCTGAGAGAAGGAAAGTAATAAGAATCTTGAAAGATTTTGAGCACTTTCTGCTTTGTGTTGCAATTTATTTCTTTCACTAACTTCCCAACTCTAAGAAAACTAAAACTTTTAATGATTATAGAGCAATATTTTCTTTCTGTATGAACTAACCCACATTTTTCTTTTTTTCCACTGAGATCTTTGGTTTTACATTTTTGCAACACCTTTGCTTCGATGATCTCAAGGTATTATATAAAATATGTCAGTAAGTCTAAAAACTGTGGAATATATGAGGGTGGTAATGTATGTATTTCTGTGCTTTCCAGAGATTCTCTTTACAATCTCTAGGCATTATTTTTGGCTGTCTAAATCTCTGTAACTTCCCTCTGTCTCTCTCTCCCTCTCTCTCTCTCAATCTCTATTTTTTCTCAATCTATTCTGAATATGAGAAAAGAGAATGTAGATTCTAAAAAAGAAAATACTCAGTCCCCAAATAGCCACCTCTGATTCTTAAACTTGCTAACGTTTAACTCTCAACTGTATTCTTTCTTGAGGCAACCAAGTTTTAATCCCATGATTCCAACTGTAGCTTTAGCAGAATTATGTGTGGCCACATAACTGAACCAAAATAGAAAACTTAGCTTTCATCACTTCAATTAATTACTACTACCTAAGTGATCCTAGGCTTCCAAGTCCTTTATGGAGGTGTGAACTTTATTAAATTGCCAGGGAATGTCCATATGCCTATGTTTAGAATTGGATTTTTTCCATGGTTCACTTGTCTTTCCACGTTTGATTTATTTACATTATTGCTTGAGGAAAGCAAGATACTGGTGACCTTAAAAGACTCTTGAATAGATAGTATTCCTTTTGCCAAGTAAGCAAAAAGAATTCATTTTTATTAATCATTAAAAACCAAATTGGCATGTTACAAGTTTTACTTCTAAGGTTTTTTTTTTTTTCCTCCTTGTACAAGGATTCAAATATTTGGCCTTACTTTTCAACAATATCTTACTAATTCATGTACCTCTGTCAAATAAATCTTCTCATATCAGTGTTGCTTATTCATATAATTTCTAATTATAAACACAAATGCTTTTCTTCAGTATTTCTTGCCTAGGACAATTCACAAACTTAAAAATAACAATGCTATCTAAATAGGAGAAAGGATGAAGATACAAACTGCTTCAAGGGCTGTGTGAAAGTTCAGAGTTACTCGGATTTATAGTTAATTATACACAGAGTTAAAAATATAGGTGATGATAAGTAAACATTTTATAATAAGAGTCTATTGTCTATTTGATACTAGAATTTAAGTGCATAGTTTTATATGTCCCTCCAGTCAAAGAGGACTTCCCAGGGGGCTCAGTGGTAAAGAATCTCCCTGAAATGCAGACAAGGGTATGATCCCTGAATCAGGAAGATCCCCTGAAGGAGGGAGTGGCAACCCACTCTAATTTCTTATCTGGAGAATCCCATGGACAGAGGAGCCTGGTAGGCAAAAGTCCATAGGGTCACAAAGAGTCAGACACGACTTAGCAACTAACATACACACACAATCAGTTTATCTGACACTGATATTTTGAAAAATCATTTAGTTAATTTGACAAAATTTATGACATTATCTACAGAAAGAAGGAAGAGGTGGAGCCAAAAAGAAAGCAACATCTGGTTGTGGAGGTGACAGTGATAAAAGTCCGATGCTGTAAAGAAAAATAGTGCATAGGAACCTGGACAGTTGGTCCATGAATCAAGGTAAATTGGAAGTGGTCAAACAGGAGATGGAAAGAGTGAACATCAACATTTTAGGAATTAGTGAACTAAAACCAACCGGAATGGGTGAATTTAAATCAGATGACCATTAAATCTACCACTGTGGGCAAGAATCCCTTCAAAGAAATGGGAGTAGCCCTCATAGTCAACAAAAGAGTTTGAAATGCAGTACTTGGGTGAAATTTCAAAAAATGACAGAATGATCTCTGTTCATTTCCAAGGCAAGTCATTCAATATCGGAGTAATCCAAGTCAATGCTCCAACAATAATGCTGAAGAAGCTGAATTTGAATGGGTCTATGATGACCTACAAGATTTTCTGGAACTAACATCAAAAACAGATGTTCTTTTCATGATAGGGAACTAGAATGCACAGGTAAGAATTCAAGACATACCTGGAGTAATAGGTAAGTTTGTCCTTGAAGTACAAAATGAAGCAGGGCAAAGGCTAACAGTTTTGCCAAGAGAATGCATTGGTCATAGCAAACACCCTCTTTCAACAACACAAAAGAAGACTCTACACAAGGACATCACCAGATGGTCAATACCGAAATCAGATTGATTATATTTTTTGCAGCTGAAGATGGAGAAACACTATACAGTCAGTAATAACAAGACTGGGAGTTGACTGGGGCTCAAGTCATGAACTCCTTATTGCCAAATTCAGACTTAAATAAAGAAGGGAAAACCACTAGACCATTCAGGTATGACCTAAATGAAATCCCTTATTATTATACAGTGAAAGTGACAAGTAAGTTCAAAGGATTAGATCTGATAGACAGAGTGCCTGAAAAACTATGGAAAGACATTTGTGACATTGTACGGGAGGCTGTGATCAAGACCATACCCAAGAAAAATAAATGTATAAAGGCAAAATGGTTGTCTGAGGAGGCCTTGCAAATAGCCAAGGAAGTAATTGAAGTGATATGCCAAGGAGTAAAGGAAAGATACACCCATCTGGATGCAAAGTTCCAAAGAATTGCAAGGAGAGATAAGAAAGCTTTCTTAAGTGAATGATAAAAAGAAATAGAGGAAAACAATAGAATGGGAAAGACTAAATATCTCTTCAAGAAAATGTGAGATACCCAGGAAATATTTCATGCAGAGATGGGCACAATAAAGGACATAAACGGTAAAGAACTAACAGAGGCAGACGATATAAAGAAGTGGCAAGAATACACAGAAGAGCTATACAAAAAAGACCAGAAAACCACAATGATGTGGTCACTCTCCTAGAGCCAGACATACTGGAATGAGAAATCAGTGGGCCTTGTTAAGCATCACAATGAACAAAGCTAATGGAGGTGGTGGAATTTCAGTTGAGCTAGCTCAAATCCTAAAAGATGATGCTGTGAAAGTGCTGCACTCATTATGCCAGCAAATTTGAGACATTCAGCAGTGGCCACAGGACTGGAAAAGGCCAGATTTCATTCCAATACCAAAGAAAGGCAATGCCAAAGAATGTTCAAAGTACTGCAAAATGGTGCTTATCTCAAACGCTAGCAAAGTCATACTCAAAATTCTCTAAGCCAGGCTTCAACAGTACATGAACTGTGAACTTCCAGATGTTCAAGCTGGATTTAGAAAAGACAGAGGAACCAGAGGTCAAATTGCCAACATCTTTTGGATCATAGAAAAAGCAAGAGAGTTCCAGAAAAAAATCTGCTTTGTTGACTACGTCAAAGCTTTTGACTGCGGTGATCACAACAAACTGTGTAAAATTCTTCAAAAGATGGGAATACGAGCCCACCTGACCTGCCTCCTGAGAAATCTGTATCCAGATCAAGAAGCAACAGTGAGAACCGGATATGAAGCAATAGACTGGATCCAAATTGGGAACGAATTGTGTGAAGGCTTCATATTGTCACCTTGCTTATTTAACTTCTATGCAGAGTACATTATATGAAATGCTGGATTGGATGAAGCACAAGCTTAAATCAAGATTGCCTGGAGAAATAGCAATAACCTCTGATATTCAGATATCACCACCTTTATGGCAGAAATCAAAGATGAACTTAAGAGCCTCTTGATGAAATGAAAGAGGAGAGTGAAAAAGCTGGTTTAAAAGTCAATATTAAAAAAAGCTAAGATCATGGCTTCTGGTCCCATCAAATCATGGCAAATATCTGGGGAAGCAATGGAAACTGTGAGAGACTTTATTTTCTTGGACTCGAAAATCACTGCAGATGGTGACTGCAGCCATGAAATTAAAAGACCCTTACTCCTTGAAAGAAAAGCTATGACCAACCTAGATAGCGTATGAAAAAGCAGAGACATTGCCGACAAAAGTCTGTCTAGTCAAAGCTATGCTTTTTTCTAGTAGTCATGTATGGATGTTAGATTTGGACCATAGAGAAAGCTGAGTGCCAAAAAATTGAAGCTTTCCAACGGTGGTGTTGGAGTAGACTCTTAAGAGTCCCTTGGACTACAAGAGATGAAACCAGTCCATCCTAAAGGAAATCAATCTTGAATATTCATTGAAAGGACTGATCCGGAAGCCCCAGTACTCTGGCCACCTGATGCAAAGAACTGACTCAATGGAAAAGACTGATTCTGGGAAAGTTTGAAGGCAGGAGGAGAAGGAGATGACAGAGCATGAGATGGTTGAATGGCATCACCCATTCAATGGACATGAGTTTGAGCAAGCTCCAGGAGTTGGTGAAGGACAGGGAAGCCTGGCTTGCCATCATCCACGTGGTCACAAAGAGTTGGACACAGCTGAGTGACTGAACTGAACTAAACTGATGTAAACAGAGCCTGATGTGTAAGTAGTCTTATGTCATATGGTGATCAAATATAAGTGGAAAAGAACATCAGTTATGGGTTCCCTTGAATTATGTTCTCTTAACTTGACTTTCATTTGCTGCTCTGGGAACAAGGAATAAAACTTTAGATAAGGCCTGACGACACTTGAATGTTTTTGCTTATGATCACAAGTTGCATACTCCTCCAAATACAAAAATATTTTCCAAATGAAGGCTTTACAACTTTCAGAATTTTATTTGTGTATGTAGTATATGCATGTAGATGATTTCTCTTATCTTTAATGCAATAATCAACCATCTCTACCTGTCCCCAGAGACTTCTGGTGCTTTAGTATGCTTGACTGATGTAATATTGCAAATGGCAACCTCATAAAAAGTACAAAAATTACCTAAGTACTTTGGTTCTTTCTCCTATTTCTTTAGTAGTAGTAGTACACAATCCAGAACTGTCCTAAACTACTGACATCACAATGTATATTCAAGCATTAAATTTACTAAACACAGAAAATATAAATGGATAAAAGTTGGAAAAGGAAAACAAAGACATCTTATAGTATCACAAAGAACTACAGCTTTAGTGTTAATTTTTCCTTACAATATGCCCACTGAGATACAGTAATTTGATCCTGAGAGCCTCTTACAATGAAGATGGAATATAAGTAGCTATGGATGTGATCAATGGCAGCCTCTGGCATATTATTTCTGCCCACATACAATTGTTTCAAAGCACAGGGTGTGCTAACTTTGAATGAACTTTTAAGATGCATAAAACACAGGACATTTGAAATTAATGTTAAAGGAGAATTTATTTTCAAGAAAAAGCAAGTGTTAGAACCAAGACCTACATCACAAAATGTTTTAAAGCACAGACAAGAAAACTGCTGTGAATTGGCATCCTACAGAGAGTGATATATCTGAAAAAATATTTACAATATATACGTTAGTATCTGCTAAATGCTATAATAATTTGTATTTTTAAAACACTCTAAGTAGAGTGGAAGTACACAAAGGAAATATCACATTTTATGTGTCTGTTAAAATATTCTAAATGGTTATCAAATCCCACCAAGCTGCATCTTCCAACACTGACTAACTTAAAATATGCAAGGAATCACACTAATATCACTTAATCTACCAATGGTCAGAAAAAATTTTCAATTCATTGGTTCCATGCCAAAGAAGGTATCTACTTTTTGTCAAGATATCTACTTTCCCATAGAGAACAAAATAAAAATCAAAAAGATCTGTAGAGGGAAACTTTTTATGTTGACAGTTCTAGGACATGCTTGATTTTCTTTCAACTTTTAATATGAAGAGATCCAGTAATATATGACAGGTGTAACTCAGCTAATTATAGGATTTACTCCTACCATCTCATAAATCAATATTCAGGAAATATTAAGACTATATTTGAGAAATCTATTCATTAATCAACTTCTAGTTTGCTTGCAAAGTAAAACTAACCAATATTTCTATTGGTGTGTTGAAAACTACATGCTAATGAGTGATAGTTTAAATACTTTTGGATAGTGAGAAAGCGAATTTATTTTATCTGGAGAAAACTGAATAACAACTACGGTAATACATTATATAGAAATACTGAAAAACCCTAAACCAAAGGTCAGCAAACATGTTCAGTAAAGAGCCAAGCAGTAAACTCTTTAGGTTTGTAGCCCAAGAGCGGAAATTGAAACTCTTATGTAGGCACTTACATAACAAGAGATTCAAAACCATATTTCCTTTTCTTTCCACAAACAAACAAACAAACAAACAAACAAACAGTTTACACTAGGTATTTATTCTGAAAACTTAGCATCTATAGGTTTCCCCCCTGCCCTTTGTCAGTCTGTTAAATATTCTTCCATCCCAGTATAGATGGATTTGTGTATATCTATTTGTAATTCTGTGGTTTGTCATTATATATGTATGTGTTTGTTCCTGTTTTTGATTGGTTTTCTATAAAGCATAATACCTCCATGCTCTGTATCCTTTTCTTCCTTTCTAGCATATTCAGGGGTTCTTTTTCACAATTTCTGAAAAATCTGCCTTCTTATTGGTGTCTGCAACCCTTGTCCTGCTAGCATTTGTAAGTATCTAAAGAACTGATGCTTTTTTTGAACTGTGGTGTTGGAGAAGACTCTTGAGAGTCGCTTGGACGGCAAGGAGATTCAACCAGTCCATCCTAAAGGAGATCAGTCCTGAGTGTTTATTGGAAGGACTGATGTTGAAGCTGAAACTCCAGTACTTTGGCCACCTGATGTGAGTCCATTTGAAAAGACCCTGATGTTGGGAAAGATTGAGGGCAGGAGGAGAAGGGAACGACAGAGGATGAGATGGTTGAGTGGCATCACCGACTCAATGGACATGAGTTTGGATGAACTCCGGGAGCTGGTGATGGACAGGGAGGCCTGGCAGGCTGCGGTTCATGGGGTCACAAAGAGTCAGACACGACTGAGCAACTGAACTGAACACATAGAAAGGGCTTAATACATTATTTATTGTGGTAGCAAGAAGTCGAATGAATGATAAAAAATTAAATTTCAAGATAAAAATAAAAACTATGCAGAAAGGAAGCAATATTTTGCAGAAATATAAATAAGATGTTACTGCAGATAATAATATATTGCTTTTTGCTTTATTTTGGATTAGTCATCTTTTCAGGAAAATGGGGAAAAAAAGTGATACAAATATAGATTTTTCTATTAGGCTCTAGGAGAGAAAAAACTGTGGTGTCTATAGTGAATTCATTGAATTCCTTGGCCTACACTTACTCTGCTCTCACCTACACCAGCTCCCAGGCTGAAATCCCATCACAGCTGGTCTCATAAAATTACACAGTCTCTAACAGGGATATTTCTAAGGCATCTTGTGTATTTTATTGTCTGGTTAACATCTTCACTTGGATATCTAGAGGGCATTTCAAATTTTATATCATAATAATTAAATTCACTCAGATTGCAAACTTACTCCTTCCTGTTCTGCCACATCCCAATTGTTAACAATTTCATTTTTTAGTTTTTGGATCAAAAACATCACAAATGTCTTCGACACTGAATACCTATTCAGTCAGTCAATCTTTTATTTGCTCTAATATTTTTCTCAGATCTGACTATTCATCTTTTCTACTACCACCTCCTGAGTCTACAGTACTTTTATGGGTTGCACTCTGTCCTCTCCAAATTCCTATGTTGAAGCCCCAACCCCAAGTACTTCAGAATATGACTCTATTTGGGAATAGGGCCTTTAAAGATTTTACAAAATTAGGTTGAGACCATTAGTCTGGGCCGTAATTCAATTGGACTGGTGCCCTTATAAGAAAAGAAGATAAAACACACAAAGAAGCACCAGGGATGTATGAGCACAAAGGAAAATCCTTGGGATGACACAGCTAGAAAGCAGCCATCTGCAAGCCAAAGGAAGGACTTCAAAGGAAACCAGACCTGACAACACTTTAATTTTAGACATCTATGCTCTGAAACTGTGAGAAAATAAATTTTTGTCATACAAACCAACCAATCTGTTGTTGTGGGGAAAATAGCATGTGGCTAAATGGTGCCAGTAAGGCTGTCTTGCCCCATGCTCTCACATCCTATCAATCAGCCCACAGTATGTAAACAATGACTTTGCATAGTTATGTAATAGCTGAGACCACTTATACATACCACTGTGCATGCACTTCACATTGGACTTGCTTGGCCATGGCCACTTTTTTCCTGTACAAGTATATAAGACACACCTGAGGAAGCCCTTTTTACAGTTACATGGAAAGAATAAACATATCTACGATTCCTACATCAACTCAAGTTTTCTTCCAGCTTTCCTGCTTACCACCCTGCCTACCCTGGGTTCACCAAACAGTGTGAAACAGTGAGACAATGGTAATTTGTTACAGCAGCCCTAGCAAACTAATACAGATACTATTATCTCCTACCCATCTGTTGCAATGGTGCCTGCTGCTTCTGTTTTTCTGGAACTCTATATTGCTCACCACACAATATCAACATTTATTCTTTCAAAACAAATTTTAATACAGCACTTTTCAGCTCAAGAGGGTGCAAGTATTTCCCATCTCACTCAGAATAAAATATGTGATTTGTTCCTTCGAATTGTTGGTGTGTTTAATCTTTCCCAGATCTACTTCTCTGGCCTAGGCTTCTTCCAGGACCCCCTCCTCTCCTTATACAAACAACAATGGATTCCTAGTGTAACCAAGAAGGATCCTACAGGGCCTTCCAAGGACAGATCCCTCCATGCTCTCTGCCTACCTCTTATTTATAGAAAAACACTAGCTTCCTAGGTTTTTCCAAAGTTCCCAAAAATGCTTTTAACTAGAGAAGGGAGAAAATGCAGAAATAAAGGAAAACAGTTAAGCAAGACAAAGTAATAGTTCAGTCACTAAGCAAAGTCAAGGACCTTCATATCCTCCTCAAGGGCCACAGATAATCTTCTGAGACAAATCATCTGAGCTATTCAGTAGATACTGAAACCCCCACCTGGTAACAAGTTAACTGTATGCTGCCCACAGCAGGTAGACCCTCACTCTGGATTGAACTAGAAGGTTGATGATTTTGATTCCCAATTACCTCACCATTGATTAATCAGAGAATGTCCACAGGCGGATCACACACAACCCCTTTCACCTCATCTTTAGAAACCTTTCCCTGAAAGCCATTGGGCAATTTTGGTCTTTTAAGCACTAGTTGCCTGTACTACTTGCTTGGCACCCTCCAATAAATGCTATACTTTCCTTAACCAAAACCTCATATCAGTAGATTGATTTTACTGTGAGAAGACAATGGTTTGGTTCAGTGAAATGAAGGGAAAGTTGCTCAGTCGTGTCTGACTCTTTGAGACCCCATGGACTATACAGTCTATGGAATTTTCCAGGCCAGAATACTGGATGGGTAGCCTTTCCCTTCTCCAGGGGATCTTCCCGACTCAGGAATTTAACCCAGGTCTCCCACATTGCAGGAGGTTCTTTACCAGCTGAGCCACAAGGGAAGCCCAAGAATACTAGAGTGGGTAGCTGATCCCTTCCCCAGCGGATCTTCCATACCCAGGAACTGAACTGGGGTCTCCTGCATTGCAGGCAGATTCCTTACCAACTGAGCTATCAGGGAAACCCTTTGGTTCAGTAATGCTAGCTATTATTTTAACACATCTAGCATATTTTGGTCTCAGGGCTTTTTCACATATGGTTCTATCTGCTTTTAACTCTTTTCCCACAGTTTTCCATACTCTGCACCTTGACCTTCTTTCATATTTCTATTCTAATATAAACTTATCTGAGAGACCTTTCCTGACAACTCTCTTTAAAATAATATCTACCTTTCTATACCACTTCACATTTTATACTTCTTTTCCAGTTCATTATCTTCACAGCAAAAATATTTACATGTGTCTGGACTCTTCCATCACCAAACATAAGCTGCATTTCCAATATTTAGTGTAGTTTATAGCATATAGGGTAGCTCAGCAGTAAAGAATCCACCTGCTATATAAGAAATGCAGGTTCCATCCTTGGGGTTGAGAAGATCCCCTGGAGAAGGAAATGGCAACCCACTCTAGTATTCTTGCCTAGAAAATCCTGTGGACAGAGAAGCTTGTGGGTTAGAGACCATGGGGTCTCAAGAGTCAGACATGACTTAGCACCACCAATACAAATATCATTGTCAAATACAAAAATTATCCAAATAGTTTCTTAAGAATAAATATCAATACAGATCACTGTGTTTATTGTTTGGCCTATTTCTCTTAGTTGTTAAGCCTGCCCTTACTTCTGTAGTCTGATTACTAAGTAGTTTTTTTCCCCTCCTATTTCTATTTTTTATAGTGTTGAATATCATGCTTTTACATAGTCTTACTTTTTTTTTTTTCCTTATGTAGCAATTTAGAATCTGTTCCTGGTATTGCTTGTCTCTTCAGTCACAATTACTTCTAACTGTAAAATATGATCTTAACTCTCATTCATTTAATTATCTAAAATTTATGTTGTAACAATATTTATCATCAAAATAGTTTTTCAGTTGTATTCCTTTTGGCTATTTTTGATGTTGCTATTGTTGCCTGTTTCTTTTGTTTTCTTCAAAAGATCCCAAGCATTTGATTGGACAGAAAATGGGGAGAGACTGGAGATAGCTAACTAAAATACAACATATCCCTTTTCTCTCTCTTCATCCAATATCATTTGATATAAACTATCTTTCAAATATTTCAATTTCCTCATGCTGCTTCCTAGCTCAAGATTGTTTCCAACATCCGTCACTTTTTACACATGTCTCCTTACTTGTATTTAGTATCCCTTACAGGAAATATAAAATATTGCACATACAAAAGTTGTGTCTAATCCTAAGAAGAAATCCGAGATATAATTATTTAGTTTAAAGATAACAATTGTGAAATACTTGGTGCAAGTAAATATACTGTGTGATGTAGGTCTGACCTGAGGCTGACACCTATTTCCTGTTTACATTTCAGTGTCTCCTGAAATTGAGATTTTATTACAAAACAAAACTGGGAATGTACTTTTGCTGAAAATTAAATTCTTAGCCTATCAAAAGTAGCAAATGTTTTGCTGGTATTACTGTATTCTGATCTCTTGCTTTCACAATAACAAACATGAATCATTTTTATCTAATTTATTTGGTTTCACATTTCAAATAATGTAACTGCATCCTGTAACTGCATTATATCACTGAGTTTTACACATGGATGATAAAAAATAAAATAACTTATATAAGCAGCAAGTTAAAAATATCTCTCAGAAGTTTAAATTTTCAGATTGAAAGCTCAGCCACATCAACAATATGACAAATGAGTTCCATAATTAATCGCCCACAAAATTATGACAACCACAGCAGCCAAAATATAAGACTCCTAGGAAAAAGACTCCTAAGTAATTCAGGGCATGACTGACTTCGCATATTACATTAGTTTCCTAGTGCTACTGTAACAAATTATCTCAAATTTAATGATTTAAAACAGCACAAATTTAATTTCTTAGAGTTCTGAAAGTCAGAAATCTCCAATCACAGTGTCAGTCGGGTGCATTCTCTCTAGATGCTTGAGGGAAAATTTGTTTCCTGTCTTTTCAAGTTCTTCCAGGCTACCTGTATTCCTTGACTCCTAACTGCTTCTTAGTATCACTACAACTTTGAGTCCTAGCTTCTAATACCAACTGACTTAGTTGTCTCATTCTTAAAAGAATGCTAGTGATTACATTGGGTCCACTTAGATAATCCAGGAAAATTGTATCTCCTTAATCCATCATACTTGCAAAGTCCTTTTTACCATTGAAGTAACATATTCACATGCTCTAGATTAGAACTAACACCCAAAAAAGATGTCTTTTTCATTAAAGGGGACTGGAATGCAAAAGTAGGAAGTCAAGAAACACCTGGAGTAACAGGCAAATTTGGCCTTGGAATGCAGAATGAAGCAGGGCAAAGACTAATAGAGTTTTGCCAAGAAAATGCACTGGTCGTAGCAAACACCCTCTTCCAACAACACAAGAGAAGACTCTACACATGGACATCACCAGATAGTCAACGCTGAAATCAGATTGATTATATTCTCTGCAGGAAAAGTTGGAGAAGCTCTATACAGTCAACAAAAACAAGACCAGGAGCTGACTGTGGGTCAGATCATGAACTCCTTATTACCAAATTCAGACTGAAATTGAAGAAAACAGGGAAAACCGCTAGACCATTCAGGTATGACCTCAATCAAATCCCTTATGCATATACAGTAGAAGTGACAAATAGATTTCAGGGCCTAGATCTGATAGATAGAGTGCCTGATGAACTAAGGAATGAGGTTCATGACATTGTACAGGACACAGCGATCAAGACGATCCCCATGGAAAAGAAAAGCAAAAAAGCAAAATGGCTGTCTGGGGAGGCTTTACAAATAGCTGTGAAAAGAAGAGTGGCAAAAAGCAAAGGAGAAAAGGAAAGATATAAGCATCTGAATGCAGAGTTCCAAAGAACAGCAAGAAGAGATAAGAAAGCCTTCTTCAGTGATCAATGCAAAGAAATAGAGGAAAAGAACAGAATGGGAAAGACTACGGATCTCTTCAAGAAAATTAGAGATACCAAGGGAACATTTCATGCAAAGATGGGCTCGATAAACAACAGAAATGGTCTGGACTTAACAGAAGCAGAAGATATTAAGAAGAGATGGCAAGAATACACAGAAGAACTGTACAAAAAGGATCTTCATGACCCAGATAATCATCATGGTGTGATCACTCATCTGGAGCCAGACATCTTGGAATGTGAAGTCAAGTGGGCCTTAGAAAGCATCACTACGAACAAAGCTAGTGGAGGTGATGGAATTCCAGTTGAGCTGTTTCAAATCCTGAAAGATGATGCTGTGGAACTGCTGCCCTCAATATGCCAACAAATTTGGAAAACTCAGCAGTGGCCACAGGACTAGAAAAGATCAGTGTGCATTCCAATCCCAAAGAAAGGCAATGCCAAAGAATGCTCAAACTACCACACAATTGCACTCATCTCACATGCTAGTAAAGTAATGCTCAAAATTCTCCAAGCCAGGCTTCAGCAATATGTGAACCATGAACTCCCTGATGTTAAAGCTGGTTTTAGAAAACGCAGAGGAACCAGAGATCAAACTGCCAACATTCACTGGATCATGGAAAATGCAAAAGAATTCCAGAAAAACATCTATTTCTGCTTTATTGACTATGCCAAAGCCTTTGACTGTGTGGATCACAATAAACTGTGGAAAATTCTGAAAGAGATGGCAATACCAGACCACCTAATCTGCCTTTTGAGAAATCTGTATGCAGGCCAGGAAGCAACAGTTAAAACTGAACATGGAACAACAGACCAGTTCCAAATAGGAAAAGGAGTACATCAAGGCCGTATATTGTCATCCTGCTTATTTAACTTATATGCAGAGTACATCATGAGAAATGCTTGGCTGAAAGAAACAAGGAATCAAGATTGCTGGGTGAAATATCAATAACCTGATATATGCAGATGACACCACCCTTATGGCAGAAAGTGAAGAGGAACTAAAAAGACTCTTGATGAAAGTAAAAGAGGAGAGTGAAAAAGTTGGCTTAAAGCTCAACATTCAGAAAACGAAGATCATGGCATCCGGCCCCATCACTCCATGGGAAATAGACGGGGAAACAGGGGAAACAGTGTCAGACTTTATTTTTTTGGGCTCCAAAATCACTGCAGATGGTGATTGTAGCCATGAAATTAAAAGACGCTTACTTCTTGGAAGAAAAGTTATGACCAACCTAGATAGCATATTCAAAAGCAGAGCAGAGACATTACTTTGCCGACTAAGGTCCGTCTAGTCAAGGCTATGGTTTTTCCAGTAGTCACGTATGGATGTGAGAGTTGGACTGTGAAGAAGGCTGAGCGCCAAAGAATTGATGCTTTTGAAATGTGGTGTTGGAGAAGACTCTTGAGAGTCCCTTGGACTGCAAGGAGATCCAACCAGTCCATTCTGAAGGAGATCAACCCTGGAATTTCTTTGGAAGGAATAATGCTAGAGCTGAAACTCCAGTACTTTGGCCACCTCATGCAAAGAGTTGACTCAGTGGAGAAGACTTTGATGCTAGGAGGGATTGGGGGCAAGAGAAGAAGGGGAGACCGAGGATGAGATGGCCGGATGGCATCACTGACTCGATGGATGTGAGTCTGGATGAACTCCGGGAGTTGGTGATGGACAGGGAGGCCTGTCATGCTGCGATTCATGGGGTTGCAGAATCGGACATGACTGAGCGACTGAACTGAACTGAGGCAGTGGAAAGTAGCTATCATTGGGAAGAGTATATTCTGTCCACCAAACATGCAAATAAAATTTGAATACACACACACATGTGTATGTATAACTGTTTATGGTTAAATATACCAAATTGCCCCAATGAAGCACTGGATATATGCAGTTGATTCAGCTGCATTATCGAGTACTAGCAGATAAAAATGCCAAATACAGATAATCTTTTTTGGGAATTCTGTACAAAATATTTTGCATTCTTCTTAGAATCAGCTAGTCTGTAAATGCTTTTCTGTTTTCTTTTTTTGGTCTCTGACAGTCTCATTGACAATTTTCTTATTTGTGCTGGGAGAATTTTAGTGTTGCCTGCTAGGCACACTAGGTAGTCAGACATATTGGTCACTGTCTGGTATTGATTAACTTTCACTATATCAAAACTCATAGTGTACCTCAGTTCCTAGATTTCAGCACATCACCATGTTGAAGCTACTTCAACAATCTTGTCATTTCAATTTTTCACACTTTTTCATTTGTTTGTTATTTTGACAATCATATACCACAACACATACCAATATGTAATACTGTAGAAACATATGAAAAACTTCAGTATCAAAATTGCTCAACTTCAAGTCATAGATAAAATCACTTAAAAATAACAGTGGTTCAGGAGTATTTCAAAATCATATACTTGATGAGCTTCTCTTAATTTATTATTCTAAGTTTTTACCACTGTGTTATTAGTGGAGAGGAGCACTTTCAACCTGAATATCAGTGTCTCTTCTTTCCATTCTATCTTATGTTTTTAGAAGTTTAACAGTTTGGCAAACTATAGTCTGGCCAATTCTTCCCACAACCTCTTGTTTAAATATATTTTTTTCACTATAGAGACAGAGTTAATCAGTTGCAACAGAGACCATCTATCTAAATAGTTTCTATCTGGTCCTTTACAGAAATTTTGCTGATCTTTTTTTAAAAGGATTGAATCTCAGCAGTGAGTAGGCAGTGATGTTTTTAAGGCATTTAAACTGTATTTGTTAGACACACTTATACATATGCATACATACATATATATATATACATATCTTATATTTGATGCCAAGGTATAATTTATTAGTACAACACCAAGTAGTAAAAACAGCTTAATGTAGTTGAATATGCTTAAGTCCAAGCTATCAATCAAGCAAGTGGCAAATTTTTATCTATTCCTATCTGTACCATAGTACTCTATCATCATTTCAGATCTCATGATCTGCACAGATGTAGAAAATGGACTTGCGGACAAAGCGGGGGAAGGAGAAGCTGGGAGGAACTGAGAGAGTAGCATCAACAATTATACACATTCAGTTCAGTTCAGTTCAGTTCAGTCTCTCAGTAGTGTCAGACTCTTTGCGACCCCATGAATCGCAGCACGCCAGGCCTCCCTGTCCATCATCAACTCCCGGAGTTCACTCAAACTCACTTCCATCGAGTCTGTGATGCCATCCGGCCATCTCATCCTCGGTCGTCCCCTTCTTCTCCTGCCCCTAATCCCTCCTAGCAGCAAAGTCTTTTCCAATGAGTCAACTCTTCGCATGAGGTGGCCAAAGTACTGGAGTTTCAGCTTTAGCATTATTCCTTCCAAAGAAATCCCAGGGTTGATCTCCTTCAGAATGGACTGGTTGGATCTCCTTGCAGGCCAAGGGACTTTCAAGAGTCTTTTCCAACACCACATTTCAAAAGCATCAATTCTTTGGCGCTCAGCCTTCTTCACAGTCCAACTCTCACATCCATACGTGACTACTGGAAAAACCATAGCCTTGACTAGACGGACCTTAGTTGGCAAAGTAATGTCTCTGCTCTGCTTTTGAATATGCTATCTAGGTTGGTCATAACTTTTCTTCCAAGGAGTAAGCGTCTTTTAATTTCATGGCTGAAATCACCATCTGCAGTGATTTTGGAACCCAAAAAAATAAAGTCACACTGTTTCCACTGTTTCTCCATCTATTTCCCTACCATGTGTAAAACAGGCAGCTAGTGGGAATTTGCTGTATAACACCAGGAGCTCAATTCTGTGCTGGATGATAACCTAAAGGGGTGGGATTAGCAAGTGAGAGGGAGGATCAAGATGGAGAGGATAAATGTATACATATAGTTGATTCATGCTGATATACATCAGAAACTAATACAACATAGTAAAGCAATTAAAAAAATAATAATAATCTGCCCTGATCCTTCTAGGGTTGATTGGGAAACAGAATAACTTCTGACAAGAGATAGACATGGAGATAGAGATAGAGGTAGAGGTAGGGGTAGAGGTAGAGATAGAGGTAGGAATGATATAGATATATATTCTACGTTACCCTTCATTTCCTCTCTTAAGAATCAGGTTGAAACCAATATTGTCTTTCAAATAAACTGGTACACATCCACCTTGTAATCCTCTGACTATTGCCATAGAAAGCCAATATATACCTTATAAAACTCAAAGCTGATGTTTTCACTTCTCTTTGCTTAAAACTCTTAAGTGGGTTTTGTTGTTGTTAGGATAAAATGATGAAGATCACCTACAAGCTTCTGAACCTGAAACCTACTCACATTTCACTCCTCACTCAACTATGTTTAAGGTACACTGTCCATCTATTACTTCCTAGAATGATCTAATCTCTTTTTACTCCTTAGAGCCTTCTTTCTGCTCATGCTTCAGGTCTTAAATTAAATTTCAGAGAAAGAAAAGTGCTTTATTTTATTGACCAATATGCATTAAATCACTCCACTGATTTTTTTCTCATAACATTCTATTATTTTCCTCCACAGCACTTAAGATAATTTATAATACTGTTTATATGTGTCTGTTTCTTTATTTAATGTCAATATCCCCCAGGAGACATCCCAGAGTAGACCATGAACTTAACAAGGGAAAAAACCAAGTCTGGCCTACACTATCCCCAACTCCTTGCCAAGACCTGGCATAAGGCACAACAGCTGGCTGACATTCAAAAAATAATTCTTGAATATTTCTTTGTTATAGTTATCTAGTGTTTCCTGGTTTTACTACTTTATGTTTGATGTTTTGGAAATTGTTTTCATTCCTCAAAAAATTTCTCTCCTTTTATTTTTGGACTTTGTCATCTGCTTAGCTTTCAGAATGGCCTTCTCAGCCCATGTGAACTATTGGCTATCTTAGATACTCTACCACTACCTGTTAACTGTATCTAGGTTTGTCAGGTCACTTAGTACAAATTAGAGATATATTGCAGAGTCAGAGATATATTTCTACTTTTCTCTCAATAAAGCTACTGAAATTACACCCAAAGAGCACAACTGAAATTATTTCTCAATTGACTTGTTTGAAAGAGAGACAAAAATAAAAGCAGTTTGTTTATTATAGTCCAGAACAACAGATAGACCAGATATTTCTCATTCTGATTCATCCATTGAGTAG
The DNA here is from genome assembly GCF_014754425.2 of Oryx dammah. NCBI lineage: Eukaryota > Metazoa > Chordata > Mammalia > Artiodactyla > Bovidae > Oryx > Oryx dammah. Next base: position 126,165,097 of record NW_024070186.1, read on the forward strand.
ACATAGTACAAATTTGCTAGTCACTTATAAGAGAGAGGAGAAATGAGAAAGAAAGACCAGTATATATAGTGGACCTATTAACTTTGGTATAATCACCCAGACCAGAAAAAGTGTTGCTCTAATTAATACCTGCAGATATGGCAACATACATTCAATAATTACAGTACTCCAAAGTAAGTCTCTATGGCTAACAAATAATAAATCATAAATATAAAGTATAAATACTATAAAAATATAAATATATGTTATATAAATGATATATAATTATTTTATATAAATAACATATAAATAATACAACATTTTATAATACTTATAAAAGGAATTTAATTTTATGATTCTTACTTGCTTTATGCCAGAGAGCAAGTTCTAGTAAAGTAAGGATTTTTATTTACATTGTATACTTTTATATCCAAGGTCAGTGGAACAATAACTGGTACATAGTGGATATTCAATGTTTTTATTGAATTATTGAATCAATACTATTTTTGACATATTTAATATTTTATCTGCTTCAAGGAAAAATCTTTTTAGCTAGGAGAAAAATTAAGCTTCACAAGTCAACAAACAAACCCCCTTTTTGCATTACTCTATTTAGCAGATTTCTCATACAAATTCATTTCAATTTTAGAGAAACCTGAAACAAGTTGAAAATGTAATTTATGAGCCTGTAACACTAAGTTTTCCTTTGTTTCTACAAAGTAAAATATTCCTGAAATCTATCAGTATGATTTAAAGTTTCAATAATCTGAAAAGAATGACAACTTTTCTAGAAACTATGAACTTCAATAATTAGTTTGATTCCCTCCTTTTCACTGAGTTCTGGTGGCTTTATTTAGATTTGGGTGATCTGAGGACAAAGAGGAGGTATTTTCACATCTTCCATGTAAAATGTTTCCCTAAATCTCTTAAGCAATGTCATTTCAAATGGAATTCTTACCCACACCAGTCCTATAAATAAACTGTGCCTATAAAGTGTCAATATAACTTGTTGAACAGTAAAAAAAAATAATAATAACGTTTTTGTATGACACAACAGTTTTTCAAAGTGGGAAAAAAAGTGCTTTGCAGTCCTCAGAGAGGTTACTCCTATGTTAATAATTCAGAAATCACTCAAATGATAGAATCCATTAAAAAAAGTGTCCTCTCTTTGCCAAGGTATGGATTGGAGAGAATTTTAACAGTCAAACGTGAACAAAAAAAATGTATGTGACAATATCAGAAGATAAAGATCTCTCGGATGTAAGAATAAGTACACTGAGATGAGTACGTAGAACAGGTACTCCTGAGTTTCTGCCCTGGATGCTGATGAGGGATGAAGGAACAAGGGAGCAGCTACAAGGGCTATGGCTCAGAAGTTAGGCAGTTAAATCCCCTTGAATTGAGAATTGTTTTCCTAGTTATTTCAGAAACTTTGCTACAAGTAATTTTACCAACGTGAGTCTCTACAGTACATTCTGGGCCTCAACTCCCCATCTTTGGTGATAAGAATGTGTCTTTCTATCTGGTATCAAGAGGGCATCTTCCTCACAAGGGTTTTATCTCCTGCTTTCAGGAAGACCAAGGATAGTTCAAAGAACCCTTCTTGCACCCGCTGTTTTCTAAGTGTCTTTAGCTCAAAATAATCTTTATGCCATAGTGACATATTTTAGGGTGACAAATTCCTTCACCTTTCAACCCATTCCACAACATATTCACAGGTCCCAGTGATAGTGGACATTTTGGGGGAGTGCCACTATTCTTTTTATCAACACTGGTAAAACTGAAGATTTGGCATATGTTACTCTCAATTTGTACTTTTTCTGTGAATGCTTTATTTATGGTTTTTGCTATTTTGTTAGAGAGTTGATATCTTTCTTCTTGATTTCTAAGTGTATCTTTTAAATATATGTTAACCCTGTTATAAATCTTTTTCTTGAAATTTTTCATTTACCTTTTAATTCTGCCATATTCTTACACTCTCATAAATATGGTTCTATACATTGATTTTCACTGCTTTTAATTACACTTTTGATTACTCATCTCTAGTTTTCCCTTTATTTCCATACATAATATCATAATAGTTCTTATTTTCTTCCTATTTTTAATCATTTTGTTCTAATTTCTATTAATTCTATCTGTAAAGTTTTCATCAAGAACACATGAAGTGAAATGAAATGAAGTGAAGTCGCTCAGTCGTGTCCGACTCTGTGACGCCATGGACTGTAGCCTGTCAGGAATACTGGAGTAGCTTGCCATTTCACAGGGATCTTCCCTACCCAGGGATCGAACCTGGGTCTCCTGCATTGTAGGCAGATGCTTTTACCATCTGAGCCATTTCCAATGGTTGTGCAGCAATGTTTTCTTTATGAATAAAGCATTTGCAGATGTAGATAATATTCATCTTAAGAATACATGGCTTCAACTTTTATTTTGTTCTTTTTGGCTGATATACCACTTTAATCTTCTAATTAGTTTGAAGTTCATTAAGGATATAAGATGTATCTTCAATTTTGTTTTTATTCCTTCTGTTTCTTGGTAAACAATGGTCACATAAGAATTGTAGTGACATATAGAAAAATACTAGCAGATTCACAGGATTTTAGCATGTGGTAACAAATTTCACAGCTACTGTCAGAAGTAACACCAAATCACACAGCAAAAAGTGGTATGATATCTTTGTGTCTGTCATGATTATGTAAATAAGACACCATAAGAGTAAATTTGAATAGCATTTAAATTGAAATGCAAATGAATTATACATTTTCAAATGTACATGGTCTTTTAAAGTGAATGATGTAATTCTTAGTTGATTGTATGATAATTTAGAATTAATTTAGTTCAACAAGAACTTATTTTAGAAATTAAAAATCTAGCACATTAATTTAATATATATGCATTTTAAGTTTAGAATTGACTTTTGGAAAGTAGTCTGTTGTGTAAAAAACAGTCATATTGCAAATATAATTTTATTGAAATCATATCACTTTGCAAGCTCATAGATTATTACTCTAGCTTCTTCCCAATTAGTATGACTCATATGTTCCATTAATTAAATTGCTCAGGTTCTCTTCATAGCTAGTTATTAACAGTGTAATCAGTACCACTGGTCAAGCGTATAAAGCTACACTACAACTATCTTCTCATTTTTAAGGGTTCCATTTTTAATTTAAGTTCAGTATATTTGTTCTTTGTGTGGTTTAAAGGAATAGTCACAATTATCCTCTGACTTGAAAATGAAGAGATGGGAGAATTAGTTTCAGCCCAAAGTACTAAATTTCCTTGAGTATTATAGTATGCTCAAAACATATGTGATATTTATTACAATATGTAAATGGCAGAAGTTTCAGAAAATTTCCCTGAATGAGAATTTAAATATGATTTTAACCAGATTAGTGTGTTTGTGTGTGCAAATGCAAATAAAAAAAATCTACACAGAGATATAATTCATTTTCATTAAAAATTGTAAACCATGAAAGGATAAATTCGTTTAACAATAAATATTTATTTATTGTATCAGTGATGCAGTCTGCATCCTAGTGAAAAAAACAACATAAATATTTAGAATATAATTTGGAAAAAAAGTGTTATGTATACAGAACTCTGTGAGTATGAGGACTGTTTGATTTGTAAATCATGAAGGGTTTTGTATTAGTTAGCCTGAGACTTCAATGAAGTAAATACAAGGAAAAAGTTGAGTTAGAAGTGCAAGAGATTTATTGGGGATTATACCTGATAAAGAGCTTCCCTGGTAGTGCAGAGGTTAAAGCGTCTGCCTGCAATGTGGGAGACCTGGGTTCGATCCCTGGGTTGGCAAGATCCCCTGGAGAAGGAAATGGCAACCCACTCCAGTATTCTTGCCTGGAGAATCCCGTGGACAGAGGAGCTTGGTGGGCTACAGTCCACGGGTCACAAAGAGCCAGACACAACCGAGCGACTTCACTTCACTTTCATACCTGATAAAAGTTAATGAGTAGATAGGGCAGAAATTGTTAGAGAGAGCTTCAGACTGTGATGAAGATCTGACCCCTGTGAAGTAGAGGGGGAAGAAAGGAAGATTGGACTGGAGGACCTTCAGTACTGAGTGCATGTCTGAGAAGGCCCTAACCACCCTAATAGTTGGCTCCAGTGCAAAGATTGTTCATGAGTGTCAGTGGGGCCAGGAACTAGAATTTCTACTGTGTACAATCATTGATTGGAAACTGGGGAGAGGATGGCCTCACCTCCAATGCTGCAATGAATCCACAAAGTGCTACAGCTGAAGACTATTGGCTAATTGCAATCTGTGTAGCAGGTTATCTCTTGAAAAAGTTCTTTGCTTTAGATCTTCATGGTTGCCATAGATTTATAGAAAATATGGCTCTAAATTTAATCTTTCCACATTAACAATCATTTGTTGAATGTCTGTCCCGTGTCAGATAATGGAAACATTTCTCCAAGTTGTTCATCTGTTCTATAAGGGGTACAAAGAAGTTCATGAAGAGGGACTACATGTATCGTCAGTGTTATTGAAGGCTTCCTACTGTACTGTGTGGCCTATAACTTAGTGTGATTGGATAAAGCATGGGATAATAAGTTATAAGCACAGGTTAACTTTATATGACGGAGGGGGCTTATACTCAGTGCTAAAAACTTTGGTTTTTATTCCAAAGATAATTGCAAACAATTTTAGAAAAAATGTGACAAAATCAGATTTGGTTTTATTTATTTATTTTTAGATTTGATTTTAATAACAATGTAGTTGTCTAGAGAACTGAGCTGAGAGAAAAGAAAAGGGTAGTTGTATGAAAATCAATTAAAAGATATTATTCAAGAAACAAGAAATACAGGAAACATCTGAAGGGAAAAAAGAGAAGGTAAGGACTAGAGAAATATGCAGGACTTAGCAAATGGGTATGTAACACTTCTAACTAAAGAGATAGAGAAAGGAGCAGGTCTGTTTTGAATCTTTTTCAATCAGCAACTGCATCTTCTACATTATCATCAATAATGTTTGACTGAGGTGGGGGGAAGATGAAGGAAATTAGTCTTTTGATACACTGAGTTTGAATGACAGTTTAAATGTGTTTGAATAGAGTTAGGTGGATATGCAAGTAGGCAGTTGAAAATACAGTGTGCCTTAAAGCAGGCACTTGATAATATGTTTGGCAAACTCATTCATAATGATAATTACATGGCACTTTGGGAATGGATATAATTATCTAGGGAATCTAGAGAGAAAAAATGAATATTAGAAACAGAACTCTAAAGAGTTTTTACGTATGCAGAGAACCAAGAGTGGGGTGGCAATTAAAGAGGGCATTGGGGAGCCCTTTGGAATATTCTCATCGTGGTGGTAGATATTGAGGATCAGCAGTTGAAGTGTGAAGAAATCAAAGTACATGATCCTTTCTGAAATTTAACAGTAAGCATTAAAATATATATACAATTCATTGTATATTGGTGTAGAGTAAAAGTTAAATGTAAAGTTTGTTAATTTTATTATTATTACTGTAATTATTGTTGTTGAGAATAAAAGTTTCTTGAATATACAAGTAACCTGAGAGGGAGGAATTCATGGAAGACAGATTACAGATACAAAAGAGAGAAGGATGATTAATAAATGAAGCTCTAAAAGAGACAAATTAGAAAGTTTCACAAATTTAAATAAATTTGTCCTCACATTTTAAATACTTCCTTTTTTCTTTTTTTTTTTTCCCCCAATGATCATTTCAAGTGAAGAAAAGATCTGGATTTCTGTTCTCAATAAAAACCAATATTAGGTTATATCATAGCACCTTTAAATTTTATTATGTGTGTTCATACCATAGTAATCTGCGTATGTGTTCAGTCAGTGGTATTTGACTCTGTGACCCCATAGACAGTAGCCTGCTAGGCTCCTCTGTCCACAGGATTTTCCATTCAAGAATACTGAAATGGGTTGCCATTTCCTCCTCCAGGATATCTTCCCCACCCAGGGATCAAATCTGTGCCTCCTGTGTCTCCTGCATTACAGGAAGATTTTTTATCACTTAGCCACCTAAGAAGCCCTTAATCTATGTATAATACCAAGAATTTTTGTGAAGAAACTGTGTTTCAGATTCCTCAGGTATAAAATAGGGATAAAAATATAACTATAGACAAATTATTAAAATATAACTTTAATGTATATATGTTACATTCATATATGTAGGAATAAGTCATATATATACTTTAACAAATTTTACTTAAATATTTTTTAAATTATCAGTTTAATAGGAAAAGCAAGGATATTATTTAAATAAAAGTGCACTGCTTTAATAGTTTAGTGACATAATTTATTGTGAGGTTGAATGAGTGAGTTTAATGCCTCTTACTCTGATAAGAGTGTATGATGTTGCTACATCACTGAAAAGTGTTACTTTCATACCCTAGATAATATGTCAAGGAATCAAGTGCTGAATCAGAATCATATTCAATCCTGAATATACATCGGAAAGACAGATGCTGAAGCTGAAACCCCAATACTTTGACCACCTGTTGAGAAAAACTGACTCATTTGAAAAGACCCTGATGCTGGGAAAGATTGAAGGTGGGAGGAGAAGAGGACAACAGAGGATGAGATGGCTGGATGGCATCGTCAACTTGATGGACATGAGTTTGAGTAAATTCTGGGAGTTGGTGATAGACAGGGCATGTTGCAGTCCATGGGGTCACAAAGAGTTGGACATGACCGAGCAACTAAACTGAACTTAGATTTTGTACAACTTAAGTGAAAACAATTAAAAAATATCATACATTGCAAATTTTGCCAAAGTATTTTTTGCCAGATAATTTTTGGTAATATACGAATGTGTAAATACAACTGAAGCTTGAATTTTGCTAACTAGGGGTCACGTCTGCCTCTGTGGGAATGATTTATTTTGTCCCAGGACTGCTTTTCTCAAGCTATGTATTTCCCCAAAACTCTGGGTTCTTGAGAGCAGATTATAATGTAATTTCCAGTGCTGCTCTTGTTAAAGATAGAAAGAAGAGACATAATTCTGTGACATCTTTAATTTACTACTATTCCAGTATTGAGTCTGCTAAGGATATAAAATGAGGAACTTATTTGTGTGACATCTTTGATTTACCACCGTTTAAGTGAGTTCATTTGAAGAATATTATTAGTATATACACAGTAAATAATTTTCAATTTCACCAGGGTGGTAAGGATGTCATTTCATTTGACTTCTTTCTAACTAAACTGGTATGTCATCTTTCTCCAGGGTAAATGAAATTTTTATTAAATGTTTAGAACTTTCCAGTGTGATATATCTTTTTTTTTTTTTTGATATGGAGGAAATGACACACAAAGTATTTAACAGCTAAAACTGTTGAGTGATATCAGACTAAAACCAAAATTAAGAATATTAAGAGAACAATAAGTAATATAGTGGTAGAATTACCTGCAGAACACAAGAAAAAAGTTATGTGAGTACAAAATAAGGAGTCTGAAGAATTCTAAAGAAGAAAAACAGGTACTATTGTTGTTCTATGCTCCTGAGCAATAGAGAAAAGTGTTAAAAGGATACTGTCTTCTTTACCAATGATACACTCAAATCAGATGTTGTCAAGCAAATACCATGCATACATCACCTGAAACATCAAATAAACAAAACTGAACACTTGAAATAAAGTTAAATTCAATTTATAAATAATATACTACTTATTTTCTGCCAGGTTCTTTGCTAGTTATGGTTCAGCTGCAGTAAAATCCTATAAGGCAAGGGTTAACATTGTCTTCTGATGGGGTTATTAAGATATTGTTCTATTCTGAAAGATTCATGTGTGATTTCTTTAAAAAAAAAGCTTATGAATGATTTCTACAGAAATATCAGCAGGTATTTATATTGTTCCTATTTATTTCTCATTTGTTTCAACTTTTACCTTTTTAACACAAGAGCATACACTAAAACAGCAATGGTTTTCCATTAATAAAAAATTATAGATCACATTTTACCACTGGACCTGCTATTAGGTTATTAAATCTATATATACTCTGTAGGGCAAGGTAGTTTAAATAGATAATTTGATTACACTTCCTCTTGTCTTTTTTTAATCAAATGCTCCCAGCAGAAGAGAGATATTTAAATAGTGTGCATTATAAATTATAATATTCACTGTTAGATATGTTTAAATTACTTTTATATTTTCATTTAAGTTTTGCCAGTCACTTGCTGTGTGACCTTAGGCAAGATACTTTTTCCTTAAATAAGAAAAAAATCTATGTATTTGCCAATGTATTTGAGCACCATTTTTTTTTTTTTTCTGATGGAATGCAAGGCAGTGTTTTAGTGTAAATGGTATTCATTTCTGTGGACTGATGGAGCTGCACTATTATATAAGCTCTAGGGTGACTAGAAAGCATGGGAATGAGTATAGAATTTTGTGTTGCGTTGCCTTGGGTTTGAAATTTAGCTTCAATACTTATTAAATCTGTGATTTTGGAGAAGTTTGTTAGCTTAAATGAATATTATGTTTTCTATACAATATGGGCATTATAACAGGCATCATAAGGATTAAATGAGCTTAAGTATGAGATTTCAGTTAAAAATCATTAGGTCTCATTGTTACAAAATCCTATACTCTATATAAAATATAACTTATAAAGAAAAGTATTGATTTTTCCTTTGATTTTAAACTATATTGATAATAAAGAAGAACAAAGAGTTGGAGAATAAAAATGTCATTTTTTTCCCCAAAATTTCTCTCCTATCTTTCTCAGGTAGAAGAATGTGCATGGGGTATTTTCCTGGTAAAACAAACAAGCCTGCTAAGATACCTCAGAGTATATTTATAGGTCCCTCAATTCAGTATCTCTTTCGGAGCAAAAATGACTTAGAATATAATCACCTATTATTTAGGAGAGAGATGCTACATAGATTTTTATCTCCTCTCTTTTTTTTTCCTGATAAGACATCTGTAAAAATTCATCTTTCTCCTGCAAATAAATGCTATTAGAAATAACAAAACACAATCTATAGGGTCTCTTACTTAAAGATAAGTGCTAAAAATTAGAATGTATTTTTTATCATTAACTTAATAGTATCTGTTTCTACAATTCCTTTGTGTTCAGCATGGAAATTTACTAGGTTGGAACCATAGGAAACTGCTTTTTAGCCTTTGAATGTAAAAACTATTCTTAGAATTTTAAAGGAAGATGTCACTCAATTCTGTATGTCAAATTTGTTCTCAGGCACAGAATTCTTTAGTAACTTAAATCTGGATAGTCCTGCTTCTACTTCTTGCATATTTACTTAATTTTAAACTCCAATGTAAAGGAATGTCATATAAATATTTAGAGTGCTAATGATTGGTGATGGCCATAACTTAATCTTACGTCAAGAAGATATGGCATTTGATGGGTACCAATTAAGATCAATGTCAACACTTGGCTTTCCAGAAAATGACATGGTAAATCCTTGGCAGAATAACAAGCAATGCTTCCCATTCATCACTGAAAAGACATATATTTCCTTGTAAGTTTCTTTGAGTGCAAATCTAATAACGTGCTGTCTAAGCCCATATTTAGTTAGTTTTTGGCCAATGACAAGAGAGATTGTTAAAAATAATGTGGTATTTCCTGAATTGTATGATCAACTAAGTTAATTTCTATATTCAAAGCTAATTTGAAGTCATAAGGAAATACAATATTGTATGTTAACAAAATTAAGCTCTTTGAACTAATCCACGATGTTTAATAACACAATTATGGGAAAGCAGCAATAACATCAAAACATACTGAGATTTAATAAAATCTGACTGAGCAGGAAAAATGCATGGGTATTTTACAAGAGAGCTGGTTGAAGATAGTTATGAAAGAGAGAAGAAAGGAAGAAATCTCTCTGAAAATAAGACCAGGTAACCAACACCATTTTTCTAAGAATCCCTTTCTTAATTCAATACAATATTCATGTAGCACTCCTTTTATAGCCTACTTCTAAGATTTGAAGGATTGGAGCTGTGAAAAGAAATGAGATATATGAAAATGCATATAGAAATAGGGAGCGCAAAAGGGTAAAGAAATTAAATCATTTAAAGCTTTATTCCATTTTTAAACCCGGTAAAACCACCTTTCTAGACTCTCTATTTCTGCTCTTTTCCTTTCTAACTAGAAAGCTTAAAGTTTTCACAGAAATTGAAAAAAGTTTCCCTTAACATTAAAAAAATGCTGCTTATTTTTGAAATGAATTTTTTCTCTAAGTATTCTTCTCATATTTTGTATCTTTAATTCTTCAATGTGCCTTTAATTCTACCTTTTATATTTAAGATTATTTTTTCCACAATCCAGGAACAGTTATACAATGGTTGAAAACAATAGTAATTTCATTGTTCCATTAGACTTCAATTTATAAGTTAAAGTATGAAGGAAACAAAATTATCTGTGTTTTTCTGCTACCTTTTAAAACTGTGTATTAATTTTTAAAAATTTTCCAGAAGTAAGTAAGGGGTTACTATTGAGATATGTTTACTATATTAACATACTGTTTTCAAAAATATTTTCCTCTCACACAAAGATGTGTGTGCTCAGTTTCTAAGTTGTGTCTGACTCTTTGAAACCGCATGGAATGTAGTGATAAATCTGTGTTAATATATAATTTCAGCAAAAAGGACAGTGAATGGTGTAGAGTAACTTGGTAAGTGGTTAGTAGGTGAGCCAAAGTATCACAATACCTGCCTTAAGATTAGAACTAGACTTCTGTGCTTCATTTTATGAAATGGTCTCCAATGTGAAGATAGTATTGAGAAAACCCAAATAAATCTGTGCTGAAAATTTAAGGGCTGGTGAATATGGAAAAAAATATATGTCATTGGTACACAAGTCACCTTTGTTACATATCACACATTTTATTACAAAAAGTTTACATAAAATATGATTAAGCGATTTGTAAACCAGGCACTTAGCAGAGACATTACTTTGCCGACTAAGGTCCGTCTAGTCAAGGCTATGGTTTTTCCTGTGGTCATTTATGGATGTGAGAGTTGGACTGTGAAGAAGGCTGAGCACCGAAGAATTGATGCTTTTGAACTGTGGTGTTGGAGAAGACTCTTGAGAGTCCCTTGGCCTGCAAGGAGATCCAACCAGTCCATTCTGAAGGAGATCAGCCCTGGGATTTCTTTGGAAGGAATGATGCCAAAGCTGAAGCTCCAGTACTTTGGCCACCTTATGCAAAGAGTTGACTCATTGGAAAAGACTTTGATGCTGGGAGGGATTGGGGGCAGGAGGAGAAGGAGACGACAGAGGATGAGATGGCTGGATGGCATCACTGACTCGATGAACATGAGTCTGAGTGAACTCCGTGAGTTGGTGATGGACAGGGAGGCCTGGCGTGCTGCGATTCATGGGGTCACAAAGAGTCATACACGACTGAGCGACTGAACTGAACTGAACTGAAATGAGGTGAATTACTTATTTGTCTGACAATTATAGCAGTTTTTTCTACTGGGATTCAGCATAGGTCCTTATCAAAGCAGGTTTGCAATAGAGCAGTATATTTTTATATGCAGACCACACTTAATAAGCACATCTTAATCTAGCTTTAAAGAAAACCACAAGTAGCATATGGCTTAAAACATTTTATTGTTAACAACTAAACTGTATGCCTTACAGTGAGATGAAAATTAAATCTTTCTTTGCTTTGATTGAGCTGTGCTCCCTGACTTTTATTTTCATCAGATAATTAAATAAACAAGATGAAACAAGTTACTTAATTTTGTTATAAATTAGAGGTAATTTAGTTTTGAGAAACTACTTTTCTAAGTATCAGAATGCTTCCCTCATGTCAACTCTCCTGAACTTGCTAGTACCAAATTTATTTTATTTCTGACATTTAGATCAAATACATATTGTACTGAATATGTTTATAGTAAATGAATGTATCTATGTTTAGATTTTCTTTCAAAAATTTATTTGATATCCTAGGATTGTTTCACTTTTAAAATAATCAAATATGAAGAATAGCCTGCAATAAGCTTTATTTTACAGCATGCTTCCCTGGTGGCTCAGCTGGTAAAGAAACTGCCTGAAATGCAGGAGACCTGAGTTCAATCCCTGGGTCAGGAAGATTCCTGGAGAAGAGAATGGCAACCCACTCCAGTGTCCTTGCCTGGAGAATTCCATGGACATTGGAGCCTGGTAGGTTACAGTCCATGGGGTTGCAAAGAGTCAGACACAACTGAGTAACTAATGCTTTAGGGTTTTTTTTTTTTTTTGGATAAACAAACAAATAAAAAATTCAAAATAGCAATTTTATATGTTGGTATTAGATAAATATATTCATGCATTGAGGGTCTGAAGTCACTGAGAGAGTAGGCTGATGCAGGTATGATGGATGACCTGAGAAAAACAAGCTGTACAGAGAGCCAATCATGAAACCATAGAAATCTTTTTTCCCTTGGTCTCCCTCCAATTTTTTTAATTTTCCATGCTCTGCTGAGGTTACTGCTTCTTTGTTCTATCACCTTCTCTTCAGGCCATGACAAGAGCTGACTTACTCCTTTTCCCAATTTTGGAGGGTAGTGGTGGACTATCCAGTTGTTTCAGACTGAAATGTTTATAAAGAGAAAAATCAACTTCTCATTTGCGAATGTTGATCACTAATCCTTACATTATTAAAGAAAAAGTCTCCTTCACACTGTAACTGAAGGTGCTGAGAAAAAGAGTGTACGCCACACTTTCCCTTTGGTAGAATAATTCAAATCATAGCAAAAGAGAGTGATGCTTCTTACTTTCTTTTTAAATACAGAAGTCAGGAGTATAATACTACTATGTTCTCCACACGAGGCTGTATTTAGCTGTACAGGTGTGCCTTCTGTGGACACAAATGGTTTTAGGTGATAATGAATCTTAAGGAATTTCTAATTGCATCTGCATAAGTAGTCTTCTGTAGTCTTTGTCTGGACACCAATAGATTATCTGCACTCTCACTCTTATACCATTACTTTGAAAGTTTGAAGTCTTCTGATTAAGGTTAAGGGAGAGGCACTGATATGCCAAAGTGTGGTGTTAGAGAAGACTCTTGAGAGTCCCTTGGACATCAAGGAGATCCAACCAGTCCATCCAAAAGATCAGTCCTGAATATTCATTGGAAGGACTGATGCTGAAGCTGAAACCAATACTTTGGTGTGAAGAACTGACTCATTTGAAAAGACCATGATGTTGGGAAAGATTGAAGGTGGGAGGAGTTGGGGATGACAGAGGATGAGACGGTTGGATGGCATCACTGACTCAATGGACATGAGTCTGAGTAAACTCCAGGAGTTGGTGATGGACAGGGAGGCCTTGTGTGCTGCAGTCCATGGGGTTGCAAAGAGTCAGACACGGCCGAGCAGCTGAGCTGAACTGAACTGTACTGATACTCCATTAAAACAGCACAAATGACCCAAATTCCCACAAGCTTGGAGAATATTGTATTTATGCTTTTCCCTCATCCTCTTGTTCTCTCCACTAAACATAGTTTGCTAATCCTTTTGCTGTCCAGTGATTAGATAAGTTCTATTTTTCCCTTTAATTCTCTAAGGGAAATGTTGCAATGCAATAGCTTATCAGTTACATATGGTGGGACTTTATATACTGGCAAAACATATTGTGTTTTCTTCTAATAAACCACTAACATATATCTACTTATTGCCTAGATCATGAGTTTACTGAAAAGATTTTTCCTGTGTCCATCTATCTGAAACAGAGTGTTTTTCTTTGTGGTCCTATGCCAAGCTGTTACAGCCATCAACTAATAAAGATTGACTCTCATTAGGTAAAGTTCTTCAAGTCTTCATCCTTAATACTAACACCAAATGGGAGATTAGTAACCCAAGATCTTTTCCTGCATTAAGTATCATAAAGGAAGGATTTCTATTACCAGAAACAAAAGACTATTTGAACCACTTCTATTGAAAACTATGAGGAATGCTAAATAAAATATTTTCGAAATTCTTTAAGCATATTTAAAAAATATCTTGCATTAATAAATGCAGGATAAAAAGAAACTGTCAAAAAAGAAGAAAAGTATAAGCATGGAGATTGTATGAAGAGATCTGAATGATAAAACTGAATGATATCTGTTGAACAGGCTATCTTGAACTTAATGATTTCTACATGAGAAAAGGAGATGGCATAAAGGTTATGCAACTTCCCAAAGAGTTTAGTTTAATAGATGATGACAGCATATTAAAATGGGATCTTAATGCATGTTTTCAAGACAATGATAAAGACAAGCAAACCTGATCTCTGACACCCAAACATAATTTTGCCCTGTCACTGAGAAAAACAGGGGCCATAAAAGGGAAGGAAAATTCTGAAGTGCTGTGGAAATAACTGGCTCTGCTACATATTAGCAATTTTGATTTCCTTCACCAGGGAGGTCCAGGTGACCTTAAACTGTGAGCTGGGTTGAGGACCCAACTGAATTGGCAGTGCCAAGCTGTTTAGTGGAAGCAAGTAATAACTCACTCTGGAGGAAAGTACTTCTGACATAGGTTTTGAATTATTGTTCAAAGGTAATAAGTGTACTGCAACAGCAAAATGATATATCATACATGGAAACAAAGTGCCAGAAATCAAGATAACCAGAAATGTTACAGGGAAAGACTTTAGGTACTACAGTTATCAGTCAGTCACATCTTATAAACGATTATACTGAATATGGCAAAAGAAGCAAAATGAAAACTTCAAAATATCAATAAGGAATCTGACAGGATAAAAGCCAATAGTAGAAAGACAAAGAATCAGATAGACCTTCTAGAAATAAAAAATCCAATTTTCAAAATGAAACATTTAAAAATTGGATTTAACAAGGGGTTAGATGCAATTGAAGAAGAGAATTTATACTAGAGTTTACATCAGAAGAAAGGTAGTGCACAAAAAATAGAGTTTAGTTTTAATGGACATGCCAAAAAATGAGACAGATATGGAGGAAAGAGTTAATAGTAGAAATTATAATGGCTGAGTTTTTCCATGACTATTAAAAAACATCAAACAACAGCCTGAGAAATCAAGTTAATCTCAAAAAGAAAAGTAAAAAGAAACCCACATGTGATCATACTGTAATAAAAATGATAAAACCCAGAGATAAAGAGAAAATCTTGAGAACAGGAAGGAGAAAAAGATTATCTTCAAGGGATACACAGCAGACTGATTCTCAAGATCAACAAAAAAGTGAGTAAAAAGAATTAAATACTCAAAAACAAATTAACTATCAACCTGAATTACTTTACTCCATAAAGGTACCATTCACAAATTAAAGCAAAATAGAAAATTCAACAAGAAAATCTGAGATTTTTCCACAAAGAAAGCACCTTAGGAATAAGTGCTGATGAAATGATTTTAGACAACATTTCAGATAAAAAAAATTAAGATGAAAAAATAAATAAATAATCCATATGCAAAATAATGAAATTGAACTTCTATCTTATACTACATACAAAAAGTAACTCAAAATGAATCAGAGACCCAGATATGAGAGGAAAGGAAATACAATGGAGCAAATACATTCTTTTCAAAAAATTGTGTCAGAAAAATTGAACATACAGATGCAAAAAGTAAAGAAATCTATATACAGATATTATAACCATCACAAAAAAGTAAATCAAAATGTATCATGGCCTAAATGTAAAATACGAAACTATGAAACTCTTAGAAGATAATATTGGAGAAAATATCTATATGAAATTGCAAAAGGCAATGCCAGGAGAATAAAAAGACAAGTCATAGATTGGGAGAAACATTTGCAAATAGCACATCTGATAAAAGACTGGTGTCTAAAACATACAAAGAAATCTTAAAACTCAACAGTAAGAAAATAACCAACCTAATTAAAAATAAAAGGATATGAGTGGATATCACTCCAAAGAAGATATATATTAATAGAAGGGAAATAAACATAAATGATTAAGGAATCACAAATTAAAGCAATTAGATATCACTGAACACCTATTGTGATAAATTGCTTCAGTTGTGTCAGACTCTTTGCAACCACATGGACTGTAACCCACCAGGTTCCTCTGTCCATGGGATTTTCTGGGTAAGAATACTAGAGTGGGTTGCCATTATCTTCTCCTGGGGATATTCCCAACCCAAGGATCAAACCCTAGTGTCTATGTCTCCTGCATTCGCAGGTGGGTTCTTTACCACTAGCACCACTTGGGAAGCCCAAACACTTATTAGAAAGGCTAAAATCCTAAAAAGAGAACAGACTCTGTATGATTTCAATACTTTTAGAATGTGAAATTCCTGCACCTGGTCTTATGTCTCTAGATATGTTCCAGTGTCTCCTAGTTTATAGTCTATGGGAACCTGAATAGAATTTGTACCCTACTGTTGTGTGAAAATAGTATAAATCTTAATTATGTCATATTGGATCATAATGCTTTTCAGATCTACTATATTCTTCTACTTGTCCATACATTCATTCTATTACTTTCTGAGTGTCTGATATTGAAACTCAAACTAAAGATCTTAATTTTTCTACTTAAAACATGCAATCGTACTATATAGTGGAACTATATGTAACTTTGTTCTGTATTTTCCAAGTCTCCTGAAAATATGCTATTATATTTTCATAATTTAAAAAATAAAAAAGAAAGATAGAAAACGCTAAAATCCAAAAACACTGACCACGCCAAGTGCTGTCAAGATTTTAATTAACAGGAGCTCTCATTCTCTGATGGTGGTAATGCAAAAGGTACAGATATGTTGTTAAAAAGAATGGTACTTTATGACTAAATATACTCTTACCATACAATCATGATCATTGCTATTTATCTAAATGAATTGGAAATGTATACACACAAAAACCTGTCCCATGGATGTTTATAGAAGCTTTATTCAAATTGCTCATTCTTAAAAGTGGTCAACATGTTTTTAGTAGGTGAAAGGATAAACCGTGATACACCA
The DNA here is from genome assembly GCF_014754425.2 of Oryx dammah. Lineage (NCBI taxonomy): Eukaryota > Metazoa > Chordata > Mammalia > Artiodactyla > Bovidae > Oryx > Oryx dammah. The sequence continues at coordinate 126,181,964 of NW_024070186.1, forward strand.
AGACACTGCAATATTATTCAGCACTAAAAGGGATGAGCTATCAAGTCATAAAAATATGTTGAGGAAACAAATGCACATTACTAAGTCAGAGAAATCAATTTGAAAAGACTACATACCTCTTGATTCCAACTACATGACATTTTGGAAAAGGCAAAACTATAGAAACAATAAAAGAATCAGTGGTTGCTTGGGGTTACAGGGGAGAAAAAAATTAACTGTCAGAGAACAGAGAAATTTTAAGACAGTGAAATTATTCTGTATCAGTGGTATAATGTCACTATACATTTGTACAAACACATAAAATCTACAAAAACAAGAGTGAGCCCATATAAACTATGGACTTCATATGATAAAGATTTATCAGTATAGATTAGTTAATTATAACAAATGTATCAACAGTGAGGGATATCAATATTGAGGGAGACTGTGCATCTGCTGGACTAGGAATATATGGAAGGGAATATGGAAACTCTGTACTTTCTGCTCAATTTTATTGTGAACCTAAAGCTTCTCTAAAAAATAAAAAAAAATAATGCTTAAGATTTTTTAAAAAGTAAGGGAACTGACTGTACATACAACATGGATGAATCTCAAAATAGCTATGCTGAATGGAAGAATTCAAACAAAACAAACAACAAAAAAAGAGTACACACAAAGGACTGCATTTATATAAAGTTCTCTAGAAGAACAAATTAATCTATTGCTTAGAGATGAGAAAGGCCGGGAGAAATGCATTCCTAATATGCGCTTCATAAACATCTTGCAAGTTTCTTCAATGTGCCTCCAAATTTTAATTAGGATTGCATTTTGCCTAGTCCAATTTAAAGAAATGTGGAATTTTAACAATATTGACTACAAGGTTATTTAACTTCCACTCCCAAGTATGGAAAACCTACATCAAACATAATTGTGATGGATCATTGAAAGAATCAGAAATGTAACAAGAAGGGCCACTTCCCTTACTTCTATTCAGAACTTCACTGGAAATCCTAAGCAGTAAAGTAAAGCAAGAAAACAATTGGAAATATAAGAAATATCAGGAAATATATACAACTGTCATTATTTGCATATAATATGGTTTTGTTCAGAGGAAAATCCAAAGATCTGCAGATAAATTATTATTATTATAAAGTTTATCATGGATGTTAGATACAAAATCAATATAGATACCTATTTGTTTTCTACCCATGAAAAATTTAAAGATACTATTTACAATATTAGAGAAAATATGGATTATCTGGAAATAAATCTCATCATGTATGTATGAATGTTCTATGGAAAAAATCATAAAACTTTATTGAGAAACATTTAAAAAGGTCTAATTATATAGACAAACACAGCATGTTTTTGGATTCTAAAATTATTTCCAGACTGATTTATAGATACAATGCAATCACATAGAAAACCTAGTGTTTTTTTTTTTTTTTTAAAGAGAATATCCAATATTCTTTCTTGAAGAACAACATGGAAATTTTATTTTCTTTATCAGCTAAAATGTTTAGTATTAAGCTATAATAATTAACATACCATGGTGCTGATTTAGGGAAAAATAAATAGAACAGATTAAAAAGCCCAGATCAGCCATAACCTTCTCCAGGAGATCTTCCCAACCCAGGGATGGAACCCCAGGTCTCCTGCATTGTAGGCAGATTCTTTACATTCTGAACCTCCAGAGAAGGCCAAACTATAATAATTAACATACCTTGGTGTTGGTTTGGGGAAACATAAATAGAACAGATTAAAAACCCCAGCAATGGCACCCCACTCCAGTACTCTTGCCTGGAAAATCTTATGGACAGAGAAGCTTGGTGGACATGACTCAGTGACTTCACTTTCACTTTTCACTTTCATGCATTGGAGAAGGAAATGGCAACCCACTCCAGTGTTCTTGCCTGGAGAATCCCAGGGATGGAGCCTGGTGGGCTGCCATCTATGGGGTCGCATAGAGTCGGACACGAATGAAGCGACTTAGCAGCAGCAGCAGCAGCATACAGACACCCAGGGATATGAAAACAACATCCGACAGAGACCACATCACAAACCAGTGAAGAAAAGACAAATTTTTTAATAAATGAAATGATGGAATTGATTCTCCTTATGTGATAATATGTAACTTGAATAGAGCCTTACATCACAAGCAACAATAACAAAAACAAAGATAAAAACATAAATACCTCTTACAGCTTTCCTCGAGTTTAGAGTTGGCCCATAGTTTGGCTTGTTCATTTTTTTTTTTTTTTCTATTTCAAGACAATTAACAGACACTGGATTTTTAAACCATTAACAATGGCTAACTAATTACACAGTCTGTGGAGAGATAAATCAGTACCCACTTTCATCAGTACACCATCCCAATCTATCATATATGAAAACTTTAATAATTCTACTACCATTCAATCAGAATGATCCTAAGAATTATCACCCTCAGTCCATTTAGCCTGCTCCTAAATGTCTGACTTTTTGTGGACCAATGGACTGTAGCCCACCAGGCTCCTCTGTCTATGGGGATTCTCCAGGCAAGAATACTGGAGTGGTTTGCCATGCCCTCCTCCAGGGGCTCTTCCCGACCCAGGGATGGAACCAATGTCTCCTACGTCTCTTGCACCAAGAGATGGGTTCTTTACCAATAGTAAGGGTGACCTATTGGAAATGGAAATTTATTTCTCATAGTTCTGGAGGTTGGAAGTATGAGATAAGCTTCAGGTATGGTTAGATGAGGCCTGTTCCAGGTTGCAGGCTTCTTATATCCTAACATGACAGGTGACAGGGATCTGTCTGGGGCCTCTTTTACAAAGGCACTAATCCCACAACAAATCCCACTCATGAGGTTTCCGTTTTCATGACCCAATCGCTTCCCAAAGACATCACCTTGGGCATTAACTTATCAGTATACGAATTTAGGAGAATACAAATGCTCAGTTGCTGCTTCCCAATGAACTATCTAGTCCTAGAATTCCATCCTGAAGGTGTATTTTTTAGAATCACTTTTCTATGGTTTCTCTCAAAGTAGATAAAATTTGTGTGTTATTACTTTATTTTGAGAACTGATCCTTACATAGAAGAATGAGATAACAGTCAGCATAAAACGAAAAAGAAGGAAGCCAGTTGACAGGTGGACAATCAAGCTGGTAACAGCAGTGGGGAAATAAGACTGTACTCTCCATGAGGATTCTCTGAGGAGTGATTTTGAATGTGTCATAATTTTTATCTCAAGCAGGATTGGGAGATAAAATACAGAGTACTAGGTAAATCTGAACTTCAGATAAACAATTTAAAAATAAATCCAAAATGTTGCATGGAATTTACTTACAGTAAAATTTCCTTTTTATACACAATTCAAATTTAATTGGTGTCTGATATTTTTATTTGTTAACCTTGGCAAGCTTGCTTGCAAGAAACACAAAAGATATATATGAGCTTTTGCTCTCAGTTGGTCAATGGCTGCTTCTTACAGGGTCAATGTCAATTTCCTGGAATTTCCAGGCTAAAGAATGAGTTGCAATTCTTGAATAGGTTCTTACAGGTATTCCACCAAGAGAAGCCCTAGAGCAGAAAGCAAGAGGCATCTAACACAGCTGAAGTCAAATGCAGTCAAGTACCTTCTGAACATGACTACCTTGGTACTTACAATGGGAACTAAATCCATGTGAACTTGAGCACTAGGTTTTACCATCCATAGACATTTAAAATCCAAACCATTCATTGCAAACAGCATTGTTATGTGGGTCAGATTTCTAGCAAGAGGCATTTTCTTCTTATGGCCCAGCCAGGTGGCATACTTCTGTGATATGTTCCCAGACATAGCTGTAGAGTTTTCTAGGCCAACTGATTGACTATACAACTTTTCACAGGTCCCAGCTTTATAAAAGGACCTCTGTTTTAACTCTCTGAGCATCTGGGATTGCTTTCTGAACTCTCAACGCCTTGTAACCCTGAGATCATAGCTAGATGGTTGTCAGTTTTGCATCACTGCTGATTTCAATTCTCTCTGACTATTATGGCTTGGAGTCAGTTTTTTGGTCTTTCAGCTTAGTTTTTTTTCTTATTTCCTGCTGTGAAAATTGACCAATAATTTGTGGATAGGGTTTTCCTGATAGTGACATTTTTCTACTATCAATTCTGTTGAAATGGAAGTGTTCTTTCCATTTTGGCTCAGCCTTGCATACCAACAAATCATTCATGTTTATTCCTAGTTTATCTTTGCTGTGATCCAAGACTCCAAGAGAAGTCCTTGAGTTGCCTGGTGGGGCTTTCTTGGAGTAGTTTTGGCAGCAAGAACTGAGACTGTTGGGCCTGTTGGCCCAGCTGCCTGAATCCAAGTCCATTCCCTCAGTTATAGCGCCAGCCCTCTCAGTTTTCTCTCAATATTGCAGAGGAGTCTCTAAAGACAGAATAGATTCTTCTTGTCCCTCCTGGCAAACATGTTTGGGTGCAGTTGCCAAGGATGTTCCGTCCATCTAAAAGTGTCAAAGCAAGGAAATGAAGTGCCTGTCTGTGAGGAAGTTCTGAAAACAATGAAATATACATTTACTTCTTAGAGATAACCTCACATGAGGGCTCTGAAATTTCTTTTACCTGGGTCTTTTACATGCTGCCTTAACTTTCAATTTTTATTCTTTTTTTTTTTTTAAGATCTTATTTTTTTATTTATGTTTTGACCCAGGCTCACAGTAGTTTAAGTGCTGAGTCCTAACCACTGGTCCCAGGGAATTACCAATATTTTATCATTATTTTTTGTTTATATTTGTGGCTGTACCAGACAGCATGTATGATCTTAGTTCCCTGACCAGGGATCAAACCTGTGCCCTTGCATTGGAAGCACAGAGTCCTAACCACTGGACTGCCAGGGATGTGCCCAACTCTCACATTTTTAGAGTATCATTGTTGATCCTGTTATGGGCACTTTGGATAGGTAACTGGATCATTAGATTCTGTAGCGTGACTATGCAAAAACAATAAATTCATCTTGCCAATACTAGTATTCTTTCATGGTATAATACTGGTGATTATCTTGCAAAAATCCTCTCTCTGCCAATGAATATTGGGGAGGCATAAAAAGCTCTAATAGGGACAAGTATTTCATACTATTTTGTGAAATCATATATTTATGTATGTGTGTATATATGTAGTTAGTACATGTATAAATGAAGTAGAAACAGTCTGTTGAAATGTATTTTATCACTTTGAATTTTCCATCTATGTATCATTTGTTTTAACCTCAGAAATAATTTTTAAAATTCTTAAATGCATTGTTTTGCATAAACTCCTATTTTACCTAAATTATTGCTGAAATGTAGAAATTCTAAGACTTTGTCATTATACATCATTTTAAGATCCAAAAAAGCTCTAAGAGCCAAGTATCTAAAAAGGAAGGGTCTGTTTTCCTCTAGCACTTGGTCTGGAACCTTGACTTGGTACCAGGAACTTGACTGATGCTAGCAGCTGGAATAATACTTGAAAGAAGAGCTGTGGAGAGTACAGGTGATTTTTTCATCTTTATTGTGTCAAAATTGTTAATCATACTTAAGTTTTTCAGTACCAAGGAACGGCAAGCCTTCTGGAACATTAGAGGTGAGTGAGAACTAGCAACAGCTTTTTTCTTTTAAAATGTATCATTCACAAAGTTGAGAATATATTATGTTGTTTTTCTTTAGTCTCTCTCTCTCTCTCCCTCTCTCTCTCTCTCTCTCTCTCTCTCTCTCTCTCACACACACACACACACACACACATACACTAGAGGAGGCAAATTAGATGGCTTTCTCCATATCTCATGCTATGGAAAATAAGACCTGAACTATAGAATTGGAAGTAGGATTAGGTCTAAAACTGTGGGACTTGGAGCTGGAATTGAAAGAATTGTTAACAAATTAGATATCATCTTAAGGTGAGAAGAAAAATTGAAGATAAATTCTGTGTTTGAGTTTGGGGAAGATACAATCTAGCTATGTTTTTGTCCATGTATATCAAAGGAAGGATGTCAGGGGAATTAACAAGCTTAGTTTTGAATAGCCTATATAAAAAATGACTCAGAAATAAAAATATGTACTATAAAAGCAAGCACAAAAATTTAGTCAGGTAGAAGAAACTCTACTCCCATTTGGTCATTCATCTGAGACTATGTACTCATACTTTAAAACATATATATTAAGATAGATAAATATAAAATGCAATTATGTTGTTCCTACTGCAAGTACATTTTTAGGAGATGAAAATACCAGTAAATATAAAACCAAAATTGTTAATAACTAAATAATTAAGGTTGTTGTTTAGTCACTAAGTCATGTCTGACCCTTCTGGGACCTCCATAGACTGGGGGCTTTCCTCATAGCTCAGTTGGTAAAGAATCCACCTGAGATGCAGAAGACCCTGGTTCGATTCCTGGGTCAGGAAGATCCACTGGAGACGGGATAAGCTACTCACTCCAGTATTCTCGGATTTCCCTTGTGGCTCAGCTGGTAAAGAATCCACATGTAATGTGGGAGACCTGGGTTCGATCCCTGGGTTGGGAAGACCCCCTGAAGAAGGGAAAGGCTACCCACTCTAGTATTCTGGCCTGGATAATTCCAGGGACTATACAGTCCATGGGGTCGCACAGAATCAAACTCGACTGAATGACTTTCACTTTCTTTCACTTTCAGACTGTAGCCTGACAGGTTCCATTTCCATGGGATTTCTCAGGCAAGAATACTGGAGTGGATTGCAGTTTCCTTCTCCAGGGGATCTTCTGGACCTAGGTCAAACCCATGTCTCCTGCATTGGCAGTTGAATTCTTTACCACTGAGCCAACAAGGAAGCCTCCTATATATTAATAGTTATAACAGGTTTGACTGGTTAATACTAAACCATACTTATTGAATGTTAAACATAAAACTATACTGATCAAAATGCTTATATATATTTAGTAATTTCTTATACATCTATGATGTAATTAACCTTATCTCCATTTTACAAATAAGGAAACTAAGGTAACAAGATGCTAAATAATTTGGTCAAAATTCCATAGACAAGACCTAATGTTTAATGTCTCTCTTCAAACACAAAACAAATCTAAAAATAACTTCAAAAAAAATCACAATTTTTTTTTGTTCTACTATCTCTAGTAGCTTTGGAAGGAACTGCATTTCTATAAAAGATGGACACTATTACGCATAGTAAATTCCTAAATGAATAATTCTTGTTAGAATATGGTTTAACTCATAAAAAATAATATCATAACAATTAGAGAGTAAGTGAATAAACTAAAATACTGCCATAAAGGAGAAATAATAATTCAAGATCTGGTAACCTAGGGCCATTTGGTGTAAGGGACCAACAGCTCTATTAACATCTACAGTTCCTGGCACATCATTATCTTTGTAAAATATGAAAGTAAAGTTTATAAAGTATATCCAGAGTTGAGGAAATAGTTTACATCCACAATATTCTATTTAAGAAAATAGAGGCAAGGTTTATACATTCAAAACCTATCAATGAAAACCCCTGCAACTCAATTCCTATTGGGGAAAAATGCTTAAGATCCATGTGAGTTTCCTATGGTTGCTGTAGCCACAGTTTCAGTGGCTTAAAGTAACAGACATCATTGTCTCATGATTCTGGACCAGAAATTCAAAATCAAGTTGTCAGCAGGGCTGCTCTCCCTTCAAAGTGCCTAGGGGAGAAGCTTTTGTGCCTCTTTCAGGTTCTGGTTGACAAAAACATTTCTCACAGCTATGCCACTCTAATCTCTGCCTCTGTCTCCACATCCCCGTCCCCTGGGTCTGTGTTTTCATTTCTGTCTCTCATACAAATGCCTGTCATTGGATCTGGGACCCATCAGGACAATGGAGATTGATCTCATTTTGAGATCTCTAGCTTCATTCATCGGCAAAGACCTATTTTCTAAATGAGGTCACATGCACAGTTCCTGTGGACAAATCTTTCTGGGGGCCACTACCCAAGCCACTGTGATATAGTTTAGATAGTAGATAAAGCACAGAAAGCAGTCAAAATAAATCAATGGGAAGATATTGTTATAATGATACATATGAAGCTATGAGAGTTTTAACATGAAGACTGTAATAGGGTAGGCTGAAGAGAATCAAGCAGGAGGGCAGTTTTAGATTCACACTGGCCCAAGTCACCCTAAAAGGAGAAGGTCACCAATCTCTGCTCTAGTCTTTTGCATATATGTTTCTATTGACAATATGTATGTCTGCTTTATTCATCACACTTTGAATTGACTTATTCTGCTTGCTCACAGACTCTGTTTTCCATTAGGTTGTCCTTTACATGATGTATCATAGTCTGCTCAATCATGCATTTATACATATTATTTTATCCTCTTATTTTTTTTAATTTTTATTTTATTTTACTTTTTTACTTTACAATACTGTATTGGTTTTGCCCTACATTGACATGACTCTGCCACAGTTGTACATGAGTTTCCAACCCTGAACCCCCTCCCACCACCCTCCCCATCTCATCTCTCCGGGTCATCTCAGTGCACCAGCCCCAAGCATCCTGTATACTGTATCGAACCTAGACTAGCGATTCGTTTCTTACATGATAGTATACATGTTTCAATGCCATTCTCCCAAATCATCCCACCCTCTCCCTCTCCCACAGAGTCCAAAAGACTGTTCTTTACATATGTGTCTCTTTTGCTGTCTTGCATACAGGGTTATCATTACCATCTTTCTAAATTCCATATATATGTGTTAGTATACTGTATCGGTGTTTTTCTTTCTGGTTTCCTTCACTCTGTATAATTGGCTCCAGTTTCATCCACCTCATTAGAACTGATTCAAATGTATTCTTTTTAATGACTGAGTAATACTCCATTGTGTATATGTACCACAGCTTTCATCAGCAGATGAATGGATAAGAAAGCTGTGGTACATATCCTCTTAATTTTTAGTAGACAGTTCTTTCTTAGATTCTGAATTTAGATTTCTAAATTAGAGAATCTGATTGTCTCAACTTACCTTGTCAAGTGAGGATGAAGTGGCTAGATGATATAGGTCATGTTTTGCCTTCTAGTTTAATTAATTAACTGTGGTTGGGAGTGAAGAGTTGATAACTTTATTGTACAAAGTCTTTCTACTGCAGAAGCAAGACTCGTAGATCAGGAATTGGAATATGGCCAGGATAGATAGCAATGCTTTGACACCCATAATGAAAAGAAATGTAATCGATTCTTTGAACATTATATGAAACCTTAAATTTCTTTATACCATTACATGAATAGTATTAATAATTCATTTCAGCATGATGGAAATGATATTTTCCACCATAATAATAACTTATGCTGTTTTAAAATTTGATAGAGGAAAGAAAAAATGGAAGTTCTAATACATGCTCAATTTCAAATTTTTAAATATAAGATAAAATATGTGTATTATAGACCATTAGGAAACTACTCAACATATATTTTTGAAGAATTTGAGCTTATTTATAAAGGAATAACAATAATATCAACAACAACACAAATTTGCTCTCAAGATTATGTCTTAACTTGAAAGTAATAGTAAAACACATGCCAGAGCTTACCTTTAGCTTTTAAGGTACAAAAAGAAGATATTTTAATCATTTTTAATAATTTTATTGCTAAAAGTTTGTTTCCAATGCAGTTTTGATAACTGCTTTAATCATTTAGTAAAATGTTTAAAAGGTTTTATACAGAACATATTGATAAAAATTTAAGAAAAGATACTACAAAAGATATTTAATTCCAAAACTGTATAAAATCCTTTTGGGGAAAAATATGATATTTCATATGATTTCCTTGCCTTGGAATTTAGGCATATTTTTCCACAACCTTGGTATTTTTCTATCTTTAATATAACTTTAAAATTTCCATTTAATGTTAATGTACTCCAAATCAAATAGCTGGCACATATAATGTGTTCAATAAATTCCCGATGAATCATTGTTATTCTCTAACTCTTATCCTTATTATTTTATAAAAATCTGTATCCCATCTCTATTTCCTAATTTTCTTAACCAACCATTATTGTTTTTCTTAATTAGTTCCTTTTCATATGTTTAAATGTCAAATATTTCAAGAAAATTGGAATAAAGAAAAATACACTGTACTACTAAATATGAACCAGTTGAAATTTTTTTAAAAATTAGTTTCATGCTAATTTTCTATGTAAATTTTTCCCTATACACCATGGACTCTCTTACTATTACTTTTTCCTCCTCTTTCATAATGGAGAGTATTACAGAAAGAACAATTCTATGTCCTTAGTTTTGACCATTAGGTTTTTAAAACATCTTATGTTATCAGACACTGATAAACAAAATGAAAAATTTTATTTAAACTCTGAATTCCTAAATCTCTTAGAATGTGGGTTATAAAATCAGCTTATACTGGATCATACCAAATAATTGCCACACAATCTGGAAAAAAATGGACAGCTTCCATGTAATACCTAACTCTGTCATGCTATTATTAAAATTATTGATTTAACAAAATGGGTAGTCTCATTAAGGAGAAAGGAGAATAAGACAGAAAACAAGTATCTGAAAAGGGACTTTTTAGAACTCATTAGTTAAAAAGCACATTGACTCCAGTGGAATAACAATCAGGCTTCTAAAGACATGATAAAGATGAGGAATGATTTGTCAGACTTACTGTTCCATGGATTAAATGTACTTTATGACTTTCCAACATCCTCCCCCTTGTTCCAGTCTTTCAAAGTAACCTCCCACTCAATAATTCTTCCTCTCAAATAATTTAGTTGAAATCAAATGAAAAAGTAGGTACTAAGAGCTTACTACAAGGCAAATACTATTCAAGGCAGTGGTGTTACATCCTTGCCTTCATGTAGTTTATATTCTAACACAAGATTATAGGTAATAAGCAATTGATTAAATATATTAGTAAAGTATATACCATCTTAGATAATAGTGCTATGAAAAAATGAGGTCAGAATGAGGGATCATCTTGCGTGTTGTTTGGTAAGGAGCTGCAATTTAAAATGAGCCTGTCTGGGTGTTCTCATTCCAAAGGTACATTTTAAGTGAAGTCCTAAAGTAAGTGGGAAAGAAAGCCATGTAGATATTGGAAGAAAGAGTGTTTGGCAAAACAAGGCTGGGGATCAGGAGAATGTGTATTAGGTAAGTGTTTGGTGTTCATGTTAACAACAGGGAACCCAGGGCAGCAGGAGAGGAGATGGTGAGAGTGAATAGAGAGTGTTTCTCAACAGATGAGGTCAGGATGCATGAAGGAGAGCCAGGGCATACAGAGCCTCAGAAGCCATGAGGAGACTGGTTTTTACTCTGAGAGTAATAGGAGGCTCCGGGCATTTTAAGCAGAGAACTGACATTCTATGTGAGGTTTTAATTTATTATTGAGAAAGAGGGTGGCCAATAGCATAGCATTTGGGATTCTTATATCAATCGTTTGTTTAATTTAATCTTAGTGTTTCTAGCTCACAAAACTCTCTAAGGTCATTGATAAGACCAACTTTTCGTAAGTGAAATTTTGTGAGTCAGACTGTGGACTCTAGATAATGCTCAACTACATTGCTACTTAAAGTATGGTAAATGAGACTTCAGCCTGGGAAATAACTTGGAATTTATTTGAAATGTAACATTTTAGGTGCTATCCTAGACCTTCTGAAATATTCTGAAAAATATTTTTGATAAGCATCAAGATCCCCAGGGGATTCTTTGGAACATTACATTTTAGGAGTTCTGCTCTGAAATAGTTATATTCTTTGAAATATCTTGACAGGCATCCAGTTTTTGTGGGAATACAATTTCATTTATCACAAAAATCTCAGAAGCATGCTCACTGGATACTGGTTCATGGAGGTATCCCAATACCATACCACACTCTGATCCTCCCATAACAAATTTTTTTTTTTAATTTTTCTAATCATGCTTGAGGCAGGTAGTAGTATCAGAATAAAACTAGATGTTCTGTCACTCATGTAGCCAATCAGGAGTAAGACACCTATCACCCAGGTTACTCTATTTAGATAGCCATATTCAGCCAATAAAAATGCAAGAAGACCAGATAAACTTGAATTTTTAGGTGAATAATGCCTTGTTTATTATAAGCATGTCCCAAATATTGCATAGGACATGTTTGAAATACAAACATTCTGTTGTTCATCAGAAAGCCGTAGTTAACTAGGCTTTCTGTATCTTATCTGACAACCCTACTATCATCTTTTCTCCAGGACTTTCTAGTTTCTGCAGATGATGTTCTAGGATCTTTCTTCAGTTGGTTCTGGATAGAAAAAGATCACATAAGAGAAGGAAATACTATACATTGTGTGATATTAGTATTCTTCAAAAGAGAGCAACATGGTTTGTTTTCACTCCTTATTTTCTGAGGAGAGCTTAGGGATATGACTAACAATAGAGCTATTTCTGTCAACTCCCAATAAGGCCTTTAACAGAGTGACTAACTCCCATTTTTGGAAAAAGAGCCATTCAAGATCTCCTCAGCACCGTGCTTTAGTTGTGATTACTGGACAATATACTCACATATCCCACTGGAATGTACAATATCTCCTCATATTGAAGCATTCATTATTTTGGAAAATACCTCCAGTCCTTAATTCAGACTTTTCCCAAATTCATAGTTCATAATATTTCTATTCAGTAAGGTGGCAAGTAAATATTATCATCCTTTTTTTGATTTTCAGGGTCTCTCCAAGTCTTGCTAAAGCTTTCCTCTTAATTTTTTCACATACTTGCCATTAGTCTGCATTGCTTTAGCCATAAACCAGAGTTCTTATTCAGCCAAACAGCCTGAATCTGAAAGTCTATAAAGTGACTCCGTTCTAACCTCTTCAGCACCAGCTTCTGTTCCTCTAATCTATTACACCCAGCAGCAACAAAAATCATCTCCTGAGACTATCATTTTGATAACGTCACTCTTTCACTAAGATTCTGATGTACGCCAGGCCAAATTTTGAAGTAAAAGAGTATAACTCTGAACTATGATAAGCTTTGTAAATTGTGTCTGCTCTACTAAAATGCCTTGTTTCTGTGCAGTCTGGAAGGATCTTTTGATCAATTCTTGGTCATCAAGAACCATTAGTCAGTCAAAAGGCTTCCACTAAGAATCAATAATCAGCTTCATAAGCACTGCAAGTACTGCAAGTACCTATTAGAAACAGCTTTATAAGGAAAACGCAAGTTACCTTTTCCAAAGTGCTTTTGAACAATACCTGCAAGATATAGTCACAATATGAGCATTTGTTGTTCTGTCAAGGGTAAAGGATGGTTCTGTCACTAACAATCAAATCGTTTTCCATGTACCTAAAAGAAAATCTATCATCAGGTAGTATTCCAGTGCTATCTTTTCACTCTTACTGAAAAGAGGGCAACTATAAGCCAGTTCTGATTGCATGCATATCTTCAAGATATTGGTAGAGAATTATCCATAATAATATTACCTAGGTAAGAAAAATATTTATTTTAAATGACTGCTGCTTTCTGTCATTATACATGATACTAGATAGTTCATACATAAAATATTCAGAAATGATTCACCTAGTGAGGACACTAGGAGAACAACATGCAACCCACTCCAGTGTTCTTACCTGGGGAATCTCATGGAGAGAGGTATGGTGGGCTACAATTCATGGTATTGCCAGAGTCAGACACAACTTAGCTACTAAACCAGCACCACCATTGAGAACACTGGTGGACTTAGTTATTCTGTATAAGTGATTTTTCAGACAATAGAAACTGACTGATTTAAGTCCTAAATAGTTTGTATGTGTTAACGTATAAGTATGGGGTTTGCTCTAAAATATATTGGGATGCATCCCTGCTTTACTACATTTAATATATTATACATAGTTTTGTATTTCTGGCATTTTCATGACTTGAGATTATAAATGTAAGTCTCAATTATTATGTTCTGTGAAAATATATAAATCACCACAGGGTCTATATAGCATTGTATAAGACTATGAGTCCCTTCACTAAAAGTTGACTCACTGGCATCACTTTTTGGTATTTGAAATAGCTTTTTTCCCCCAGTCTTCTCTATTTTTTTTTCCAGCTTTTATTCATTTTGTTAAAACTTCTACCTCTGGAACTTTTACCATAACACTTTTTACCTCACCATTATACATGTCAAGTGAATAAATTCTGATTCTAATTTTTGGCCTAAGGTGACAACTAGTGAGTAAGTTTGTACAATAATTGAATACATAATGCTCTCAGATGGCTTTGGGGGGGATGTAAAAAAGGCTTAATCTGCATTAGTCAGGAAAGTCTACCTAGTCTAGATGCTTCCTTAAAATTACATGAGGAACTGTTTTCAGCTACAATATGTAAAGTCAGCTTGAAAGTCATCACTCCTGTTCTTACAACAACAACAGAAAAAATGAAAAACTATAAATCAACTACTTTTCTTGGATTTATCGAACTGTCAAACTGTCATCCCAAAATCTGGAGTGTCAGGTGAATACAGAGACTCACAACTGAGATCTGCTTCCCTGGAGAAGCAGCTGATAAAGCAGCTTAAATGGTGGAAATACTTAAATGCTAATTTTGACAATTTGCTGAAGGCTGAGTCTGGACTAGTCTTTAGTGCCAAAGAATTGACACTTTTGAACTATGGTGTTGGAAAAGACTCTTGAGAGTCCCTTGGACTGCAAGGAGATTCAACCAGTCCATCCGAAAGGAAATCAGTCCTGAATATTCATTTGAAAGATTGATGTTGAAGCTGAAACTCCAATATTTTGGCCATCTGATGAGAAGAGATGACTCATTTGAAAAGACCCTGATGCTGGGAAAGAATAAAGGCAGGAGGAGAAGGGGACGACAGAGGATGAGATGGTTGGATGGCATTACCAACTCAATGGACATGAGTGTGAGTAAGCTTCTGGAGTTGGTGATGGACAGGGAGGCCTGCCGTGCTGCAGTGCATGGGGTTGCAGAGTCAGACAAGACTGAGCAACTGAACTGAACTAAGTCTGGACTAGTATGAAAATGAGAAAATTCTGGGGGCCTCTGTCTTAGGGGGACCTCCACTTATTCATGAGTCCTATCTCCAGGAATCCCATCAAGTCTTGAAAAATATCCTTATATTTCTGGAAAGGGTGGGACACCACTTTAAAATATACCCAGAGCATTATCCATAACAAAGCTCTACTATTCAGGGAAAAAGTTTCCATCAGAATCTTGTTTATCTGGAAACAAGTGATGTCAGTAAGAAGAAAGGCAACATGAGTAGCACACAAGCACTGTACTCTAGTATATACAATTGTTTTTCACAGGTGAAATGGTTGACAATTCTGATACAGATATATAAAGGTACTAGAAGTGCAGACTCAAGGAAATGGATGGAAGATTAAGGGAGCCAGGTACTCAATATTAGTGTAGGAAATTTTAGATAAGTAAAGGTAGTAGGCTAGAATGATCCCTATAGTAGTGAGAGTTAATTCTTAGGTAGGTTGATAAGAAGTCCAGGATCCCAAGAAGGGACAGGAAAGGGGTCTGGGGCTCTCAGGGAAAAGGACAAATGTTTTTTTCTACATTGCTTTGTCTTAGTCACTTAAGCTTATTTTCTTTAAGTCCAGAGCTAATGATTATACAACCAAACAACTCATCTTGCTCAAGGGTATGTT
Source organism: Oryx dammah (assembly GCF_014754425.2). NCBI lineage: Eukaryota > Metazoa > Chordata > Mammalia > Artiodactyla > Bovidae > Oryx > Oryx dammah. The sequence goes on from NW_024070186.1 coordinate 126,197,551, forward strand.
TTTACTTAAGCTCTGTACTAATGATTATATAACAACAATGTATCTTGCTGGAGGAGGACAAGTTTCTCCTTCTTAACAAGAACCTTCTGACTAATCTTATTATCCTAAGACTTTGTTGTGGGAATGGGTCTGCTAAATATATATAAGGCCTTGATAAGACTAGGGATCAGGGGCACTCTCCATCCCTTTTCTAATAGCAATTAATTCTGTCATAAAAACAAGGAAATCCTGAAAAACTGTTCCAGTCAGGAGAAGCCTAAGGAAATATGACTAAACTAACTAAATGTAATATGGTGTTTTGGATGGGATCCTATAAAAGGAAAATAAAATTGAAAAAAAAAAAAAAAGAAACTAAAGAAATCTAAACCATGAACTTTAAAAATAATGTATTAATACCAGTTCAATTGTAACAAATTTATTATACTAAAGTAAGATGTTAACAATAAGATAAACTGGATTTTCTGTTTATGAAAACTATAATTATTTCTCTATTTTCCTGTAATTTAAGATTGTACTCTAAAAAGTCTACCAAAAAGATAATGTTCTTTTGGTTAAGGTCTTCATAAAGTAGTTGAAAGACTGGATTCACACAGAGAATGAACTATATATGATTTACTGGAAGATTAAATTTAAAAAAAATGTATGTTTATACATATATATGCATATATGTATGTGTTCTATGTGTATACATACATACATATATATGTATTCATATATGTATATATATGTGTGTATGTATATAAGTGAATATTGTAGCCTCTGGAAGGGTGAGAGTTCAGCTAATTCAACATGCTATTGAAATAAGTCAATAGATAAACTGAAAGAAATAATAAACATAAGAAGAAAAACCTTGAGAGTAACTGGAAGGGGCATTTAACAGTCGTTGGATGGAGATTAGGGGCTCAGGATATCAATGCTAGGAAATGATTACAATCTGAGTAGAACAAATTCATCAGACAGAAGATTACAGAAGTAGAACAGAGAGACAGAACCATGTCAAGATGGGATGATGTAAGAGTTTTAGCTTAATGAGAGAAAGTTGAAGGCTTTTCTGTTTGATTACTTCCTTACTATCTTTGAATTAAGACTGTAAATCATTGGATGAGAATCAATAGGGATATCACAGGGTTAGAAGTTTAAAAAAGTGAAAAATGATTTAATAAGATAGTAGTGCTGTCATGGGATTAAGGAAGATTATTAGGTAGAAGTAAAGGTGAACAGAGTAACTAAGTTAAGGGAGCCAAAAGGACATTAAATTTTTAAGTGAGATGGGTAATGTGATTCTGATACCAATTACAATGTGTTTCCTCTCCCCCGCCAATTCAATGAACACCAAGCAATTCTTAGACACCAGTGGGCTGTCTTATAATTTAATTCCATTCTGAGACCCCACAGCTTAAGGTTTTAGTTCTATCCTTCACACCCACTTCACACACCAATCTGAAGTCCAGATTGTCACTTGTATTTCCTTGTATCACTTATGCTGCCTGCCTGGCTATAGACTGGAAGTTCCTGAGATTCCCTCATTGGGCTTGATTAATTTACTAGAGAGTTGCACAGACTCTGAGAATATTTTTTCTAGATTACCAATTTATTTCAAAAGGATCTAACTCAGGGATAGCCAAATGGAAAAGATGCATAGGGCGAGGAAAGGGAAAGACTGAGGAGCTTCCATATCTTCTCCAAAAGCACGGCTTTCCCCAAATCTCCAAGAGTTCACCAACCAGGTTCTCTGAACACCATCCTTGTTCTCCTTTTTATGGAAGCTTCATTACACTAACATGATTGATTAAATCATCAGCCACTGGTGGCTGAACTCAATCTTCATCCCCTTCCTCTCTTCTTGAATGGATTAGGGGTGAGGTGGGACTGAAAGTTTCAACCTTCTGGTGACATGATTGGTTCCACTGACAACTGGCCTTCATCTTTCCATTTGACCCAAGCTGTCATTAACATAACAAGGGACACCTTAATCACTCTCATTACAGAAGATTCTAAGGTCTTAGAAACTCCATGCCAGAAATGGGGATGACAGGAAGATCAACTACATACAATAGACTCCCACCTGCCTCTATTAGGATTAAGTCATAATATACTATAGTCACTGATCTTCGACACATCCTGAGAGTTTAGGATGGAGAACAAGAATGAGGCAATGGGTACACTGGCAAAAACTGACAGAACAGGTCTTCCAATATTTAGGTATTTCCGGGAGATTTTATGAGCCCAATCCTTGCATCTCCTCATTTTGAGAAAAGCACGAAAATCATAAATGATGACACCTGCTCTTTGTGACTAGCAATAACCTTCAGGAGGCTAGCAGCAGCACTCTTCTGCAAAAATGTATGTTTGATGGTACGTACCCCTTTCACCAAAATCACTTATATACTGACCTCCCCCATCTATCTCTTGGGAGCAGTCCTTCAGAGCTATCTGAGATGTTGTCTTTTGTTGTATAGTCCTAATTTTGCCTCAAATAAAACAACTCACAACTCTCACATTGTGTGAGGATTTTTTTTTTTTTAAGTCTTCAAACGGCTACAAAATAGATATTGGTGTGCCTGTGTATAAGGGCTGTCTAACTATCTATCATTTTTGTCTATTTATGTTTCCCCAAAACATTAATTGTATGTAAAATACTTTGAAAATTGTAATGCACTTTTAATATTCTAGGTTTTTAATTACTGAGAGGTAATAGGAAACCTGGGAAACATTAGAGTTTGTGTTTATCTTTAGCACATTGTCAAATATGCTGAAGCCAAGCTATGTGCATAAGCAACTTGTGCCATAATTACGTAAGTTAAAATGAAGTTACAATTTGAGGTGGTTTATGTTAAGATTAAATTATTTTTCAAACTATTTTTAAATAAGTTGAAAATGGCCGTAGACTTTGTTTCTCAGTAAAATCACCACTTGTCCAGTTACATAAAGGATGTCATTGAATGCAAACTCAGAGACTCATCAGAAAGGGTTATTTCTTCCAATTTAATTCATCATAGAGTCAGTGTGACTTTTATAGTGATATTAAATTTTTTAGCAGCAGTGAACAAAGATCATCAGATTTTTTAAAAAATAAAAAAGGATGCCTTTGGGTAATTAGAAATTCAGTAAGTATGTGAATACCTACAGAGCTGGCAAGCCCTTTCTTTTCTTGCTTTATCATACTTCATAGAAAAGTTCCCAAGATGTTTTAAGCTATTACCTTAGTTCTTGACTGGGTAAACTGGCATGTCAACTGGATTTAAAAATAAATCTTTCACACTCTCCTCTTTGACTTACATCGCCTTGTTTCTTAAGCATTTTGACTTTTCTGGTGGTTAATAATTCTTCAAAGTTAAACCAGCTTGTCTTCATTGATTCTTTTCCCATCAGCTGCTCTTGCTGCTCTCCTGTGCTTTTTGGGTTGTTTCAGTGAACCATTATGGCCTTAAGGTGATCAACTTCAAAGAAAGGGGAAATGAATGCTTGAATTTTCTACTAAATAAAAATGAATCTGGCTTTTCTCCTGTGCTGTGCCTACCTTTTGTTTTCCACAGGGTTTTATTACTTTCCTTGGTCTTTCATCCTTTTCCAGGTTTCAGGTTTTATTTTTTCCTTCTCCTCCTATGTGTTTTATCTGTTCCAGGAAGAATTGTACAGTGATCTGACTGACATGCTTAGCTTTTCTTCACTGCAGTGCTGAGCCAGGTCAACCATTTATTTTATGTTTGTCTTTTTGCTTTCAATAGCTTACAGCCAATGCAGCCTTGTTTGATTTGACAACTGCTTTCAGAAGTATATCTAGCAGAGAGCAATTTTGCAAAATCAGCTCAGACCCCAGACTCTTGAGAGTTCCATATTGTTGAATCCTATCTAGTCACTGAAAGAGTCACTTTGCAAAGACAGCTTTGCAAGCTGACGGAAAAAAAAAAAAAAATCAGGTGGGTTATCTGAACGTTTTTAAAATCAATCCAGAAACTGCTATCATTGTGAGAACAAAGAAACTCTTTCTTGTTAATACATAGATGTCAGATTTTCCTCTTGGTGAATTGTTTTCTTTCTTTATAGTTGTTACTGATGTTAATTTTAACTAGATTTTACTCATATTCAATAGGTAGGGTAGGAGGAATGCTCAGGATCTTCACAGTGTGATTTGCTCCAGTTTCTGTTATTCTTAGAGCTGATGCTTAGTCTCTACTATACTATTATTTTCCTGTGAGTTGTTTTCTTTTTTTTTTTATTTCTGCCTTAGTTCTTCTGTATATAACATCATCATCTTTAACATAAATAGGTACCACAAACTCATTGCTAGTTTCCCCAACTCCAATTTCACTTTTCATCATCACTAGACTATCTCTTAAAAAAAAAAAAAGAACAATTTAGAAAAATTCTAAAAATTTCTTTGCTCAGAAACTTTTATTTAATTTTTATTTCCAATCACTAATTTCAGTACATCTTTACTCTTAACATAGTGTCTAACATTATTTCACCTTACCTACCTGAATATATTTCAGATTTATTTTTTGTTCATAACAGCTTAATATCCTTCTTGCTCTAGACATATACCTCCTCCTTATACACTCATGAGTTTTAGTCCATTCACCTGTGAGTTTCTCTGTCCAACCCTCTGCCTCTAAATCCTATATATTCCCAAGCCTCCCAGAAAATCTCTATGTAACCCCTCCCACTAATTCAGTGCTTATTAACCTTCACCTCCCTGAATACTTAGTTAAAATAATTGAGGCACAAAGTTTAGCAAATTTATATCTGTTTATTCTGTTCTTGAATAATGTAAGTGGTTAGTGGATCCACAATTATATATTATGCTCTTTAATATAACAGTCTCATGTCTTACCTTTTTGTCTGGAGATTTGTCTATATGCATTGTACAGATCTTACTAAAGGTGAACAATATACCAATTATAATGTTGTCTACTCATTTAAAATATATTTCCCTGTATATTATTTCAATTATTCTTCACAGAATTTGGGCCAGGTTAGTAATATCAATTCCATTCTATATCTTAGAAGGAGTTTGAAGGAAGTTGAGTGAATTACCCAGAGCCTAGGGTTAGAACTTAGCCAATAACCCTAGGCTCTGGGTAAGTAATCATCTTAGAAAAGCAAAGGTCACTGTGTTCACTGGAAGAAAAAATAAATAAACCTAGTTTTATATAAGACAATTTTAGGGACTTTAACTGTTAATATTAATTTCTTAAAAATTAAATGTGTCAAATATAAAATATATTATTCCTTTTCCACTTTATCCCCTACCTTAAGGCAAATATGAAGCCACTTTTTCTCTTTGTTTTCTACAATGTCCGACCTCATAAGATGGAATGACAAATGTGAAATATTAAAGAAAGACAGCCTCTCAGTAAGACTTGAACATTTCATGTTTTCCGGTTGTCTGATATATGTGCGGGAATTTTAGCCCTGGGCACAGGCAGTGAGAGCACTTCAAGTGGCAACATCTCAGCATCAGTGAGCAAACCCGCAATGAAGGTTATAAGGAAGCTCAAGGAGCTGTTCAACTGATACAGAGTTCAGTGGGAACTTGACATTGAACTGTAAAGGTATGTGTATCAACTCAGCTGGAGAGAGTTGTATGGGAAGAGCTTTTGATAGCCTCATATTCCCTTAGGGAATGACATAGGGATTATCCATTTTTACAATATAAAGCTACAGAAGCAGATTTTCTATACCCTGTAAGATTTGACTAAACAAAGTGTATACAGTGGAGTTTCTGAAAGATGAATGTACATGCCGTGGAATGCTTAAGTTTGGAAGACATGACCTCAGGAGTTCTCAGTTCCTCAGAAAAGTGTCTTTTCTTTATTTGTATTTTACAGGGTGTATTTTAACAACAGTTAACTGCATTTGTGTGTAGCTTCATAGTCTACCAAGTGTTTTCATAGGCACTATCCCTTGTAAAGTAGGTAGGGCAGGGGTTCTGAATCATGTTTCTTATACACTGGAACAGAATGCAGGAGGGTGATTAAATTTGTTTCAGGGTCACAAAGCGAAATAATTTAACATATCCTTTCGTTTCAAATTCAATACTTTTCCCCCATGAATGGGATATTTCTGATGTAACTCTGCCACTAACTCTTGCCTGGGCAAAACTCTAGCTTGAATATAATAAAAAGTATTTAAAATTTTCATTTACTAGGAATTCATTTTGGTGAGAAATCCCACTGTAGCACTAAATGGAATGTGAAAGTATCCCTAGAAACTCTATAATTGATTGTTGATTTTAAAAACTACGTATAAAACAGATAATTCAAAATCAGATAAAACAGCAAAATTCTAATCAGTAGACTTATGTAGTTTTAATGTAGGAAAGCCAGAGGTAGAGAGCAAATTTTTCTCACACAGTGCATAAAAATTACCTGCCTTTCCAAAAAATTAAAGTATGTGAATATATTAGGCAAAAAAAAAAAAGGAGGAGAATCAGAGGAAATTACCTTACTTTGACAGGTAAGGAGAAAAACTGATAATAGCCGCTATAAAGCTTCTAACATTTGAAGAAACCTGTTACCTGGAGCATGGAATGAGAATCAGGATAAAATGAGAAAATATCTCCTGGAAAAATTGGAAGAATTCAAATCAGAACCTCCTTGTGTCATATGTCTTGAGGGTAATTAAGGAAATGTCAGATGTCATTGATGAGCCATTTGCCATTATCTTGAGGAAACCATGCAAGACAAGGAGTCCCTAAGGACTGGGGAAGGAAAATGTTGTGTCCATTCTTATTTTTTTCTTAATGACCCTGTTATATATTGGTCAGCTTAAAATCCATTCCACAATAAATCATTAATCCCAAATATTCCAGTCAAGTTTTCTTGGAAAATCATAGATTGCATGTCTAACAAGATAAATGCTAAAAAATTCTATTATTTTATATTCTGTGCAAGAGCATGGTTTGTGAGACAAAGGTCTTTAAAAGTAATTTTTGAAAAGAATTTGAGAGACATATATCTGCACTAAATATTCTGATTGACATAATCTGAACTTTCAAATAAAATTTATAAAATGCATCAAAAGATTTATAGGTTGATTAATAAGCAGACAATTCTTATATCTTGGAAAACATTTTAAAAACACAGATGTTTTAGTTGTAAATTTTATTAACAAAAACCCAACTGCAAATAATAGGAAAATGCAAATAACATAAGAATTATGTCTGAACCTAATTCCTGCAATCATTAAAATAAATTTATAGATTTTAGAAGCTGCTGATTAAATGCATTTATATAAGGGGAACTAAAGTGAGATATGATCTGTGAATCCCTACATTAGCTAAGTATGTATGTAAAAATATATTTATAATGATAGTAATATAAATGTGTAATATCTTCATGTATATTAGAAACTGCCAGAAAATATATGGCCTTGGAAAATACATAACATACAAAAGAACGTTTGCTTAAAATGGATATAGAAATCAGAATCTAGAAGATAAAACTAAATTCAGATAATATTTATAGAGCCAAAGGAACTACATGTATAGTTTGACTAAGTTAAAAAAATTTATTTATTGTAATCATGATTTTCATTATTGAATCAAATAATACATGAGGGTGTCACAGGTTTTGTTTTAGACCACCACAATAACGCAAGTATTACACTAAATCTAGTCATGCAAAATGTTTGTTTTCCCCATGTATTTAAAAGTTATGTTTATACTATATTGTAGTCTATTAAGGGCACAGCAGCATTATGTCTAAAAATACACATACTTTAAAAGTATTTTATTGCTGAAAAATGCTAACCATTATCTGAGATTTCATCAAGTCATAATCTGTTTGCAATAGTACATCTATAATCACTGATCTCAGATCACCATAACAAACATACTAACAATGAAAAAGTCTGTAATATTGTGAGAGTTACCAAAATATGAAACAGAAACATGACTTGCTTGAGGTAGGGTTGCCCCAAACCTTCAATTTTTTCAAAGCACCAGGTCAAGTGCAATAAACTGAAGCATGCCGGTACTAACTAAATGGTGATGATTTTTATTATTTTTTTTCCTTTATGATAACTGTCAGACAACATAGATAAGAACAAAGCAATCAATTTAATTGAATTCTAGAAATCTGAATAGGTGCTTACTTACTTTGATCCTCTTAGTAGCTTTCATATTGACTTTTGTTTCAAACTGCTTTTATTTTATCAACAAACTTTTGACCTAGCTTCTAAGTCTGCTCATAGAAGATTGTGGGAACACTTTATGATGAATCTGATGCATTCTTGCCTCTCAGATTGCTCTGACACACACTCTTATGCTTTGTTCATAAAAAGAGAAGAGAAACCTTTATATACCACTCACTTTCACACTTAATGTTTCTGATTCTGTTATAATTCACGCATGGTTTTAGTCCCCTACTTGGAAGTTTAGTAGCATTTTTGTATGGCTAATCAGAAATCAGTATGTAAATCTGTACCCTATTACAATAAAATTGTTAACAACTCTGCTTATTCAGATTCTGGATAACATCCTTAGTATTGATCTCTACTTATTAGTTCTGAGAATAGTGACTCTGGTGATTAGACTAGCAATGGGCATTAATGCTGAACTGCAAGAGTGGTTGCCAGTAGCTAAGCATCACTTCAAGGTGAAAAGTTGTGTAGCATTCAACAGGAAACATCATTTCTTTTCATTCAGTAACAATATCTAGATGATGTGGATAAAGGAATTGCCAATATGCTAAATTCACAGATAATAGTACTGTGTTATGTAGCTAATGTTTCTAAAAGCTTTTAAAAAATGAACTTACATTGCCTTTAAGATTTAGTTAAATGTTCAAACTAAAACAAATAAAATCCATTAGAGATAAACACAAGGTCACCTATTTAAAAACAGGAAGTAATATCACCTAGGACAGGCTGTTGCTGCTGCTGCTGTTAAGTCACTTCAGTTGTGCCTAACTCTGTGCAACCCCATAGATGGCAGCCCACCAGGCTGCCCTGGGATTCTCCAAGCAAGAATACTGGAGTGGGTTGCCATTTCCTTCTCCACCTAGAACAGGCAGAGCATAGTAAAGAATAAAGCAAGAAAGTTTTAAAACTGAATACAAATAACTAATATATTTTTATAACTTCTAAACATAATATCCAGAAAAATAGAGTAAACTAAATGATGGTGTAATTTGATAAATGTTTAATAAAAAAGAAAATTTTGTTATGATTGCTTTATGTTATTTTAATAGTAAAAAGTAAAATATTACTGATAAGGTTGAAATCAAATTTGCAATTATACCAATTCCTTTTTTTCTCCCTTCTTTCATACCATAGTCTATCACTATTATGAGTTTGGTGTGTGAAGTCTGTGTTTTGTGTAATATTTCATATACACATACATGTACAAATTTGAAAAGAATTGATAACACTATTAATATTATACAAATTTCCATAAATGTTATCATACCATATATGTCTTTCTGAAAGATGCTTTTTCACTCATGTTATGATTTTGAGATTTATCTGTATTATTCATACAACTAGGCTTAATTTTAGATGGAATATTCTTTATGAACAAGCCATATTTTTCTTAATGTTTTCTATGTTCCTTAAATTCTCTTGGTTTCTTTATTACTACAAATATTTCTAAAGAGAATCCTCAATTAAAGAGTCAAGAGACTAGAAGAGAGATTTGGCACTCTATAATGATAGAAGGGCCCACCAGGAAAAAACTTCCTCTTCTTTCTTGGTAAGATCTCAGGCAATGAGGAGTCATAAACTCTTGTTTACTTTAGTTTTATTAGATGGAGCAGAAGAATTTTAGGGTTCAGTTTTCCCCACGATTAGGCAATGCATCTAAGTTGTTATTGTTCAGCCATTAAGTTGTGTCCAACTCCTTGCAATCGCATGGATTACAGCATGCGAGGATTCCCTGCCCTTCGCAATCTCCCAGAGTTTGCTCAAACTCATGTCCATTGAGTCAGAGATGTCATCCAACTACCTTATCCTCTGCTGCCCCCTTCTCCTTTTGCCTTCAATCTTTCTTAGTATCAGAGTCTTTTCCAATGAGTCGACTTTTAGCATCAGATGGCCAAAGTGTTGGAGCTTCAGCTTCAGCATCAGTCCTTCCAGTGAATATTCAGGGTTGATTTCCTTTAGGGAAATTGCAGTTTAAGGGACTATCAAGAATCTTCTCCAGCACCACAGTTTGAAAGCATCAATTCTTTGGTGCTCAGCCATTTTTATGGTCTTGCCTTCACATCTGTACATGACTGCTGGTTCAGTGTGAATCAGGTGATTCCATCTGCTGCTTTTGGGTGCTTATTTCTTCAGTATTGGTTCATGTCCTGACATACATGTGCTGATACTTTTAAACTGAATATTAAGAGAAGAACCCTGATGATCTTGCAAACTCTGGAGCTCTTTGCTTTCTGGCTCAGTGTCTTGCAAACATTATCTATTCATCCTCCCTGAATTTTTTTCAGTTTCATCCCCTTAACACATAAATCCCGACAGGTTCCTTCTGGATTCCACCTTCCTGTGATGTGACCTGGAGCTCTCTGCATCAGTATCTTGGGCCAGTCATAGCATTCGTTTTATTTGTTTTGCCTCTGTCATAGGTTACAGTCCTGAACTGCCTGATAAATCACATCTAAAAACCATTGTTTCCTACAAATTTTCCAAATTTTAAGTTGGTTCATGCAAAAAGTAAATCTGGTCCCTGTTACTCTGTCTTGGCCAGAAGAAGAAATGAATTGTAAATTTTTCTATAGGTAAATTATAATTCAATAGACCTAACTATAAAAAATAAATAACTCATTATATATATATATATAATATATATATACATTTTATGTATATATATGTATATGTATATATACATATGTATATATGTATATTTATGTATATGCATTTTTGTTTTTTTGGCTATGTCATGTGCTGTCTGGGATGTTAGTTGCCCAACCAGGGATTGAACCCATGTCCCCTGCATTAGAAACGTGGTGTCTTAACTACTTGACACCAGAAATGTCCCAGTAAATGTTTTCATTGAAAGAAGGGAAGACATTAGCTCCTTTAATGTTGTTATAAAGAAGACTTTTTTTGAAGACCTGTTTGAAAACTCTTTGGCAATAAAATGTATACATTTTATTGAGAAGAGATATATATTAAAGATGCATAAGGACTGGACAGTTAAATTTAGCTGGGTTTAGTCTTCAGAAATGAATTTTAATAGCACAAAAGAAAGTGCTCAGAGCATAATTTCAAAGAAATAGGAAATTACCCAGATTCAATATTAGATTTTTGGGGCTAGAATACTGTTTCTCATTAAATAAGCAAACATATCCTAGATATTTAAACCTATCATTTCTTGCCACCTAAATGATAATTCATTATTTACTGCACATAAAAATAATAATTTTTTTGAAAATTAATTTATTTTATTTATTTTTTAATTTAAATTTATTTATTTTAATTGGAGGCTAATTACTTTACAATATTGTATTGGTTTTGCAATACATCAACATGAATCCACCATGGGTATACACATGTTCCCCATCTTGAACCCACCTCCCACCTCCCTCCCCGTATCATCCCTCTGGGTCATCTCAGTGCACCAGCCCCAAGCATCCTGTATCCTGCATTGAACCTGGACTGGCGATTGGTTTTTTATATGATATTATACATGTTTCAGTGTCATTCTCTCAAATCACCCCACCCTCTCCCTCTCCCACAGAGTCCAAAAGGCTGTGTCTCTTTTGCTGTCTCGCATACAGGGTTATCATTACCATCTTTCTAAATTCCATATATATGTGTTAGTATACTATATTGGTGTTTTTCTTTCTGGCTTACTTCACACTGTATAATAGGCTTCAGTTTCATCCACCTCATTAGAACTGATTCAAATGTATTCTTTTTAATGGCTGAGTAATACTCCATTGTGTATATGTACCACAGCTTTCTTATCCATTCATCTGCTGATGGACATCTAGGTTGCTTCCGTGTCCTGGCTATTATAAACAGTGCTGCGATAAACATTGGGGTACATGTATTTCTTTCAATTCTGGTTTCCTCAGTGTGTATGCCCAGCAGTACCAAATGAAGTGAATTTTGTCAAGGAGAGAGGCAGTGAAGAGTGAGCTGTTTTTGCAAGCAGCCAAAGTTGTGGGCTTGGGGAGGCAAAAGAGATAATTAGAGAGGTTAGATAAAAATCCATGAAGGGGGTTAAAGTCTGTTTTAAACCTCACAACTTTTCCAGAAACTTTGACAGGAAGAATATGTCTACTGAGTTGCATTTCTCAGAAAATCTGCAGCACTATCCAGAAATTGTTTACCAGCACAAGGTTTTGAACTCCTGGAGTCAGTATCTGTGTCCTGACCCTCTTATTTATCTACTTTTAAAAATGTAGTAAATCACAACTGCAGTTCCTTCCATCTCGCCATACAAGGAAGACATGCTTGCTATTAGTAATATATCATAGGGGTGTATAAAAAGAAAAATTAGTCACCAGACAATATTTTCCCTGTGCCACCACAGAAATAGCTATTATTGTGTGTCTCCACTCTACCATAAATAATTGTTGCACTTAAATGTTACATTCACTTTATATCCTGATTATCACAGTCATTATGACAATTTCTTACAGCATGTATACGTTTCACAAACATTTTAATGACTGCACAATTATCCATCCTCTATTTCTGGACATTTAGATTGTTTTCATTTTCCAATATTATGAATAAACCTGTGATAACCTATAAATTTTCATTTCTACATCCTTTTCTTAATAGGAAAATTTGTACATGTCATTTAGAATCTGATAGAGTTTCTGGGGTAATTTCTAGGTTATCATAATATTGTACTGTCTTCAGGTATTATATTTTTACATGTGTGTTTACCTTTGTATATTTAATGAGGTTATTCTAAAAATAATTTGCATGGAACTTTCATATAAATTAAAAATTCTACACTACTAAATAACAACTTGCCTTTTGTGTCTTGGATCATCTTTATTACAAAGTTAATGTCACTCCTCTTGAGATTGTCTACAATCATTGACAATTAACATTACAGAGAATTCTGATCCACACAAGTAAACGGTCTCATTACTTTAGAGGCATTGTTTTTGAATTGAAATAGGATTGTGGATTATGGTAAGAACTCTTAGCTATTTGAAGAAGTGAAAGTCATCTTTCAAAAATAAAAAGCTGGTGGTAACAACATTCTGGTAGCCGGTAAGTTTTGGCAAGACAAAGACTTCCAAAGGGCCAGTCTCTAAAATAGCTCTATAAGTTAGCATACTTATAGCTCCCATAGCAATTACTTGAAGGGGATAAAAGTTTACAAGAATCTGTAGAAGTGTGTGTGTTTGTTCATGCCACTCATTTATAATATTGCAACGTTTAGTGATATTACAAACTATAAGAATTAATGTGGCATAGGTTAAGTACATTTAACTCAATCTCTTGAAAATTGCAGTTGTGTGATTAAATAAAGAAAGTAGATACTTGAAACATTCAAAATTGCTTGAGTGCCTATTTGTAGAGGTCCACTTCCCCCCCAACCCAGATCTCATTAAATAAATTACTGTTTTTTAGCCTATTCATTGTTTCTGGGTGCTTACCCAGCTACCTTTGGAAAGACAAGTCCCAAAGAAAGCAGGACAATTGTGTAGCTCAATGAGTGGTGAAAATAAATAACTCCCACTGAATCGTTTTACACAGCATCATTACACATCTCTAATTTGGCTAAAGGAGAAGAAGGAAAAAAATCCATTTTGGATATCTAATTTTCTCCACTCTTATTTTGCTCAAAGTGTTCTGTTTGTTTTACCTAAAATATAGGCGTCAATATATTCAGATATCTTAGAAAAACATTTTGATATATTTTAATGAACTTTGCTTTTAAAAATGGTCATAAACCTGATAAACTCTGTTTCCTTAATTTGGACTCAAATACACTGAGAGTTCTCAAGAGAACTATACATATTTTCTAAGATAATTATCAATATTAATGAATTCTAGTGCTAATATTAAATGTTGACTTTGAGAAACAGAACGCTTGTTGTGGTGAGAGATTATGAATGTCTTGGTTTTCTCTCACATGCATATAGGGCTTTTCTAAACATTAAAATACACCTTCATTAAAAAACAGTAAACAACTTATGTCATAGTTAAATTGAGCAGTTAAATACAAATTTAGCGACTGCTGACAAGTAAACTTACTTGAGAACTAGGCTTTAGAGTTAATCCAGAGCAAATAATTTAAAATATTGTAAAAGGATAACATAATCATAGGAAGAAACAATACACTTTATTAGATATGCTATTAGGTACAGTCATGCCATTCTCCATTTTCTCTTATCATAACTGAATTTTAATATGAATATATATAATAGTCATAAAATATTAAATGGTAATAGTACAAGATGGTTTGATGGCATCACTGACTCAGTGGATATGAGTTTAAGCAAGCTCTGGGAGATGGTGAAGGACAGGGAAGTCTGGCATTCTGCAGTGCACAGGTTTGCAAAGAGTCAGACATGACTGAGTGACTGAAAAACAATAGTAACATTATCCTTTGGGAGATAGAGTGTCACATGAATATGACTGGAAAGAGGACAATGATAAGGATTTCTTTTGAGTAATATTAAGGGCAGAGACTTAGAAAAACTCAAGGAGATTGTGAGGGACAGGGAGACCTGGCATGCTGCAGTCCATGTGGTTGCAACGAGTTGGAGAAGGGATAGGCTACTACTCCAGTATTCTTGGGCTTCCCTGGTGGCTCAGATGGTAAAGGATCCACCTGCAATGCAGGAGACCTGGATTTGATCCCTAAGTCTGGAAGATTCCCTGGAGGAGGGCTTGGCAAGTCCTCTAGTATTTTTGCCTGAAGAATCCCCAAGGACAGAGGCACCTGGCGGGCTGCTGTCCATGGGGTGGTAAAGATTCGAACAGGACTGAGGGACTAAGCACAGCACAGCATGTTTATGTTCCATTACAGTTTGTTTTTTTGCTTGTTTTTTTTTTTTTTTAATTTTTTTTAACTTTACAATACTGTATTGGTTTTGCCATACATTGACATGAATCTGCCACAGCTATTCAAGACACCCATCAGCTTCAAGTCACAAAGGTAGTCTACCTGAAAATTGATCACCTAATTCTCTATCAACTTCCAATGAAAGTTTCTCACATTCCTCCTTTACCCAATCATTATTAAGTTCTCCCTTTTTTTAGTTCCAAAGTAGCATAAATACTCACTAATTACATTTTGACAATGAATTGTTTACTTTTAATGTGTTAGTTGCTTATTTAAAATATTTTACTGTTCAACAGATTTTTATTTCTCTTGGCTAAAATCATTTGGATATTTTGGGTTGGATCATAATTTCTTCCTCTAAAACTTATGGAAGTATTTTATACATTTAATGGATTTTTAATTTGTACCAGATATTTTAGAAACAAAGTTTAAAAAATGAGAGGTGGTCATCACTTTAGCGCAAAACAGTAAAACTAGCAATTAACTTAAGTTGCCAAAGAAAATGTGTGTTCATGCTAAGCAGTCTTGGGAGAAAACAATGCTGTATTCTTGAGGGCAAAATTCCAGAAAAATTAACATAAGTATAACTTTGATGTTTGTAGAATAAATATTCAGTTCCATTCAACATTTAATAAATAAAAAGGCAATTTCACTAATATAATGAACTACTGAAGTCTTCTGTTCATAAAATTCAAAATCCATTGCTTCGTATACAATACCCCAGGTACACATTGAAATTCATAGCACTATTTGTTATACCCTGCTCCAACCATGAGGTTCCTAATTATTCCATGAACATATTAGTTGGGAGGAACACTCCTGCTTTGACATCTTTATTTAGATGCTCCCTCTTCTACCAAATATCCATTTGATTTACTCTATTACTTCCCTCAGGAATTTGCTGATATTAACTTCTAAAATAAAACCCATGAAGACCATCAGTTAGTATTTCAACTTGTACCTGCCTCACCCTGTCTAGCATTCTTAATCCTCTTTTCCTGTTCTATGTTTTATTTTTCAATAGAATTCATCACTATGTAACATACTATATACCTAACAGTTAACTTATCCTATAGCTTTTACAAAAAGACTTACTGTGGATAATAATGTTTATTGTTTAATACCTGTCTTCCCCGTTGGAATGTAATCTCACTAAGAGGAGAAAAAATTGCCTTCATATTAATTCACATAGTTCAAGCATTCAATAAATATTTGTTGACTAAATGAATGAACAGACTACTCAGAATAATGGGCAACTAGATTTTGTTTACCTATATTTATCAATCCATCTCTATTGTTTAGGATCTAATGTGTAATAGAATAAACACTGAGAATAAAGAGAAAGTTTAATATAGAATCTCAAATAACAATAGACAAAAGTATATTTGTTTAATTTGATCCTAAAAATGAATTTATATTTCCAAGTTAACAATAAATTGAATACCTATTTTTATTTATTCCCTTGTGATACTCAAGTTGAGAGAGAGAGAAAAAAAAAAAAAACAGCTCTCCTCCCTGCCAAAAATATATGCGAATATAAGAACATATGAGTAATATCTGGGGCAATGATAATGACATAAAGAAATTAGCAGAAAAAAAGAATAACTGAACACCAAACCAGAACAAATGAATTTTAATATGAAGTAACTTTAGTCTCTTCATAGAAGCTTCCTTGTAGCCAGGGCTTTGTTCCTGTTAACTGGGGAAATAATAATATTGAAGCATTAGCATATATCCATATCATGTGTCAAACACACAGCTAGTGAGAAGCTGCTGCATAGCACAGGGAGTTCAGCTTTGTGCTCTATGAGTCTAGAGGCGGTGGGTGGGGGTAAAAGGGAGGCTTATAAGACAGGGGATATATGTTTACATACAGCTTATTCACATTGTTGTCCCCCATAAACTAATCACACTTCAATTTAAAAATAATATTGAAGCATTATTTATAAACATGAAGGCAATAATCACAAAAAATTACTAAAACTGATAATCTTTCTATCCAGGGAGTGAAAATAGAGTGGAATGGACAAAACTCATAAATATTATTCAAATTTTTAAATTATTGTATATTTTATTTGGTAAAATAGTAAAAATGTAACTGTTAAGGCAGAACAAAAGAGCAAATACTATACTTTTAAGATTCAGTTCAGTTCAGTTCAGTCGTTCAGTCGTGTCTGACTCTTTGCAACCCCATGAATCACAGCACGCCAGGCCTCCCTGTCCATCACCAACTCCCAGAGTTCACTCAAACTCATGTTCATCGCGTCAGTGATGCCATCCAGCCATCTCATCCTCTGTCATCCCCTTCTCCTCCTGCCCCCAATCCCTCCCAGCATCAGGGTCTTTTCCAGTGAGTCAACTCTTCACATGAGGTGGCCAAAGTGTTGGAGTTTCAGCTTCAGTATCAGTCTTTCCAATGGACACCCAGAACTGATCTCCTTTAGAATGGATGTTTGGATCTCCCTGCAGTTCAAGGGACTCTCAAGAGTCTTCTCCAACACCACAGTTCAAAAGCATCAATTCTTTGGTGCTCAGCTTTCTTCACAGTCCAACTCTCACATCCATACATGAATATTGTAAAAACCATAGCCTTGACTAGATAGACCTTTGTTGGCAAAGTAATATCTCTGCTTTTGAATATGCTATCTAGGTTGATCATTACTTTCCTTCCAAGGACTAAGCATCTTTTAATTTCATGGCTGCAATCATCATATGCAATGATTTTGGAGCCCCCCAAAATAAACTCTGACCCTGTTTCCACTGTTTCTCCATCTATTTCCCAGGAAGTGATGGGACCAGATGCCATGATCTTTGTTTTCTGAATGTTGAGCTTTAAGCCAACTTTTCCTCTCCTCTTTCACTTTCATCAGGAAGCTCTTTAGTTCCTCTTCACTTTCTGCTATTAAGGTGGTGTCATCTGCATATCTGAGGTTATTGATATTTCTCCTGGCAATCTTAATTCCAGATTGTGCTTCTTCCAGCCCAGCATTTCTCATGAGGTACTCTGCATATAAGTTAAATAAGCAGGGTGACAATAAACATCCTTGATGTACTCCTTTTCTTATTTGGAACCAGTCTATTTTTCCATGTCCAATTCTAACTGTTACTTTCTGACCTACATACAGGTTTCTCAAGAGGCTGGTCAGGTGGTCTGCTATTTCCATCTTTTTCAGAATTTTCCACAGTTTATTGTGACCCACACAGTCAAAGGCTTTGGCATAGTCAATAAAGCAGAAATAGATTTTCTGGAACTCTTTTGCTTTTTCCATGATCCAGTGGATGTTGGCAATTTGATCTCTGGTTCCTCTGCCTTTTCTAAAACCAGCTTGAACATCTGGAAGTTCACAGTTACCATACTACAGAAGCCTGGCTTGCAGAATCTTGACCATTACTTTACTAGCATGTGAGATGAGTGCAATTGTGTGGTAGTTTGAGCATTCCTTGGCATTGCCTTTCTTTGGGATTAGAATGAAAACTGACCTTTTCCAGTCCTGTGGCCAGTACTGAGTTTTCCAAATTTGTTGGCATATTGAGTGCAGCACTTTCACAGCATAGGACTATAATAAATTTCAAGATTTACTTTAAGTAATTTTTACAATATTTGTTCATTAGCACCAGTAGCATAAATCACTGAACTAATAGTTAATTTTTTTTTAAACTGGAAACAAGATTCTTTCCGTTTTTTTTTTTCCCACAGTAATAAAACTCTCAACTGAAATTGACTCCAATGATGAGCTAATCATTTGACTATGCTTTGGTAGAATTATATTGTCATTTCATTATTTACATTGATGGCCACAAGTATGTCTATGATATTTAGTTGCTGATGATAATGATCATATAGCATAGTTTTCATGGTTTTCTCCAACTTATGTAAAAAGAAATTCCTATTTTTATAATTGATCACTTTCCTTTTGTTAGCAATAACATTACTTTCCCAGTGTAGTTATCAGTTGTGTGGTTTATTATAATGGGAAGTGGTCAATTTGTAACTCCTTTTGAAGACTCTGGTGAATAGAGATGGTATTTCCAATGTTCTGGAGACATTAATTTAATGTGGAAGTGAAGTGAAGTCGCTCAGTTGTGTCTGACTCTTTGCAACCCCGTGGACTATAGCCCACCCGGCTCCTCCACCCATGGGATTCTCCAGGCAAGAATACTGGAGTGCATTGCTATTTCCTTCTCCAGGGGATCTTCCCGACCCAGGGATCGAACCCAGGTCTCCCGCATTGTGGGCAGATGCTTTAACCTCTGAGCCACCAGGAAGCCTCAATTTAATGTGGGGAGAATTATATATCTAATATTTTAAATTTGATAATATTTTTCTTCCTACATATGACTCAGTATAGTATTTCATTCCCTTCAGACTTAGTAATGGTAATTCCAGTCACTCAAACTCCTCTTTTCAGAATATTTTCATTAAAGAACGTCTTCTTAAGCATTATGGAAAGACCAAACATATATATATATATATATATTTTTTTTTTTTTACAAATATCAGTATGCAACAACACATCTTTGTGCAATCTATGACACATTTTAATTGGATACAAAACAATGAAGCATAAATATGCATCAGGATCATGAATATGAGCTGTTCTTGCCTCTAGGGAAGACAAGAATATAGATTGATTCATAAAGTGCAATGTTAATAGACTAACTCCTAGAGGATAAAAATGCATATTATTTTAGTTGTTTTTCAGCAAATTTGGCAAGATTAAATTAGCAAAGTTTAGAGATGCCTTTGATCTTTCAGATAAAAAATAGTAAGAGTGTATTGTAATTGATATATGTAGTATATTTTGAAATTCCTCTCACAGTATTCTGTCTCTGCTCTAAAACAACTAATTAACTTGTAGGGTGATGTTAATATCATCTTCTTTAATAATGTAGCACTAAATTTTCATTGTGAATGCCAAAGGACAGTAGGAAATATGATGATAACTGATTTTTTTTTTAACCCAAGTAATATACTAGATTTGGTATTTAGGAACAAGAAGAAGAAGCAATAATTCAAAAAGACTCCTTAGTTGGAATTCAAGGGTCAGCATATTGTTTAGTGCTCTGATTTAAAGGCAGATGCACCAAATTTCCTAAACAGAATTTTGTATAACTTTACTGATATTTCTATTTTTGCACTTATGAAGTGGTATTGTATAGTTTGTTATAGACGTTTCAGTTTCTTCTACTTTATTTTCTGAGATTAAGAAATACATCCCTGGGGGGTGGCCTAAGATGGCGGAGGAATAGGACAGGTAAACCACTTTCTCCCCCACAAATTCATCAAAAGAACATTTCAACGCTGAGTAAATTCCACAAAACAACTTTTGAATGCCTACAGAGGATATCAGGCACCCAGAAAAGCAGCTCATTGTCTTCGAAAAGAGGTAAGAAAAAATTTAAAAGACAAAAAAAGAGACAAGAGATAGGGAGCCCCGTCCTGGGAAGGGAGTCTTAAAAAGAGAGAAGTTTCCAAACACCAGGAAACACTCTCACTGCTGAGTCTGTGGCAAGCCTTGGAAGCACAGAGGGCAACATAACAGGGAGGAAAATAAATAAAAAATTAAAACCCACAGATTGCAAGCCCAACGGTAACTACCCCAGCAGAAAAGTAGTGCAGGCGCCTGCATCCACCACTAGCAAGTGGGGGCTGGGCAGGGACGTGTGGCCTACATTGCTTTTTAAGGATCAGGCCCAAATGCCCCCAGGGTAACCAGAGCGAACTAACTTGGGCTAGCAAACCAGACTGTGGGATAGCTACCACGCGAAAAGCTCTAACATAAGACACTACCAGGACCGCACACAGAACAAAGGATGGAACAGAATGAGCTGGTTGCAGACCATCCCCCTCTGATGACAGGTAGTCAGAGCCAGAAGGGCCAGAAGAGGGCAATAGCAGCCCCAGAGAGACATTAACTACCAAACTGCAAACAAGTTTCTTTGCTAACTAAGACTTCTTGGGGTTCTGGACTGTCATCATCTGCCTGAGAAGGTGTGCCAGTTGTACACCCAGAAAATTGAGCAGCACGGACGGGAGAGGCGCTAAGTTACAGCAACCGTGCTCACCAAACACCTGAGCTACTCGGACCTGGGAAGGGCACAAAATGCAGGCCCAACCGAGTCTGCGCCTCTGAGGACTACCTGAGTGCCTGAGCATGAGTGGCTTAGACTTGGGAGGTGCATGCAGCCCAGGGCCGGCCTCAGACATTTCCCAGCGGAGCAACCTAGAGCCTGAACTGTGTGTGCCATGAGTGGGGGCAGGCCCAGTGTATTTGAGACACTGCAAGCACACGCCAGTGTTATTTGTTTGCAGCTTCCCTCCCTCCCCACAGCGCAACTGAACCAGTAAGCCTAAAAAAAGTGACAACCACCGCCCCCCTTGTGTCAGGGCGGAAATCAGACACTGAGGAGACCAGCAAACAGAAAAAGCTAAAACAGAGGGAACAGCCTTGGAAGTGACAGGTGCAATAGATTAAAACTCTGTTGTTAGTACTGACTACACAGGAAGGGGCCTATAGATCTTGAGAAATATAAACTGGACGAAGGAACTATCCAAAAATGAACTGACCCCACACTGCCCACAACAACACCAGAGAAACTCCTAGATATATCTTTACTATTTTTATGATCATTCTTTTTTCTTCTTCTTCTTTTCTTTTTCTTCTTCTTTCTTTTAAACTTTTTAAGTCCTTTATTACTCCTTTAATTTTCATTTTTATAACCTACTATTACTTTTCCAAAAAAAGACACTATTTTTAAAGCAAACTTCATATATATATGTGTGTATATATATATATATTTAATTCTTGTGACGTTTTTCTCTTCTTCTTCTTTTCTTTAATATTGTATTTTTGGAAATCCAACCGCTACTCTAGATTTTTAATCTTTGCTTTTTAGTATTTGTTATCAATTTTTTACCTTCAAAAACCCAATCTTCAGTACCCATTTTTACTTGAGAGTGAGATTACTGGCTTGACTGCTCTCTCCTCCTTTGGGCTTTCCTTTTTCTCCACCAGGTTGCCTCAGTCTCCTCCCTCCCCCTTCTCTTCTCTACCCAACACTGTAAATCTCTGTGTGTTCTAGACGGTGGAAAACACTTAGGGAACTGATTACTGGCTGGATCTGTCTCTCTCCTTTTCATTCCCCCCTTTTTATCCTCCTGGCCACCTATGTCTCCTTCCTCCATCTTCTCTTCTCTGTATAACTCTGTGAACATATCTGAGTGGTCCAGACTGTGGAGTGCACATAAGGAAGTGATTACTGGCTAGCTTGCTCTCTCCTCTTTTGATTCCACCTCATCGCATCCTGGTCAGCTCTAACTCCCTCCTCCCTCTTCTCTTCTCCATGTAACTCTGGGAACCTCTCTGGGTGTCCCTCAATATGGAGAAACTTTTCATCTTTAACCTAGTTGTTTTATCAGCAGTGCTGTATAGAAGAAGTCTTGAGACTACTATAAAAATAAGACTGAAAACCAGAAGCAGGAGGCTTAAGTACAAATCCTGAGAACATCAGAGAACTTCTGACTCCAGGGAACATTAATCAATAGGAGCTCATCAAACGCCTCCATACCTACACTGAAACCAAGCACCACCCAAGGGCCAACAAGTTCTAGAGCAAAACATATCATGCAAATTCTCCAGCAACACAGGAACACAGCCCTGAGCTTAAATATGCAGGCAGCTCAAGGTTACTCCAAAACCATTGACATCTCATAACTCGTTACTGGACACTTCATTGCACTCCAGAGAGAAGAAATCCAGCTCCACCCACCAGAACTCCTACACAAGCTTCTGTAACCAAGAAACCTTGACAAGCCACTGATACAACACCACCCACAGTGAGGAAACTCCATAATAAAGAGAACTCCACACACTGCCAGAATACAGAAAGGCCACCCCAAACGCAGCAATACAAACAAGATGAAGAGACAGAGGAATACCCAGCAGGTAAAGGAACAGGATAAATGCCCACCAAACCAAACAAAAGAGGGAGAGATAGGGAATCTACCTGATAAAGAATTCCGAATAATGATAGTGAAAATGATCCAAAATCTTGAAATCAAAATGGAAACACAGATAAATAGCCTGGAGACAAGGATTGAGAAAATGCAAGAAAGGTTTAACAAGGACTTAGAAGAAATAAAAAAGAGTCAATATATAATGAATAATGCAATAAATGAGATCAAAAACACTCTGGAGGCAACAAATAGAAGAATAATGGAGGCAGAAGATAGAATTAGTGAAGTAGAAGATAGAATAGTAGAAATAAATGAATCAGAGAGGAAAAAAGAAAAATGAATTAAAAGAAATGAGGAAAATCTCAGAGACTTCCAGGACAATATGAAATGCTCCAACATTCAAATTATAGGCGTCCCAGAAGAAGACAAAAAGACCATGAGAAAATACTTGAGGAGATAATAGTTGAAAACTTCCCTAAAATGGGGAAGGAAATAATCACCCAAGTCCAAGAAACCCAGAGTCCCAAACAGGATAAACTCCAGGCAAAACACCCCAAGACACATATTAAACAAATTAACAAAGATCAAACACAAAGAACAAATATTAAGAGCAGCAAGAGAAAAAACAACAAATAATACCCAAAGGGATTCCCATAAAGATAAGAGCTGATCTTTCAATAGAAACTCTTCAGTCCTGGAGGCAATGGCAAGACATAATTAAAGTGATGAAAGAAAATAACCTACAGCCCAGATTACTGTACCCAGCAAGGATCTCATTCAAATATGAAGGAGAAATCAAAAGCTTTACAGACAAGCAAAAGCTGAGAGAATTCAGCACCACCAAACCAGCTCTCCAACAAATGCTGAAGGATATTCTCTAGACAGGAAACACAAAAAGGGTGTATAAACATGAACCCAAAACAATAAAGTAAGTGGCAATGGGATCATACTTATCAATAATTACCTTAAACATAAATGGTTTGAATGCCCCAACCAAAAGGCAAATACTGGCTGAATGGATACAAAAACAAGACCCCTACATATGTTGTCTACAAGAGACCCACCTCAAAACAAGGGACACATACAGACTGAAAGTGAAGGGCTGGAAAAAGATATTCCACGCAAATAGAGGCCAAAAGAAAGCAGGAGTAGCAATACTCATATCACATATAATAGACTTTAAAACAAAGGCTGTGAAAAGAGACAAAGGACACTACATAATGATCAAAGGATCAATCCAAGAAGAAGATATAACAATTATAAATCTATATGCACCCAACATAGGAACACCGCAATATGTAAGACAAATGCTAACACATATGAAAGAGGAAATTATCAATAACACAATAATAGTGGGAGACTTTAAAACCTCACTCACACCTATGGATAGATCAACTAAACAAAATTAACAAAGAAACACAAACTTGAAATGATACAATAGACCAGCTAGACCTAATTGATATCTATAGGACATTTCACCCCAAAACAATGAGTTTCACCTTTTTCTCAAGTGCTCACAGAACCTTCTCCAGGATAGGTCACATCCTGGGCCATAAATCTAGCCTTGGTAAATTCAAAAAAATTGAAATCATTCCATGCATCTTTTCTGACCACAATGCAGTAAGATTAGATCTCAATTACAGGAGAAAATCTATTAAAAATTCCAACATATGGAGGCTGAACCACACGCTTCTGAATAACCAAAAAATCAAAGAAGAAATCAAAGTATGCATAGAAACAAATGAAAATGAAAACACAACAACCCAAAACCTGTGGGACACTATAAAAGCAGTGCTAAGGGGAAAGTTCATAGCAATACAGGCATACCTCAAGAAATAAGAAAAAAGTCAAATAAATAACCTAACTCTACATCTAAAGCAACTAGAAAAGGAAGAAATGAAGAACATCAGGGTTAGTAGAAGGAAAGAAATCTTAAAAATTAGGGCAGAAATGAATGCAAAGAAACAAAAAACACCATAGGAAAAATCAACAAAGCCAAAACCTGGTTCTTTGAAAAGATAAATAAAATTGACAAACCATTAGCCAGACTCATCAAGAAACAAAGGGAGAAAAATCAAATAAAATCAATAAAATTAGAAATGAAAATGGAGAGATCACAACAGACAACACAGAAATACAAAGGATCATAAGATACTACTTTCAGCAATTATATGACAATAAAATGGACAACTTGGAAGAAATGGACAAATTCTTAGAAAAGTAAAACTTTCCAAAAGTGAACCAGGAAGAAATAGAAAATCTTAACAGACCCATCACAAGGACAGAAATTGAAACTGTAATCAGAAATCTTCCAGCAAACAAAAGCCCAGGTCCAGACAGCTTCACAGCTGAATTCTACCAAAAATTTAGAGAAGAGCTAACACCTTTCCTACTCAAACACTTCCAGAAAATTGCAGAGGAAGGTAAACTTCCAAACTCTTTCTATGAGGCCACCATCACCCTAATACCAAAACCCGACAAAGATGCCACATAAAAGAAAACTACAGGCCAATATCACTGCTGAACATAGATGCAAAAATCCTCAACAAAATTCTAGCAATCAGAATCCAACAACACATTAAAAAGATCATACACCATGACCAAGTGGGCTTTATCCTAGGGGTGTAAGGATTCTTCAATATCCACAAATCAATCAATGTAATTCACCACATTAACAAATTGAAAAATAAAAGCCACATGATTATCTCAATAGATGCAGAGAAAACCTTTGACAAAATTTAACATCCATTTATGATAAAAACTCTCCAGAAAGCAGGAATAGAAGGAACATACCTCAACATAATAAAAGCTATATATGACAAACCCACAGCAAACATTATCCTCAATGGTGAAAAATTGAAAGCATTTCCCCTGAAGTCAGGAACAAGGTAAGTGTGCCCACTTTCACCACTACTACTCAACACAGTCCTGGAAGTTTTGGCCACAGCAATCAGAGCAGAAAAAGAAATAAAAGGAATTCAAATTGGAAAAGAAGAAGTAAAACTCTCACTGTTTGCAGATGACATGATCCTCTACATAGAAAATCCTAAAGACTCCATCAGAAAATTACTAGAGCTAATCAATGAATATAGTAAAGTTGCAGGATATAAAATCAACACACAGAAGTCCCTTACATTCCCATACACTAATAATGAGAAAGTGGAAAAAGAAATTAAGGAAACAATTCCATTCACCATTGCAGCAAAAAGAATAAAATACTTAGGAATATATCTACCTAAAGAAACTAAAGACCTATATATAGAAAACTATAAAACACTGGTGAAAGAAATCAAAGAGGACACTAATAGATGGAGAAATATACCATGTTCATGCATCGGAAGAATCAATATACTGAAAATGAGTATACTACCCAAAGCAATCTACAGATTCAATGCAATCCCTATCCAGCTACCAGCGGTATTTTTCACAGAACTAGAACAAATAATTTCACAATTTATATGAAAATACAAAAAACCTCAAATAGCCAAAGCAATCTTGAGAAAGGAGGATGGAACTGGAGGAATCAACCTGCCTGACTTCAGGCTCTACTACAAAGCCACAGTCATCAAGACAGTATGGTACTGGCACAAAGACAGAAATATAGATCAATAGAACAAAATAGAAAGCCCAGAGATAAACCCACACACCTATGGAGACCTTATCTTTGACAAAGGAGGCAAGAATATACAATGGAGTAAAGACAATCTCTTTAACAAATGGTGCTGGGAAAACTGGTCAACCACGTGTAAAAGAATGAAACTAGAACACTTTCTATCATCATACACAAAAATAAACTCAAAATGAATTAAAGATCTAAACATAAGACCAGAAACTATAAAACTCCTAGAGGAGAACACGGGCAAAACACTCTCCGACATAAATCACAGCAGGATCCTCTATGATCCACCTCCCAGAATACTGGAAATAAAAGGAAAAATAAACAAATGGGATCTAATTAAAATTAAAAGCTTCTGCACAACAAAAGAAACTATAAGCAAAGTGAAAAGACAGCCTTCAGAATGGGAGAAAATAATAGCAAATGAAGCAACTAACAAACAACTAATCTCAAAAATATACAAGCAACACCTGCAGCTCAATTCCAGAAAAATAAACAACCCAATCAAAAAATGGGCCAAAGAACTAAATAGACATTTCTCCAAAGAAGGTATACAGATGGCTAACAAACACATGAAAAGATGCTCAACATCACTCATTATCAGAGAAATGCAAATCAAAACTACAATGAGGTACTCCAGTCAGAATGGCTGCGATCCAAAAGTCTACAAGCAATAAATGCTGGAGAGGGTGTGGAGAAAAGGGAACCCTCCTACACTGTTGGTGGGAATGCAAACTAGTACAGCCACTATGGAAAACAGTGTGGAGATTCCTTAAAAAATTGCAAATAGAACTGCCTTATGACCCAGCAATCCCATTGCTGGGCATACACACCAAGGAAACCAGAATTGAAAGAGAAACATGTACTCCAATGTTCATCACAGCACTGTTTATAATAGCCAGGACATGGAAGCAACCTAGATGTCCATCAGCAGATGAATGGATAAGAAAGCTGTGGTACATATACACAATGGAGTATTACTTAGCCATTTAAAAGATTACATTTGAATCAGTTCTAATGAGGTGGATGAAACTGGAGCCTATTATACAGAGTGAAGGAAGCCAGAAAGAAAAACACCCATACAGTATACTAACATGATGCTGCTGCTGCTACTGCTAAGTCGCTTCAGTCGTGTCCGACTCTGTGCGACCCCATAGACGGCAGCCCATGAGGCTCCACCGTCCCTGGGATTCTTCAGGCAAGAACACTGCAGTGGGTTGCCATTTCCTTCTTCAATGCATGAAAGTGAAAAGTGAAAGAAGTTGCTCAGTCATGTCTGACTCTTATCGACCCCATGGACTGCAGCCCACCAGGCTACTCCGTCCATGGGATTTTCCAGGCAAGAGTACTGGAGTGGGGTGCCATTGAAAAATGGTAATGATAACCCTGTATGCAAGACAGCAAAAGAGACACAGATGTATAAAACAGACTTTTGGACTCTGTGGGAGAGGGAGAGGGTGGGATGAATTGGGAGAATGGCATTGAAACATGTATAATGTCATGTAAGAAATGAATCGCCAGTCTAGGTTCTATGCAGGATACAGGTTGCTTGGGGCTGGTGCACTGGATGACCCAGAGAGATGGTATGGGGAGGGAGACGGGAGGGGGGTTCAGGATTGGGAACATGTGTACACCCATGGCAGATACATGTTGATGTATGGCAAAACCAATACAGTATTGTAAAGTAAATAAAGTTAAAAAAAAAAAGAAATACATCCCTGATATCTTTGAATTCATAAAAATTAAACCAGTGATTTTATGTAATAGTTGCATATAAAACCTAGGCTAAGGAATAAAAGTTAATAGCAAATGATATTTTCGAGATGGGTAGTTTATATTAGAGACTTTCTAGTATTTTAATCTTCAAAAATAGCAATATAAATATTATTTAAATCTAGATTTCAGTCACAAGATATCTGACAATTGTATTTGAATTTTTCACTTAGTATCTTTGAAGATCTCTTCTGAAAGTGAACAAAGATCCCATTTAGCCAATCAAACAAATGAATTACTGTCATAAATATGTTTCACCAATCTATTACAGTATAGATGATCAGTCATTTGGTCTTTTCTAAATATTTTTTATCTTAGCATCTTTGACTTAACTTTTTAGTCTCTTTTAGGCCTCTGTTGCTGACTTTTACTCTGTTAAATGTTGCATTGCACCAGGATGTATTATGAACCTTTTGATTTTCTCTATATAAATTATTTTTCTTTCTGGAATCATTCTTAGCCTTACTCTAAGAAGACTCTTAAGAGTCCCTTGGACTGCAAGGAGATCCAACCAGTCCATCCTAAAGGAGATCAGTCCTGGGTGTTCATTGGAAGAACTAATGCTGAAGCTGAAACTCCAATACTTTGGCCACCTCATGCAAAGAGTTGACTCATTGTGAAAGACCCTGATGCTGGGAGGGATTAGGGGCAGGAGAAGAAGGGGACGACAGAGGATGATGGCTGGATGGTATTGCTGACTCGATTGACATGAGTTTGAGTGAACTCTGGGAGTTGGTGATGGACAGGAAGGCCTGGTGTGCTGTGATTCATGGAGTCGCAAAGAGTCAGACACAACTGAGTGACTGAACTGAATTGAACTGAAGTCATTTTCATTGATGCCTCTTACCCTCCTCTTTTAGATAGTAACAAAATTGATTTGACCTCTCTATTCCTAAATCTAATGTGTCTCTCAAACTTACCATGACTGGGGAAAAAAAAAAAAAAAATATATATATATATATATATATATATATATATATATATATATAAATTTGATTACCAAGATCACCCTTTGTTTTCTCTAAACATTTTTTATCTGAAGAGATGTCATCACTATACACCCTGTTGTTTGAGATTAAAACCTAGGAGTCATTCTTAATTTCCCCCTTTTCTCATTCCTCCTACCAAGTCTTCTAGATTCTATCTTAAATGCCAAACTCAAATCCAGCCCCTTCTCTTGTCCTGCCACTACCACTGAACTCAAGTTAAAATGTTTCTCACATGAACCATAGAAACTTTGTCCTAGTCACATTCCCTGCTTCAGATTTTGCCCCATCATTTGACCTATACATCCTTTCTATACAAAGGCTAGATAATTTATTTTATAAATCAGACAGCATCTTTCTAGCTTACCACCTCTTAAGAGATATATGATACACCCAGAATATAGCCCATGTTCCTTACCTGGACGGTTCTACATAGGCATATTTCATTGTATTGCACTTTGCTTTATTGTACTTCACAGAGTTGTTTTTTTATAAATTGGTGGCAACTCTGCATTGAGCAAGTCTATTGGTGATATTTTTCTAACAATACTTGATCATGTCATGTCTCTGTGTCACATTTTGGTAATTTTTACAATATTTCAAATTTCATTTTTTATTACATTTGTTATGGTGATCTGTGATCAGTAATCTTTGATGTTACTAGTATAATTGCTTTGGGGCACCACAAACTGCACCCATATAATATGGTGAAGTTGATTAATAAAATTATGTGTGTGTTCTGACTACTCCACTAACTAATACATCTGTCTCTCTCTTCTCAGGCCTTCATATTTCCTGAGACACAATGATATTGAAATTAGGCCAAGTAATAACTAAAATGACCTCTAAGTATTCAAGTGAGAAGAAGAGACACACATCTTTCAATTTAAATCAAAGGCTGGAATTGATTAAGCTTAATGAGGAAGGCACATCCAAAGCAGAGAGAGGTCAAACACTAGGATTGTAGTGCCAAACAGTCAAAGTGTTAATTCCAAAGAAAGGAAATTAAAAGTGCTACTCCAGTGAACACACAAATGGTAAGAAAATGAAAAAGACTTATTGCTGATAAAGAGAAAGTTTTAGTGGATAAATAAGTCACAATAGTTTTAAGCCAAAGTCTAATCCAGAATAAAGCCCTAACTCTCTTTAATTTTATGAAGCCTGAAAGAGCTGAGACAATTAGAAGAAAGGCTGAAGATATCCAAGATTAGTTTGTGGGATATAAGAAAAGAAATCCCTTTCCATAACACAAAACTGCAAAGTGAAGCAGTAAGTGCTAATAAAGCATTTCTAGTGAGTTATCCAGCAGATCTAGAAAAGATAATTAATTAAGGTGGCTAAGCTAAACAAGAGATATTCATTGCAGACAAAATAGCATTATATCAGAAGAGCATGCCATATAGGACTTCCATAGCTAGAGAGGAGAAGCCAGTGCCTGACTTCAAAGGACAGGCTTACTCTCTTGTTTGGGGCTAAAGCAGCTGGTGATTTGAAGTTGAAACCAATGCTCATTTACCATTCTGAAAACCCTAGGGTTCTTAAGAATTTTGCTAATCTACTCTGTGCTCTATAAATGGAACAACAAAGCATGAATGCTAGCACATCTGCTCACAACACAGTTTACTGGATATTTAAGCCCAATGTTGAGAACTACTCGTCAGAAAAAAAAAATTATTTCAAAATATGACTGCTCATTGACAATGTGCCTGGTCATCCAAGAGCTCTGATGGAGATACGCAATAAGATTCATGTTGTTTCCATGCTTGCTAACATAACATCCATTCTGCAGCTCATGAATTAAGGAATCATTATTACTTTGAAGTTGTGTTATTTAAGAAATGCACTTCATAAAGCTCTAGCTGCCACAGTAGTAATTTCTCTGATTAATCTGGGTAAAGTCAATTGAAAACCTCTGGAAATGAGTTACCATCTAAGATGATTAAGAGCATTCATGATTCATGGAAGGAGCTCAAAATATGAACAATAATAGGAGTTTGGAAGAGGTTAATTCTAATTCTCATGGATGCTTTGAAGGGTTCAAATTAGTTGAGAAAGTACCCACAGATGAAGTGGATGCAGCAAGAGAAGTATAATTAGATTGAAGTCCGAAGATATGATTGAATTGCTACAATCTCATGAAAAAGCTTGAATGGATTACAGAATAGCTTCTTATGACTGAACGAAGAAAGTGGTTTGTTGAAATGAAATCTACTCTTGGTGAAGCTGTTGTGAATATTTCAAAAATGACAAAAAAGGATTTAGAATATTACAGAAACTTCCTTGATAAAGCAATAACAAAGAATTAGAAGATTAACTCTTATTTTGAGAGATGTTCCACTGTAGGTAAATTGCCATCAAACAGCATTGCTTGCTACAGAGAAATCATTTGTGAAAGGAAGAACAAATCCATGCAACCAACTTCAGTACTGTCTTATATTAAGAAATTACCACAGCCACTCCAATCTTCAGCAACCATCACCCTGATCAGTCAGTAGCCATCAATGCTGAGGCAAGTCCCTTCAACCAGCAGAAAGATTATGACTCATTGAAGGCTCAGATGATAGTTAGCAGTTTTAGTAGCAAAGTACTTTTAATTAAGGCATGTACATTGCTGTTTACTCATAATGCTATTGCATGCTCAATAGATTATAGTGTAAATATAACTTTTATATACACTAGGAAACCAAAATTCCTGGAACTCAAATTATTGTGATATTTGCTTTATTGTGGTGGTCTGGAATAAAATCTACAATATCTCCAAGGTTCACCTATACTTTCTGGCTCTGCTTATCTCTCTAACATTATCTTGAACCATCATTATCTTCACTCACCAAGATCAAAGCACAATGGCACATTTATTTAGCCAGCTTAGTCTGAATCAAAACATTTCTGGATCCAGACACTTCATTTCAGTTCAGTTCATTTCAATCGCTCAGTCGTGTCCAACTCTTTGCGACCCCATGGACTGCAGCACGCCAGGCTTCCATATCCGTCACCAACACCCGGAGCTTACTCAAACTCACATCCATTGAGTCAGTGATATCATCCAACAATCTCATCCTCTGTTGTCTCCTTCTCCTCCTGCCCTCAATCTTTCCCAATATCAAGGTCTTTTCAAATGAGTCAGCTCTTCACATCAGGTGGCCAAAGTATTGGAGTTTCAGCTTCAGAATCAGTCCTTCCAATGAATATTCAGGATTGATTTCCTTTAAGATTGACTGGTTGGATCTCCTTGCAGTCCAAGGACCTCTCAAGAGTCTTCTCCAACACCACAGTTCAAAAGCATTAATTCTTCTGTGCTCAGCTTTATAGTCCAACTTTCACATACATACATGACTACTGGAAAAAACCATTGATTTGACTAGACAGACCTTTGTTGGCTAAGTAATGTCTCTGCTTTTTAATACGCTGTCTAGGTTGATCATAGCTTTTCTTCCAAGGAGCAAGTGTCTTTTAATTTTATGGCTGCAGTCACCATCTGCGGTGATTATGGAGCCCCCAAAAAACAGCCTTTCACTATTTCCATTGTTTCCCCATCTATTTGCCATGAAGTGATTGGACCAGATGCCATGATCTTAGTTTTCTGAATGTTGAGTTGTAAGCCAACCTTTCACTCTCTGCTTTCACTTTCCTCAAGAGGCTCTTTAGTTCTTCACTTTCTGCCGTAAGGGTGGTGTCATTTGCATATCTTCATACACTTAGCTGATCTTCTATTGAAAGTTTTGTGTCTGGATTGTTTAGTTGGCATTTTCATTTCATTCAAGTCTTAGTTTCAATGTCACCTCTATTACAATTCCTAGCTAAAATACAGGATGCCTAGTTAAACTTAAACTTGAGATTAACAATAATTTTTACTGTAGAAATGCTGCAACTATTGCACAGGACATATATATACAAATAAAAAATATGTTGGCTGTTTTAAATTAAATTTAAATGGTGACCTATATTTTATTTGTTCAATCTGGTTATCCAACTCTCAGAGGCCTCCTGCATCACACCCTGAGTATTGCTTTTATTGTGCTTAACACATCTTGTGATTGCCTTTTTTATATATTTACTTTAGTAGATTACAAAGGCCCAGGGAGACAGTAACTTTTTCAGTTTTAATCAGGTCCCCCAGAGACAGACACCACCTTAAGCCATATTAGTTACCACAAAATCACAGGTTAGGGCCCATTCAGACTCTGTAGCTGTGAAGGCCATGAAGCCACACAAGTACCCTGGAATGAAGACAAACCAGGGTACTCACTCACACACACACATTCAGACCAGAGTTTATCACAGTGCCTCCCCTCTATGGGACGGTCCCTAACTTGTGGTCTTCTTACTGAAGACCATAGGAAGTGATCAAACTCCTCTTCCACCCAGAGATGGGACCTGACTGGGTTTTGTCTTATATGTGGAGTAGAATAAACAAAGAAATAACAAGATAAATAGATAATAAAGAACAGATTATTTGTTTTGAAAGGCAGGCGGTGAGGGCAGCAGTCAGAGAAATGAATAAACTTGTGTGTGTGTGTGTTTTCCTTAATTTAATTTTAAAATGAAATTTTAAAATAACTTCTTATTAACTAATCTAATGGCAATTTTCCAATTCTGTTTTGATTTTTCCCCTAGTCTTATTGAGATATAATTGACATACATCAATAAGTTGCACAATTCCCACAATAAGCTTAGCTAGCATTCATCATCTAACATAGATACAATAAAGAGAAAAAAAAAGATTTATTTTTCTTTGTGATGAAAAATTTTAGGATTTTCTTTCTTAATTTTTTTATGCATACACATCAGTATTAACTATAGTCATCATGCTGTGTATTACATCCCTACTACTTATTTATCCTGTACCTGAAAGTTGTACCCTTGACCACTCTCCTCCAATTCCCCCTCACCCAATCCCAGATACTATTTTCCTGAATTCCTCTAAACATTCCACAATATTAACTAAATAAGAACACCAATAATGAATATATAAGGTAATTTTTAAAAGACCAGTTTGTCTGATGATATCTGATATATGAGAAGATATAAGTTGCACCTTAATGCAGTTCAAGACTAAAGATATAGCTTTACTAGATGAAAAAATTCAGTGAAATACTATTTAAAGAAAAGGTAAACTATGTTTTTCATTTTCTTTAATTTCCCCACTATCATCTCAAATATAAGCAACTAAGGTTGTGGAACAACAGACTGGTTCCAAATAGGAAAAGGAGTACGTCAAGGCTGTATATTGTCACCCTGCTTATTTAACTTATATGCAGAGTACATCATGAGAAACCCTGGACTGGAAGAAACACAAGCTGGAATCAAGATTGCCGGGAGAAATATCAATAACCTCAGACATGCAGATGACACAACCCTTATGGCAGAAAGTGCAGAGGAGCTAAAAAGCCTCTTGATTAAAGTGAAAGAGAAGAGTGAAAAAGTTGGCTTAAAGCTCAACATTCAGAAAACGAAGATCATGGCATCCGGTCCCATCACTTGATGGGAAATAGATGGGGAAACAGTGGAAACAGTGTCAGACTTTATTTTTGGGGGCTCCAAAATCACTGCAGATGGTGACTGAAGCCATGAAATTAAAAGACACTTACTCCTTGGAAGAAAAGTTATGACCAACCTAGATAGCATATTCAAAAGTAGAGACATCACTTTGCCGACTAAGGCCCATCTAGTCAAGGCTATGGTTTTTCCTGTGGTCATGTATGGATGTGAGAGTTGGACTGTGAAGAAGGTTGAGTGCCGAAGAATTGATGCATTTGAACTGTGGTGTTGGAGAAGACTCTTGAGAGTCCCTTGGACTGCAAGGAGATCCAACCATCCATTCTGAAGGAGATCAACCGTGGGATTTCTTTGGAAGGAATGATGCTAAAGCTAAAACTCCAGTACTTTGGCCACCTCATGGGAAGAGTTGACTCATTGGAAAAGACTCTGATGCTGGGAGGGATTGGGGGCAGGAGGAGAAGGGGACGACCGAGGATGAGATGGCTGGATGGCATCACGGACTCAATGGACATGAGTCTGAGTGAACTCTTGGAGATGGTGATGGACAGGGAGGCCTGGCATGCTGCGATTAATGGGGTCCCAAAGAGTCGGACATGACTGAGCAACTGAACTGAACTGAACTGAACTGAACTGAACTGAAGGTTGTGTGAAACTGAATTGAAAGCAGTATGTTTTTCAGAATCTTCGTTAGTCATTGGGGGGATGAGTGCCACACTAAAATTTTAGTTCTATCAGTAGAATAACTAACTGCTGTCAATGTGTGAGCATCACAGATCTGCAGCAAAGAGGAAAGGTGCTGTTTTTAAAAACCCCTGGAGCTCAGAGAGATGAGTCTATAGGAAAGATGTACAGTCATATATTCCCATATCCTCTCGGCTATTTTCCAACTAAACTTGTGGAACAAGACAACTGTGCCCTTTAATCTGTTCCCTATTGCCTCTTTACATGGGTAGTTCCAAATGCGATATTTTGCTTGGTGCTTGGATTGTCACTTTATGGATTCATGTCTAGTTTTGTGAAAGCACAATGTGTTGGTTTAATATTTATTGATCTTTCACAATATGTTAGGAGTGATATAAAAAATATGTCCAACATGGTCTTCAATTTCTAGGAATTTATATTTGAAACTATTACATATATTGGTTACAAATAAATACCACAGACACAAACATGCTCTACTTTTTTTCGTCAGTGACTATTTGTAAACTGCATTTGTCTGATATGACAAATCAGCATAAGTACTTTGGAAAAAATGGGTGGTCAATATTTTTAATGAAACCAATTTCTTCAGCCAAGGCAGTTAAAGTTTCTGATGGCTTGCTGCCAAAATATTTTTGATGTAACTGATATTGGACAGCATTCATTTGGTAAATATTTCATCAAAATAAATAAATAAACCAAATGTCTTTCCTTCAATATTTTTGGATGCTAGACAATTTTCTTCTTAAGGAGTTTATTCTTAAGGTACAGAATTTAAAAAGAAAAGCATAAATTGTTTTTTAATGGATGTCTTTAACAAATTAAAATGTGAGTGAATAGAAAATTAAATTATAATGGGAAGAAAAGATAAATGTCCATGTCTCAATACTATGGCTAGTTCTCTAAGACATTAATTGATGTTTGTATCCCTCCCTACCTTAGGTAAATATGATGATTTTGTTTTTATAGAAAGGGTAACTAAAGTATTTCAAAATTAAGCAAGTTATTAAAATTTTCAAACTAGTTGCAGAGCCAAAAATTGAAACACAAATCTTGCTGATTCCAATCCAAAATTATTAATGAGTTCTCTCCTAAAGAAACAGAGAAAAGATCTGATAACATCTTGGACTTAAAGCTATAATTGAATGAGTACTGTACCTTGTATGTGCTAAGTCTCTTTAGTTGTGTCTGACTCTGCGACAGGCTCCTTTGTCCATGGGATTCTCCAGGCAAGATTACTGGAGCGGGTTGCCATGCCCTCCTCCAGGGACTCTTCCAGATCCAGAGATCTAATCTGTGTTTCCCATGGCTACTGCATTACAGGCAATTCATTACCAATGAGCCCATAGTTGGAAAGGGCTTCCCAGGTGGAGCTAGTGATAAAGAATCTGGACATAAAAGATAAGGGACTATCCTCTGGAGTAGGAAATGGCAACTCATTCCAGTATTTTTGCCTGGGAAATTTCATGACCAGAGAAACCCGATGGACTATAGTCCATGCGGCTGCAAAGCGTCAGACAAAACTGAGCGACTGAGCACATATGTGTGCACGTGCAAGTGCACACAAACACAAACACACACATAAGCACACTAGTTAAAAAGTAAATGGACATTTGAGAAAAATGATCATTCAATTTGTGTTTATAAATTTCCTCAAATCCCCTTACAGAAACAATTGAGCAGTTAGGATGTCAATAAAGAAAAAAATATTTCAATAAAACTAGTGGCATAGTATGCTCAAGTACCTTAGAAGGAAGGGCTGTCTTCTAAATCACTTATAACAAGGAGACCAGTAAGATCCACACTGCACAGTATAATGAAGGGAAGGTAAAGACAAACCCTTCAACCTTTCCCTAATACATTCAGACTTTAGGGAAAATGATATCAAATGGTGGACACTGGTATAAGGCCACATCCTAGCCACACAAGAAGCTGTCTCTTGGCTGGTTCAATCACTGAGCTTTCAGGAGAACACTTCATTATTCTGT
Organism: Oryx dammah; assembly: GCF_014754425.2. Lineage (NCBI taxonomy): Eukaryota > Metazoa > Chordata > Mammalia > Artiodactyla > Bovidae > Oryx > Oryx dammah. The sequence continues at coordinate 126,235,055 of NW_024070186.1, forward strand.
CAAGACAGATTTTACTGGATAATGGAACATGTGGTAGGGCCAGTGAATTCCACGGACCCATTGATAGCGGACATTTTGTTTTGTAAAATGTGTTATTTGCACTCACAGAGACAATGTTATGAGATACCATAACAATGAATAAGGCATTTCTGTAAGATGATAATGCTGGAAAAATAATTGAGAACCACAGGGAACAAATCTTATCTGGAATAAACTTTTAAACCCATATGGAAAAAACCCTACCCTCACCAGTATAACGATTTCAAGCATGATCCATTTTGCACAGTAACTACAAGAAAAAATTAAATGAAATCAATGAATGTAACTTTTTTCAATAGTACCATAATAACACATAAAAATTATTTCATGATTATATATTCTTATTGAGATTTACACTAAAGCAATAGCTAAAAAAAATTCTTAAACTGCATCATGTTCTTAATTTTAGTAAAGACAATGATGTTCTGAAATGTTACAAGTTAAAGCAAATAGGAATTAAGTAAATGTCATTAAAAGAAAACATTTTGTGTGTGCACAAAACAAATATAAAATAGAAGAAATTAATTCAACTTAGATCTGAATTAGAAAAAAGCATAAACACATTTTTCCTATTTTCTAAATATAATTTTTTATCTCTGTCTTTATAAACATTTTAGAATCATGATAGACAATAAGGACATGCAAAATTTAGATTGAGATCTCTAAATATGATTTTTCACCAAAAGAATAAGAAATGGGTGATTCTAGATCTATGTCAGAAAATATACAAGATTGGCCTGAAGTATTTTATTTTGCCAGAAAGCATGGAAAAATATCAATGTCTCTAAAAGAATATAAAAGCCAAGTGGAAGAGGCAGTCACTGGCCAAGGCTGACAGGTGGAGCATCAAACAAAATAAGGACTGTAACTCACTGAAACATATGTAATTAGCAATTCTGAAAATGATAAATGCATGACTGTAATCAAGCATTGATGCTGCCTTTCCTGTACAATTCAATTTCAGGGTAACTATAGCTGATGAGTGAGAGTTCTTAAAGGAAGGACTCTTGGTAATAACTGCAGAAGCACTGATAGGATTAGAAAATCAGCATTGCATCATTTACAACAAAACAATTAATCTAGGCAAACACATCAATGGTTAGCAAAACTAGCTGGAGAAAAAGTGAGAGGACAATGGATGAATCAGGATGTCAACATCAGAAATTATTAATCAAACATTACTTGACTATGTGTTAGAAAATCAGACATGATGTGCCACCTGATTTGCTGAGACACAGCATAAATAGATTTGTTAAAGTGTTTTGCTGCTAAAATTGTTAAAAATTTTAATCAGGCCTCCATAAAAAATAGCTTATAATAAATATAGAAAATAGAAGTATATGTTCAAAAACTCCACAAAGTTGAAATTCGTCAAATTTTACACAACAAATTATCTAACTACTTCAACCAAAAACTAGGAGTAAGAGGAAGGGAAGATGTTACAGGATGGAAGAAATATGAAATACACCAGACCCATTTAAAGAAACCATATAAATGGCCAACAGGTATATGAGAAGGTGCTCAACATCGCTAATCCTCAGAGAAATGCAGATATTAATGATCATGAGATGTCACCTCACACCTTTCAGAAGGGCTATTGTCATAAAGACAAGAGATAACAAATGCAGAGAGGATATAGTGAAAAGGGAATTCTTGTACACCGATGGTGGGAATGCAAATTGGTTCAGCCACTAGGGAAAATGATATGAAAGTTCTTCAACAAGTTAAAATTAGAACTAACATATGACCTAGCAATTCCATTTCTGAGTATATATTCAAAGGAAACAAAACTATATCTCAAAGATATATCTGTACTCCCATATTCACTGTAATAGTTATGATAGTCAAGGTTTGAAAACAACCTAAATATTCAATAGATGAATATATCAAGAAATATATATATGTATATATGTGTAGATATATATGTTATATAATAATGTTCATGTATGAGTATGGAGATAATTGTATGTGAATATATAAATATTTATATACATATATACAAATATATTTATAGAAATATAAATAAAACATTTTTTAGCCTTAAATAAGATGGATATTCTGTCATGTGTGACAAATAGGTTGACATAGGTTGCATTATGTAGCTAAACAAGCCAGACATAAAAAAAAATGCATGGTATCACTTATATATGGAATTCAATATTTTTAAAGAAAAAATAGATGAACTCATAGAAATAGAGTAGAAAAATAGTCAACAGGGACTGGATGGTTGTGGTATAGGAGGAGACTGTTAAAAAGTTTCAAACATTCAGATACAAGATGGATAAGTTCTGAGGATCTAATATATAACATGGTGACTACAGTTGAAAATACTGTAGTGTATAATTGAAATTTTTTGCTTTCACCAAAATAAAAAAATAAATATGTGAGAAGAGGGATGTGATAATTAACTCAATGGGGGGAGTACTGCCACCAAATAAATTTATATCCTGCTTCCAATTTGTATATATAAATATCTTATAATTTTATTTGTCAGTTATATCTCAATAAAACTGAAGAGAAAGATACATATCAAGCAAACACAACTCATTTAGCTCTAACTTCAAATATCTACTGCAAATAAATTTTCACAGATAAAAGAAATACAGAAATTTTAATAGAAACAAGGTTTTAGAAAGTGTTGAGTAAATATTAACTAGCTCAGTTCAATAGCTGTTGACACTGTTTTAACAAAATCTATATTTGTTTGAGGTGAATGTTGTAATATGCATGGGAAAAATAAAATCATATCTATTATTTTTAGGACTAAAATAACAAAATAATGATAATAATAATAACTGGAATTTGTTGAAGATTTGCAAATAGTGGAAACTGTGAAAGCTGAGTGGTGAGGGTTCACAATACTCCTATCTAATTTACAATTTTATAAAATATACAAAATATAATAGAAAATATAAACTAAGAATCAAGATGTACCTCTCTAATGGCACATCTTTCTCAAGTTGCGTCTTCATAGTGTTACTCAAGTTAACACACACATATACGTCCACATTTCAGGATTAGAGTTTAGGGGAAAAAAACTTAACATTTAGGGAAATTTATAGACAAAGTCTGTAGAAACAAGAGTTCATAAAAATGTTAAGAAAATAAGGATACAATGTCTTGCCATGTATTTACTTTAATTACTTGCTTTTAAATTATTACTGGTCATGTAAGTTGTGAATAGAGAACTAGTGCGTGAAAATACTCTTGACTGTACCGCAATGCTGATGCACATGTTTATTGGGTTTTTGCTATTGGCAGACTTGCTTTGACCTCACTCTTACTCATTAACCACAGTTTCTTCACACTATTTTTATCCACACCCTGCAGTTTTTCGAGTTTTAAGACTCACCACTTTTATGAAATATTTCCTTAGCACAGTTACCATTATTCTCCACTTTGGGGGGTCTTACACAAATAATTATTTCACTATTTGCCATGTAACTACATATTGTCTTATTTTAACAGTTTGTGCACTTTCTTACTAAAAAACCATAAAGTTAGTGTTTTACCTATAGTGCTTATTTTGTATTAAAATTTTGTGTTCATTAGGTTCTTTTTCTCTATACTAGAGCCTTCATACATGTATTTGAGTTTGTCTTCTTTATTATCTAGCTTCATATTAGGTTTTCAATGAAATTTATTAATTGAATAAATTTTAACAGTTTGGAAGAAAGGAAACCAAAATATACTGAATCCTAATATGCCAAGCATCATGCTAGGTTCTTAATATATAAATACTATTATGTTATTTTCCCAAGTTTAGATAAGAGAAAGCTAACATTCAGAAAATATGTAATTTTCTAAGTTGCTAATAAGTGGAGTGACTGAGATCTAAACCCGACATTTTAATTACTAAAATGTTTTTTTTTAATTGTTTTTATTGTTTCTGTATGTGTGGAAGTAAAAACTAATACAAAATAGAGAGATGATAACATGAACACTTCCATATTATGAAACTGGTTTTCTTATTTAAGAATGTTTTGTCCTATTTTCACACAACTGTTTTTTCTCTTCAAGAATTTTATTTCCTTCTTAGTGGCTTTCTCTCTGAAACCTGGTTTCTACCTTATCTGTGTACTGTTTTCTAGTCTTGTGTGTGATCATTGATACATTACAGGAATGTATGGGTGTGAGCTTTTCTGATTTTTAATTAAAAATTGTGTTTGCAATCAAGCCCTAAAGAGATTAACACTCTTATGCCAAAACCCAGAACAGTGTGATCATCACTAGTATGTTTTCTTCAGTTATGTGTCCACTATGTTTTCTATAACATTTTCACTCATTTAAAGTGTTTCTGTAGGAAAGCACCCCTGGTTTTCTTACCAGCAGGGAAATGAATAATGTGTGGCAAGAAAGTTAAAATTGCTTCATGAAAGACACTCAGAAACACCTAGATTTTCTTCTGGGATAGTAATCAGAATAAGGAACTCTGCTATGCCACCCAAGAAGTGTATTCAACCCAACTTTGCTCTCCTCCTGTCAAATCAATTTTAACTTTGAGAGAAAGGCATGCCATCCTGCCACATCACTGTCCCCTTACTTGGTTCAGTAGGAAAGTGCTATTATTACTCTCACTGCTCTTGTTTGCCTTCTGCTATACCCAATACTTCTGGCTCCTCATATGGCAGGATTATTGCCATTAAATGGTCTATGAGAACAGACCAGGAAGAACGACAGTGTATAACAGAAAAAAAAGGAGACAATGTCCTTCCATTTATATCTTTGTATTTGTATTAAGAAGTTTCAAAAGCATGGCTACTATTTATTTTCTCCCATGTTTTGTTCAATTTCCTATAGCTGCTCCATTATGTTTCTTTCCCTTCACCCCAACCCTTTTTTGATAATTTTTGCCTGCAATTATTAGGAACATTATAAGTATGTAATTTTCCTTCACCTTTTATAATATGTCAAAACGAAACCTGATATGAAGAGAAAAGATTCATTATGTCACTTAAAATGTTTATATGAAATTAATATCACCCAGCTATTGTACGGGAGTCACAGAAGAACTGAATATAAATAATACATAGCTTTGATTATCAGTATAACAATGGTTTTGAAAATGCATGTGACAAACTGAATTTTCTGTCTGTTTATAAAATAATATATAACTTTTATTATTTTGTGTTGGTGTATAGTTGATTTACAATGTTGTATTAGTTTCTACTCTACAGAAAAGTGGATCAGTTATACATATATCCACTCTTTCTTTTCAGATTCTTTTCCCCATAAGTCATTACAGAGCATTGAGTAGAGTTCCCTGTGCTATACAGTAGGTTATTAGTTATCTATTTCCTATATAGTAGTGTGTACATGTCAGTCCCAATCTACCAATTTATCTCTCACCCACTTTCCCCTTTGAGTAGTGTATAATTTAAATACTAAAGTATTAAGTTAAGATGTTTGCAAGTAGTTTCAAATGATCCAGAAAAACAACAGAGAAATAAATAAAGCAAGAAAAAAGTGTGAATATCAGTGAAGGTATACTTACACTTTTTTTTCCTCATTGTTCTGAAAGTTTGAAAAATTTTTAAGTAAAATGCTGGGTAGAAAAGCATAAATCATTTATCTAGAATATTGTGTGAAAATGAGGGCTACTGTTATATTATTTTTTCATTTGCTTGGTAACATTTACTAATTGTTTGCACATCACAGAATCTGTTAATGAAGAGTGCTACTGAATTTTTTTTTAATAATATATATTGAATTAACACAATAGTTATTTCAGGAAGTAAGCAGTGGGTTTTTTCACAACACTGGGTATAGATACCTTACACTTTGTTAATATTCTTTTCTAATATTGAAGAACTGTTAGAGAAATCACTCTTCATAATCCCCCACTGTATTTCACACAAGTCAGTGTATTGGAGTTTGACATTGGAATAAGAAGAAGAGACTGAAATAACAGGCTAGTAATATTCTCCTATGCTTAGATGGAGACTATTATTCCAAAAAGCATCGCAACATTTGTTAGCTGCTTACAGGGCTCTCTGAACATAGTGTATATTTTTGAAAGGAATCTCAGAAATCTGCTGTTGAGTCTCAGTGTTTGCATTTATAAATTAAGGCATTAGACCAAATAATTTCTTATTAAAAAAAGAAAACCTCGATTTTTAATAAATTTAATTCTATGAGCTATAGTAATAATAGTAGGCATATATTTGCTGCTATGCTGTGCTGTGCTTAGTCACTCAGTCCTGTCCAGTTCTTTGCAACCCCTGGACTGTAGCCTGCCAGGCTCCTCTGTCCGTCCATGGGATTGTCCATACAAGAACACTGGAGTGGGCTGCTATGCCCTCCTCACTTGCCATTATGGGAACATTTTTATTCAATATAAACTGAAAATATCTTTGAAAACCTACTATGTGTTACACTTCAAAGTATTTCCTCTTATGTCCTCTTTATAACAGCTCTGTTGGTTCTATGTATTCTCCTCATTTTCCAGTTAAGAAAACTTAATTGCAAAGAAAAAGTATAGTCTGCAGAAAAATCTCACAGTATGTTAGTGGAGGGCTTGGAATTTAGACCTGAATATATCTGGTTGCAAAGGAATAAAGGCATATATTCACATAGTTTCTATAACATAAAATCATCTATCCCTTTAGGTCCTAGTGCATACTGTATTTACTTCACAATTAGAAATTCATTCTTCTCTATCTCATTCTGAAAGCATTTAATGTGTTTGCATAGAAATTACAGCAATAGCTTAACTTCCTTTCCAGCCCATAGCACCTAACACAGAACTGAGCTAAGAGCAGCCATTAAATAAACAATTGATGATTAAAGTAATTGTTTTCATTGCTATTTCAACACCAGAGGAGGTGGCTCTCCTGATTATGTTTTAGTGTTATCTTTTCAGGCAGTTTTAGATATAATAAGCCATCTCTCTCTCTCTCTGTTTTTTTTGAACAGTTCAGAGATTTGCATTTTTAAATATCAAACTCTCAGCCAATTGCTAATCAACAAGTATATACAGAATGACCTCAGGGTACATTATCAGAATCTTCAACAGTAATTTCCATAAAAATATGTTTCTCCAAAAATAGATATAAATTTCCTTACTGGTCCAAACTTGCTTTTCCCAACAGATCAGCGTTTTTCTTATGTACTTATATAGATGTTTATTTGAAATAACTGCCTCACTTCTAAATCATGTTACCCTAGTTCTCTGCATGTCCTTGAGATTCCTTTATCATCCGCATCATTGTGCTGCATGTTCAGCCCTATTAGTTTTGAGCTTAATGCTGTGCAGTTTAGCTTGCTGATAAAAGCCTTATTGTAGTGTTTTTAATACCTACAGCGCCTCTGTGATTTTGCACAAATTAATTGTTCTTTTGTAGCTATTTTAGCTTTTTAGTACTTTGAAGCTGTTACTGAGGAGACAGACAAGGGAGAACTGTGGTTTACAGCACGACAGCTTAATTTACATAGGCAATGTGAAGTGGAATGATGAGGAAATTAAATCAAGGAAGGAAAAAAAAAAAAAAACTGCACAAATGAAAATCATTTGTATTTGACCTGAATGATCCAGCTTGAAAAACTACCTAAAGAGAACTACCCAGATGATTGCTGTGGCCTTCACTTAAGTTTATCTGATTAATAAACTGAAAGACTAAAAGCTCATATTTCTTTAAAAAGCAGAAACAAACAAGATTTATGATCTTAAGAAACACTCAATTTGAATGAGAAGATAGGAATATAATTTATCATATATGAATATTTTCTATAAAATGATAAAAGAATTATCTGAGCCTAGGTGCCATCCACGTAGAAGGGAAATAGAAAGGGCATTTTTCCAATCACCTGTTTTATTTAATGAGTCTGATGAATACCTCACTTGCTCTCTTCCTATGTATGTGACTCTGAACTAGTCCTTTTCAGATTTTATTATTTATGCTTTCTCATCTCCTGCTCTGTCATAAGGGACTAAGTAGTCAATCACATGGAATGTTTTAATACTCTTCATACCATCAAAAATTCTTGCAATACATTTTTTAATTAAGTAAACAAATCATTTAGGTGTTTAAACTTGGTGCTAGGGAGAAAAGAATGAGCAGAAGCATCAAAAATCTACCTTATGGGAGCTTATAAATGACATAAACATAAACTCAAAGTATGAATACACAATTGCAAATTAAAACATACAAAAATTATAAGTATTAATACTAGCTATTTCAATTCAGTATTATGAAAAACTATGGCTACACAGATTATGGAATCACAGAAGTTAGGAAGAATCAGCTTACTGGCTGAGGTGATTTCCCACATGTGGTTTGGAAGTAGATGGTATTAGAGAACTGGCCAGTATATGAACCACTCTTGGCCTCCCACTCTTGGCCTCCCTGCCTCTTTGCTTTTGTTGAATTGGTTTGCTGTTGCTGTTGTTCAGTCACTAAGTCTGTCCAACTCTTTATGACCCTATGGACTGTGGCACACCAGACTCCTCTGTCCTCAACAATCTCCCAGAGTTTGCTCAAATTCATGTTCATTGATTTGGCTTAGAACATCCTTATCATTTTAATCACTTTTAGTTGGTTTTTCCCTTACATACAATGAAAGTAGTTTAGCCATCTGCCTAATGTTAAGTAGTGCAATTAAAATTAAACCATTAATACTATCATTTTTCTAATTATAGGAATCTAATTTTATAGTTTTGCCATTTGTGAAACACTAAACTTAGAAAACATATTTAAGGGCAGGGTTTATTTCCAAAGATTCTTTTCTATAAAAGGATTCATCAGAAAGATTTGTTTCAATTAGCAGTAACCTGTGTGTACATCATAACCTGTGGGTGTGTTTCACCAAAAATAACTTTCCCTTACTTAAATGTTTTGTATGATTTTTTTTGAGGGACTTCTAATATACCAGAAATGTCTTGGATCAATCAGAATTTAATTCATATAAAGAGTCATAATCATGAGGCTAAAACTCTGAAGCATGATTGCTCCTTAGTCATCTTGTTTCTAGAACCCTGGGGACTGTGGGGACTGGTTCATTTACTTTCAGGATTGGAAAGAAAGTAGAGAAAGAGATGATGTTGGAAAAGAGCCTTATGGAAAAGGTAGAAACATAGAGAAAGGAAGAAAGAGGAATACAGAAACAGAAGGAGGAGCAAGGAGACATGGATGAAAGAGAGAAAGAGAGAAGAAGAGGGATAGAGAGAATTTATTGGGAAAGATTAGTAGTGATTAAGGATTAGGGCAAAGGTGAAATGAAAATTCTGTAGGAAGATATCTCATATTATGCTACCTGATATATAGATTTTCCAGTACAATTGTATTGATAATTTCACCACTTACTATTTTCTTGTTTCTGATTTCCCAAGATACAACATTATAAAGAACTGTTGGAGGTACAGCAAGTTCACTGAGAGAAGTATGAAAATAAAGAAAGAATAGCTGACAGTGTCAATGACTATTAAAAGCATTATTTTTAATGAACATTTGTTCTTAGAAAAAGAAATTCTTTTGACAATATTAATGGTCATTTGTAAATTTTTCTAGATCTGGAAATGGAAGAGTCCTTTAAATACTATGAGGTAGTTAATGTATTGGTTTCAAAATCTATTTTGGTTCTGATGTGAACCAGATTTTTAAATTTCTTTTTAAACTATATGACAGGTTTTAATAGTAGCAGAATACTCTGAACAGCCTAATGTAAAATTCCTACATTTATTTTCACAACTTTTAAAAACTTTTGAGTTCTCTGATATTCTGTGTCACATTAATTATTTTTAACATAATTTTATTTCTATGAATTTATGGCAAAGATCAAATTAATAAAACAAGATCAGGAGTAGGCCAACATTTTCTATAAAGAGCTAGAGAGTAAATATCTGAAGCTTTGCACATCACAAGGTTTCTGTCATAAGTATTTAGTTCCATGATTATAACATAGAGTAGCCACAGGTAATACCACAGCAAATGGTCTGTATGTGTTTCACTAGAAGTTTATTTACAAAAGCAGGAGACATATTGGATTTAGTGCATAGGCCCTGGAAACTTCTGGATTGGATTCAGTCCTATGCTGACAACTTCTTGACCAACTACCTGTAAACTTTTATGAAAATTTTATGTATTTTTAAACACATATATTTATGTACTGCTGCTGCTATTTAGTCACTAAGTCATGTCTACTTTTTGTGACCTCAGGGACTGCAGCCCTCCAGGTGACTCTGCCCACAGGATTTCTCAGGCAAGAATACTGTAGTAGGCTGCCATTTCTTTCTCCGGTGGGTCTTCTTGACCCAGGGAACAAACCCATGTCTTCTGCTGGCAGGCAGATTCTTTACCACTGAGCCACCTGGGAAGTTCACTTATATACTTACTTTTAGATTATTTCTCATTATGTGAGAGGCACAAGAAATTACTATTTGGATATCAGGTGATAAAAAGAAACATTTTAAATAAAACTAGACTGTTGAATTCTTAAAAAGAAAAAGAGTTGGAAACATGCACAAACTAAATTGTTTTGTTCATTAACTCAAGCTATTAGTATTTTTGATATTTTATTTCAAATGTTTTATATAACAAATATTTTTTCATTTATTACTCTGAAATACTTTTACTTCTTTTATGTTATATGCTTTTAGAATATTACATTAATAAGGTAGTTCATACATGCTTTGGAATTAATTTCCTATAATAAAGAAGATCTGTAATGGATAGAGGAGTCTGACAGACTGCAGTGCGTGGGGTGACCAAAGAGTCAGGCATGACTGAAGCCAGTAAACTATAAAAAAGATAGTCTATCATTAATGTTTGATCAATAATAGGTGCCCAATATGCTACTGGAGATCAGTGGGAAAATAACTCCAGAAAGAATGAAGGAATGGAGCCAAAAACAAAAACAACACCCAGTTGTGGATGGGGCTGGTTATAGAAGCAAGGTTCAATGCTGTAAAGAGCAAATTAGCGTAGTAACCAGGAATGTTAGGTACATGAATCAAAGCAAATTGGAAATGGTCAAACAGGAGATGACAAGAGTGAACATTCTAGGAATCAGTGAACTAAGATGGACTGGAATGGGTGAATTTAACTCAGATGACCCTTATATCTACTACTGTGGGCAGGAATCCCTTAGAGGAAGTGGAGTAGCCATCATAGTCAACAAAAGAGTTTGAAATGCAGTACTTGAATGCAATCTCAAAAACGACAGAATGATCTCTGTTCGTTTCCAAGGTAAACCATTTAATATTACGGTAATCCAAGCCTATGCCCCGGCCAGTAATGCTGCAGACGTTGAAGTTGAACAGTTCTATGAAGATTTACAAGACCTTCTAGAACTAACACCCCAAAAAGATGTCCTTTTTATTATAGGGGACTGGAATGTAAAAGCAGGAAGTCAAGAAACACCTGGAGTAACAGGCAAATTTGGGCTTGGAGTACAGAATGAAGCAGGGCAAAGGCTAATAGAGTTTGCCAAGAGAACACACTGGTCATTGCAAACACCCTCTTCCAACAACACAAGAGAAGACTACACATGGACATCACCAGATGGTCAACACCAAAATCAAATTGTTTCTATTCTTTGCAGCCAAAGATGGAGAAGGTCTGTACAGTCAGCAAAAACAAGACCAGGAGCTGACTGTGGCTCAGATCATGAACTCCTTATTGCCAAATTCAGACTGAAATTGAAGAAAGCAGGGAAAACCACTAGACCATTCAAGTATGACTGAAATCAAATTCCTTATGTTTATACAGTGGAAGTGACAAATAGATTCAAAGGACTAGATCTGATAGATAGAATGCCTGAAGAACTATGGACGGAGGTTCATGACATTGTACAGGATGCAGTGATCAAGACTATCCCCAAGAAAAAGAAATGCAAATAAGCAAAATGGCTGTCTGAGGAGTTTTTACAAAAAGCTGTGAAAACAAGAGAAGTGAAAAGCAAAGCAGAAAAGGGAAGCTATACCTATTTGACTGTAGAGTTCCAAAGAAGAGCAAGGAGAGATAAGAAAGCCTTCCTCAGCGATCAACACAAAGAAATAGAGGAAAACAATAGAATGGGAAAGACTATAGATCTCTTCTAGAAAATTAGAGATACCAAGGGAAAATTTCATGCAAAGATGGGTTCAATAAAGAACAGAAATTGTAGGGACCTAACAGAAGCAGAAGATATTAAGAAGAGGTGGCAAGAATGCACAGAACTGTACCAAAAAAAGATCTTCACGACCCAGAGAATCACGATGGTGTGATCACTCACCTAGAGCCAGACATCCTGGAATGTGAAGTCAAGTGGGCCTTAGGAAGCATCACTACAAACAAAGCTAGTGGAGGTAATGGAATTCCAGTTGAGGTATTTCAAATCCTGAAAGATGATGCTGTGAAAGTGCTTCACTCAATATTCCAGCAAGTTTGGAAAACTCAGCAATGGCCACAGGGCTGGAAAAGGTCAGTTTTCATTCCAATACCAAAGAAAGGCAATGCCAAAGAATGCTCAAACTACCACACAATTGCACTCATCTCACATGCTAGTAAAGTAATGCTCAAAATTCTCCAAGCCAGGCTTCAGCAATACATGAACCATGAACTTCCAGATGTTCAAGCTGGTTTTAGAAAAGGCAGAGGAACCAGAGATCAAATTGCCAACATCCGCTGGATCATCGAAAAAGCAAGAGACTTCCAGAAAATCATCTTTTTCTGCTTTATTGAGTATGACAAAGCCTTTGACTGTGTGGATCACAATAAACTGTGAAAAATTCTGAGAGAGATGGGAATACCAGACCACCTGACCTGCCTCTTGAGAAACCTGTATGCAGATCAGGAGCAACAATGAGAAATGGACATGGAACAACAGACTGGTTCCAAATAGAAAAAGGAGTACATCAAGGCTGTATATTGTCACCCTGCTTATTTAACTTCTATGCAGAGTACATCATGAGAAACGCTGGACTGGAGGAAGCACAAGGTGGAATCAAGATTGCCGGGACAAATATCAATAACCTCAGATATGCAGATGACACCATCCTATGGCAGAAAATTAAGAACTAAAGAGCCTCTTGATAAAAGTGAAAGAGGAGAGTGAAAAAGTTGGCTTAAAGCTCAGCATTCAGAAAACTAACATCATGGCATCTCGTTCCATCACTTCATGGCAAATAGATGGGGAAACAGTGGAAACAGTGGCTGACTTTATTTTTCTGGGCTCCAAAATCACTGCAGATGGTGATTGCAGCCATGAAATTCAAAGACACTTACTCCTTGGAAGGAAAGTTATGACCAACCTAGACAGCATATTAAAGAGCAGAGACATTACTTTGCTAACAAAGGTCTGTCTAGTCAAGTCTCCCTGGTTCCCTCTCTGCCTCGTGCACTCTTCCACCTTACCATCTTTGGGACTTATAAGAAAGACCTCCCATGCATGCCCTCTGCCTTTCCAGGCAGGTGGTAAGGTCAGAAAGCACAGCTTCTAGCCTACTTGAGAATCCACATTTTGGTTCCACTTCCTACCTGCAATCAAAACTCTGATGCCACCCTTCTCTTGTTTTCTTCTGTAGATGTTGGAGTGAATTTCCCTCCTGGTAATCTTCAACTTGACATGAGCACTGGTGGTTTAGTTGCTCAGTCATGTCTGACTCTTGTGATCCCATGGGCTGTAGCCCGCTAGGCTCCTCTGTCCATGGAATTTTTCCAGGCAAGAATACTGAAGTGGCTTCCCATTTCCTTTCCCAGGGAATCTTCTGACCCAGGGATTAAACCTGGGTATCCTGCACTGCAGGCCTATTCTTTACTGACTGCACTACCAGGGAAGCCTGATAAGAGAACTAAAGGCATTTTATTTTTATTTACTGGTGATTAATTTGTGTCCCCTTTCTTTTCATCCAAATAAATTACAGGATGTGTGACCATGCCAGCTTCTATACTGATTTATCAAAACATTCACTTATATCAAAGGATCTCATAATCTCAAACTCTTCACATGATCCTCTGTCTGTCTGGGACATTTCTGCATCTGAGAGTTAAATGTCTTCTACCTCTTATTTCAGGTGTGTGTACAATTATCCCATTACTAGAGAACATTCCTGACCATCTTCTATAAAACAGTAACCTCCAAAGAGCTTTCTTTCCCCTTACTCTTTTTCACCAGAACTCTTATCATCTTCAAATATATACCTTAGATTTATTTACTTGCTTTTTGACCCTTTTAGAATACATGCTTCATAATGACATTTTCCATTTTGTTGCCAAAATTCTAGCATCTAGCATCTATTACAATACATGACAAATGTTAATATGTCCTTCATAAGTTAATAATTCTATACATGAGAGCACTGAGGTTGTATTTATTTTTGTTATATATCTCTCTAATCTCCCTATGGTATTCTATTATTATTTTGTATATTTAAAAATAAATGTAAGGAATGAAACACAAGATAGCTTTTAGATGTGTTTGGTCATTCAGTTGTGTCTGACTCTTTGCAACCCTATGGACTGTAGCCTGCCAGGCTTCTTTGTCCATGGGATGCTCCATACAATAAAACTGGAGTGGGTTGTCATACTCTCGGCCAGGGTATCTTCCCAGCCCAGGGATTGAACCCACTTCTCATGTCTCCTACATTGAAAGGCAAGTTCTTTACTTCTGTGCTACCTGGGAAGACCCTAGCTTTTAGATATGAGGTAAAAAATTTAGAAACCCCCATCAATATCACATTTATTTATTCTCTACTTGGTGGTAAAGTCAAATTTCTTTATAAATTTTGGTCCAATAAATTATTTCATCATGTTTCTTAAGATGTAATGCACTCAACTACTCCCAACATACATTGTTAAACCAATTATACTGCTTCATCTTCATATTTAAAATTAAATAACATTATTTTTTCTTAAAGTTACTGCAGCAAAATGCTTTCAGAAATTACTGGGCTTTATTTTTTCCCATATATGATCTTAATTTATGATATAATTCAATTGTTTTAATAACATCAAAGATGCTTTAAATTGTAAAATATATCATCATCACAAATGACAATTAAAATGTGATATCATGCTTTCATTACAAAGTAATTATAAGTAATTACATTTGTCTTATTAATATATGATCAAGAGAACTATTTTAGTTTTATTTGCATACTTTTAGATATATATAAGTGAATATTATTAATATAGATGGATAATAAATTGGATGGGAAATCCTTAAAACATCTTTTGAATCTTATCTTCTAAACATTTTTCTACTTAGAATTTATGTTTCTTTAGAAGACATTCTCTGTGCATCAGGATGCAGAATTTCTAGAAAGTTTTACATTACTGTCAACTGGAATTTTTTCCAAACTGTAACTCTCATTCAGCCAATTTTGGAAGATCACTTTACTTATTAGACCAGAAAATTTAATCATAATGTATTTAAACAATAACCAGGATTCATGTTACTTTTTCAGATGATGCTTAAATTGTGTGTTGACTGAATCTATAAAAGTTTGCATTTATCCATTTGTGAAAAGTACCCTAGTTTATGCAATTACAAACAACAGCAATTACAAAATGGTTGCCCCTGGACAAGAGCAAGGGGAATTCAGAGATGTTAATATGAGAGGTCTTCAAATGGACTACATATGTCATACCACAAGTCATTAATTTTACAAACCCAAAAGATTATATGCTAAAACCCAGACACATGAGGGAATTCTGGCCTGCCCAAATTAATTTGTCTAGTAAGTAACAGACCTAGGACTAATTTTAAATCCCATATTGCTACATAATACTTTGGAATAAATTATGAATATACTTAAATTATTTGAGTTATAATTCAAAGTTTTACAAAGTTATATGTAAAGATTTGTTTGTATTTATATTTTCCTCATGTTACAATTGTAAAGATATGCCGCCCCAATGATGTTTCCTTAGGGCTTTGAAATTCTTGAAATTCTACTTTTCCTATTGTTTTAAGCCTTTTTAAACTACTGATTAGGTTATGAAACAGAAGTGGAACTTTATTTTTCTGTTTTAAATATCAGTGAAAACAAACATATTTGACTTGGAAAAAGCCCTTACTTATTTTAATCTAGACATTTGATTTAATGGCAAAAAATATAACCTTAAGCAGAGTAACCAACCTTTTCTAAAACTGCTCTCTAAGCAGAGACAGCTTTATATACCTTCATTCGTGGGTAAAATTAAAGAATTTTACAAGCAAAAAGTATGTTCCAGATATATGATCTCTAGAATAATTTATCATTTTTTCAGTCTCTTCTCCTTGTGCCCTCAATCTTTCCCAGCATCAAGGACTTTTCCAATGAGTCAGCTGCTTGCATCAGATTCTGTTAGGTTACTTAAAAAAATTTAATAAATAAAAAATATGAATATGTTATTCTTATTTTTGAGGGTATAGTCTTAGTTGTCAAAGTTTCTAATCTAGACTTATAGATTATTATATAGGAATAATAGGTGTGTGTGTGTATATATATATATATATATACACATACATATATACATACCCCCCACACACAAACACATACACACAGTTGTTTATCATTTCTTTTTGCTATTATTGACACATTAATTTGAGAACAGAGAATACTATGTATTTTACTAAAAGCAAGCAGGAACTGATTACTTTCTCTGAAATAATATTGATTAAGACCATGATTTTACTGTGTGAATAGTGGTTATGCACGATACAGTTTCCAAAGTTATTATCAATTTGTTAAGCTCTTATCAGTTAAATAAAACAAATCTCATTGCACAAGTATATTTTAATTTTTTGCAATATATAACTAAAATTGTAACATCTTTCATCAGAATATAAGCAGTTCATTAATCAAGTGTTAATTTAGTAAGTTTGTGTTTCTATGACACTACATTCAACAAAAGTTATTTCATTAGTGTCTCCACAGTTCTGAGGGCATATCAAGGTTTTTGAACAGCAATTACAAGGAGCACCTTGAGTTAAGTGGAATGGACGTGGACTTTGAGATTCCCTCAGTCAAGCTTAAAATTAGCCACCTATTTAATCATATTAAAAGGAAAAGAAAGCTGTATTTTGTTTAAAAATCTAAGGTATCAACATTTAAAAAATTTATAGCACAGGTAGATATTCACAGGAAAAATCACTCTTTAATATCTTTAACAGTTCTTAGTCTCTTTATTGACTTGTTTTCCTAGGTTTTATGCTGAAATAATTTTGAAAATACTCTTTCCATAAATATTTGTCATATTAAAGTGATCTTTCCACCATAAAGAAGGCTGAGCTGCAAAGAACTGACCCTTTCAAATTGTGGTGCAGGAGAAGACTCTTTAGAGTCCATTGGACAGCAAGGAGATCAAACCAGTCAACCCTAAAGGAAATCAATTTTGAATATTCATTGGAAGAACTGATGCTGCAGCTAAAACTCCAATACTTCAGCCACCTAATATGAAGGGCTGACTCACCGGAAAAAAACCTTGATGCTGGGAAAAATGGAGGGAAGGAAGAGAAGGGAGTGACAGAGGTTGAGATGGTTGGATGGCATCAACAAATCAATGAACATGAGTTTGGGGAAATTCCAGAGATAGTGAAGGGCAGAGAAGTTTGACATGTGGCAGTCCATGGTGTCACAAACAGTTGGACACCACTTAGTGACTGAACAACAACAAAAATTCATGTCAATCTACAAAGGAAGTAGCATTTTCTTAAATATGCATTTATTATAAAAGTTAGGCAGAAAATAATTCAACTGGTTGTTTGAAATTTATGGTGAGGAATAATGAAAAATAAAGAATTCTGTGTTCCCTGCAGATGTTACTATGCATACAAAAATACTACAGCTTACCAGCCAAATCTGGCTTTCTACCTGGTTTGCTAAAGTATGTTTTATTGGAACACAGTCATATGCATACAATTTGATATTTTCCTATAGTTGCTTTCATACTATATTGACACAATTGAGTAGGTAATATAGATACCATATGTGCCCCACAAAGACTGAAATATTTACTATCAGTTCTTTACATAAATATTTTGCCAAGCCCATGGTAAGAATCTGAGGAAAAGAGATCTAAAGAGTATCCCTAATTTGGACTAAAACTGCCTTTTTAAAAAAGTATGGCCCTTGCATTCTTACAGGAACACTAACCTTGGTTTCCATCTTTCTATTGAAGTTATTTTGAACTGCTCTTTTCGGCTATCTGAATAGCTCACTTACTTTCTAATTCAAGTCACCACAAAATTCTCCCAGTCAGCCCTTCCTGAAAGATCACACTTAAAATATTGTCTCCACACTTGCCCCATTTCTGTATCATCTTAATTGGATATATATATATATATATATAAGTGTCACCATATTGCTGAGACAAAGTTAGATGTTCACCAAATCTATTTCTTGTTCCCTGTGGGTATGAAGATTATATTTCTCAGTGTTTCTTGCACTTAACGAGTCACTGAGTCCTGGTTAATGAAATACAGCTGAAGGGATTCAGGGCTGGATTCTAGAATCAAAAATTTCTAGAAGGCACAATTCTGCAGATGCCTTCTCCTTTTCATATCTACCAGGCAAATGAGTTACCTATAAAAATCATAGAACCACACAGTTAAAGAGCTTGGCACTAAATGACTGTTCAGAGAAGAGAGCATACTTCACCTTGCCTACCATTGCCCAGTATTATTTGTGACATGATCAAAAAATAAACTGTTTTGTTTCAAGCTCTGAGATGATGATGTTGTTTGTCAGTTAATGCCCTACCCCAATGTTTACCACTTGAAATTGTATGTATTTATTACTTCACTATTTGCTCCTATAAGTAGAATATATGCTTCATGAAGCCATGATCTATTTCTGTTCACTACTATATCACTGTCTGGCATGTAATAGGTACCCTATAAATGTATTCAATTTGTTTGTGGAATAAATAATTGAATTAATGCATGAAGGAGGCTAAACATCAGAATCACTCTGAGAGTTTGTTCTAAATGCATGAGGAAAACTGCAAAGAGTTTACTGTGCTCTCTTGAAAGCATTCTTCCTTTTTGATCATTGTTATCACAAGAAAGTGTTCTTGCTGATAGTGAAGTTACTGATAACAGCAGCTATAGGAAACATTTACTGATTTCTTGCCAGACACCAGATACTTTCTAAGTCCTTTCATACATTATCTCATTTAATCTTTATAATACATAGAAATGTAGGAAATGTAATTCCATTTTATATATGAGTAAACTGAGCTGAAGTGGCCTCCAAGTAAATCTGTCTTAGATTACACAGTTAATAAGAGGCCAAGCCAGAATTTTAACTGAGGCAATCTGGGTATACTGTATTCTTAATTGATGAACTTAGATGATGAAAGTTCATCAAGTAAAATGGGGAAAATATTACACTGGTTATAAATTACAACTATGCAGAAATACAAGGGAGGAGTGGTGATGGTTTCATTCTAATTTTCTTTACCTTTTTAAACTAAATGTAACCAACACATCAGAGAAGGCGATGGCACCCCACTCCAGTACTCTTGCCTAGAAATTCCCATGGACGGAAGAGCCTGGTAGGCTGCAGTCCATGGGGTCACGAAGAGTTGGACATGACTGAGCCACTTCCCTTTCACTTTTCACTTTCATGCATTGGAGAAGGAAATGACAACCGACTCCAGTGTTCTTGCCTGGAAAATCCCAGGGACAGGGGAGCCTGGTGGGCTGCTGTCTATGGGGTCACACAGAGTTGGACAAGAGTGAAATGACTTAGCAGTGGTAGCAGCAGCAACCAACACATAAAAAATCTGCTTGCCAATGCAGGAGACACAAGAGATGCGGTTCGATCCCTGAGTTGGCAAGATTCCCTGGAATAGGAAATGGCAACCTATTGTAGTATTCTTGCTTGGAAAATTCCATGAACAGAGGATCCTGGCGGGCTATAGTCCATAGGGTCACAAAGAGCCAGACATGACTGAGTACACACATACACACAACCAACATAAGTTTTTTTCGCTGTTTAGTGGCAATAGAATAATTTTATTAAAGTGGAAACATTATAACACTCTTATCATAAACTTAGTTTCTTTCAGTGAATTCAGGTTTTTATTTATTATTATTATTTTTTAAAAATAATCTGTCTGGTTCCAAAAAGTTTCATCAAAGACAATTACCCAGATTCAAGTCCTGTCTGGATTCACTGCCCTAGCTCTTTCTCTCTTCTGCTCCACTGCTTAATACTCACTGTATGTGGGGGTGATCCCAAGATGACTGAGGAATAGGACAGGGAGACCACTTTTGCCCCAACAAATTCATCAAAATATCATTTTAATGCTGAGCAACTTCCACAAAATAACTTCTGAACAGAGGTGGAGGACACCAGGCACCCAGAAAAGCAGCTCATTCTCTTCTAAAGGAGGTAGGACAAAATATAAAAGACAAAAAGAGAGACAAAAGAGTTAGGGATGGAGACTGGTCCTGGGGAGGGAGTCATGAAGGAGAAGTTTCCACACAGTAGGAAACCTTCTCACAGGTGGGTCTGTGGGGAGTTTTGGAATCTCAGAAGGTAACATAACCGGGAGAAAATAACAACAACAAAACACAGAATAGGCACCTAACCGCAGTTGCCAGAGGAGAAGTAGCCCAGATGCTCACGTCCACCACCAGCATGGACAGGGAGGTGCAGGCTGTATAATTGAGGCTTAAGGTAAAGACCAGGCCTGAATGCACTGAGGACAATTTGAGCAAGCTAATGTGAGAGATCTACCTAAACTGTGGGATCACCAGAGAGAAAGAGAGAGAAAGAGAACTTTCCTGTGAAAGGCTCTAACGTGCAGCCTGACCCACTCACAGAACAAAGGATTGAGCAAATACCAAGGAGAGCTAGCTGGCTGCATACAGGCCCCTTGCCTGTAGGGGGCAGGGAGGGGCCTGTATGCAGAGAGGCAGAGAGACAGATGTGTGACATCCAGATCTGGAATGTAAGGAACAGTCTCAGACCCAGAGACCTGCATTCTCCACCAAGCTGCGAGCAGGCTCCCAGTTGCTAACCACTTGTTCCTGGGATCATGGATGGTTGACATCCACCAGGAGGGTCACAGCCTGAGATCAGCTCCCCAGAGGAGACACATGGTACACCTGAGATGATGCTCTAGTGGCACACCTGGGAAACCAAGTGACTGGGCCCAGGGAGGTGATTAAGACACACAGCCCACCTGAGACAGTGTGCTCGCCAAGCACCTGGTTGCCTGAGCTGCTTGTACCTGGGAAAGGAACAAAATGCATGCCCAACCAAGTCTGTGCCCTTGCAGAGTACCTGAGAACCTGATTGTCTTAGACCTGGGAAATACACTAAAAGCAGGGCCCACTTTAGACAGTGCCCCTGAAGAGCACCCTGGAGCATGAGCAGTGTAGACATGAGAAGCACACACTTCCTTGAGCTGTGGCAAACCCAGTGTGGCCCATACACTGCAAGCACGCCCCACACATATCAACAATATTTGTTTGCAGTATCCTTCCTTCCACATGACACAGCTGAACAAGTGAGCCTACATAAGTGACCACTTTTCTCCCTCTGTGTCAGGGTAGAAATTAGACAGTGAAGAGACTTGCAAACAGAGGAAGCCAAAATAAACAAAAGAGAACTACTCTGGAAGTGACAGGTGCAACAGATTAAAACCCTGTAGTTAACATTGACTAAGCATTGGAAGGGGCCTATAGAACTTGAGAAGTACAAGCTGGAACAAGAAACTATCTGAAACTGAACTGACACCACACTGCCCTCAACAGCTCCAGAGAAATTCCTAGATATATTTTTTCTATTATCACTTAAAAAAAAATTTGTTTCTTATTACTCCTTTAATTTTCATTTTATAGCCTACTATTACCTTCCAAAAACTATAAGACCCTATATTTAAAATCAAATTTCATATATATATATATTATAATTTGTGTGATTGATTTTGTTTTGTATTTTCAATATTTTGAGAGTCTAACCTCTACTCTAGATTTTTAATTTTTGCCTTTTAATATTTGTTATCAATTTTGTTCCATTAAGAATCTAATCTGCAGTATCCATTTTCACTTAGGGGTGTGTTTACTGGCTTGATTGCTCTCTCCCCTTTTGATCCCCCCTCTTCTCCTCTTGATCATGTCTATCTCCCTCTTCCCTCTTCTCTTCTCCATATAACTCTGTGAAACTCTCTGGGTGTCCCTCCCCATGGCAAAGTTGTATCACCATTAAGCTAGATGTTTTATGATTTGTGCTATGTGAATGGAGAAGTCTTGAGGCTACTGTAAGAATAAGACTGAAAGCCAGAGGCTGGAGGCTTAACTACAAAACTTGAGAACATCAGAGATCTGATTCCAGGGAACATTAATAGACAAGAGCTCACCCAAAAGCCTCCACTACTACACTGAAACCAAGAGCCAACAAGTTCCAGAGCAAGACATATCATGCTAGTTCTCCAGCAAAGCTAGAATACAGGCCTGAGCATCAAAAGACAGGCTTCCTAAAGCCATGCCAAACTGATAGACACCCCAAAACTCACTACTGGACACTTCATTGCACTTCAGAGAGAAGAGATCCATCTCCACCCACCAGAACACAGACACAAGTTCCGTAACCAGGAAACCTTGACAAACCACTAGTCCAACCCCACCCACAAGGAGTAGATTCGAAAATAAAGAGGAACCATAAACTTCCAGGCTATAGAAAGGGCACCCCAAACACAGCAATCTGAACAAACTGAAAAGGCAGGGAATATTCCGCAGGTAAAAGAAGATGGTAAAACCAAAGAAAAGAGAAGGAGATTGGGAGTATACCTGAAAAATAATTCAGAATAATGATAGGAAAGATGATCCAAAATCTTGAAAACAAAAATGAAGTTACAGATAAATAGTCTGGAGACAAGGATTGAGAAGATGCAAGAAATGTTTAACAAGAACCTGGAAGAAAAAAAGATGAGTTGATCAATAATGAATAATGCAGTAACTGAGATCAAAAGCACTTTGGAGGGAACTAACAGTAGAATAACTGAGGCAGAAGATACGATAAGTGAGATGGAAGATAGAATGGTGGAAATAATTTAAACATAGAGGGAAAAAAGAATTAAAAGAAATGAGGACAACCTCAGAGACCTCTGGAACAATGTGAAAAACCCCAACATTTGAATCATAGGAGTCTAAAAAGAAGAAGACCAAAAGAAAGGGCATGAGAAAATATTTAAGGAGATAATATTTGAAAACTTCCCTAAAATGGGGAAGGAAATAGCCACCCAAGTCCAAGAAACCCATAGAGTCCCAAACAGGATAAACCCAAGGTGAAGCATCCCAAGAGGCACATTAATCAAACTAATGAAGATCAAACACAAAAAGAAAATATTAAAAGCAGGAAGGGAAAAGCAATAAATAACACAAAAGGGGATCCCCTTAAGGAGAACAGTGGCTCTTTCAATAGGAACTCCTCAGGCCAGAAGGGAATGGCAGGATATACTTAAAATGATGATAGAGGAAAAACCTACAACCCAGATTACTATACCCAGCAAGGATCTCATTCAAATATGAAGGAGAAATCAAAAGCTTTACAGACAAGCAAAAGCTGGGTGAATTCAGCACCACCAAACCAGTTCTTCAACATATGCTAAAGGATCTTCTCCAGACAGGAAACACAGAAAAGGTTTATAAGCTCGAATTCAAAACAACAAAGTAAATGGCAACAGTATCATACTTATCAATAATTACCTTAAATGTAAATGGGTTGAATGCCCCAACCAAAAGACAGACTGGATGAATGGATACAAAAACAAGACCCCTATATATGCTGTCTACAAGACACCCACCTCAAACAAGGGACATAGACAGACTGAAAGTAAAGGGCTGGAAAAAGACATTTCATGCAAATGGAGAATAAATAAAGCAAGATAGCAATACTCATGTCAGATAAAATAGACTCTGAAATAAAAGCCACGAAAAGAGACAAAGGAAACTACATAATGATCAAAGGGTCAATCCAAGAAGAAGATATAACAGTTATAAATATATATGCACCCAACATAGTAGCATCGCAATATGTAAGGCAAATGCTAACAAGTAAGAAAGGGAAAATTAATAGTAACACAATAATAGTGGGATACTTTAATACCCTACTCACACCTATGGATAGATCAGCCAAACAGAAAATTAGCAAGGAAATACAAAATTTAAATGATACAATGGACCAATTAGACCTAATTGATATCTATAGCACATTTCACCCCAAAACATTGAATTTCACCTTTTTCTCAAGTACATACAGAATATTCTCCAGATCAGGTCACATCCTAGGCCATAAATCCAGCCTTGGTATATTCAAAAAATTGAAATAATTTCAAGTATCTTTCCTGATCACAATGTGGTAAAATTAAATGTCAACTACAGGGGAAAGAAAAAAAAAAAACTATTAAAAATACAAACATATGGACGCTAAACAACATGCTATTGAATAAGCAACAAATCATGGAAGGAATCAAAAAGGAAATAAAATATGCATAGAAACAAATAAAATGAAAACACACCAACCCAAAACCTATGAGATTCAGTAAAAGTGGAGCTAAGGGGAAGGTTCATAACAATACAAGCTTACTTCAAGAAAATCAAATAAATAACTTAATTTTACACATAAAGCAACTAGAAAAAAGAAATGAAGAACCCCCAGGGTTAGTAGAAGGAAAGAAATTATAAAAATTAGAGCAGAAATAAATGAAAAACAAACAAAGGAAACCATAGCAAAAATCAGCACAATTATACCTGGTTCTTTGAGAAGATAAATAAAATAGGCTACCATTAGCCAGACTCATTAAGGAAAAAGAGAGAAGAATCAAATCAACAAAGTTAGAAATCAAAATGGAGAAATCACAACAGACAACACAGAAATACAAAAGATCATAAGAGACTACTATCAGCAAATATATGCCAATTTAAAGAACTTGGAAGGAATGGACAAATTCTTAGAAAAGTATAACCTTCCAAAACTGAACCAGGAAAAAATAGAAAATCTTAACAAACATACCACAAGCACAGAAATAAAAACTTTAATCAAAAATCTTCCAACAAACAAAAGCCAAAGACCAGATGGCTTCACAGCTGAATTCTACCAAACATTTAGAGAAGAGCTAACACCAATACTACTCAAGTTCTTCCAGAAAATTGCAGAGGAAGGTAAACTCTGAAACTCATTCTATGAGACCACCGTCACCCTAATACCTAAACCAGACAAAGATGCCACACAAAAAAAGAAATCTACAGGCCTATATCACTGATGAACATAGATGCAAAAATTGTCAACAAAATTCTAGCAAACAGAACCCAACAACATATTAAAAAGATCATATATCATTATCAAATGGGCTTTATTCTAGGGGTACAAGGATACTTCAATATTTGCAAATCAATGTGATCATCACATTAAAAAATTAAAAGATAAAAACCATATGATTATCTCAATAGATGCAGAGAAAGCCTTTGACAAAATTCAACACCCATTTATGATGAAAACTCTCCAGAATGCAGGCATAGAAGGAACATACTTCAACGTGATAAAAGCTATATATGTTAAACCTACAGCAAACATTATCTCAATGTCAAAATTAGAAGCATTTCCCCTAAAGTCAGGAAAAAGACAAGGGTACCCACTCTCACCATTACTATTTAACACAGTTTTGGAAGTTTTATTTAACACAGTTTTGGAAGTTTTAGCCACAGCAATCAGAGAAGAAGAAGAAGTAAAAGGAATCCAGATTGGAAAAGAAGTAAAACTCTCACTGTTTGCAGATGACATGATTCTCTACATAGAAAACCCTAAAGACACCACCAGAAGATTACTAGAGCTAATCAATGAATATAGCAAAATTCCAGGATATAAAATTAATACACAGAAATCCCTTGCATTCCTAAACACTAACAATGAGAAAACAGAGAAATTAAGGAAACAATACCATTCACCAATGTGATGAAAACAATAAAATACTTAGGAATAAATCTATCTAAAGAAATGAAAGACCTATATATAGAAAACTATAAAGCAGTGATGAAAGAAATAAAAGATGACTCAAATAGATGGAGAAATATACCATGGTCATGGATTGGAAGACTTATTCTAGTGGAAATGAGTATACTACCCAAAACAATCTATAAATTCAATGCAATCCCTATCAAGCTACCAATTGTATTTTTCACAGAACTAGAACAAATAATTTCATAGCTTGTATGGAAATTCAAAAAAAACTCAAATAACCAAAGCAATGTTGGGAAAGAAGAATGGAACTGGAGAAATCAACCTGCATGACCTCAGACTATGCTACAAAGCTAGTTATCAAGATGTATGGTACTGGCACAAAGACAGATATATAGAACAACAGAACAAAATAGAAAGCCCAGAGATAAATTCACACACCTATGGACACCTTATCTTTGACAAAGAAGGCAAGAATATACAATAGAGAAAAGACAATCTCTTTAACAAGTGGTGCTGGGAAAACTGGTTAACCACCTGTGAAAGAATGAAACTAGAGCACTTTCTAACACCACACACAAAAATAAACTCAAAATGGATTAAAGATCTAAATGTAAGACCATAAGCTATAAAATTCCTAGAGGAAAATATAGGCAAAACACTCTGACAGAATTCACAGCAAGATCCTCCATGACCCACCTCCCATAGTAATGGAAATAAAAGCACAAATAAACAAATGGGACCTAATTAAACTTAAAAGCTTTTGCACAACGAAGGAAACTATAAGCAAGGGGAAAAGACAGCCTTCAGAATGGGAGAAACAATATCAAATAGAAACAACTGATAAAGAATTAAACTTGAAACTATACAAGCAGCTCATGCAGCTCAATTTTAGAAAAATAAATGACCCAATCGAAAAATGGGCCAAAGAACTAAATAGACATTTCTCCAAGGAAGACATACAGATGGCTAACAAGCACATGAAAGATGCTCAACATTACTCATTATTAGACAAATGCAAATCAAAACCACAATGAGGTATCATCTCACACCGGTCTGAATGGCTGCTATCAAAGTCTACAAACAATAAATGGTGGAGCGGGTGCGGAGAAAAGGGAACCCTCTTACACAGTTGGTGGGAATGCAAACTAGTACAGCCACGATGGAGAACAGTGTGGAGATTCCTTAAAAACCTGGAAACAGAACTGTCATACAACCCAGAAATCCCACTGCTGGGCATATACACCAAGGAAACCAAAATTGAAAGAGACACGTGTACCCCAATGTTCATCACAGCACTGTTTACAATAGCCAAGACATGGAAGAAACCTAGATGTCCATTGGCAGACAAATGAATAAGAAAGCTGTGGTACATATACACTCAACTATTAAAAAGAACACATTTGCATCAGTTCTAATGAGGTGGATGAAACTGGAACCTATTATACAGAGTGAAGTAAGTCAGAAAGAAAAACACTAGTACAGTATATTAACACATCTATATGGAATTTTGAGCTACTAGCTTCCCTAGTAGCTCAGACGGTAAAGCTTCTGCCTGCAATACAGGAGACCCGGGTTCGATCCCTGGGTCGGGAAGATCCCCTGGAGAAGGAAACAGCAACCCATTCCAGTATTCTTCCCTGGAGAATTACACGGACAGAGGAGCCTGGTGGGATACAGTCCATGGAGTCGCAAAGAGTCGGACACGACTGAGTGAGTAACATATGGAATTTTGAAAGATGGTAATGATTACCCTATATGCAAGACAGCAAAAAAGACATAGATATAAAGAACAGACTTTTGGATTCAGTGGGAGAAGGCGAGGGTGGGATGATTTGAGAGAATAGCATTGAAACATGTGTATTACCATATGTGAAATAGATGACCAGTCCAAGTTCAATGCATGAAACAGGGCATTCAAAGCCAGTGCACTGGGATGACCTGGAGGGATGGGATGGGGAGAGAGGTAGGAGAGGGTTTGGGATGGGGGAAATATGTACACCCAATGCTGATTCATGTCAATATATGGGAAAGACCAACACAATATTGTAAAGTAATTAGCCTCCAATTATAATAAATAAATTAATTAAAAAATATTCATTGTATGTATCTTCTGAATTCCTCAGTGTCTTATTTCCTATCTGGTCAAGAGTCTGTACATATCACTTAGTGGTCTCCTTATCCTGACTATGAAACTCTTAAAATCTACAGACACTCTCCATGTAACACTAACACCCTTTTGGTAAACAATGGGGAATTTTTGAGCACTCTCATGTAACTATGGGTCTGAAATAAATTCAGACAGATGACCATGCCATATCATATGTAGTCTATTGTTACTGAATCACACAAGTTGTAAGGGGATTCTGGAACCTTGCTGATTTTCTCAATCCTATATGGGAAACAATGCTCAGAATTCCTCTGTACAGTCTCCAAAATTTAATTGAGGATTTCATCCTATCTTTGGGTTTTTGACTTCACTGTGAGTCACAAAATCATTTCCAGAACTTCTCCTAGGAGACTTTCATCAGCATCTAAGTATATCTGATTCTTTCCCTTTGCTTTCATCTTCTAGAATCTGATTTCATCTGTGGAAGGGAAAGATTGCCTTTTGTTTAGACCTTTTGAATGTCAAAATTCAATATTACCTTTTATTTTTCTCTGCAAAAGATGATGTAACAATCAAAACCAGTGAGCATAAACACCCTCTCCTCTCATCTTCCTAAATGAGATAGGGTTCCTGTTATCAGAATATTTCTGAGACAAAAGGAAATGTTAATATTTTAAAACAGTATCAGACCACAGACCAAAGAATCTATGGTATTCATCCAACTGATATGAAAATCTTATCTGTTAGGAGACAATTAGGAGTTATCTATGTCTGAATTCTATTCAGAATTTTAAGAATAAACAGTAGCTCTATATAACTTCCATAAGTGTTTATATATATATATGTATGTATGTATATATATATATATGTATGTATGTATACATGTAAATGTAAATAGCAAAGATATTGTGAATATGAGATAGAAATCAAGGGGAATAAACAATTGCAAAGCCAGCTATCAGCCCACAACTAAGCACTTTTATATAGGGCATCATCTACCCCTTAAAACCATCCTTCACAGTGGGTTCTCTTGTCCTCATATTACACATAAGAATGGAAAAAAAAGATGGATTTAGGATTTTAACCAGAACTTCCTAAAAGTAAACTTTGAGCTTATGCTGTCTTCGAACACTCAATTAAAAATTGATCAACAATGACAACTGTTGTTATAACTCCTTAAAACTATAAAGAACCATTGCATGTTGAGTCTAAGGAGATTGTAAAAAAGACAATAATTTTATTTTGAAGGAATATATTGAAATTGTTCATGAATTTAAAAGGAAGTACTGTAAAGAAATTATGAACATTGGCCCAACTGATCTAAATTCTTACACTACAATTTCCCACTTGTGTAATCCTGGTAAATAATCCACACTCTAAAATGTATTCTGCTTTTCATCATATGGGAATAATAATATATATATTGATGCTTTTGAACTGTGGTGTTGGAGAAGACTCTTGAGAGTCCCTTGGACTGCAAGGAGATCCAACCAGTCCATTCTGAAGGAGATCAGCCTTGGGATTTCTTTGGAAGGAATGATGCTCAAGCTGAAACTCCAGTACTTTGGCCACCTCATGTGAAGAGTTGACTCATTGGAAAAGACCCTGATGCTGGGAGGGATTGGGGGCAGGAGGAGAAGGGGACGACCAAGGATGAGATGGCTGGATGGCATCACCGACTCGATGGATGTGAGTCTGAGTGAACTCTGGGAGTTGGTGATGGACAGGGAGGCCTGGCGTGCTGGATTCACGGGGTCACAAAGGTCGGACATGACTGAGCTACTGAACTGAACTGATATATGAAATACTGAGTTTAAATTTTTAAGAAGATGTCTGGCTCATAGGAAGCACTCTTTCAATGTTAATTACTGATATTATTAACTCAAAATGTAATTAATCTTGCTATAGCAGCAGTTTAATTTCTTACTCTCTCCAGTGATATTTCCAACCATCTGGCACCTCTAACAGGTGGATATTTCATCTCTTGGAGGTGGTGACCATGGCAAGTAACATGGTTAGTCTGAACAAGGGCATTATCTCATTTCATGTATTTCTTCAGGGCTCTCTTCTTACCCTGTGTCAGCCTCAGTTGATTATATGTTCAACTCTGTGACTTTTTATTGCCAACATTTTACAAGTATTTTGTTTACACTACTATTTTTTCACTTCAGAATATTCCCTAGATACATGTTTACTATAAAAAGCATAATGTAATTTATATCCGTTCAGGAGGCCTCTTCTCTCTTTCTCGGACACTTGCTTGGCACTGTTCTAATTTCTGCAACATATGAAATATTCACATAAAAGGTAAAACTTTAAAAAAATTAATAAAACAAGTTTTCCAATCCCTTTAATGGAGTGGACTCTCTTTTCAAGATATCTTGATCAGAAAAGAACAACACTAATATGGCTGAGATAGAAGGGCAGATCTTGAGTCTGGCTGCTGTGTTTCCCCTTTTGGTCTCTGCCCAGCATCTGAGGCATTCTGAGTTGCCCAAGAGACAAACTTTAAAAACCAGAGCTCTAAGTCTGCCCCTGCT
This sequence comes from Oryx dammah, assembly GCF_014754425.2. Lineage (NCBI taxonomy): Eukaryota > Metazoa > Chordata > Mammalia > Artiodactyla > Bovidae > Oryx > Oryx dammah. The sequence continues at coordinate 126,265,614 of NW_024070186.1, forward strand.
TTTCCTAGTGGACTTCTGTTATCTGCTCCTTCAACTTCCTTTATACTACCACCAAGAACAAAGAACTCTTAAAGTGTTTCTGGCCAATTCATATGTGAAGAGATTGGGACATAAAAATGCTTATCTTATGGACTGAGTAAAACCTATCCTTCAGTTTACATTATCATCAGCAATTATAAATCCATACATTTATTTATCTTAACACTTTTTCAATAAGCAGATAATTTTATCTTGCATGGACAAAGTTATCACTTTGAATACTTTTTCTCATCACCATATTATAATTTAAGTATGTATTATGTCTGGAGGCAACTTGTGAAACTTCTCAATCTAACTTTCTCTGTCAATATGCAGGAAAGTAAGGTTTTTTATTAGGAAATAACAAAGATCACAAAAACATGATGATTTATTAGTTATTTTCATCTACAGTGAGGAGGGAATGCTAATAAAGAGATGTCTAAAACCTGCATTCCATCATAGTTCTAAAATTCAAACATGGTGCTTTACGTAGCCCCATAAGTAGACATCTCGGTTTAGGGGAACAAATGTTCTCATAACACTTTACTGTTCATAAGTACTCTGTTTACATTGTCCAATTTTACCTTCAGCATAACCTTTTGGTATAGATTGGAAACACATTAATATTTTAGACTGAGGGAATGATATTGACGTTCAGGCAGTTTAAGTGTCATGCTTAAAACCATTTACCTGCTAAGAGATAACACTTAGGTGACCTAAATCCACTAAATCCAGTATCCTTGTTCTTTTTCCTAGAGCATCCTGCCAATTAAGTCTTACATATTCAGCTAAAATTAGGTGAGCTTTCAAAGTCACAAAAAGAGAAGGCAATTAAATATAATTTTGAATAGTCCACCTAAGGAAAAGAGATTTTCTTACTTTGTTAAAAACAAGACAAGATGATTGAAACAAAGAAGAATGTGCATAGGGATAGAAAGCTGACTGTGTTGATAGTACCAAGTAATCACATTAGATAATATTTTTTTCTTGAACAAAGACTTTTACCAGAGCTTCATACAAAAAAGCCATGCATCTAGGAAACAAACATGGTTACCAAAGAGGAATCTGGGGAGGGATAAATTAGAAGGTTGGGATTAACATATAGACACTACTATACATAATACCCTGGTGGCTCAGTGGTAAAGAATCCACCTGCCAATGCAGGGGATAGGAGACTGAGACTTTGATCCTTGGGTTGAGAAGATCTCTGGGAGAAAAAATGGCAACCCACTCCAGTAATCTTGCCTTGGAAATCTTATGGACAGAGGAGCTGGTGGGCTACAGTCTATGGGGTTGCAAAGAGTCACCTACAACTTAGTGACTGAGCATAATGATGATGTTATATAGCCAACAAGGATGTACTGTATAGCACAGGGAATTATACTCAATACTTTGCAATAATCTATGAGGGAAATGAACCTGAAAAAGAATATATACATACATCTGAATCACTCTGCTGGACACCTGAAATTAACATGATATTTGAATAAACTTCCCTGGTGTCTCAAACGGTTAAGAATCCACCTGCAATGTGGGAGACCTGGGATCGATCCCTGGGTTGGGAAGATCCCTGAGAGAAGGGCATGGCAACCCACTCTAGTATCCTTGCCTGGAGAATCCCTGTGGACAGAGGAGTGTGGTGGGCCACAGGCCATGGGGTCACAGAGAATCAGATACTACTGAGGAACTAAACAAGCACATACATCAATTTAAAAAAAAAAAAGCGATGTATATGTTCAGCTTTGTCATTTTTTAAGTTAAAAGGAGCAATAAAATTGCTGTGCTATTATTTTCATTTCATCTGTATATATTTACATCCCACTCTAAGCCAAGTAGTAAGCTAGAGTCTTTGCTTTAAACATTAATAAAACAAAGTCCTTCGTGGGACATCTTGCCAGCTGTCCATCAAATCTCAAATCCTCCTCCTCTTAACCACAGAGCTAGGTGTGTCTGAGTTTTCTTGTCTTTAGGTGTAGTCTTATGGCTAAATACTCCACAATGGAATTTAAATGGCAATCAGATGGTTAACCATCTTGTCTACAATTAAGGTGATTCTCAGGATATGGGAATTTAAGTGCAGAATTCAGGCAAGAGGCAAGCAAACTGAGTTGGGGTGGTCTCCTAAAGTGGAAATGATGTCTTCTGCTCTCTGGCCTGGTCTCTAAGAACCTTTCCTATGATCTCTATGTTCTTTCTCCTTTCCAGCTGGTGGGCATGGAGATAACTGTGGTGATCTCAACAGTCACAGTTGAATAAAGTCCACACTCTGACAGCCTGGACCCCTGTGTGACCACATGGAGCAAAGCAACTGCAGATGAGGAGCCTCAAATCTAGAATTCCCAGTGTATACTTATTACAAATAGTAACAGTAAATTACTTTTGGTAAGTCACTATATTTTGTGTGTCTACTTTTTAACCTCATCTAATCTTTGCAAAATAAGATAAAGATCTTTAACTTAAATTTCTAACAGTTATAATGTCAAAAAAAAAAAGCAGAGTAGTCAGCTATAAAAAGAGTTAAAATAGTAACAAGTTGAACTTTTCATTTAGTAATACTTAAAATTGAAATGGAATTTTTTATTACATATTCAAACATTTAAAAGGACATTTCTAGAAACAGGATTACTTAAATAGATGATGGATGTATCCACTAAAAGAAAGGTACAATTTTGCCTGCTTTTTAAAAAAATAATAATAAAGAATGCAAATGGAAGAGCTATAAGCAGACTCTTGAGCATCCCTTGGACAGCAAGGAGATCAAACCAGTCAATCCCAAAGGAAATTGGTCCTGAATATTTATTGGAAGTATGGATGCTGAAGCTGAAACTCCAAATCTTTGGCCACCTGATGTGAAGAACTGTCTCACTGGAAAAGACTCAGATGCTGGAAAATATTGAAGTCAGGAGGAGAAGGAGATGACAGAGGATGAGATGGTTGGATGGCATCACTGACTCAATGGACTTGAGTTTGAGCAAGCTCTGGGAGTTGGTGATGGACAGGGAAGCCTGGTGTGCTGCATTCCATGGGGTTGCAAAGAGTCGGACACGACTGAGTGACTGAGCTCAACAGTGAAGTTTTGTTCTTTTCTTCCTACAAGATAAGCACTATTAAAACAACAAAGGAAAATAATGCTTTGATTTAAACTAAAAATCATTTTATAAACTCCTCTTCATTTTGATCTATGGTTCTTTTATTAGCAGAATAAATAAAAAGAGAGTTCTAATGTTTTAAGGAAAAATAATTGTTAACATTTCAGTTTTGTTTTTCTTTTTTTTTTTTTTCCAACAAACTCTGCAATTATTTTGTGAGAGCAGCCTCCTTTGTCTAATGCTATCTATTCTCCTTAGAGTAAGGACTATATAATTCTCATATTAGTTACCTCATAAATCAAAAGCTGTGTCTGAATATGATGGATATCAGGATGTACTTGTTAGTATTACCAAGACAGAGCAACTTTAATTCTTCCAATTATTTTCATAACCATGGGAATTGATTTCTTTGTTTTCAAACAAAATGGGTATTGCCACTGAAATGTTGGATTTATCTTCTGTGGCCAGGTACAGCCTTGTACAAATTTGATTCCACTTATTTAGAAGAGGATTTCATAAAACCTATCACCAAAGAATAATTAAATGTGACCTAAGAAAGAGATTTACATGGACTTCTGATAATTCAAAACAGTTTCTAAGTATTGATCCACAATTATACCTCATGTAGTCACTTTCAGATCATTTTTAATCAAAAGTAAAAAGATAAGGTTGGTATATCTTAAGAAGTATACTATTAATGGTTGATTTCCTCTATTATACTATAGATATTTAGCTTTTCTCATAATGAGTAACTTTGGACTATGAAATCATTAATATATGAGTGCTTTCTTAAAATACTAAATGCACTACTGACTCATCTAAAAATAAAACAAACAAAAATATGTAAGGAGAAAATCTTTGGAACAATCAAATAATTGCTGGTATTCTTTTCTTATCATCAAAACTCTAAATAGAATCCTTTACTGAGCATTAACTTATAAAATACATTTACTCCTCAAACATACTTTCTCTCAGGATACACTGGTGAAAATTGGACAAGCATGAGTGTAGGTAGCTCATGAGAATTGAGATGGGTTTTTATGCATATGATCTTTGACTCTGGTGGATTTCCTCTGAATTGATTATGTCCATGTATATGTTGCACAGTACATCAGAATATAAATAATACAGAAAAAAGCTTTGAACAATTTTCAAGTAGTAGAAATTATTTAAGAAGTGGAGACTAAAAATAAGGATGATACATCAAGATATGTGAAAGCTTAAAATTTTAAAATGAATACTACTACTAACCTGAAATATAAACCACTATGTTATCAATTAAAATGCCAAGAAATATAAAAAAATGTATTAATCTGCAATCACAAGTGCAATTAATAAATCATCTATAGATCAAGACATGAAAGTCTAGTTAGGGCTGATAAAAAGAATTTAATATAATTAGTCTGGATCCATTTACCAAATGAAAGAAATCACAGTATTAGTAAATATAAAAGTAAAAATTATAATTTTATATTGAAGACAAACATATATATATATATAAACAAACTATAATAGGAATGAAATGTAAAGTTCAGAAAGATTAACTAGAAATAAAGAGTTCCTAGCTAGTAGAAACACATCAACACATATTTTTAAAGAAATATTTTCTATTTGCTAAAAGATTATACATGTTTTAAATAGAATGTATTAATTTCATCTAAAACCAACATAAAGATAGAATAACAAATTAATATTCAGAGAAATTTTTATTTTACTATAGATCTTTCTTGTAATATTGTGTTTATAAATTTTATTTTCCATTTTGTTTATGACCTCTCATTAACAAAGTCAAAACATAAATGTAAAAACATTTCTCTACACTCTGAAAAGCTGAATGGTCTCTGAAGTAGCTTGCAAAATTTATTTGCATATTTACATTATAATATATAATTTATATTATGGATACCATCTAAGGCACAATATCACTAACTAAACCTCTTCCTAAGCTCTAACAAATACAATTCACTGGGCTTAGCTTCATTATCTCAATGAAAGTTGATCTTCCATAAATTAAAACACAACCAAATTACAGATAATTCTAATGGTATCAGTTCAGTTCAGTTAAGTCACTCAGTCATGTCCAACTCTTTGTGACCCCATGAACTGCAATACGCCAGGCGTCCCTGTCCATCAGCGACTCCCGGAATCCGCCCAAACCCATGTCCATCGAGTCAGTGATGCCATCCAATATCTCATCCTCTGTTGTCTCCTTGTCCTCCTGCCCACAATGTTTCCCAACATCAGTGTCTTTTCAAATGAGTCAAGTCTTCACATCAGGTGGCTGAAGTACTGGATTTTCAGCTTCAACATCAGTCCTTCCAATGAACATCCAGGATTGATCTCCTTTAGGATGGACTGGTTGGATTTCCTTGCAGTCCAAGGGACTCTCAAGAGTCTTCTCCAACACCATAGTTCAAAAGCATCAATTCTTTGGCACTCAGCTTTGTTCACAGTCCAACTCTCACATACATACATGACCACTGGAAAAACCATAGCCTTCACTAGATGGACCTTTGTTGACAAAGTAATGTCTCTGCTTTTGAATATGCTATCTAGGTTGGTCATAACTTTCCTTCCAAGGAGTAAGCAAATTTTAATTTCATGGCTGCAATCATCATCTGCAGTGATTTTTGAGCCCCCCAAAATAAAGTCAGCCATTGTTTCCACTGTTTCTTCATCTGTTTGCCATGAAGTGATGGGGCTGGATGCCATGATCTTAGTTTTCTGAATGTTGAGCTTTAAGCCACCTTTTTCACTCTCCTCTTTCACTTTCATTAAGAGGCTCTTTAGTTCTTCTTCACTTTCTGCCGTAAGGGTGGTGTCATCTGCATATCTGAGGTTATTGATATTTTTCCCGGCAATCTTGATTCCAGTTTGTGCTTCCTTCAGCCCAGCGTTTCTCATGATATACTCTGCTGCTACTGCTAAGTCGCTTCAGTCGTGTCCAACTCTGTGCGACGCCATAGATGGCAGCCCACTAGGCTCCTCTCTCCCTGGGATTCTCCAGGCAAGAATACTGGAGTGGGCTGCCATTTCCTTCTCCAATGCATGAAAGTGAAAAGTGAAAGTGAAGTCAGTCGTGCCTGACTCTTAGTGACCCCATGGACTGCAGCCTACCAGGCTCCTCCATCCATGGGATTTTCCAGGCATAAAAGTCAAATAAGCAGGGTGACAATATACAGCCTTGATGTACTCCTTTCCCTATTTGGAACCAGTCTGTTATTCCATGTCCAGTTTTCACTGTTGCTTCCTGACCTGCAAACAGGTTTCTCAAGAGGCAGGTCAGGTCGTCTGTTATTCCCATCTCTTTCAGAATTTTCCATAGTTTATTGTGATCCACAGAGTCAAAGGTTTTGACATAGTCAGTAAAACTGAAAGAGATTTTTTTCTGGAACTCTCTTGCTTTTTCGATGATCCAGGGGATGTTGGCAATTTGATCTGTGGTTCCTCTGTCTTTTCTAAAACCAGCTTGAACATCTGGAAGTTCATGGGTCACTTATTGCTAAAGCCTGGATTGCAGAATTTTAAGCATTACTTTACTATTGTGTGAGATGAATGCAACTGTTCAGTAGTTTCAGCATTCTTTGGCATTGCCTTTCTTTGGGATTGGAATGAAAACTGACCTTTTCCAGTCCTGTGGCCACTGCTGAGTTTTCCAAATTTGCTGGCATATTGAGTGAAGCACTTTCACAGCATCATCTTTTAGGATTTGAAATAGCTCAACTGGAATTCCATCACCTCCACTAGCTTTGTTTGTGGTAATGCTTCCCAATGGTATATATGATAATTAAGACCAAATATTAAAATCTTTCAATAGTCATCTAAATAATAAAATTTTGAGGCAAAAAAAAACCTGTAAAATGAAGCATTTTCTATTACAGAGAGGTGAATCAGCAAGTTTCAATCCATGATTAGTTTTTGTTTTCCTCTATGTAGTCTCACAGTATGTTTTTTACTTCATTCATTCTTAACTTTTGACTCTCCTTTTAGTGTCACTAGTCTTGTCAATGTCACCAGATAATTTACTTTCTGATCTCTCACTCATGAGATTCAGCATCAAGTAGCAAGATTTTAATTCTAATTTATTTGCAGAGACAATCTGTTTGCATTATCTTGATTCAGGTTTCTGTCATAACAGTTCTGGGTGGGTGACTGGATGTGAATTCATAAATTCACATTGGATGTAAACACGTTGGATGTGTTTCATTTGTTTTGTTTTGTTTTAATATGGAGACTAGGACCAGTTTTATCAGGGGATGGACAATTCTCAAGAAGACTGAGTTACACTAGAGCTCACTGCAATTTTGGAATGGTATTCTCTTCATGGAAATTAAAATTTTAAAACATAGAACACACATACCAAAGAAAACACAAATATCATATAAGCATTTTAAATCATCTTTTTAGTAGAAATATGTTCCTTTCTTTCTCATAATGAAGAAATCTTTTTGCACTCTAATGCCCTAAACAAACCTTATGAACTTAGCTTTTCTTGACAAGTGAGAATTTTTTTCTCAGTTTATTTACAAGTTACATTAACAGTGGGATTTAGTTCTTACACAACTGATTTGATTATTTTAACATTAAATTATTCTAAATCACCAGTTAATTTAGACAAAAGTAGAGTTGGTTCGATTATGTTGATCACAACAGATAAAAATATTAGTTTGTGTTTAAAATGTAAATGAGTCTGAGATTTCATGAGCTCATATAGATGTTATGGTTACTATATGTGCAGATAAACATATAATGTGCAAAATGTAATAAAGGTCTAGGTAGAGAAATACAGATATTCTAAGTTTTAGTCTTAAATACTTTATTATTAAGTAATGTCTTTAGATAATAAATATATAAATATATTTGAAATGATGAGCTATTTAAAGTAACCACATTCCAAATCTCTGTGGTTAAGAACTTTGCAATGAGAAAAGCTAATATAGCTTTGGAAATTACATGCTTTAACACATGAGTAAACTTATCAGGGAATGATGATGATAAGGATGAAGTGAATGTTTTCTGTTCTTTCCTAAATTACTGATTAATTTGATTTTTAAAAATCTAGAAATGCAAATTTTTTTGTATACTCTTCATGTTTTTGAGATCTCATCTATTTATCTACAATATTAAAAAATTTTAAAGCATTGTATTATGAAGATAATTCTGAAGTTACATTGAGAAAGTAAGTGGTTAGAACTAGGAGTCTCATTTGTGATTTTTTTTGTTCAATATCTACAAGATTATCTTGCAAAATCTTCAAGAAAGAGGCAATTACCTACATATCTCCACAATAAAGACAGAGCATTCAGTAAAATGAGTGATAGTAACCAGGGAGGTAAATGGATTGTCAAACTCTGTCACCTTATCACTGAGGATTTCCTACAGAAAAATGACAGGGAGTATATATGCTGGCCTTAGACTTAAATGATAGTGGAGGAAAAAATAGAAAGGGATAATCACCTCTATACAGCAAATCTGATTCTTTCCTTAGTGTGAGAAGGTGAGCTGTTTTACAGGTGTTCAAGGTATTGTTACTGACTCAGAACAGTAAAAATGGCACATTTGTATGTTGTATTGGTGGAGCAAGATAATTATTTTTTCCTGGAGAATATTAATGCCACTCTTTTTCAAAAGGAAGCTTCAGAGAAGGAAGCAAGATTATGGCAGCTACTCACTTGCTGTGAGTTGACAGATATCAATTCCCTCAGTTCAACCAAATGACTGGTTTTGCTTTAACTTTGTATCAGAAGATTGGTTCCTCGGGATGAAGCCATTGCAAATCCAGGAAAATAAACAGGCAACCATCCTACTACAGGATTAAAATGCTGCCACTAAAGGATAGCAACTAATCTGTTGTTATCTTTTTTAATTTAGTAGTTGATTAATTTATTGCAATGTTTTCTCAGAGGGAGATGAACATAAAAATAAACAGATATGAACAGGGGAATGTTAGAAAATGTCCCATATATGGGGTCATATTAGTAAGTTAGGGTTTCCCAGGTGGCACTAGTGGTACAGTCTGCCTGCCAATGCAGGAGATGCGAGAGACTTGGGTTCAGTCTCTGTGTTGGGAAGACCACTTAGAGTAGGAAGTGGCCACTGACTCCAGTATTCTTGGCTGAAAAATTCTATGGACAGAGGTGCCAGTCCATGAAGCCACAAAGAGTCAAACATGACTGAGTGATTGAGCACATTGGTAAGAGAGCAGTGATGTGTAGACTGAATATTTTCTTGGATAAATGAATATATGTAGCTGTCCCACCTAAACTCATTGGGTACATGAACGCTGTTTTGTTTTTAGAAAGTCATAAAGCATTATCAAATTGGGAAGATCATGCCTTAAGTACAGTGTATCTATATAGATAAAAAGGATTCATCTTTTCCTAAGCCCAGGAATTTGCTCATTTTCAGCTATTCCTCCCAATATATTGATTTGTAAAAGGCATTCTGAAAACAAGGTTGAAAATAAATAATGCATAAGTACTATGGAAACATGAATTACAGAAAGAAAGAATAAAAGGAAGATAAATTCAAAGTGATTATTTGAATAATCTTGGTTTTAAAGACAGATTATCTAAGTGTATAGCCAGATGGCTATATTTTAATATATTATTAAGCATATACAGTTTTTCAAAAGACTATATATTTCCTCTTATTTGTGTAAATAATGAAAATATTTTTAAAGTTATTTGTAAATACATGATACCACATTCCATAATAAAAAGGTTTCAGTCAAGTTTTGCAGACTATTATATTGACCAGAAAGCCCAAGAGCTTTGGGGTGACTCTGCACTCTAGATCAAGTATCTCCTGACAAATTTAATTGACCCTGTGCTTACAGAGATACAGTAAGTAACTGGAACACTTCCAGTTCCACATATAAGTGGCTTGGAAGTGACAATTTCATTTGAACAAATAAAAAACTGAACAGACTGAAAAGTAAACAACACATTTTGGATCCAAATGAGAGGTAAGGATACAGGACTAGTTGTTTTCCTCAATATTGGAGAGATAGACATGTGAACATAGGAAGTCATAGCAGGCACATACAAAGGGAAGTCATCAGGGGAGCTAGTGCCCAATTAGGAAAATCTGAAATGTAATTAACATATTGCTGGAGGCTCAGTGCAGGCATACCTCAGAGTTAAGAACTCCATGGGGACCAAGTCATAGGACAGCCTTCACTTTTTTTTTTTTTTAAGAATTTAAATACACTTTTAGAATTCAGAGACAATTTGAAGAGACAGAGAAAGCACCAGAACCAGACATGGCAGGGATATTGGACTGGGTGTTTAAAATAACTGTTATTAATATCCTAAAGGCTCTAATGAATAAAATAGCCTGCAAGAAGAGATGGACAAAGTAAGCAGGAGTTAGAAATTCTAAGAAAAAATAAAACGGAATGCTTAAGATAAAAAACACTCTATAATAGTAATGAAATATTATATTACTTTGACTAGCTTATTAGTATACTGGTCATGGCTGAGGAAGGACTCTCTGAGCTTGAAGGTATCTCGGTACAATCCTCCCAAACTGAAAAGCAAAGAGAACAAAGATTTAAAAATATATACATATTCAAGAATTATGGTATAATTGCAAAAGCTATAATACACATAATGGAAATACCAGAAAGAGAAGGAAGATGAAAAAGCAAAATAAATATTCAAAACAATAGTGACTAAGAATGTCACCAAATTAACGTCAGATGCCAATTCACAGATTCAAGAAACTCAGAGAACACTAAGCAGGATAAACATAAAAAATAACAGCAAAACCTACACCTAGACCAGAATGGTGGGGGAGAACCCCTTTACTTATAGAGAAACAAAGATAAGAATTACACCTGATTCCTCAGAAATCATGCAAGAAGAAGAGGTGTGAAATACTTATTGTGAGAACAAAGCTATCAACATAGAATTCTCTGTTTTCTGTGATATTGTCCTTTAAAATTGAAGTAAATACAGACTCAAATGTGGAAGAACTGGAGGAATGTATTGCCAGTAGACCTGCCTTGAAAGAAATGTTAAATGAAATTCTCTACTGAGAAGGAAAATATGTCAGAAACTTAAAATCACCATAAAGAAAGGAAGAACATCAAAGAAGTATAAATAATACGCTAAGAAAGGAGAAAACTATTATCATATAATCTTATAACAGATACCTTACTAAAGAAAATATCCAGATGGCAAAAAAGCATATGAAAAGCATACATAATCAGGGAAATGCAATTTAAAATAACAATGAAATACATCTACTAGAATGGTCAAAGTCTGGAACACTGACAATACCAAGTGCTTGCTAACATGTGGACGATAGAAACTCTTATACATTGCTGATGGGAATGCAAGATTGAGCAGTCATTTTGGAATACAGTTTCTTACAAAACTAAAGATGTTTTTACCTTACAGACAAGCAACCATGCTTCTTGGTGTTTACCCAAAGGAAATAAACCTTGAAAAACATGTAGTTGAATATTTATGTCTGCCTTATTTATAATTGTCAAAACTTGGACGCAACCAAGTTGGATTGGATGCAATCTCAAAAACAACAGAATGATCTCTGTTCATTTCCAGGGCAAACCATTCAATATCACAGTAATCCAAGTCTATGCCCTGATCAATGACGCTGAAGAAGCTGAAGTTGAACGGTTCTATGAAGATCTACAAGACTTTTTTAGAACTAACACCCAAAAAAGATGTCCTTTTCATTATAGGGGACTGGAATGCAAAAGTAGGAAGTCAAGAAACACCTGGAAGAAGTGAAGTGAAGTGAAGTCACTCAGTGGTGTCTGACTCTTTGCAACCCCATGGAATTCAGCCTACCAGGCTCCTCTGCCCATGGGGATTCTCCAGGCAAGAATACTGGAGTGGGTTGCCATTTCCTTCTCCAGGGGATCTTCCCAACCCAGGGATCGAACCCCAGTCTCCAAAGCAGGGCAAAGGCTAACAGAGTTTTGCCAAGAGAATGCACTGGTCATAGCAAACACCCTCTTCCAACAACACAAGAGAAGACTCTACACATGGACATCACCAGGTGGTCAACATCAAAATCAGATTGATTATATTCTTTGCAGCCAAAGATGGAGAAGCTCTATACAGTCAGAAAAACAAGACCTGGAGCTGACTGTGGCTCAGATCATGAACTTCTTATTGTCAAATTCAGACTTAAATTGAAGAAAGTGGGGAAAACCACTAGGCCATTCAAGTATGACCTAGTCAAACTCCTTATCACTATACAGTGAAAGTAAGAAATAGATTTAAGGGACTAGATCTGATAGACAGAGTGCCTGATGAACTATGGATGGGGGTTAGAGACATTGTACAGGAAGCAGGAATCAAGACAATCCCCAAGAAAAAGAAATGTGAAAAACAAAAATGGCTGTCTGAGGAGGCCTTACAAACAGCTGTGAAAAGAAGAGAAGCAAAAAGCAAAGGAGAAAAGGAAAGATATACCCATTTGAAGGCAGAGTTCCAAAGAATAGCAAGGAGAGATGAGAAAGCCTTCCTCAACAATCAATGGAAAGAAATAGAGGAAAACAATAGAATAGGAAAGACTAAAGATCTCTTCCAGAAAATTAGAGATACCAAGGGAATATTTCATGCAAAGATGGGTTCAATAACAGACAGAAATGGTAGGAATCTAACAGAAGCAGAAGATATGAAGAAGAGGAGGCAAGAATACACAGAAGAACTGTACAAAAAAGATCTTCACAATCCAGATAATGACGATGGTGTGATCACTCACACTCATACTCCTGGAACGTGAAGTCAAGTGGGCCTTAGGAAGCATCACTATGTACAAAGCTAGTGGAAGTGAAGGAATTCTAGTTGAGCTATTTCAAATCCTAAAAGAATTAAAATAAACAAATTTATATTAAATAAATAAATAATAAAAAAAGAAATAAAATGAATAAAGAAAAATAAAAGATGATACTGTGAAAGTGCTGCACTCAATATGTTAGCAAATTTGGAAAACTCAGCAGTGGCCATAGGACAGGAAAAAGTCAGTCTTCACTCCAATCCCAAAGAAATGCAATGCCAAAAATGTTCAAACTACCACACAATTGCACTCATCTCACACGCTAGTAAAGTAATGCTCAAAATTCTCCAAGCAAGGCTTCAGCAATATGTGAACCATGAACTTCCAGATGTTCAAGCTGGTTTTAGAAAAGGCAGAGGAACCAGAGATCAAATTGCCAACATCCACTGGATTGTGGAAAAAGCAAGAGAGTTCCAGAAAAAACATCTATTTCTGCTTTATTGAGTATGACAAAACCTTTGACTGTGTGGATCACAATAAACTGTGGAATATTCTGAAAGAGATGGGCAACCAGACCCCTGATTGCCTCTTTAGAAACCTGCATGCAGGTCAAGAAGCAACATTTCGAACTGGACATGGAACAACAGACTGGTTGTACTATATCAAAAGTAAACTCTAACATAAATGAATTTGGGATGTTTATAATTTGTCAGTTTAGGTTCATCAATTGTAACAAATGTACCATTCTGGTAGGTACATTTGTACCAACATTATCTCCATGTCGATAATAGAGACCTATGAATGGTTTCCTGGAGTATATTGTATCTCTTCCTCTCAATTTTTTAGAGAAACTAAATCTTTTCTAAAATTTTAAAGTGTTTTAAAAATAGTAGTAGGAATCATTTTAGGACAAGGTGTCAGTAAGGACTTTAAGAAATTATCTCTGTATTGCCAAAAGCTGGACTTATTATTACATTAACAAAATATTTTTGGTTATAAATTTCTAAAGCAAGAAATTTCAAGTGAAGGAAATTAAATTTTCATCTCATCTTTTAATTTTAACACTGAAAATAGGTTCACTAGATGTGTGTTGGCCAAGACAAACTGTGTTTAGTATGCTTCTAGTGATTTGATATCTTTGTTTAGCTGTAGATTACAGGTTTCAGGTTAAAGTGCCAATAAAAGGCCAAGATTCAGAAGAAAGGTATATACAGACTTGAAAAGTATTTGCCTAAGTATATTTTTCATATGTTTCAATATGAAGTATCAAAATTATTTAAAACACCAATGGCAAGTTAGAAAGAAATATTTGAAATATATGATCTCTATTAAAATAGTCTTAAAGCAGGGAAAATTCTACAATGGTAATAAGGCCAAAATGTTAACAAATAACTTTTTAGAAATGCAAAATTCTTATATACCTGTTTAAGATTTATGGTCCACTTTAAGAAATATGGACATAAATTGTGAAACAGGGAGTGCTACAACTACTTTTCCTAATCTGTGGTGACTTTATATCAGTACACATATTTTTTACAGGGATTTGACAATATTATAAAAGATTTCATAATGTCCATAGCTTTCAACTTGAAATTTTTTCTTTCCTGACTATATACTTTAAAAAATAATTAGAAACTATTTGTAAGAATATTTGTAGCTACATTTTTTTATAATAACCAAAAGAAGGGAAAAAATTATAAAGAGCTTAATGTTATGAAATTATAGCAAAATATATTTATTAATAAAAGTATAGCACATAATTAAATTATAGTATTAATTCATAATCAAATATGCTTTAAAATATGTGATATATAGGAAAATAAATTGGCATGAAGGGTTAAATGAGGTTTCTAGGATAATAATATGAAACACATCATAGTGTGATTTTGTTTTAAGAAATATCCTTTAAAAATGATGAACTAACAATTCATGAAAATCTCAACCTGTGGGTCAATTCTTATGCTCCCTATCTTGTTCTCACTGACATTTCAAAGCAATTCTATGTCTATTATTTAATAATAGCATTAAATAAAGTCTAGATCTTGAAAACATGAACAGGCCAAAAATATGGGCACAGTGGCCAGACTGAGGAAGATATTTCAATCACTGGTCAGGGAACTAAAATCCCACAAACTGCATGTTGCAGCCGAAAAAAAAAAAAAGAGAGAGAGAGAGAGAAATCTTTCTTTCTGTCACATTTCTTAAAGTGAATACTGATGAGGAAAAAATAAAGAAACATTTCTTCAACAGTGGCCATTGTAGGTAACCACTGAGAAGGCACTTATGGTGAAAACTAAGAAACAATGTGAAGAAGCACACAAATGGAAAATCTGAAGACAGAAAACTTTTTTTCCTTCTTTTTTTTTCTTTCATAACTTGGGTTGATTACTGTGTTTAATATTTTACTTCTGAATTCTCTTTTAATCTTCTTAGTACTCAGCCCTGAGTCTCAGACCTGGGATTTAAACCTGAGTTTGTAGATGAGACATCTGGAGATGAGGATATATTTTATACAAACTAGTATATATCTTCCTATAGTAACTGGCACCCTTGACATAACCTTTGAAGTTTGTCCTTCAATAGTCTGTTCATCTTGAGCACTAATTTATAATAAAAATAATTTAACATTGGCTACCTGACTAGGAAAATATTCTGTATATGTTTTATAATGATGATTCAAATAAATTATAATTAACATATATCCTAACTGTGTGCTGTGCTGTACCAAGTTGCTTCAGTTGCGTCCCACTCTTTGCAACCCCATGGACTGTAGTCCATCAGGCTCCTTTGTCCATGGAATTCTCCAGGCCAGAATAATGGAGTGGGTTGCTGTCCCCTCCTCCAGGGAGTGTTCCTGACCCAGGGATGGAACCCACATCACTTAAGTGTCCTGAATTGGCAGGCAGGTTCTTTACCACTAGCACTACCTGAGAAGCCCTATCCTAAGCACAGAGATTTCTATAGGAAAGGGATGGGAGTAGAATATTTCTGCACTATATAATTATACATTTCTGGACTATACAATTATACATTATATAATTAGTGTCTAGGAACTATGGACTTTTTTTTTTTAATTTAAACAGGAAAATAAATTTATATTTTAAATTCATATATGTTTTTTAAAATGCATGATTCTGTATGTATAAAGTCCATGCTAACTACAGACAGGTAAGTTTTTTTCTTCCTTGTTTCTCAAACTCACTTTTCTTATGGTGTATTCCTCCCTATGAAAGTCCTGCACTAAGGGTAAACTGAAGCTGTTAACCAACTGAGGAATCAGTTTACAGTGCCTTGTGCTTTGCTGCATCACTAACCTTTGGCCACTGTAAGCATCTGGGACATTTAGATTAATTCTTATTGTGGCTTAAAAGACACCAGGGGATATGGAAAAGCAGTGGGAAAGTTTACATATCAGGTATTTGCTCCCTGCCAAGTGGTTTTGGGGTTTCTGAACTCCCTAAGTGAGAAGTAGAGGAAATGATATTTTGCTCTATAGACAACATAGAACAGTGTTGATCAATTGGTCATTCTAAATGTGGGAAAGATACAGTTCAGAGAATACAAAATACAACATTTAAGAATTAAAATTGATATGTACACCAATATGCATGGGTACTGTACAGTTGCTAACTGAGGAATTAGATCCAGTGCTCCCAGACCTGGTTTTTCATATTATTGCTGAGCACCTGCTCAATAGAGCAACAGATAAGAATCATATTAATGTTCCATAACATGATTTTTTTAAAAATATATATGGTATAGGGAATTCCTTGGCAGTTCAGTGGTTAGGACTCTATGCTTTCACTGTGGAAGGCCTGGGCTTAATCCTTGCTTGGAGAACTAAAATCCCGTAAGCGGAGGTGTAACCAAAAACACACAAACAGTGGAATAAAAACATCAGCCATACAAGCCCAAACAGGCCATCTTGAGAAAATGGCATAAGATTTTACATAGTGATGAAAATAATTTTTAAGGGTGACCTCACAGTTAAAAATTTTTTAAAAAGAAAAATCAATAAGTATGTAATCTTGGGACATATGTTTGTTTGTTTGTTTGTTTGTTTCCTTAAAGAAACTACTAAAAAAATAGAATCTTGATTGTGTTGAGTGAAACTGTTGAGCAGCCTAGTCCTATCCAATCCTCTCCTTTGGGAAATGAAGAAACAGAGGGCCAGAGTAGGAGATGCTGATGGACTCATGCTGTGAGTTGGCAGCAAAGTAGCAAAAGACCTATGACAGTGAATTTGTTGTTGTTCGGTCGCTAGTTTGTGTCTGACTTTTTGCAACTGCAGGAATGACAGCATGCCAGGTTTCCCTGCCCTTCACTATCTCCCGGAGTTTGCTCAAACTCATGTCCCTATAGTCAGTGATGCTATTGAACCACCGCATGCTCTGTCACCCTCTTCTCCTCCTGCCCTCAGTCTTTCCCAGAATCAGGGTCTTTTGCATTGAGTTGGCTCTTCACATCAAATGGCCAAAGTATTGGAAATTCAGGTTCAGTCCTTCCAATGAATATTCAGGTTTGATTTCCCTTAGGATTGACTGGTTGGATATCTTGGCTGTCCAAGAGACTCTCAAGAGTCTTCTCCAACACCGCAATTTGAAAGCATAAATTCTTCAGTGCTCAGCCTTCTTTATGGTTCTCCTTTCACATCCATACATGACTACTGGAAAAACCATAGCTTGAACTACATGGACCTTTGTTGGCAAAATGATGTCTCTGCTTTTGAATATGCTGTTTGTCATAGCTTTTATTAAAGGAGCGTGCATCTTAATTTTGTGGTTACAGTGACCATCCACAGTGATTTTGGAGCCCCCCAAAATAAAATCTGTCACTGCTTCCACTTTTACCCATCTATTTGCTGTGAAGTTATGGGGCCAGATGCCATTATCTTCATTTTTTGTATGTTGAGTTTTAAGGCAACTTTTTCACTCTCCTTTCACCCTCATCAAGAAGCTCTTTAGTTCTTTCTCACTTTCTACCACTAGAGTGAGATTCCAATGACAATGCATGTTATTCCCCAATCCCAGAGATAGATGGTGTTTTAAGGTCAACACGAAGTAATTTAAGAAATGGTTTAAAAAAACTATTCTGTTTTGCTTAAAAGGATATTTTTTGGGAGGAACAAGTGCTATGAGAATATATAGGATTAGAATTCTGCTTTATTAATGAGGGACAAAGACTAGTTAAATGTAACTGCTCACCAAAGTGGGATATAATATTTGTGAGCCCTGAATTTGACAAACTCTATGAGACATGCTATATAGCAAGAGGCCCAAAGTTGGGAGAAATATGAAAGAAAAGGTAGAATAGAAATAGGCAACCTGCTCTATTATCACATATTTCAGATTTCAGAAACAGAAGTAAAATATCACAGGCTTGTCTGGAGGTTCTCAATCTGACTAATGCTCACATTAAAGACCATCTAAGTTGGATCATCAAAAAAGCAAGAGAGTTCCAGAAAAACACCTACTTTTGCTTTATTTACTATGCCAAAGCCTTTGATTGTGTGGATCACAACAAACTATGGACAATTCTCCAGGAGATGGGAATACCAGACAACCTGACCTGCCTCCTGAGAAATCTGTATGCAGGTCAGGAAGCAACAGTTAGAACTGGACATGGAACAACAGACTGGTTCCAAATAGGGAAAGGAGTACATCAAGGCTGTTTCTTGTTACCCTGCTTATTTAACTTACATGCAGAGTACATCATGTGAAATGCTGTGCTGGATGAAGCACAAGCTGGAATCAAGATTGCTGGGAGAAATATTAATAACCTAAGATATGCAGGTGACACCAACCTTATGGCAGAAAGTGAAGAAAAACTAAAGAGCCTTTTGATGAAAGTGAAAGAGGAGAGTGACAAAGTTGCCTTAAAACTCAACATTCAGAAAACTAACATCATGGCATCACATCCCATCTGCTGCTAAGTCACTTAAGTCGTGTCCAACTCTGTACAACCCCATAGATGGCAGCCAACCAGGCTCCTCCATCCCTGGGATTCCCCAGGCAAGAAACTGAAGTGAGTTGCTGTTTCTTTCTCCAATGCATGCATGCATGCATGCTAAGTCACTTCAGTCATGCCTGACTCTGTGCAACCCTATGGACAGCAGCCCACCAGGCTCCTCTGTCCATGGGATTCTCTAGGCAAGAATACAGGAGTGGGTTGCCATCTCCTTCTCCTTCTGATCCCATCACTTCATGGCAAATAAATAGGGAAACAGTGGAAACAGTGACAGAGTTTATTTTGAAGGGCTCCAAAGTCACTGCAGATGGTGACTGCAGCTATGAAATTAAAAGATGCTTGCTCCTTGGAAGAAAAGCTATGAACAACCTAGACAGCATATTAAAAAGCAGAGACATTACTTTGCTAACAAAGGTTCCTTCAGTCAAAGATATGGTTTTTCTGGTAGTCACGTATGGATGTGAGAGTTGGACTATAAAGAAAGCTGACCATCAAAGAATTGTTGCTTTTGAACTGTGGTGTTGGAGAAGACTCTTGAGAGTCCCTTGGACATCAAAGAGATCCTACCAGTCAATCCTAAAGGAAATCTGTCCTGAATATTCTTTGAAAGGACTGATACTGAAGCTGAAACTCCAATACTTTGGCCACCTGATATGAAGATTTGACTCATTTGGAAAGACCCTGATGCTGGGAAAGATTGAAGGCAGGAGGACAAGGGGACAACAGAGGATGAGATGATTGGATGGTGTCACCGACCCAATGGACATGAATTTGAGGAAATTCCATGAGTTGATGATGGACGAGGATTCCTGGCATGCTGCAATCCATGGGGTCACAAAGAGTCAGACATGACTGAGCAATTGAACTTAACTGGGAAGAGCTGACTCATTCAAAAGACCCTGATGCAGTGAAAAATTGAGGTCAAGAGGATGAGGTGGTTGGATGGCATCACTGATTAGGTGGACATGAGTTTGGCCAAATTCCAGAGGATAGTGAAGGACAAGGATGCCTGGCATACTGCTGTTCATGGGGTCCCAAAGAGTCATACATGACTTAGCAACTGAACAAGAAAAACAATTTAATCTGTGAATTGATTAAAACTGAAGTTCCCTTGAGTCTGTGCACAATGAGCTGGTTTTATCATCTAGTGTTCCCTGCTCTGGAATCCAAACTCTTTTAGAATAACCATCTAGGGGCATCTAAGAAGATGAGGACAATGACTAGTATGTATCAGTTCAGTTCAGTTCAGTCACTCAGTCGTGTCCGACTCTTTGCAACCCCATGAATCGCAGCATGCCAGGCCTCTCTGTCCATAACCAACTCCTGGAGTTCACACAGACTCACGTCCATCGAATCAGTGATGCCATCCAGCCATCTCATCCTCTGTTGTCCCCTTCTCCTCCTGCCCCCAATCCCTCCCAGCATCAGAGTCTTTTCCAATGAGTCAACGCTTCGCATGAGGTGGCCAAAGTACTGGAGTTTCAGCTTTAGCATCATTCCTTCCAAAGAAATCCCAGGGCTGATCTCCTTCAGAATGGACTGGTTGGATCTCCTTGCAGTCCAAGGGACTTTCAAGAGTCTTCTCCAACACCACCATAGTTAAATTCAGTTCAGTTCAGTCAATCAGTCATGACCCGCTCTTTGCGAACCCATGGATTGCTGCATGCCAGGCTTCCATTAGGTTGGTTCCACCTCTTGGCTGTTGTATATAATGCTACAGTTAGCATTGCAGTACATGTGTCTTCTCAAAGTACGGTTTTCTCCATATATATGCCCAGGAATGTGATTGTTGGATCATATATTTAGTTCTATTTTTAGATTTTAAGAAATCTCCGAGCTGTTTTCCATAGCAGTTGCACCAATTTACATCTGCACCAACAGTGTAGGAGGTTTCCCTTTTTTCCACACCTTCCTTAAATTTATTCTTTGTAGTTTTTGATGATGACTATTCTGACAAGTATGAATTTATATACCTGATTGTAGTTTTGATTTGCATTTCTCTTGTTATTAGTGATATAGAGCATCTTTTCATGTGTGTTCAGGCCATTTATGTCTTTGGATAAATATCTATTTAGATTGTCTACCCATTTTATGATTGGGTTGTTTGTTTGTTTTTTATATTGAGCTGCATGAACTGGTCACATATTTTGGAGGTTAATACTTGGTAAGTTTCTTTGTTTTCAAATATTTTCTCCCATTCTGAGGGTTGTATTTTTGCTTTATATATGGTTTCATTTGCTGTGTGAAAGCCTTTAAGTTTGAATATGTCCCATTTGTTTGTTTTTATTTTCATAAATCTAGGAAGTGGATTAAGAATTATCTTGCTGTGATTTATTTCAAACAGTGTTTTGCCTATGTTTTTCTCTAAGGGTTTTATAATGTCTGGTCTTAAATTCAGGTATTTGATCCATTTTGAGTTTATTTTTGTGTATGGTACCAACTAATGTTGTAATTTTATTCTTTTCATGTAACTGTCCACATTTTTCAGAATCACTTATTAAAGAGAATGTCTTCTCTCCATTGTACATTCTTATCTCTTTATCATAGATTCATTGAACATAGATGTGTGGGTTTATTTCTGCACTTTCTATACTATTCCATTGATCTATATTTCTGTTTTTGTGCCAGTACTATACTGTCTTGATTACTGTAGCTTTGTAGTATAATCTGAAATTGGGACGTCTAATTCCTCCACCTCTGTTTTTCTTTCCCAAGATTGTTTTGGTTATTCAGCCTCTTCTGTGTTTCTACATAAATTAAAAAAAAATTTTTTTTTGTTCTAGTTCTGTGAAAAATATCATTGATAATTTGATAGGGATTGTATTGAATATGTAGACTGCCTTGGGTCACATAGAATATTTGAAAGAATAATTTTTATAGAAATGAAAGTTTGGTATCTGGATAATAATTGTCCTTATTCTGAGATTTAATAGATCCTTATTATGATATCAGATCAAGAAATAATTAGCTTTTTAGCAAATAGTATGTCACTTATTAACATGCTGCTAAGTTGCTGCTGCTAAGTCACTTCAGTGGTGTCCGACTGAGTGTGTCCCCATGGACGGCAGCCCACCAGGCTCCCCCATCCCTGGGATTCTCCAGGCAAGAACACTGGAATGGATTGCCATTTCCTTCTCCAATGCATGAAAGTGAAAAGTGAAAGTGAAGTCGCTCAGTTGTATCTGACTCTTAGCGACCCCATGGACTGCAGCCTACCAGGCTCCTCCATCCATGAGATTTTCCAGGCAAGAGTACTGGAGTGGGGCGCCATTGCCTTCTCCATATTAACATGTGTATAAGATAATAATTAACATTCAAATAGTGATACATGGGTACATTTTTGAAATGCATGTAAACAGCAATCAGAAAACAAACACATAGCAGTAAAATAGGAAAAACTTTCAGATGTGCTTTATTGTCTAGTAAAGCTATAAAACCTTTAGTTAGAGCTAAAAGCATTCTACTTTAACTGGCTTTTATCATGTGAAAATAAATGAAAAACATTTTGTTTTTTATTCAGGCTGCCATGAAGACCATCCGCTTTTTATTGCAGAGGCCATAATGTAAATAGTGGAAAAATAAAGATATTGAGGCTCTGAAGACTTATTTTTTTCAAAGAGTGAGCAAGGTGCTAACATTTCCAAAGTGTAATTTGATATAATGAGTTCTGCTGATGAATATATAACAAACTTCAAAAATGTTTTCTTCTTATCATATTTTGAAAATGTTTCAGATACTTCTTCACTCTGAAATAATATCATTGCTTATTACAACCACAATTGTTACTAATTGGAACTGTAAATCAATTTATAATGTTATACACAAATAACAGCATATCCCATTTTACTCTTTAAATCATTTTTGTCTAAGAAAACTATTTGCAATGATAGAAATGTTTCATCATGTGCAGTATGGTAGTCACTAACCACATGTGGCTACTGAACATTTGAAATGTAGCTAATATATTTCAGGACATAAATTTTAATTTGATTTAACTCTAATTTCATTTAAAATTTAAATAACCAGATGTGATTGGTGCTTCCTATATTAGACAACACACCTTTAAAAAATGAACTACATATATCAAAATCTGATTATCAAAGGTATACTCTGCAGTGAAAATAACTCATGAAATCTTTCTAATAATTTTCAAATCATTTTTTGATTTTTTAAAATTGTATAAAGTGACATGCCCTTATCTGGGTTCCAGTGTGATAAAATAAATTGTATAAAAGAAACCTATCCTCTGACTTTACAAGCTTCTGGCCTTTGTTGTACCAGAGGGCACCCAGGTGCTCTGCCACCTGTCCTGTATGGTATATACATTTTGTGAATGCTTCACATAATGACTGGTCTCAGAAAGACCTTGGTGACTACTGATAATGCTTCCAAAGATACTGTCTGCTTTGTCATCTACTACATTGTCCCCATGAAGTTAAACTTCCTTGGAACAATGGGTGGACACAGCATATGCATTTGACTGTGTCACCTGTCACCTTAAAACACTTCGCGACAACTAGTAGCATCTTTTCCAATCCCTATTAACTGCCACTGTGGCCAAAACTCTGCAAATCAATCAGTAAAGAAATACTTGATTATTTTAACAATTGATACAACTTTTCTTGGTCATAATCACTTTATGGTGTTAGGAGATAAAGGGTTTTTTGTTTGTTTTTTTCTAGCATTTGTTTCCCGCATCAGGTATTAGCAAAGACTACAAAAGTAGTTTTGTATTTATCAGTTAGAAAATATATACATTTTAAGGACTGCATATATTTAAGCTGGATTTTAAAAAAAGGAAAAAAAAGTGATGTTTACCCAGCTAAGACAACACCTTTTTACTTTTTGTCTGGATGACTTCTGTTTGGTTGATTTATTAATGCATTTTGATCTTTACTGATGTAGTTTAACATCTGTTCAATTATCATATTCTTAACACACATTTCCTCTGCATGTTTTCTTTTCCATCTTCCCTTTGTTCTCTCAGACAAATTGAGTGATGCTGATTTCATTTTAATGATATTAAAGGTTAAGTGGAGATTATGCCAGTGAAGTAAGCCATCAGGACAAAACTGGAGAAGTTCAAAGGAAAAATAATGGGAGGAGAGAGAAAAAGTGGTAGGAAAGTCAAAGGAAAATGTATATTTTAAACCCTAGAATTTTGGTAATTTTTTGACTGATTTGATTAATCTTTAAAATGCTGCCATTCCAATACATACTGTGTAAATATCATATCACTATTTACTTAGATTTCTGAAAAAAAAAATTCATTGCACTGAAGCTATGTTCTCAGAGAGAGAGACTATTTTCTATTTTCTTCTGCCTGTGCTTTTTCCTAACTGCTTAACTTTGCAACATAATCTCTTAACAGGTTTAACTCAATGTTCTCACACTCTTAATGAAAATTAACTCTTGTTTTTGACTTTGAAAGCTCCCTCAAGGTCTCAAGTGTCATTCATTTTATAAGTTGTACCTTTCAATTTTACCATGTCTTTATTCTTTTTCACTTTCATATATATTTAGATAATAAAGAAAAATACAAGATCCCAGCTGGAATTAAAATTCTGTACATTTGCTTTTTTCCCCCTCTTATGTGAAATGACACTATCAAGCTAAACAGTGGTATAAAATGTAGATGTTCTTTGCCAATATCAAGACTCTCTTTAAATAGCAAAGTAAAAGTGCTAAATGATAACCTAAAAAAACATACACACACAGTTGACCATTCAACTCAATATGTAAGATCTATGGGTAAATTTTACCACCATGTAATTTTATTTATAGTCTTTGTTTTATTGAATTGGTTCACTCTAAGTTCATATTAGATTTCATGACATTCTCAGTTATATTTCATTTGTTAACACAGATTTCTGTGGACTTCAAAATGCAGAGAGGAAAAATTATAAATTCCTTTTACAGGGATATCTGGGCAATGTTAGTTTCAGTTAGTTGAAATTAAAATTCCTAACAGTACAACTTTGATTTTGGTAGTTATCACTTTATTAACTGCATAATGAAAGATTGTACATAAAAAAATAGTAGAGACAAAACTAGGACCAGAAAGTGGCTGGAAGAACACTTAATAGTTAATTGTAGCTATATAAACTACTACCAAGACAAGACCAGAGAACTCTTTTTGTATATAAAAGAAATATAATGCATTCCAATTTTCAGAGTCTAAAGCTTGTTTCTGAAACTTTAGAAGGAATCTTTCTACTCTCATTCTCCTCCCAACATTTGTTTTAAAATAATCAGAACTATTTTACTAATTTGAGAACATAAAATTAAACAGAAGGAGCAAAAAAATGTTACTTATATGCATTTTTAAAGTACAGTATTGCTTTCTGGTTTATTTGATAAACTTTAAACATGGTAAAGGTGACTATTTAGTAATCTGGATATGGCCATAATCTTACCAGGTTGGACACTCACAGACTGTTGCAGGGATGAGCCAATTCTGACTGTATGTTGGAACTATTTTTATGACTTATTTCTGTTATTATAATCATGCAAAATGTCCTGCCTCAGAAAATCCTGTGCCTCTGCCTGACTGGTAAACTAAAGTACCTTTGTTTAGGGCCCTGTCCATGAGTGGGTGGCAGGAAAGAAGAAATTAATACATCCCATTCCTGAAGGTGGCACTCTAGGACATATTTGCAAGACTAATTGCTTTTTCTTTACTTTATTTCCTCACCTACCCCCATCTCTATTCTATAAAAGAACCTGGCATCCATATCCTGATAAGATGGTTCTTTTGAGACATTAGTCTGTCATCCTCTGGGTCAGCCAGCTTTCTGAATAAAGTGGTATTCCTTGCCTCAACATCTTTTCTTTGAGTGACTTGGCCTGTAGTATGGTGAGCAGAATGAGCTTGAACTTGGTAACAAACCTCTTTTTATTTATCAGTTAAAAATATATTTTTTCCCCACATATTTTTTTTGCAATTAAATTTCTGCTGTAATTTTAATGGGCTCTGTATCATATCACATTGAACAAGAAACTGGTAGAGAAATATTTCCATGTGTATGTAGTTCCAACTCCCAAATACCATAGGTAATTATTAGAGTGGAGTGAAGGGAGGTTATAATGGATCAAGCTATCCTATTTTAACTGTACTGATTATATTTCACAGTAGTTTCAGGGGCCCCTTGTGGATTGTTTGAATTAATATGCCTCCAAAAAGGAGCAACTTTGCCCTTCTCAAAGCGTGGAGTTAGTTTCTGTGTTGTACAATGTCATTTAAAATTTAATGAATGAGAATTAATTATCTCCATGATTACCTATAACTCAGGCCAATCTTATGAATACTATTGAACCCAAACAATCAGTTATCAGTGTGCTCCAAAGACAGATTTAGTATTCTTACTCTTTAAAAATAGCCTGAATTTTTAAATGCCATCACGAACTGGTGTGTGTGCTAAAGAAATCTTATTGAAGTAATCCCCCATCAAATTTCTTTTAACATGTATCAGTCTTGTTTATTCATTGATTGATTACAGAAGAAACCACATATATTTATGTTGAAAAAATACCATCCTGGTGATTAATTTTTAATGAATTGATTTCATTTTCCACTGGTCTTTTTATTTAAAAAAATTTTAATGTAACTATACAGCATGAATTAATTTTCAATAGTGATTAATCATACAAGTAACAGCTTTCAGCCAAACTGCCCTACGTAAAAGTCTGAAACTGCTAAAAAAGAAACCACATTCTTAACAAAATAGAATACTTACCAAAGCACTTAAGATGTATAATGATTTAATGGAAGGTCTTCTTAAGTATATTTTATGTGTGGAACTTCCAAATAAAATTTGGAAAATATGAGGCAAAATCTAAATAGCTAATTCTGGAAAATGTATATATATTTCACCTTAAATATGAGTTCTTTACTTAAAAAATAAAATGTAAAGAATATCACTTATTCAGTTTCTTTAAGAATTAGTCATTTAACTCAAAGAAAGAAATCGACCCTTTATTGTGAGCAAGATGCTATACAAGTGTTTTTCCTACATTCTGATATGTAAATAGAATAAGAAACTAATATTTCTAATACATGCAAAAAGAGTTTTGCCTCTGAAATTCCAGAATGTCTTGAAAATTGGATATAACTAATGAATTTTGTTAATTCCTAACCCACGTAGTTTTATTTTACACATCTATTTCCATTATAAAGCTGAAGAAATGGTGTACATACCAATATTGTGGAACACGATATTTTGTGCATAGAAATTAGAATTAATCATTGAGAAATAGTGTGTTTGTAAATGATTTATAAAAACAAATTGACCCAGTAGCCTTGAGAAATTTAACAGGAGGTGTCAGATTTCTAGGAAAAAAGAAAAATGGAGTCAGAGTTTACTTGTTGAATTTATTCACTGATTCACTTATTCAATCAAGATTCATTATAGATCTACTTAATGTATGCTACATACTGGATAAGGGATTATGTACCCATGTATAAGACATTATTCTTCCATTCAAAGACTTTATAAATTTGTAAGTAATACTTTTATAAATAAAATTATAATAGAACATAATATATTCTGTATTTATATATGTCTAAGGAGTTGCAGAAACACAGAAAGATTCTAATCCAGCCAACAGATGTTGTAGGTAGGAGAAAATTACCAACATAATAACATTTATGTTGAATTTTATAAGTTGGCAAGGAATAATAAGGGAGGCAATTATATGACAGATGTTAAAGAACAAAGAAACAACTTATCACACTATCTCTAGAAAATTTTAAGCATAGGATATTTGTAGAATCTTTGTAGAAGATGAATTTTGATATATTAACAAAGAGTATATTGTAGTTTTCATTATGATCATCATAATTTTCACTATATTGGGCAAAAATGAAGCCAAATTAGTACTTAGAGTTGTTTTATGGCTTGTTTGTTTTTGGTTTGCATTTTCTTTAATCTACAGTTTTAAATGTTATTTTTCACTACTGCTAACCAATACTCACAGTTCTAAAATGCATTGGGTAACATACTAAGTTGATTTCAAGTTGGGGAGTGATAACTGTGACAGCAGTATATGGAATGCACTGTAAGATACAAGATTGTATGACAAAAAAACACCTTTAAAGCTCCATGAAAATGCAGACTTGGCTAATTTTTCTTATCAGTATATGTACAGCATGAGAACAGTGGCTGGCATATTTGTTGCTGTTGTTCTTTCAGTTGTGTCTAACTCTTTGTGACCCCAAACTGCAGCACAACAGGTTTCCCTGTCCTTTACTCTCTCCTGAGCTTGCTCAAATTCATATCCATTGAGTTGGTGATGCCACCCAACGATCTCCTTCTCTGTCATCCCTTCTCCTCCTGCCTTCAATCTTGTCCAGCATCAGGATCTTTTCCAATGAGTCAGGTCTTCACATCAGGTGGCCAAAGAATTGGAGCTTTAGTTTCAGTATCAGTACCTCCAATAAATATTCAGGAATGATTTCTTTTAGGATTGACTCGTTTGATCTCCTTGCAGTCCAAGGAACTCTCAAAGAGTCTTTTCCAACAATGCAGTATAAAAGCACCAATTCTTTGGTGCTCAGACTTCTTTATGGTCCAACTCTCAAATCTGTAAAAAAAAAAAAACAAAAAAAAAAAAACCAGAGCTTTGACTCTATGCACCTTTGTCAGCAAAGTGATGTCTCTGTTTTTTAACACACTATCTAAGTTTGTAATAGCTTTTCTTCCAAGGAGCAAGTGTCTTTTAATTTCATGGCTACATTCAGCATCTGCAGTAATTTTGGAGTCCAAGAAAATAAAATCTGTCACTGTTTGCGTTGTTTCCCCATCTGTTTGCCATGAAGTGATGGAACAGGATGCCATCATCTTCATTTTTTGGATGTTGAGTTTTAAGCAAGTTTTTTTTTTTTTTCACTCTCTTCTGTCGCCTTCATCAAGAGGCTCTTTAGTCCCGCTTCACTTTCTGCCATAAGGATAGTGTCATCTGCATATCTGAAGTTATTGATATTTCTCCTAGAAAACTTGATTTCAGCTTGAGCTTCATCCAGCCCAGCATTTCACATAATGTTCTCTGCATATAATTTAAATAAACAGAGTGACAATGTACAGCCTTGACATACTCCTTTCCCAATTTGGAACCAGTCTATTGTTCCATGTCCAGTTCTAACTATTGCTTCTTGACCTGAATTCAGGCTTTGTAGGAGGCATGTAAGGTGATCTGGTATTCTCATCTCTTTAAGAATTTTCCAGGTTTTTTTCTTTCTTTTTTCTTTTTTTTTGTGATCCATGCAGTCAAAGACTTTAGCATAGTCAATGAAGCAGAAGTAGATGTTTTCTTGGATTTCTTTTGCCTTTTCTATGATTCAGTGAATATTGGCAACTTGATCTCTGGTTCCTCTGCCTTTTCTAAATCCAGCTTGGATATCTGGATGGTCTCAGTTCACATACTGTTGAAGCCAAGCTTGGAGAATATTGAGCATTACTTTGTTAGCATGTGAAATGAGTGCAATTGTGTGATAGTTTGAATGTTCTTTGGCATTGCCTTTCTTTGGGATTGGAATGAAAACTGACTTTTTCCAGTCCTGTGGCCACTGCTGAGTTTTCCAAATTTGCTGGCTTATTGAATGCAGCACTTTAAAAGAATCATCTTTTAGGATTTGAAATAGCTCAGTTGGAATTCTATCACCTCCACTAGCTTTGTTTGTAGTGATGCTTCCTAAGGCCAACTTAACTTCACACTCCAACATGTCTGGCTCTAGGTGAGTGATCACACCCTCATAATTATCTGGGTCATGAAGATCCTTCTTGTATAATTATTCTTATATTTTTGCTACCTCTTAATATCTTCTGCTTCTCTTAGGTCCATACTGTTTATGTCCTTTATTGTGCTGATCTTTGCATGAAATGTTCCCTTGGTATCTCTAATTTTCTTGAAGAGCTCCCTAGTCTTTCCCATTCTATTGTTTTCCTCTGTTTGTTTGCATTGATCACTGAGGTTTGTTTGCATTGCCAACATCTGATGGATCATTGAAAAAGCAAGAGAGCTACAAAAAATCTACTTCTATTTTATTGACTATGACAATGCCTTTGATTGTGTGGATCACAAAAAAAATGGTGGAAAATTCTTCAAGAGATGGGAATACCAAACCACCTTGCCTGCCTCCTGAGAAATCTGTATGCAATCAAGAAGCACCACTTAGAACTGGACATGGAACAGCCGATTGGTTCCAAACTGGGACAGCAGTATGTCAAGGCTTTATATTGTCAACCTGCTTATTTAACTTATATGCAGAGTATATCATGAAAAGTGCTGGGCTGGATGAAGCACGAACTGGAGTCAAGATTGCCAGGAGAAATATCAATAACCTCAGATAGATATGCAGATGAAACCACCCTTATGACAGAAAGTAAAGAACTAAAGACCTCTTGATGAAAGTGAAAGAGGAGAGTGAAAGAGTTGACTTAAAACTCAACATTCAGAAAGCTAAGATCATGGTATCCAGTCCCATCACTTCATGGAAAATAGATGGGGAAATGATGGAAACAGTAGGAAACTTTATTTTGAGGGGCTCCAAAGTCACTACAGATGGTGACTGCAGCCATGAAATTAAAAGACACTTTGCTACTTGGAAGAAAAGTTATAACCAACATAGACAGCGTGTTAAAAAGCAGAGACATTCTTTTGCCAGCAAAGGTCCATCTAGTCAAAGCTATGGTTTTTCCTGTAGTCATGTATGGATATGAGATGTGGACTATAAAGAAAGATGAGCACCGAAGAACTGATGCTTTTGAACTGTGGTGTTGGAGAAGACTCTTGAGAGTCCCTTGGCCTGCTAGGAGATCCAACCAGTCAATCCTCAAGGAAATCAGTCCTGCATATTCATTGGAAGTACTGATCCTGAAAGCTGAAACTCCATTTTTTGGCCACCTGATGCCAAGAACTGATTCATTAGAAAAGACTTTGATGCTGGGAAAGATTGAGGGCAGGAGGAGAAGGGGACAACAGAGGATGAGATGGTTGGATGACATCACTGATTTGTTGAACATGAATTGAGCAAGCTCTGGAAATTGGTGATGGACAGGGAAGCCTGGAGTGCTGCAGTCCTTGGGTTCACGAAAAGTAGGACATGACTGAGTGACTGAACAGATCACTGATGAATGCTTTTTTCTCTCTCCTCATTTGGAACTCTGCATTCATATGGTTATATCTTTCCTTATCTCCTTTGCCTTTTGCTTGTCTTCTTTTCTCAGCTATGTGTAAGGCCTCCTCAGATAACCATTTTGCCTTTTAGCATTTCTTTTTGGGGGATATGGTCACCACCTCCTATACAACATTACAAACCTCTGTCCATAATTCTTTGGGCACTCTGTCTATAAGATCTAGTCCCTCAAAACTATTTGTTATTTTTACTCTATAATCATAAGGTATTTGATTTAGGTCTTACCTGAATGGCCTTGTGATTTTCCCAACTTTCTTCAATTTAACTCTGAATTTTCCAATAAAGAGTTCATGATATGAGCTGCAATCAGCTTCCACTCTTTTTTTTTTTTTTTCTGACTGTATACAGTTTCTTCATCTTCAGCTGCAAAGAATATAAACAATTTGATTTTGGTATTGTCTATCTGGTGATGCTCCTATGTAAAGTCATCTCTTGTGTTGTTGGAAGATGGTGTTTGCTATGACCAGTGTGGTCTCGGCGAAACCACTGTTAGCCTTTGTCCTACTTCATTTTGTACTCCAAGACCAAACTAGGCTGTTATTCCAGGTGTCTCTTGACTTTCTACTTTTGAATTCCAGTCCTCTATGATGAAAAGGACATTTTTGTGCATGTGTGTGTGTGTTAGTTGTAGAAGGTCTTACAGTTTTCATGAAACCATTCAGCTTCAGCTTCTTCTACATTAGTGTTTGGGGCATACACTTGGATTAGTGTGATATTGAATCATTTGCCTTGGAAGTGAACACCCAAGTACTGCATTTAGGACTCTTTTGTTGACTATGAGGTATATTAGTAGACAAACAATAAACAAAGTGTATCACAGCATTGCAGTTCCTATGTTTATGTAAAGCCATTGTAACTAAAACAGGAAACTGAATCACAAAAGCAAATTTAGCAAAAATATTTTGTTAATTATCAAGAAGAAAATAAATAAGTAGAGGATATTTCCTAGTTTTTTGACTTGGGCTTCTGGGTGAAATGGTTGTGCTATTAATTAAGAAAGAAAATATAGGGAGAAAATCTTTGGCTCTGCAAGTTTCCTCAGACACAGAAGTTAATGATCAAACATAATTTATTGTACCTATGAATTCCACAGGGCATCCCTGGTGACTCAGTAAGTAAACAATCAGCCTGAAATGCGAGAGACCCAAGTTCAATTTCTGGG
Organism: Oryx dammah; assembly: GCF_014754425.2. Classification (NCBI taxonomy): domain Eukaryota; kingdom Metazoa; phylum Chordata; class Mammalia; order Artiodactyla; family Bovidae; genus Oryx; species Oryx dammah. The sequence continues at coordinate 126,297,799 of NW_024070186.1, forward strand.
TCAGGGAGATCCCCTGGAAAAAGAAATGACTATCCACTCTAGTATAGTCACCTCGAGAATTCCAAGGATAGGGCATACAGTGATGAATTCCAGAGGTTAAGATACATTTTGACTGAAAATTTTATGTGCAGCAAATCTATGTGCACTCATTCTATCCTTCACAGGGGATAGCTTTTACTTTTAAAAGAATATTATCAATAGAATAGACAGAAACAACAGGAAGAAAATGAAGGCGTATAGAGGTACTCTTTCTGTCATCTGGCAATTTGATGCTATGATAAAAGTTTTGGATAAATCCATTTCTGTCTCTTTTTCACATATAAAATTTGTTTAAATAGTTTATTATACCCTCTCTTTTCATATTCTGACAATTTTGTCATTGATTCCTTTAAGTGCATCTTCTTTATTTTAGCTTTGTTGATATTTTGTTAATAAAAATGCAGTGAGAACAAAGGAAGCATTTTGGACATTAAACTGGCAGTGCTTGTAACTCACTGAAAGAAGTAAGGCAGGAGATTCAGAAAAAGAAGCCTTCTTTAAATGATAGAACTTAAGTGTGAGTTAGAAATGAAGAACAAAGAGGTTTTCTTGTTTCTTAATTTTAGTCAATTTATTATACTCATTTCATAGAGTAAATTAAATATTTTGCTTTCAACAAGAAAAAAAAGCAAAAACATATCTTTCTTATGATGCAATGCAATGGTTTCTTCCAAATGACTTCTGGAAACATCTCTGAAGAAAAGAGACAATTTTGTTGTCATGTTCTATGACATGTCCCCTGTATATTTAATCTCTCATGACATTGTTGTATAATAAAACTTAGAAGCCCTCTTTTTTGCCACATGCTTCAATATCCTGAAAGTGAAAGAAAGTGAAAATTGCTCAGTCGTGTCCGACTCTTTGTGACCCCATGGACTATACAGGCCATGGGATTCTCCAGGCCAGAATACTGGGGTGGGTAGCCTTTCCCTTCTCCAGGGGATCATCTCAAAACAGGGATAGAACCCAGGTCTCCCACATTGCAGGCAGATTCTTTACCATCTGTGCCACAAGGATACTGTTATTACTTGCAGCTGTTTCTTCAAAATGACTGGCCCACCTCCTATTCTCCCTACTGTAGGTATTTACAACATGCTCTCTGTTTTGACATAATGTTTTTCAAAAAGTTCATGTGTTACTTTTAAAGTAACTTAATTCAACTCTTGTAGACAAAAAGAAACATTTCCTTTCTGTGGTCATTCAGGATAAGATGGTGGCGCCAGAGGTCTCAGTAACACTGCTTCAGGGAAATGTTCCTAGGATCTAACACATTCAGCAGAGAAAAGGAAGATGAAAAACTGACTTTTTTTTTTTTCCTGAAAATGTGATAAAAGCAACGTTATACCAGAAGAAAACTAACAGTGAATGGAGGTAGAACCACCTACGGAGACCTGGAGGTCAACACATATTCAAGTGCAGATCAGAGAATGAGCTCCCCCAGAAGAGGAAGCAGGAGATCTGAAGGAGAAATCTTTTCATAGAAAGGTAGTGCTCTATTTAACAGAGCTTGACTTCAATATCAGTCCATTCAGGCAGCTCTACACAGAGGAAGCATCTAGGCCCAGTGTCCAAAGAGAGCAGATACTTCATGGACCTCTGAGCAAACATGGCAGGAGGTCATTTTAAAAACAGCTACTCTTGCTTAGATATACATGAGTCATCCCACTAGGGAGAATTTCTTTCTCTGAAGGAAAATTAGGGTCATTTTAAATATTTTTTAAAAAGAAACAAAACCAACAAATGAAGTCTGATTGTAAAATAAGCATCCTGGGAATGTCCCTTTTAACTGTAAAGATCACACTAATTTATGCAGAACACAAGACATATTCTTATGGTGGAAGGTCACTTTGAGCAGCCAAGTGACTATTAATACAGAGAAAATCCAGCTTTGCTTTTTGAGGAGTTAAATTTTTAGAAATAGACTCTTAAGTGGGGGAAGAAAAGCTTTAAAACTATAGATGTGGGAGGAGAATGTAAGATCAAGCCAATAATCCTGCTGTGAAGAAGCTATAGGGAAGCTAAAAACTACTAAAACCTGTCAGAATTCTGTAATTAAAAGCTAGCAGTGACACCTAAATATGCTAGAATATATATTATTATCTACTTAAATATGACCTTCAAAGTAAAAGGGTACTAACCCAAAAGTGATTTAAAAACTAAGACATGTTTTTCTTGAAAATACATTAAGTGGTATTTTATTAATATCTATAGGCTAACCCCAAAAGCCCTATTTGACCTAAAATATAGTTGGAATTTATGTATTTTTGTTCTAACCAACTTATTTTCATTGCATTATAAAGATAATGTTCACCTCATTCTTTTGTTACTCCTCAATATTTTTATTTTTCAGTTAGGCTTTTGTGACATCTTATTAGCAGAAAGGCATGGCCGCAGAACTAGGAATATATCTTCTGTTCTAACTTTCACCCTATGGAGATGAAAGTTTTGGATTCTGTTTCAAAAATGATGAAGCAGTTAAGAGAGAACTTCAAATTTTAGAATGATAGAAATTCCCCTCCAAAAGGTATTGATTAAATATTAGGTAATTTTATGTAATTAACTTACTTGAAATAAATTTGTAATTATACACTTATATTTGGTTACAAGTTGAAGAATGTGGATTGGATGTTTTTAATTCTTGTGATTCATAGAAGAATCAAATCATAACCAAATGACTAATGTGTTACTTTTAGAAGAATGTGGTTTTTTTTTTTTTTTTCTTTTCTTTTGCTTTTTAGTTGCAAGTTGTAACAGAATCATCAATCAAAAAGAAGTCAGAGGTGTGCTAGGGAATTGAGTATAACAAATTGAAGTTTAATAGAAATAAGTGAGTATCAGATTTGTATTCAAAATATCTATCTGTACAATGGTGTATGTGAGAGCCCAGCGTACATATATATAAATACATTTGGAGGCTTTCTGACTGGGAAGTTAATATGAGCCAGCAGCAGTCTGGTTGTCAAATTGATACAATCTTATGCTTCATTATTAGTAATAATTGGTGGGAAGTGATAGTCCCACTCCACCTTGCACAATCTGTTGTCAGACTAAAAAAGGAACTCTCTGTTCAGTTCTATTCTATGACAGTTTAAAAGTCAAAAACATGATGTACATTCAGAGACAAGTGGCCAGTGCTTTGAATGGACTTATAACAGTGGCATATCAGAAATGTTGTAAATGTGTAGGCACATTTACTATGAAAAGTGGAAAATTAGGGGGCCACAAATATATCCACACTATGAAATTCTCCAAGCAGGACTGCAGCAATACCTGAACCATGATCTTCCAGATGTTCAAGCTGGTTTTAGAAAAGGCAGAGGAACCACAGATCAAATTGCCAACATCTGCTGGATCATTGAAAAAGCAATGGTGTTCCAGAAAAACATCTATTTTTGCTTTATTGACCATGCCAAAAGCTTGACTGTGTGGATCACAATAAACTGTGGAAAATTCTGAAAGAGATGGGAATCCCAGACCACCTGACCTGCCTCTTGAGAAACCTGTATGCAGGTCAGAAAGCAACAGTTAGAACTGGATATGGAACAACAGACTGGTTCCAAATAGGAAAAGGAGTACGTCAAGGCTATGTATTGTCACCCTGCTTATTTAACTTATATACAGAGTACATCATGAGAAATGCTAGGCTGGGTGAAGTACAAGCTGGAATCAAGATTGCCAGGGGAAAGATCAATAACCTCAGATATGCAGATGACACCACCCTTATGGTGGAAAGTGAAGAACTAAAGACCTTTTGATGAAAGTGAAAGAGGAGAGTGAAAAAGTTGCTTAACGTTCAACATTCAGAAAACTAAGATCATGGCATCCGGTCTCATCATTCATTGCAAATCGATGGGGAAACAGTGGCTGACTCTATTTTGGGGAGCTCCAAAATCACTGCAGATGATGACTGCAGCCATGAAATTAAAAGACACTTTCTCCTTGAAAGGAAAGTTATGACCAACCTAGATAGCATATTCAAAAGCAGAGACATTACTTGCCAACAAAGGTCCATCTAGTCAAGGCTATGGTTTTTCCACTAGTCATGTATGGATGTGAGAGTTTGACTGTAAAGAAAGCTGAGCACTGAAGAACTGATGCTTTTGAACTGTGGTGTTGGAGAAGACTCTTGAGAGTCCCTTGGACTGCAAGGAGATCCAACCAGTCCATCCTAAAGGAGATCAGTCCTGGGTGTTCATTGGAAGGACTGATGTTGAAGCTGAAACTCCAATATTTTGTCTACCTGATGCAAAGATCTGACTCATTTGAAAAGACCCTGATCCTGGGAAAGATTGAGGGCAGGAGGAGAAGGGGATGACAGAGGATGAGCTGGTTTGATGGCATCAACGACTCAATGAACATGAGTTTGGGTAAACTCTGGGAATTGGTGATGGACAGGGAGGACTGGTGTGCTGCAGTCCATGGGGTTGCAAAGAGTCAGACACAACTGAGCAACTGAACTGAGCTGTTGAACCTCAGAGGCCCCAAGCACTTAATGGGACCATGGCTTTCATATGTAATTCAAAATATATCAGCTTTGAAACATCAAAAGTATAAATAGAAGACTAAAATGATTGTATTTTCCTCTTATTATTAATAATTTTTTTGATACATCAACACTTTGAATTACTTCATAAAACATCATCATATTTTTGCTCCTATTTTGCTGATGCTCTGACATGTAACCCAGAGCATTCTGGAGATAAAGTGAATTGCTTGAGGAGGTAGAGAATTTTCACATGCTAGCACTAGTCAAACAGTGAAGGTAATATAGTCAATATTCAAGCATTCAAACTGTAGATGATCCAGAAGACTGTCAAAGTTTCTTTTAAATCAAGAAGTATTATTTTTGTTCCTAAATTACTTCTTTCTTATTAAATCATATTCATATATAAATTGAATCTATTACATAGAAACTTTCAGATAAAATGAAACAGATAAATTAGGTTAATATATGTTATTTTCTATATTTAACTTACCTTTGTACTTAACTGAAAGTTATTAAATCAACTTTCAATTCTTCATTAACCTCATCATAGACTTCATGGTATTGATTTGGCAATTTACTCACAGTTTGCTTTTGAATTAATGTTTGCATTAATGGTATATAATACAAAGTGGGACACAAATTTTCTGTTTGAACATAGGAGATATTTTTCTATCATAGTAGAAACAGTTGTTTCATGTGCCTACACAAAAATAAGCAGACTTCATTTTGTTTAGAATGGCTTAAATAAATATATCTGGGCTCAAAAAGTAGAAAGGTGTATTTTTAATTCTTCTAAAGAAAGTCTAAGCTTTAGAAAATTATCAGTAGTTTTATATATTATTTCAAACATCATTTGCTTCAAAAACAATAAATAAATCACTCATAGGAGAACACAATGACTAAAAACCAATAAATAAGGTAAGATTGCCTCTGTTTCCCATATCTTAAATGATTAAATTTGGATTTAAGAAAAGGTGTACCCTGGTTCTGTTTTCATTTAGCTGCTTTGTTGCATGGCATTATGGCATGTCATTCCTCTCCTTGTGCATTCTCTAGTCAGTTTCTTTCCAAAGTCAGCTTGAATGTATATATGTTCCTTAAAAATAATCCCTGATCAAAACATGTAACAAAGCAAATATTAAGTTTTTGCTATTTTCTCCTTTATATTACACCTGAAGAAACCAAAGCTCAGTGAGATTATGGGATATATTCATATTTATTCTATAAAATATTATTTGTGGTCTCATATTACTTTGTGTTTTAGAAATAGGTATTTTTATTGAAAGAAAAGAAGCATACAATAAAATACTCAGACTATAACTATTCAATCTGATGAGGTGGGTGTATCAGTAGTTCATTCTTTTTATTGCCTACTATTATTCCATTATATGGACATACCAAAATTTGCTTATTCAGTTTTTGAGGAACATTTGGTTTTCTTTCTTTTTGGTTTTTAGTTGCTATGAATAAAGAGGCTTTAACATCTTTGTACAAGTCTTTATGTTAATGGTGCTTGTGTTTCTCTTTAGTAAATAGGATTAGAATTATTTTTATAAGAAACTTCCAAAACAATTCTTCAAATTGTTTGTTACTATGTTACATTTCCATTAGCAATGTATGAGACCTCCAGTCACTCCAGACCCTGTTCAATAGTTGGTATTGTCAGGTTTTGTTTTTCCATTATAGTGACTATGAAATGCAATTTCATTGTAGTTTTAATTAATATTTCCTCAATGGCTAATGATGATTAGCATCTTTTCATGTGCTTATTGGCCATTCATGTATTTTACTTACTATTATGGCCCTTCACTTCTGGCCTTTTCAAAAATAAGGTTATCTTCTCCTGGATACTTTTTAGGGTTTTATGATGTACTGAATGCATACTTGTGAGAGAAATGTCATATGAATTTTTTTTTCAGTCTTTACCTTCTTTAATAATTGTGTCAAATATATTTTTTTTTTAATGAGGAGAAATAGTCAATTCTGAGGACATTCAGTTTATCTATTATTTTGTCTTTTAGGCTAGGGATTTTTTTTGTTATTGCTGTTGTTCTGATGGGAAAAAATTTTTTTGGCCTACCCTGTGGCTATGAAGGTATTCTTTTTAAGAACTATCAAGAGTTTGAGGTTTTACCCTGTTGCAATCTGATAAATTAAATCAGTACAGTTTCATGGATGCTATTAGAATATCCAGTACTTGGGTCAGACACAAAAACTTTAATAGTCAAGAAACAATAAACAGCATGAACATTCACATATTTTTCTAGGATGCTTTGGCCCCAGATTCCATGTTCGTATTATGGAAGGGCCAAGATTGACATTTATATGTTCAGAGGGTTGAGTTATAAGAAACTCTGCACTTAGGAAATCTGAAGCTTTTATAGCAGGCAGTAATCTTGCCAGCCCTTTGCTCTGGAGAAAACCTTAACTTCATTATACTAACAGTGACCATGCCTTTGTTCCAGAAGGATATATTATCTTTATCTTTTGAGGCTATAAGCAAACCCGTCCTTTGTTCCAGAGGAAGAAAGGACCTCTAAGACTGATTACTGAACAAGCATCCTTTAAAGTGTACTGCAAAATGAAGAGCAATGAGTAGTTCTCCTTATAAGATATGTGAAAATAGGAGACCCATGGGAAACTGTGTTACAGTTCTCTTGGATTTCTTCCTAAAGGCTTTAAGATTTTTGGTTTTACATTTAGGTTTATGCCTCATCTAATTAGGTCATCTGGAGTGAGATAAGCATCACATTTTTTTGTTTGTTTTTTTAGAACATATATTCATTTGTTCCAGCAATATGTATAAATTGATCTGATGCCATTTTCTGACATCAATTGACTATGCATATTTGGGTCTACATCTATACTCTCTATTCTGGATGTGTATATCTTTACATCAATATCAGCATTAATTTAGTTATTATAGAAAAATTTAAGACCTTAATAGAGTAGTTGTTGCATAATATAATTGACTTTCATTGTTTAGGATCATTTTCTAAGTCAAAATGATGATCCTACTAGTGATAGCTTGAATAATCTCTTCTTCTTTCATTCTATTTTCCATACAGATGCCAGAATACCCTTTTAAGATGAAAGTGAGAGAAGATCATTCCTTTTCCAACCCTTCTATTGATGATTAATTAATTCAGAGCTAAAGAACAAGTCTTCACAGTAACCTAATTTTATTCCAGTTTCTGTAGCCTTGCTTTTGCTCTGGATTCATTTTCTATCACTATCTCCTCACTTAATTTAATCTAGTTGTTCTGGTTTCTGTCAGTGTTCCTTTGAGGTGGAAGCAGGCACCTAACCCAGGGCTTTGCATGATTTACTCTTTTACTTCCAACAGATTTTTCCTCAAGCGTTGTATTATTAACATCTGTGAAAGTTTCCCAGACTACCCTACTCAATTTGAAATATCACCCAACTGCCCAATGCTGTCTTCCCCTTCTCATATATTATAACCATCTCACATATTGCATATTTCTTTGTTGTTTGTTTCCTCTCACTGGACTATAAGGACAATGAGAGCAGAAACTGTCTCATTTATTCACTGCTAGAATTATATGCCTGAAATAAGCACTAAATGTTGTGATTAATAATATACCCTATATAAGTTAAAGAATTGCTTCTCACACCATCAGCCCATAATATCATCAATATTTTTGTCTTTTGAGTCAATTAATTCTTGAGCATATTGCAGTACAAGAGGCATCCATTTCATTTCATTACTTCATTATGGAAGTAAGCCTCACAGAGGTAATGTGTCTTGCCCAAGGTCATTTTTTCTTGTAAGATCCAAAGTAGGAATCATTCTGGACTCGATTTTCAGTTTTTTTCTCACAAATACTCTTCTTTAAAAAGAAGTCTATGTGTCCATGTGTGTGTGTGAACCACCTAAATAGGGATTTGCTATAAAGGAAGCACACAGCTGTTTCTGGATCAAGGGATTTCCTTTGTCAATACAGTGCCCATGCACTAATGTAGAAGCTATATGATATGATATATAATAAAGGATTGCTTTCATGTATTTACTGAATTTTGATAAAATTTTACTAGCAATTATTTTTTAAAAAAGATTGGAAATGCCAAGCAAGGGTACAATATGGTTCACAACTTTCTCTAATAATGAAGAAAAATTCTCTTTTTCTCTTTTTGTGGTGAATCACAGATCATCATATCCATAACTGAAAAATGTGGTTTATGCAAGTGGATATCTTCATATTCATTTAGGAGAGAAATAAAATATTCTACATAGATAACTTTCAAATAAATAGACTATTAATTTTACCTGGTTGTACAGAAAGAAGACTGTTATTTCAGAAAATGACACAAAATTAATAGCTTTAAAAGGTTGCAAAGCAAAATAATGAAATCATAATGCTGAAAACCCACTCATGATTGTACTACTAATGAGAAGAGTATGAATTCCTAGGACCTCTAGGGTGACTCAGGAATAAAGCAAAATAAGTTTACTTCAAATTTGTAAAACATGCTGCTCTAATCCAATAGGGTGTTATCTCTTTAATTTTTTGAAATCAAACAATTTTTTTTTAACTACTGAAGTGAGTTTTTAATGAAACTACTCTAAGACTGGGCTTCCCAGGTGGCTCAGTGATAAAGAATTCACCTGTCAATGAAAGAGACAAACGTTCAATCCCTGGGTTGGGAGGATCCCCTGGAGTAGAAAATGGTAAGCCACACCAATATTCTTGCTTAGAAAATTCTATGGACAAAGATGCCTTGCAGGCCACAGGCCATGGGGTCACAAAGAATCAAACATGATTAAGCACAGATGCACAGACTCTCAGACTGATTTTCTGACTTACTACTTCATATTTCACTTGGATGAGTAACAGATAATTCAAATTTAATCTGGCCAGAATGTAAATTAATCACATTGGTCCTCTGTTCAAATTTTTCAATCTCTCTAATTTAAATATATAAAATTCAAATTCCTAAGTATATTTACCATTACTTGTATACTTGAATCCAACTTTGTGCACCTTTCTGAGTTTGTGCCTTCCTTCTAATTAAAGTTGACAGGTCATTCATGGGTGGGAGGGTAGAGGAGGAAATAACCCAGCAAAGTAAGAAAACACCAAAATTCTGTAAAGCAATTATCCTTCAACTAAAAAATAAAATAAAATTTAAAAACATTTGTTCTTAAAATCCTATGGGTTTTCTTAGGGTAAATAAGTTTTCAGAAATTAAAAGGCCTTTTTTTTTTGTAGAGAAGTATAGTGATGTCATTTAGATGTCCAATTCAATCTAAAAAAAAGTCACACTTGAGTGTAGAGTAAGTAAGTCTTTAAGGACACAATTTAATATGCTATAAGTAGTCTTTATTTAAGATTTTCTGACTCTTTTGATTTGTAAATTCTCTTACTCTAATCTCTTGTTATATATAGGATTTTAGAAAATGTTCTGACTCTTTAGGTGGGCTAAATGTTAATGATATGATTGTGGAGTTTTAAATGCTAACTTAAAAAAAAAAAGCTTATATAAATCTTTAATGATCTTGTAAAATCATTAGAAATCTCCATGGAAGATTAGCAATGGAATTAGAATCTATATGCTGATTAACAAATAATGGATTGCTTCTAAAATTTAATTCTAATTCTTAGTTTAAGAGTCTTGCAAGGGAAAAAAAATAAAGTTGTGCCTTTTTTCTTATTTATGGAAAATTCCTATTCAACCATAAAACACTGGAAAAAACAATTAAAATTATATATTAAAGAGTTCAGCTCTGAAAGTTGGAAGAGAAAGAGGCATTTACTGCCCCTACTGTTTTGCAGGAATATAATCTTGAAGCTACAGAAAAAAACTGCTTTAAAAAATTCAATTTTATTTTTTTCACTAGTTAATCTGATATATTTTGCTTTCATTGATAAACTCAGTTATCGGAAAGTATTAACAAATGACAGTCATCAAAATTTCATTAGAGTAACTCATTTCACAGAAAACAATCTATTGGATATCATCTCCCTTTGTTATATCTTATTTTCCAGATACCTTCAAGAAAGCATCACTGATCTACCATATGCCATTTTGAGTTTTCTATCATATCATAGGAGCAGTAATATGAAGTTACTAAGTGAACCAGATATTGAACCTGAAATTTATGACAGGGTAAATACAGGGCTGACATCTTAAATATGTGGCACTCAGGCTTCAACAAAGTACTCAGTCTATGGAAACCACATGCAGTCACATACATAGCCAAGTTCCCACAATGACATGAGATGAGAGGTCTATTGATTTTCTAGCTAACAGCACTGCTGGAATGTGTGCCTTTTCTTCCTAAGTAGAATTTGGTACCTTCTTCTCCTAAAATTAATACTTTCTTTGGTCATTAAATGATGTTCATTCTCTTTAATAGTTATAAGACAGTGAAAAAAACTAATGTATAATAAAACACTAACTTAAGAGGGGGAAAGGATGATTATGATAAATAATAAACAGTGATGTTGAATATCATTATTATTTCTTGGATCTTGTGGGGAAACTTAAAATGTTTATAAGTCTGTAACATCATTCTGTTGTTTGTCCACTTTATGGTCCCTTACTACTGTATTCACATTGTTAGTTTAGAACCTTTTGTTACTTTTGAAACAGTTTTGTGTAGGTCTGTCTCCTGCCTAGCTCATGACCTCCCTAATTGTACCAAATTTTTATCTGTTTCAGTAATTCTTCTGCTGGTTCAGTCGCTCAGTCATGTTTGACTTTGCAATTCCATGAATTGCAGCATGCCAGGCTTCCCTGTCCATCACCAATTCCCAGAGTTCACCCAAACCCATATCCAATGAGTCAGTGATGCCATCCAACCATCTCATCCTCTGTCGTCCCCTTCTCCTCCTGCCCTCAGTCTTTCCCAGCATCAGGGTCTTTTCAAATGAGTCAGCTCTTCACATCACTAGATGCTCAATAAGTCTTGTTGAATTAATTATCAGAATAACAGGTAAGAGATACTTACCACATACTTTTCTTCTTTCCTTCAGAAACTGAAACATCAATTTACTGTCATAGGAATCTGAGTAGGTGTATTTGAAGAGTATAGGTATTTAAGAAAAAAAATTTTGTTAGAGCATTGTTAGTCAGTCAGTCAGTCAGTTCAGTCACTCAGCCATGTCTGACTCTTTGTGACCCCATGAATTGCAGAACTCCAGGACTCCCTGTTCATCACCAACTCCCGGAGTTCACTCAAACTCATGTCCATCAAGTCAGTGATGCCATCCAGCCATCTCATCCTCTGTCGTCCCCTTCTCATCCTGCCCCCAATCTCTCCCAGCATCAGAGTCTTTTCCAATTAGTCAACTCTTTGCATGAGGTGGCCAAAGTATTGGAGTTTCAGCTTTAGCATCAGTCCTTCCAAAGAACACTCAGGACTGATCTCCTTTAGAATGGACTAGTTGGATCTCTTTGCAGTCCATGGGACTCTCAAGAGTCTTCTCCAGCACCATAGTTCAAAAGCATCAATTCTTCAGTGCTCAGCTTTCTTCACAGTCCAATTCTCACATCCATACATGACTACTAGAAAAACCATAGCTTTGTCTAGACGGACCTTTGTTGGCAAAGTAATGTCTCTGCTTTTGAATATGCTATCTAGGTTGGTCATAACTTTCCTTCCAAGGAGTAAGCATCTTTTAATTTCATGGCTATAATCACCATCTGCAGTGATTTTGGAGCCCCAAAAAATAAAGTCTGACACTCTTTCCATTGTTTCCCCATCTATTTCCCATGAAGTGATGGGACCAGATGCCATGATCTTTGTTTTCTGAATGTTGAGCTTTAAGCCAACTTTTTCATTCTCCTCTTTCACTTTCATCAATAGACTTTTTAGTTCCTCTTCACTGTCTGCCATAAGAGTGGTGTTATCTGCATATCTGAGGTTAGTGATATTTCTCCCAGCAATCTTCATTCCAGCTTGTGCTTCTTCCAGCCCAGCATTTTTCATGCTGTACTCTGCATATAAGTTAAATAAGGAGAGTGACAATATTCAGCCTTGACGTATACTCCTTTTCCTATTTGGAACCAGTCTGCTGTTCCATGTCCAGTTCTAACTGTTGCTTCCTGACCTGCATATAGGTTTCTCAAGAGGCAGGTCAGGTGGTCTGGTATTCCCATCTCTTTCAGAATTTTCCACAGTTTATTGTGATCCACACAGTCAAAGGCTTTGGCATAGTCAATAAAGCAGAAATAGATGTTTTTCTGGAACTCTCTTGCTTTTTCTATGATCCAGCAGATGTTGGCAATTTGATCTCTGGTTCCTCTGCCTTTTCTAAAACCAGCTTGAACATCAGGAAGTTCACAGTTCATGTTTTGCGGAAGCCTGGCTTTGAGAATTTTGAACATTACTTTACTAACATGTGAGATGAGTGCAATTGTGTGGTAGTTTGAGCATTCTTTGGCATTGCCTTTCTTTGGGATTGGAATGAAAACTGACCTTTTCCAGTCCTGTGGCCACTGCTGAGTTTTCCAAATTTGCTGGCACTTTTACAGCATCATCTTTCAGGATGTGAAATAGCTCAACTGGAATTCCATCACTTCCACTAGCTTTGTTCATCGTGATGCTTTCTAAGGCCCACTTGACTTCACATTCCAAGATGTCTGGCTCTAGGTGAGTGATCACACCATCGTAATTATCTTGGTCGTGAAGCTCTTTTTTGTACAGTTCTTCTGTGTATTCTTGCCACCTCTTTTTAATATCTTCTGCTTCTGTTAGGTCCATATCATTTCTGTCCTTTATCGAGCCTATCTTTGCATGAAATGTTCCCTTGGTATCTCTAATTTTCTTGAAGAGATTTCTAGTCTTTCTCATTCTGTATTGTATCAGACAAATTGTATCAGATACTTATTAGATACTTAAATATTTCTGCATGGATTATCTTCTTGGTGGTTTTCTAATATAGAGAATATTTTAAATCATCTGATATTTTCCTGTCTACTACAGAAACCTGTTTAGCCTGTAGACACTGATATATCCTTAATGATTATTCACAGACACTAATTTTGTAATTGATTCATGTCCACTGGACTGCAGCAGCCATGGATACATGCTTTCCCATTACCAGATGTGATACATACAATGATTACAAACTAATTTATTGTTAATCAAAGTAAAATGCCATTAGCAATTTTGATCTGTTTTTTAAATAATGCAATTAAAAACAAGGTTCTGGGTAGGGCTGCATATAAAATGTGCCACTTCTTTTCATTAGAATATTATAATAGATGTTGATTTTGTTGTTGTTGTTTAACTGTGAGAAGAAGAAAATGTACATTTAGTTAAATAAGGGTCCTGAGTAGAGGGAAATGTGTAGTAATATATAGATATTTGTGTGTCAGCCTCCTTAAGAAGCTGATACTTGTGGAAAACTTGGAGGCTAGGGAGAAAAACAAGGGTTAAAATGGAGAAAGAACACCCAAGCAGAAAGAACAGCTAGAATGAAATACCTGAGATGAAATATGTGCTGCCATGATCTAGGAACAGGAAAAGGAAGAAGGACAAAGTGAATTAATGTAGTAGGAGTCTACATCATGGAGAAATTTGGCAGAACATTGTCAGGACTTTGGCTATTACTATGAGTCAAATCAAGACAGGTCTTGCATAAAGTATTTCTAGAGCATGATCCAATTTAGAACTTTTGAAGGCTTTCCTTGTCTAGAGTCCTGTTTAGATCTTATTCCTATAATCAGGCTAGAAATGCTGCTCCTTTGAACCAAGGTGGTAGCAATGGAAGTGGCATCAATTAGTTGTATTTAGATATATTTTACATATGGAGTCAAAATGGTTTTCTGAGAGACTAGGTATGGAGTATAAAAGAAGAAACTGTTCCAAGGATAATTTTATGTTCTCTCACTTGAGCAACTGAAATGATAGGATTGCATATAAGTCAACTTATATGGGAAGACTGTGACTGTAGATTTTTTTGTACTTCAATTCAAGGGGAATATCATGAATTCAATTTGACATCTGATATAATATTAGGTGCTCAGTCACTAAATAATGTCTGATTCATTGTGACCCCATGGACTGTAGCCCACCAGGCTCATCTGTCCATGGAGTTCTCCAGGCAAAAATATTGGAGTGGGTAGCCATTTCTTTCACCAGAGGATCTTCCCCACCCAGGGATCAAACCCACATTTCCCACATTGACAAGCAGAGTCTTTACCACGTATTAGGTATCCAGAAAACATTAATTTCTTTGCAAAAGTAACAAATGATCCTGATAGAAAATATTAAGAAATAGAAGGAAATAAAATTACCTGTATTTATATAACCCGGGAATTATAGTGAAGAATGTTCTGTGAGTGAGAAAGTGTATGGTCTGGTGTATCACCAGTATAATTGTAATTTGAAAAGTACATCACGTGGGAGGAGTGATATCAGAAAGAGGCAGGTTAGAAGGTCCCAGCTATTGTTCCCCAGTGCTGACGTTAGAGTCACTGATTTAAGAATGAAACAAGACATTTCCAGAAAAATATCAATTTCTGCTTTATTCACCATGCCAAAGCCTTTGACTGTGTGGATCACAATAAACTGGAAAATTCTTAAAGAGATGGGAATACCAGATCACCTGACCTGCCTCTTGAGAAATATGTATGCAGGTCAGGAAGCAACAGTTAGAACTGGACATGGAACAATAGACTAGTTCCAAATAGGAGTACATCTAGGCTGTATATTGTTACCCTGCTTATTTAACTTATATGCAGAATACATCATGAAAAATGTTGGGCTGGATGAAGCACAAGCTGGAATCAAGATTGCCAGGAGAAATATCAATCACCTTTGATATGCAGCTGACACCACCCTTAGGGCAGAAAGCGAAGAACTAAAGAGCCTTTTGATGAAAGTGAAAGAGAAGAGTGAAAAAGTTGGCTTAAAGCTCAGCATTCAGAAAACTAAGATCATGGCATCCGGTCCCATCACTTCATGGCAAATAGATTGGGGAAATAGTGGAAGGAGTGGCTGACTTTATTTTTGGGGGGCTCCAAATTCACTGCAGATGGTGACTGCAGCCATGAAATTAAAAGATGCATACTCCTTGGAAGGAAAGTTATGAACAAACTGGACAGCATATTAAAAAGCAGACACATTACTTTATCAACAAAGATCCATCTAGTCAACGCTATGGTTTTTCCAGTAATCATTTATGGATGTGAGACTTGGACTATGAAGAAAGCTGAGTGCAAAAGAATTGATGCTTTTGAACTGTGGTGTTGGTGAAGACTCTTGAGAGTCCCTCAGACTGCAAGGAGATCCAACCAGTCCATCCTAAAGGAGATCAGTCCTGGGTGTTCATTGGTAGGACTGATGTTGAAGCTGAAACTCCAATATTTTGGCCACCTGGTGTGAAGAACTGATTCATTGGAAAAGACTCTGATGCTGGGAAAGATTGAAGGCAGTAGGAGAAAGGGACGACAGAGGATGAGATGGTTGGACGGCATGACTGACTCAATGGACATACGTTTGAGTAAACCCCGGGAGTTGGTGATGGATAGGGAGGCCTGGTGTGCTGCAGTCCATGGGGTCACAAAGAGTAAGACACGACTGAGTGACTGAACTGACCTGAACTGATTTAAGAATATATATGGAACAAAGTACCTTCAGGATAACTGCAGAAATGAATTAATTTTCATTACATACAAAAATAGATACATACAAATCTGAGAATAACCACATTAAAACAGATTAAATGGTTTTTTTTAACCCATTATTATCCCAAAGCTGTTATACTTTTGATTGGGTTGTAGTTTTTCCCTTGAGGAAGAAAGAGAAGAATGAAATGTGAGTTCAAAATTCTGACTGCCTAAGGGATCAGTTTGTTTCATCTGATTTGAAATATGAATGGAACTGGCATAGTTTTGTATGTCCATGTCCTGCAGAAATGGGGGAGAGCACAAGTGATTTGCTTGTGGCACCAGAGGGCCCTCTATGTCTCATTAACGTCATAAGAAGGCACTCAACTCTTGGCTTCTCCCATATGAAGGAGAAAAGGGGAGTATATTTCTTGTGTTTTAGCTTTTCAGAGAGCTTCAGAAGTGACTGGTATCTCTCTCAAATGACCCATATGATGACAGCCAGCCAGCGTATTTTTGATGCCTAAGGAGTTCTGAGAGCAGAGTGGGTTGGCTTGCTGCTGGAACACCAAAGAATAGATTTTTCTCCAAAAATATATACAAATGGTCAGCAAGCATACAAAAAAGTGCTCAACATGACTAGTCATCAGGGTAGTACATATCAAAACCATAATGATATATCATCTCACATGCATTAGCATAAAAAATGTTAAAAAAATAAAAAGAAAATAAGTGCTGGTAAGGATGTGGAGAAATTAAAACACTTGTGTACTGTTGTTAGGATTGTAAAATGAAGCTAGTATGGATAACTATATGAAGGTTCCTCAAAAAATTAAAAGTAAACCTATCTATCGTATGAGCCAGAAGTCTCATTCTAGGTATATAACCAAAATAATTAGAAACAAAATTTTAAAGAAGTATTTGCATATGCATGTTCATTGTACCCTTATTTACAGTAGCCAAGACATGAAAGCATCTTACATCTACATGGATGAATATATAAGGAAAATGTGATATATGCATAGAATGGAATATTATTCAGCCATACAATGTAGGAAATCTGTGCTCTAACAGTAGATGAACTTTGACAACACTATGCTAAGTGAAGTAAGTCAGTGACATTAAGAAAAATATCACACGATTCCACTTATATGAATTATCTAAAGTAATCAAACACATAGAGACAGAAAATAGAATAGAAAATGTGTTAGTCACTCAATTGTGTCTGACTCTTGGTGACCTCATGGACTCTGCAACTTCCAGGTTCCTCTGTCCATGGAATTCTCCAGGCAAAAATATTGGAGTAGGTAGCCATTTCCTTCTCCAGGGGATCTTCTTGACCCAGGAATAGAACTCAAGTTTCCTGCATCACAGGCACATTTTCTAGCATCTGAGCCATTATGTATATAATTCCAAGTCTTTGAATATATTATGGGCTTCCCTAGTGGCTCAGATGGTAAAGAATTTGCCTGCAATGCAGAAGACATACGTTTGATCCTTGGATTAGGAAGATCTCCTGGAAAAGAGAATGGCTACCACTCCAGTATTCTTACCTGGAGAATTCCATGGACAGAGGTGCCTGGTAGACTACAATCCATGGGGTCACAAAAAGTCAGACACAGCTTTTTATAATATATTATAAAGATTATACTTGAATGGGCAGATTTTCCCATTATATGGACATGCCATAAATGTCCATGTATGGACAAGCATGCTTTAAATATTGGAATTTCTCATATTTTCCAGTGTTTGCAAGCTAAATAATAATGATTGTAATAATCTTGTACTTAATTACTTGTTTTTCTCTGAGGCTTTTGTTAATATACTTACCATTCAGTCTCCAAACTTCTTTTATGTATCATATATTTTTTCATAATGCCTCCTTTTGTATCCTACAATGAAATTCACACATACTATAAGAAAACTACATAGCAATTTTTAAAAATCTGTATATCATACTCTAATATAGTGGGAAAATAAAGGAAAGATAAACTTTATGGAAATAATATAAATTTAAAATATGTAAATGCTAGAGAAATGATGCAATAGAACATAGCTGTAACCACTCTTTTAATAAAGGGTCAGTTACTAAATAATTTTTAGCTTTGTCAGCTGATTAGTCTCTGTTGTAACTGTATGACTCTGGCATTGTAACACAAAAGAAAGTCATAGACAATATGCGAATTAATGAACACTGCTATGTTCCAATAAAACTTCATTTGCAAATTTAGATCATGGGCTTGATTTGGTCAGGATCTTAGTTTGCCTATCTCTGCACAAAAAGTTGTATAACTGAACAATCAAATGTTATTATCTGAATATGAAATGATTGCATATTCAAGAATTTTAATTAAAAATTGATAGAAGTGTATATGTGTGCTAGTGTGTGTGTTGGCAACTCAAATGACATCATCAACCTGATGATCATCTGATATTTTGAAATTGGGATATATATAAGTTCTAAACCAAATAAAGTACAAATTGTATACATAGTCTTTGTAGTCACATGAATACTTAGTAAAATTATTTGAAATTTTTGGAGCCATATCGATTGTTTTGTCAACCGAAAATGACTCTATACATTTCCAAAAAGCTCCCTCTATGGTAATACCTGGAACTTTCTTTTTGAATAAATTGTTGAAAAATGGAAACTCTGTATCAAAAAATAAATAGCAGGTTGTTTATTATGCTTTGTTAGATACACATACTCAAGGACTTAACCCTCTTTTTGAACTAGAGAATGAGATTGCAACTTTCTTAAGAGTTCCTATCAATTTCTTTCACAAAGCACTTTCTTAACTTTACTAGATTTGGTACTTACTCATCATATAAATTTTTAAAAAATATGTATTATTTTATTCATTATTCATGTTTAAAATTAAAAGTCATTTTATTTACATGACTGTAAATCTATTTTTATAATATAGCTATATTCCTAGTAAAAATACAATTATTTATATCTTAAATAGAAATAAGCATTAATAAACATTCCATCTCTTCTAACTTATTGTAATTTACTATTAAGATATTTTCCATAAATACATTCTGAAAATTAATGTATTTCTATTGAAAAATTTAATGTATGATAATTATGCACAGTATGATTATTAGGTGAATCAAGATCTCCAGGATTATAATGCATTAAAAGGCTTGTAAAATATCATTGCCAAGCAAAACAAACTGTTAACATATTTATAATATCATCAAAACCTTGATACTGAACTGTGTGTATGCTACTTTAATTGAAACTTGCTATAAGAATGGTTATTTCTAAGGAAGTTATGGCACCCCACTCCAGTACTCTTGCCTGGAAAATCCTATGGAAGGAGGAGCCCAGTAGGCTGCAGTTCATAGGGTCGCTAAGAGTCTGACATGACTGAGCGACTTCACTTTCACTTTTCACTTTCATGCACTGGTGAAGGAAATGGCAATCCACTCCAGTGTTCTTGCCTGGAGACTCCCAGGGATGGGGGAGCCTGGTGGGTTGTCATCTATGGGGTTGCACAGAGTTGGACACGACTGAAGCGACTTAGCAGTGGCAGCAAGGAAGTGTTGGAGATTGCGAGTGAAATGACACAAAGACAAGACACATGAGATACACAAGAGACAGACAATACACCACTCCGGCCGGAGGAAGAGAACTGCAAGGAAGCAAGCTTGCGGTTTACTTTTATATAGCCCCCCTGGGCAGAATTCCAGACTGTATGACTAAGCCTTCTCAGTATAGCGCATGTGCATAAATGTTATCGTACAGCAAAAGGGAGTAAAATTCTTGTTTACTGCAGTCTGTCCAGAGCCCTTTCTTCCTTCTTATCACAAGAAGGGAATGTTCCCTCGTTTGCAAGGGACCATTAAACTCAAGGCTGTGTCCAGACTCCTTGGCAGAACGCCTCATTTGCAAGCACGTTCAGCCCGAGCAGAGAGTCCCATTTGCAGGCACATCTCCTGCTTCCCTATTGTGGTTGCATTAACCCTTCAGGAAGTTTTACTCATTATGAATTAATTTCTACTTAACCTTTTGAAATTGTGGTTATAAATAAATTTGATAAATCAAGGAGTAAACCCTCAGCCTTTTGCCATTTTCTATGATATTGATAAATTTGAAGATTGCATGCTGTAATTTTGCATATGCCCTTCAAATCGTTTGTCAGATTTACTGTCATCAGCAGGCAGACTTGAACTGTAGAAGGGCATAGGTTTCATTATGTTTATTCTTTGTTGCTATGGTATTAAATTATTAATTTGATTCCAAATGTAATACCATATTTTGATTTTTAATTTTTCAATTTCATTTTCCTCAAGTAGCTTTCCTCTGTTCTTTCCAATGCCTCATTATATGGGCTCCAATAGAGCAACTGTTTTGACCATCTTGACAACATTTTATCCCTCTAGACAAATGATTACACATATTTCCTCATCAGTAGAGTCAGATCAAATATATTTGGCAGGAATAAATGTTTCTCAGTGTATCACATTCAAAAGGAACACTTTGTCATGATGTTAATTTTGATTGCTTGGTCAAATTGGCTTATTAGATTTTACACTATAATATTATCATTTTTATCTTTACAATTAATATGTAGTGTATGTGGAATGCTTCTAGACTTTGTAAGTATTATGTTTCTCTTCAAATTTTATCCAAATGGTTTATTAACTGTTGATGGTTCTTGGGTGAGTCAACTGATGCTCTGAGAGCTGCAAAAGGATGACGTTCTAACCAGTTATTCTCAATATTGATAACTTGAAATTCTAATATAATAAAGTTCACTCCCTCCCTTCTTATTTAATCATGAATTCTTATGTTTTCAGTAGGAATATAATCCCCTACATGAGGCATTTTGGCTAAATACAATGTGTGGTATTATATTGAATCATGAGTGAGTGAAAATTACCATAAAGAACATTGAAACAAACGTATACATGGAATATTAATAAAACTTGTACCAAATATAAAAAAATTCCATTTAGATTTTTTAAATTCAGAATTATGGGTAAAGTGATGACATGTCTACAACTAATTCAGTAATGTGTATGTTTGTGTGTACACAGAGAGACAGAAAATGGTAAGAATGAGTGAAAACACCATGAGAAGTATTCCTGCAAACATGAATTACATAAATATAGTCATGAAGAAATGTTCAGTTCAGTTCAGTCACTCAGTCGTGTCCGACTCTTTGTGACCCCATGAATTGCAGCATGCCAGGCCTCCCTGTCCATTACCAACTCCCAGAGTTCACTCAAACCCTTGTCTATCGAGTCGGTGATGCCATCCAGCCATCTCATCCTCTGTCATCCCCTTCTCCTCCTGCCCCCAATCCCTCCCAGCATCACAGTCTTTTCCAATGAGTCCACTCTTCGCATCAGGTGGCCAAAGTACTGGAGTTTCAGCTTCAGCATCATTCCTTCCAAAGAAAACCCAGGACTGATCTCCTTTAGAATGGACTGGTTGGATCTCCTTGTAGGCCAAGGGACTCTCAAGAGTCTTCTACAACACCACGGTTCAAGAGCATCAATTCTTCGGTGCTCAGCCTTCTTCACAGTCCAACTCTCACATCCATACATGACTACTGGAAAAACCATTGCCTTGACTAGATGGACGTTTGTTGGCAAAGTAATGTTTCTGCTTTTTAATATGCTATCTAGGTTGGTCAAAACTTTTCTTCCAAGGAGTAAGTGTCTTTTAATTTCATGGCTGCAATCACCATCTGCAGTGATTTTGGAGCCCAGAAAAATAGAGTCTGACACTGTTTCCACTGTTTCTCCATCTATTTGCATGAAGTGATGGGACCAGATGGCATAATCTTAGTTTTCTGAATGTTGAGCTTTAAGCCAACTTTTTCATGCTCCACTTTCACTTTCATCAAGAGGCTTTTTAGTTCCTCTTCACTTTCTGCCATAAGGATGATGTCATCTGCATATCTGAGGTTATTGATATTTCTCCCAGCAATCATGATTCCAGCTTGTGCTTCTTCCAGCCCAGTGTTTCTCATGATGTACTCTGCATATAAGTTAAATAAGCAGGGTGACAATATACAGCCTTGATATACTCCTTTTCCTCTTTGGAACCAGTCCGTTGTTCCATGTCCAGTTCAAACTGTTGCTTCCTTACCTGCATATAGGTTTCTCATGAGGCAGGTCAGGTGGTCTAGTATTCCCATCTCTTTCAGAATTTTCCACATTGTGATCCACACAGTCAAATGCTTTGGCATAGTCAATAAAGCAGAAATAGATGTTTTTCTGGAACTCTCTTGCTTTTTCCATGATCTAACAGATGTTGGCAATTTGATCTCTGCTTCCTCTGCCTTTTCTAAAACCAACTTGACCATCTGGAAGGTCACAGTTCACGTATTGCTGAAGCCTGGCTTGGAGAATTTTGAGTATATAGTGGAAGTGAGAAATAGATTTAAGGGACTAGATCTGATAGATATAGTGCCTGATGAACTGTGGAATGAGGTTCATGACATAGTTCAGGAGACAGGGATCAAGACCATCCCCATGGAAAAGAAATGCAAAAAAGCAAAATGGCTGTCTGGGGAGGCCTTACAAATAGCTGTGAAAAGAAGAGAAGCGAAAAGCAAAGGAGAAAAGGAAAGATATAAGCATCTGAATGCAGAGTTCCAAAGAATAGCAAGAAGAGATAAGAAAGCCTTCCTCAGCAATCAATGCAAAGAAATAGAGGAAAACAACAGAATGGGAAAGCCTAGAGATCTCGTCAAGAAAATTAGAAATACTAAGGGAACATTTCATGCAAAGATGGGCTCGATAAAGGACAGAAATGGTATGGACCTAACACAAGAAGATATTAAGAAGAGGTGGCAAGAATACACAGAAGAACTGTACAAAAAAGAGCTTCACGACCCAGATAATCACGATGATGTGATCACTCATCTAGAGCCAGACATCCTAGAATGTGAAGTCAAGTGGGCCTTAGAAAGCATCACTATGAACAAAGCTAGTGGAGGTGATGGAATTCCAGTTCAGCTATTTCAAATCCTGAAGATGATGCTGTGAAAGTGCTGCACTCAATATGCCAGCAAATTTGGAAAACTCAGCAGTGGCCACAGGACTGGAAAAGGTCAGTTTTCATTCCAATCCCACAGAAAGACAATGCCAAAGAATGTTCAAACTACCGCACAATTGCACTCATCTCACACGCTAATAATGTTCAAAATTCTCCAAGCCAGGCTTCAGCAATACGTGAAGAAACATTAGATAAACTCAAATCAATTTATGCTATAGCCCACAAAACAACTCCCTTGTAATCCCTCAAAAAGTCAATATTATGAAAGACAACTGGAGGGTGAGGAGAGAGAAGGCATGTGGCAAAATATTAACAGTTATTGAATTTATTGGAGTAAGGAGTCTTTGGAATTTGTTATACTATATGTATGACTCTTCTGAAAATTTGAAATCATTTCAAAATAAAAAGATAACAATTAGTTAAATTTAAAACTATTATTGAAAAAATAATCATTTCAACACAACAGAAATGTCCACAACTCTTAAAATTTGATAGCTTATCATATAGAAGTCCTTATTCTAAAATATTTTTATTATACTCTGTAATTTTACTGGCTTCAACCTTCCTATGTATTCTACTATACATTGCAACTATGATTCTTTTGTCCAACAATTGAGCAGATAAGTAAAATAGTTCCCCAAGCCAAAATACAGTTTTGTTGCAAAAGCTGATTTTGAAATATCAGTGACACCGAAAAATATTGATAAAGTGTTTTTTCCCCTATAAAGATTCTCACCATTCCATCCACATTTTTCCTTCATGCTAATCAAGTGATTTTCTTTTTCTTTTTCTTTCCCTTTCCATTCTGTTCTTTTCCATTAAAATTTTCATTTATCCTTACATGGACTTTTTATCCAATAAATAAAATGAGGATAACAGACTTAATTTTCCCACAGTAATTTTCCTCATAGATCAAAGTCAGTATAGAAGACAATATTCTTCTAGACATGCACTGTAAGTAAGAGAGTCACGTGCTATGCAAAGTACCTAATTGCACATAGAGGTTATGTTTCTGAAAAAGAGTCCCAAGGCAGAGAAGACCATGATTTAGTAAGGAGAACAGGAAAATATTTTGACTTTAGATGGAAAAAAAAAGTGCATGTTCTGCTATAATAAGAAAAATAACTTTTGTTTTTCTGAGTTGCTGGGTAGGCATTTTAGAATACAATAACCCTGCTCACACCCAGAGTCTGAACACATAGATAAGAACTTAAGTCTAGAGTTCCTGCCATCAGTTCCCCGTTTTGCTTTTCTCAGGGCACCTCTTAAAATACCTGCTTAGATTTAAAGTCTCAAAAACCACGACCCCAATCATCTTCCAAGTAGTAGGTAATTGCTACCCTGTTCTCTAACTCTTAGTCACTTGATTGTTCACCCCCCAGATCATTGTGTCCAAATTCCCACCTCATCCCTTTCTGTAAGTAAAAACCATGGGCCTTCTTCCTTTGTATGAGTGTGTGAAAACTGCACTTTAATCAAACCCCATGAGTTTCATTTCCCCAAAGTGGGAACTCAAATGCTGGGGGAGCCACCTGTCCATTCTGTGTGGGTGGCTTGTGCCCTTTCATTCACCAGGTTCATAATTTGTATATTCTTAATTTAATATTCCAGTATAGACCCTGCCCCAGCATATCTTCTTATGAGAACTGAAAAAAGATTGAAGCACCTTGGGTTGACCAGAAGCCCACAGGATGAGCTGGTGTGGGAAATGTTGAATTTAGGTTAAGGATAGCTAGAGAGACTTCTACTCAAGCTTGGAAGACAGGGAAAGAATTTCCACTCACAATTGCCTCTTCATCCACCCCTCCTTCTCTCCTAGTTTCATAAATATATATATACTTATACATATATGTATACATATATGTATATTTGTGACTATATGTACATTTGTGTATGTGTTTGTATATATATGTATACACACATGCACAAGAAGAAGTTCAGCCTGGTACTTTGGAATGTTTCATGTATTCAAGTAATCTTTTTTGCTTTAGGTTGAGTGGAGTCCAGAAACTGAGTAGGAGGAAAAAAGGCAACAACTGCCTTCTGCACTGGGTTTCATAGTAGTGCTTGATTCAGATGATTTTGTGACATTTTCCTTTGCATTTTTACCTCTGTTGTGTTCAGTCATTAAGTTGTGTTCAACTCTTTGCAACCCCATGGACTGCAGCGTACCAGGCTTCCTTATCCCTCACTATCTCCTGGAGTTTTCTCAAATTTAGGTCCATTGAGTCAGTGATGCTATGTAATCACCTCATCCTCTGCTACCCCCTTCTTCTTTGGCTGTCAATCTTTCCCAGCTTCAGGGTCTTTCCCATAGGTCACCTCTTCTCATCAGGTGGCCAAAGTATTGGAGTTTCAGCTTCAGCATCAGTCCTTCCAATGAATATTCAGGACGGATTTCCTTTAGGATTGATTGGTTGGATCTCCTTGGAGTCCAAGGGACTCTCAAGAGTCTTATCCAACTCCACAATTCAAAAGCAACAATTCTTCAGCATTCAGCCTTCTTTATCGTCCATCTCTCATATCCATACACACCTACTGGAAAAAGAATAGCTTTCACTATATGAACTTTTGTCAGCAAAGTAATGTCTGTCCTTTTTAATATGCTGTCTAGATTGGTCATAGCTTTCCTTCCAAGGAGCAAGAGTTTTTAAATTTCATGGCTGCAGTCACTGTCTGCAGTGATTTTGGAGCCCAAGAAAGTAAAATCTGTCACTGCTTCCACTTTTCTCCCTTCTATTTGCCATGAAGTGATGGGACCAAATGCCATTACCTTAGTTTTTTGAATGTTGATTTTAAGCCAGCTTTTTCAGTCTCTTGTTTCATTCTCATCAAGAGGCTTTTTAGCTCCTCTTCACTTTCTTGCATTAGAATAGTATCATCTGCATTTCTGAAGATGTTGATATTCCTCCCAGCATCCTGATTCCAACTTGTGATTCATCCAGCCCAGCATTTCACATGAAGTACTTTGCATATACGTTAATATTTTAGCAGGGTGAAAGTATGCAGGCTTGACATACTCCTTTCTCTATTTGAACAAGTCCATTGTTCCATGGCTAGTTCTATTTCCTCTTGATCTGCATACAGGCTTCTCAGGAGACAGGTAAGGTGGTCTGGTATTCCCATCTCTTTAAGAATTTTCTGCAGCTTGTTGTGATCCACACAGTCAAAAACATTCACATAGTCAATGAAACAGAAGTAGATGTTTTTCTGAAATTCCCTTGCTTTCTCTATGATCCAGTTGAATGTTGGCATTTTGATCTCTGTTTCCTCTGGCTTTTCTAAACCCAGATTTTACATCTGGAAGTCCTTGATTCATGTACTGTTGAGGTCTATCTTGGAGGATTTTGAGTATAGCCTTGCTAGGTTGTGAATTGTGCACAATTTTATGGTAGTTTGAACATTGTTTGCTATTAGCCTTCTTTCAGACTTGAATGAACACTGGCCCTTTCCAGTCTTGTGGCTACTGCTAAATTTTCCAAATTTGCTGATGTATTGAGTACAGCACTTTAACAGCAGCATCATTTTTACCTCTATATAAGTCAATTATATTGTAATCTTAGCTAAGTCAGCTCATAAATTAAAAGTGAAAATGAAAGTCACTCAGTTGTGTCAGACTCTTTGTGACCCCAGGGACTATACAGTCCATGGAATTCTCCAGGCCAGGATACTGGAGTGGGTATCCTTTCCCTTCTCCAGGGGATCTTTCCAACCCAGGGATCAAACAGGTCTCCTGCATTGCTCATAGATAATTCAGTTCAGTTCAGTTCAGTTCAGTCGCTCAGTCGTGTCCGACTCTTTGCGACACCATGAATCGCAGCATGCCAGGCCTCCCTGTCCATCACCGACTACCAGAGTTCACTCAGACTCACGTCCATCAAGTCTGTGATAATTAAGAATTGACAATTCTTAACTTATAGAGTTTTAAAAATGATCTTTTCTTAAGGATAACATCATATTTGTTAGACAGTCTATATGATCAATGGTTAAATAATCTAAGACCCTGTTCTGGCAATATCAACAATATTATTTGTACCCTCCATAGAGAATATATGTCATTTGTATTTTTGTTTTGTTAGAATATTATCAAAATTTATGTGTCCCGAGCGTAATAACATACGCTGATTTCCACTCTTCATTTTTATTTTTTTTTTTACCAATATTCTTCAATTCTTCCCACACTCACTCACTCTATGGGCTCCATAACACAGAGATTTTGTCCACCTTTTTTAGCATTATATTTCTAAGGCCAATTCCTGCACAAAGGAGGTATTAATACTTAAATATTTTTAAGGAAGTAAATGATTGTGTAAATGACTGAATATTTTTTGCATGCCAATAGTTTTGATAATTTTGTGTTAAAATGTATCATAAAACAACACGCTATGAGAAATACAATTTAAAATGTTGAGTGGATATTGTCTTAAATACAAATACAGAATTTAATGATGTGAGTGATATTAACACTATAAATTATCTATACACATTTAAGAAGAATTTTAAGAGATCATTGATCATGTTGCAAGAGGTGAGAAAAACAAAGTTTATATAACCCTCATGGATTAAAACTTTTGCCTCTTTTCCCCAGACAAATCACTTTCTGGGAAAGACTGCCATTTTTTCAGCAATTAAAAACAGCTTTGTCCAGTTTTGGAACTATGCTTGTATGAAACTTAGAAGCCATTGCTTCTTAAGATCTCTGATGTTCCAATTCATCTGAAATATTTATTTTATATTGTCCTCTACCAATTGGTCTGAGTTGGTACAATGTATTTACTAATATTACTTTGGGGTTGTGTTTAGTGACTGTCAGTATGGCATATTGGTGAGGACTATGGGCTCTGGGGACACATAACCTCAAACCACATTCCAATTAGCTGAGGGATGGTGAATACATTACTTAGTCTCTTTGATCCTTATCTGTAAATTGGGATAATAATTAATTATGAATAATTAGTTCGTAAAGCATATCAAGTATCAGACCATGCCCAGCACTTCAGAAGCACTTACTAATATTGTAGTTTGTTAGTATATGGAAAGAGTATATGAAGAATATCAATATGTGGAGAAAATTAGTGCGACGAATTAGTAAGAGTTAGAGAAGATAGATTAATATTAATACAGTATGATGTCCTTTGGACACCAGCTAGGATGAAAGTCCCTATGAGTAATTACTGAAAAAGTCAACAGAACTGTGCCTATGTGGGTGTAAGTTTGTTTTTTTTCCTACTCAGTGAAAGAGTGTATCATGCTTTTAGGTTAGTGGCACGTGCCCAATCCATTAGCTGATGATGTAATTTCTTACTTTATTTTTAGATAATTTGGGGTAAACTTTTTTACTTGTTATAACCTTTAAGTTTTATGACTGAAACAGAGTGTTCTGAATGTAATATTGTCCTATTGATATTTTTTACTCATCCTGAGAAGCATGTAAGAGTGACACTGAAAGCTCACAAAACAAACTTCCCAGAAAAATTACCTCATCACTACATTTCTCCTTCTACCATTTTTCTAGGTGAAGTATTGAGATCAGGTCACTTTCAGTTGCATTGTGTAGCCTTTTAATTCTACTCTTTTCTATTTAACTTGATGCCTTCAACTCCTCTCCTCTCTGATATTATTAGAACAACAGCAACAAAAAGAGTGTCCTAAGCCTTTGAGCTTTACACACTTAGCTAAAAGAAGAGCTTTTGCAAAGACCAGAGACATCTACAATGAAAAATTGACTTTTTGATCAACAAAAAGTGGGTGTCACTATGAGAGA
Source organism: Oryx dammah (assembly GCF_014754425.2). Lineage (NCBI taxonomy): Eukaryota > Metazoa > Chordata > Mammalia > Artiodactyla > Bovidae > Oryx > Oryx dammah. The sequence continues at coordinate 126,326,689 of NW_024070186.1, forward strand.
AAAAAAAGTCAGAATTTTTAAAAAAGTGAATAACAAAAATGCATATAAAGGAATGATATAGGATATGTGATATTTGTGAAATTGTAGAGAAAATGTTTTCATATTGCTGTACAGTTAGGGCTTTCTGAATAGAACTAAAATGGAAATTTGGGACCTGAATTAAATGACAATTATTTCATTGAATGATGACTGAATAGACAGTAAGGGTTTTTTTTACATTTGTGAAAGTGCATTTTTCACTAAACGTCAAAGAAACAATCCAGAAACATTCCAAGGTTTGAACGCCTTATCTTTCTGCCTATCTTCCCCTAGAAAGATTTATTTACATTCCAAGAGTAAGAACCAGGATTCTTCCTCTTCCCCCCCCCCAAAGGCAATTTATTTTCATTAAGGAGATTGAGTTTCTCTTCTTCCTTTAGAAGAAAAGTGGGACACTGCATACATAAACTCACAGATGAATACCTATAGGGTTCCTCTGTTTCAGCTTAAGCCTGTCAATCTAGCTCTTTTTTCATTGATCCAGAAAGGAGAAAGATTGGAAGAAAAGGAATCAATGTGGCTATAAATCATGCATTTACCTTTAGGACAGTATGAGTATGGATATTCAAAACTGATCAATATCAATTAAGTAGAAATGGGAAAAGACCAAAGCACTTATTTATTACTTACAAATCATTGATGACACAAGAACTGTTTGCATTGCTGTCTCCCCTAAGATGACTCATTTTTTTGAACTGTTAAATATGTTTTCTAATGAGAAGAAAACATGGGGACATGTTGGATGGAAGGAGCCAAAGATAAACATTGTTACTTGAAATGTAGGTTAGCTATTGTTTGGGGGAAGGATTAGTTAAATTCTGTTCTTTGGAAGAAGAAAGAAGATTCTATACACTCTTCCTTATCTAGCTCTGGGCAATATGCATTTTGAAACTGTTAAATGACTTGGTCATTTATTATCATACTTCTTGTCTGCAAAATTTTCTTCAGGTTTGATCATAAAGATTTCTTCTTTTAGTGTGCTATGCTTTCAATGTTGTGTCTAACTTGATTATTTCCATCTCCTTGTCTTATACCATACTTAAATATAAATTTAGGCAAACTAAAGAGAATAATCTACTTGATCCTCTTTCATCCATGTAATTTCTCCTGTTCCTATAAAATAGAACAGAAAAGGAAATTATCACCCTATTCCAACAATCATGTAAAGCGTGATTATGAAAGACATTCATTCTGCTAAACTCTCATGTTTATTGTGATTAGTTCAGACAGCTTTCAGAGACAGACAGTAGATGTTAGAGTTTTTATGAAATAAATGGGACATCGTTGTCACATAAGTATCTACCTTTACATTTAGATTTTCTGTCTTATCCATAGCTGATGAGTCTTGTTTGTAAATAGTTGTGTTCTCAGGCAAGATATAAAGCTCACAGACATTTTCAGCTTATTAGAGTTTTCAAAAATTTTTGAAAATATAGGTACTTGTTAATAACTTTTAAAAGCTGGAGAATTTCTTAACTTATACCTAGGCATGGATAGAGTTTATATGTAAGGGACAGAAGAGAAAGAAGATATTTGAAAATAAGGCAAATAATGAGATGACAGAAAAAAGTTTAAAATAAAGGGATGCAGAAATACAGATAGAAAATGCAAAAGGAAAGAGGTAAAAAACTGAACTGCATATTGAAGTATCACAGAAATATATTATTCTTCAAATTGCATTAGTTTGAATAATGCCAGTGTTCTTTTTTTTTTTTCCTTTATCACATTTGAAGTAAAATATTATTCAGAATAAAGTATATCTGAATTGTATTATGGACCAGAAGGAGAATTTTTATGATAACTGATGATTCTTTAATTAACACATTGAGAATTTACCATGTTACAGATACATTGGCTTTTAAAATATTTTATCTTATCAATATACTATGAGATAATGTATTGTTCTATCCTTCACTTTTGGGATGAAAAATGAGGCTTAGCATCTTCAAACTGTGAGCCAACAGTTTTATCACAAATCTGATAAAAAATGGTGGATTTGAACTCATATTTTCTCTTTTCAAAACCTGAGATTCTAAACTCTTTGTGAAACAAGATTTTTATGAAGTTTTTCTTTTTTTTCTAGCAGACACAATATCATGTTCAAGTAGACTTTTCCACTGAAATCCAACAACAAACTAAATTTTCTTCGCACTAGCATTACACTCAAAAAGGATGGTACAAACCTAATATTGTATGCTTAAATCTCCTCATCCACACCAGACATAAAAACTGTGGTGACACTGGAGGATGATAAAAATGTGTTCTGTTCTGTTTTGTTTTTTTAAGTGAAGTTTAACTGAGAGCCAAATCTTGCCCTATGTATGGGTTTACTTCTCTGTATACTTGTTCAAGAAACAATTGACCTTTATAGGGACAATTCAGAAAGTTTCAAAATTATCTTCTGCAGGTTGGTGTTTACTTCATGCCTGAAAACACAATGGGGCAGGGAAATTTGCATACTCAGAGTATTCCTGTGCCAAGAATATATCACCACGTCTTGGGGAGAAATTGTGGATTGTGCATACCAACAGGGCTGTGTACAATACAGTCAGTTGCTCTCCAAGAGTACAGCTTCCACGGCAAATGGACCTCAACAGAAAAGAAGCTACGTCTGACTCTGGGTGCTCACTGCCTAAGGCAAGAGTGAGCCATCAGCCATAGTAGACAATGGAACTACAAATGAGAGATCACTGAAAAAGAAAAACTCACAAATTAGTTATTATTAAGCTATCTTTCAAAAATATGGCACTGAAACATGTATAATATCATATATGAAATGAATCACCAGTCCAGGTTCGATGCATGATACAGGATGCTTGGGGCTGGTGCAGTGGGACGACCCAGAGGGATGGTATGAGGAGGGAGATGGGAGGGGGGTTCAGGATGGGGAACACGTGTACACCTGTGGTGGATTCATGTTGATGTATGGCAAAACCAGTACAAATTGTAAAGTAATTAGCCTCCAATTAAAATAAATAAATTTATATTTTAAAAAAGTCAACCCAGAGTTGATGACTTTGTACCCCTACAATTTTAAACAAGCTGGAACTTTTTGTCTACTTTTCTCTCCCGTTCCTCCCTGTCTCCTCTTGTGAATCTTTTATGCTCTTGTGCCCCTCTCTCCCCTGGAGGGATATAAAATATAATTTGGCAAGTGAATCAAGGAGCATAGATTTGGAAAGTAGAACAAGATAAAATAATCAGCTTCCATTCCACTTCACCATACATAGTAAGGCTTATCAAGTCTGTCTTGGGGGAAGGGGAAAGTTTTGCCTTGAAATGAAGTTCAAAATATTCATTATTTTAATAGTAATGGACAGTCGTTATTTTTAATGTTTTCAATTTAGAGCAGTTTTAGATTCACAGCAAAACTGAGCAGAGATTATGGAGAGTTCCCCTAAACTCGCTATCTCTACACACCTACAACCTACTTCACTATCAATGGTCCATACTAGAGTGGTACATTTGCTACAGTTCATGGCCCTACATTGACACATCATTATCACCCAAACTCCACAAGTTCATTAATGTTCACTCCTGCCATATATTCTATGGCTTTTGACAAATTTATAATGATTTGCATCTACCATTATAGTATTGCCATATAGTATAGTATTATAGTACTGCCATAACAATTCTCTGTGCTAATCATGTCTCCCTCTTCCTAACCTTTGGCAAGTACTGATCTTGTCTCCACACTTTTGTCTTTTTTAGAATGTCACATAATAAGAATCACACAGAAGGTATATCTTTCAGATTGACTTCTTTCACTTAGTAACATGCATTTAAGGTTCTTTCATGTCTTTTCACAGCTTGATAGCTCATCTTATTTTCACACTCAATAGTAATGTGGTCTGCATGTACCGCAGATTATTTTCTATTCATCTAATGAAGGACATCATGGTTGCTTTCAAATTTGGGTCATTATGCATAAACCTTCTATAAACATCAAAGTATTGATTTTTGTATGGATATAAAATTTTAATTTATTTGGATACATACTTGGAAGTACAATTTCTGGATCCTGTGGAAAGGGTACATTTAGCATTTTAAGAAATTGTCAAATTATTTTCCAAGGTGGCTGTGTCATTTTGCCTTCCCACCAGCACTGAATGAGAGTTACTGTTGCTCCACATTGTCACCAGAATTTAGTGTTTTAGAGAATTATTAATTATTGATCAGAGGATATTTTATGCCAGGAAGTGATTAGAAACTATGGAATCTCCCCAAAATTTCTTCTAGAAATATTCAAGAATTAGCCTAACAAATTAATTAAAATGAAAAGGAGAATTAATAGTATTTCCTGGATACTTATCCAAAGATGATGCTTATTCATTGAATTACATAATTAATATATCTCTAGTATACATAATTCAAATTGCTTTAAATTCAATATTGTCAGACTATATATGTTTTAATGGAGATTTGCAGACTGAATTCAGTTTATCATTCATTAACTTGGGAACATATAAAAGTATTCATCTAAGATGATCTTAAGGACATTTATTAGTTTTATTCCTTGATATAACATTTACTAAGTACCTTACCTAAAATATGCTTGGCATTATGCTAAAATTTGGGATGCATATATAAATAAATCATGATTTTTGTTTTTAAATAATGTATTGCTCAAAGTTATTTTGATTAAATGCGACAGAAATACCACTTATACTACTTAAACATAAATGAGAATTTATTGTTCAAATAACTGAAGAGTCCGGCAATAAAGCTAACTTGAAGAGTTTTGGGTCTCAGAAACAAACCTACGGACCTATGGGTACCTTATTTTTGACAAAAGAGGCAAGAATATACAATGGAGCAAAGACAGCCTCTTCAATAAGTGGTGCTGGGAAAACTGGAAAGCTACATGCAAAAGAATGAAATTAGATCACTACCTAACGCCATACACAAAGATAAACTCAAAATGGATTAAAGACCTAAATGTAAGACCAGAAATGATTAAATTCTTAGAGGAGAACATAGGCAGAACACTCGATGACATAAATCAAAGCAAGATCTTCATTGACCCATCTCCTAGAGTAATGGAAATTAAAGTAAAAATAAACAAGTGGGACCTCATTAAACTTATAAAATTTTGTATAGCAGAGTAAACTACAAGCAAGATGAAAAGAACAACCCTCAGAATGGGAGACAATAATAACAAGGGAGACAACTGATAAATAATTATTTTCTAAATATACAAGTAGCTCATACAACTCAATACCAGAAAAACAAACAAGCCAATCTAAAAGTGAGAAAGGGACCTGAAGAGAAAATTTCTCTAAGGAAGACATACAGATATCTAACAAGGACATGAAAAGATTCTTAACATCACTCATTATCAGAGAAATGCAAATCAAAACTCCAATGAGATATCACTTCACACCTGTAAGAATGGCCATCATCAAAATGTGTACAAACAATAAATGGTGGAGAGGCTGTGGAGATAAGGGACTACTCTTGAGTTGCTTGTGGGAATATAAACTGATACAACCACTATGGAAGACAGTAGGGAGACTCCTTGAAAAGCTAGGAATAAAACCACCATATGACCCAGCAATCACACCCCTAAGCATATACCTTGAGGAAATCAAAACTGAAAATGACACACGTACCACAGTGTTTACTGTAGCCCTATTTAAAATAGCTAGAACATGGATGCAACCTAGACGTCCATCAACTGAAGAATGGATAAAGAAGCTGTGGTACATATATACAATGGAGAACTACTCAGCCATAAAAAGGAACACATTTGAATCTGTTCTAATGAGGTGGACGAAACTAGAACCCGTTATACAGAGTGAAGTAAGTCAGAAAGAGAAATATAAATACCATATATTGACACGTATATATGGAATCTGAAGAGATGGCACTGATGAATTTATTTTCAGGGCAACAATGGAAAAGCAGACATAGAGAACAGACCCATGGACAAGGCAGGAGAAGAGAAGGCAGAAGGGGAGATTTATGAAGAGAGTAACATAGAAATTTACAATATCATGTGTAAAACAGATAGTCAATGGGAATTTGCTGTATGACTTAGGGAACTCAAACAGGGGCTCTGTGACAGGCTGAATGGTAGAGGGGTGGGATGGAAGGGAGGTCTGAGAGGGAGGGGACATGGGTGTACCTATGGCTGATTCTTATTGATACATAAGAAAAAACCACAAAATTCTGTAAAGCAATTATCCTTCTATTAATTTTTTTTTAAATCCTAAAAAAAAAATTTCTGCATTTATTACAGGTCTTTCTCTGTTTCTGTCATCTCATTGTATCTCTCCCTCAGAATTTATCATTTCTTTGCATATGATCCTAATCACCCTTGATTTGCTACAGATAAATTCCATGAAGATGATAAAGGTGAGAACATTGCTGTAAAAGTATTCTAGAACTACATCATTGCTATTTATAATCCCAGAGAAGAAAGTTTTCCTCTGTCTCACCATATCCTTTAAAATCTGATTGAATTTTGGGGGTGATATGTTCTTCAGTGTTATTTCTCTGTGTTATTATGCCTTGAGTTAAGAGATGGGATCGTAGTTAAAGAGCCCAATGACTGTATCTGTACAGATAATTGAAAAGACTCACAAGACTCCACAAGATGTACTTATATAAAGACTTCAATCAAGATAAAGTTATAATATATTAAGAGAAAGGAAGCACAGGCAAGAATTGCTGGCCCAAAGATTTCAGGATACTTTAATAATTGAACAGAAAGTGTTTCACCTCTGGATTTTGTAGGACCAAGATATATGCAGGGAATCTTGTTTTAAAGAGACATAGGAAAAACCATACTCTATGGGATTTTTTTGTACCTCTGATTAGGTATCCAAGCCAAACTGTGAAGCATTAAAATAGGAATAAGCCAACATCATCAAACAATGTAAAAAACAAAACAAAAACACTGACTCTCAGTGCCACCAGGGGAACTCTGAACTTTAAACAGCAGATTATAGATTTTTCCTTAACTCCATAATCTTATCTTGACCAAGAGTCTGAACTAGGCTTCCAGATATCCCCACAAAATAAGCATAGAACTCTCCCAGTTCAACTGAGAGATAACTTTCTTTTACACAAAGAGTGTGTTATAGAATACAAAGAGGCTATCTTATGATTGGGAAATGTGAACAATATATGCTATTGGGGAAAATGTCTAACTTTGTTCTGGGAAGGAGACAACAAGGAAAATGTCAGACTGTGACAAGCACTTGTCATTCTGAGTATGCACCTGGAGAAGTTCAAGATAGAAGTCAATTCCAGAAGAAAAAGATGGTTTATCCTTTGTTGAATTGTAAAATGGTTCTTTTGGCTCTCTTTGGGAGGAGACAGAGTTGTGAGTAGGTGGATCTGTCTGTCAAAAAGGTTCTATCTGATTCAGTCTTTGTAAGTATAGACTGGCATATAAATATTTATACATCATGACTTGAAGATAGCAGTGAGAGGTTAAACGATAGATGGGCTTGAGACATCATTCTGATGAATCATTCTGGTCCCTCTTACAATATTAATAGTACACAGGGGTCCCAGAAGTCCTTGTGTTCCCCAGTAAAGAGACATGGAGAGGCTCAGACTAGAATGGGTACAGAGTTTTGGGGTTAGAAAGAAGAGGCAGAAAATATACCTACACATACTATATACACAGAAAGTGCAGGGCAGCAACCAATCCATGGAGCTTACTAGTCTACTTACTCTAAAGTAGAGCTCACCAAGTGTCCAGAGAACAGCACATAGCTCCCTGCAGCCATGTTGTTATTGTTACTCAGTCACTAAGTCGTGTTTGACTCTTTGTGACCCCATGGACTGCAGCACACCAAGCTTCCCTATCCTTCACTATCTCCTAGAGTTTGCTCAAATTCATGTCCATTAAGTCGGTGATGCTATCTAATCATGAAGGTGAAGGTGAAGTCACTCAGTCGTGTCCGACTCTTTGTGACCCCGTGGACTGTAGCCTACCAGGCTCCTCCGTCCATGGGATTCTCCAGGCAAGAGTACTGGAGTGGGTTGCCATTTCCTTCTCCAGGGGATCTTCCGGACCCAGGGATCAAACCCAGGTCTCCCGCATTGCAGGCAGACGCTTTAACCTCTGAGCCTACAATAAATCCCCTTCAAGCAAACATTTGCCATCCTATGGAAGAGAAGGAATACTGCAAATATGAAAAACTCATGATTTTCTTATAAACATGAGTTATAAACAGTCATGCAAAGACATTACTTAAAAGGGTACTAAAGCTGTTCAAGTAAATATTTAAAATGAAAACTGAAAGTTGTTTGAACCAAGAAAGAGTGATATTTAGCAAGGACAATTTGCCTCCACATCTCAAATGATGAAATAGGAGAAAAGACTCTGTGTCTTAGCAGAATAATTGTCTGAGCTTTGTGTTGATTGATCGTGTCCTCAGTTACTTCTGAGAACAAAGGTCTCAGTTTTGAAAGAGCTAAAATTCTTTACAATCCCCATGGACTGTAGCCTGCCAGGCTCCTCTGTCCATGGAATTTTCCAGGCAAGAATACTGGAGGGAGTTGTCATTTCCTACTGCATTCATATATAATATGGCCCTGTGTGTGTGTGTGTGTGTTAAGTCATTTCAGTCAAGTCCAACTCTTTGTGACCATATATGGACAGTATCCCTCCAGGCTCCTCTGTCTAGGGGAATTCTCCAGGCAAGAATACTGGAGTGGGTTGCCATACCCTCCTCCAGGGGATCTTCCCAACCCAGGGATCAAGCTCAAGTCTCTTAAATCTCCTGCATTGGCAGGCAGGTTCTTTACCATTAGCACCACCTGGGAAGCTCCAATATAGCCCCATAAACACCTGAGTTTAAGGGATAGCTGAGTAATATCACAGACTTTTGTATTCTGAGAAAATTCAAATTGCAAAGGTGTCTCTGCACATCCTAAGAATTTATCACTTGTACCCTGTCTTCACTATTCTTCAAGACTCTCATGAATTACCTGTATATACCTCCTCATTTTACTTGTCTCTATAACATCTCAGGTTCTTTTCATTCTCTTTGAATTATTTCTCATTAATGAAAACCACCCTATTGTAATAACCTGAGTAAAATAATTTCCTTAATTGCAACGCATTTTTATTTCTCATAACCTAACCCAAGAAACATTTTGATATAAAAATGTCAGAGTATAGAATCTGAGTTTCTTTGGAAAAAAAAAAAAAGAACAGAAGAAGTTGCAAAATGATTTTCTAAACTCAGATAGTGAGTCTTTTTTTTTTTAAATCAGAAAGGCTCTGTACTTATCTCTCCATGAAACAAAATGTTGTTATAAGAAAAAAAATCACTTTTATTAAAACCTAACAGCTTGTCCCAGGTTGCTATGCAGACTACTTGGAAATTACCCTGAATTCAATTGAGTTATATATAACAGAGCCAAGAAAATGGATTTATATTATCTTTCAGCTTTTTGTAAGGCACAGAAGCATAGGTACTAGGTCACAAAGACTCTAATTATTTATTAATGTCAATAATTATTAATATATTTGGAGGAAAAAGTGTGTATTTTCTGTACATTAAATGTTTTCTAAAGAAATATATTTTATAAAAACTCATCTTCTTTTAAAATTCTTGAATAGTTTGAAGAACTTTTAGAGAGTAAAAAGAAAGTTGGTGTGAATGATTAAATAATTTTAGCAGAGCTTTAGCGAATAGAATGTAGTGCTAGAAACAACCACAATTTTACAACATATGAGTTCAGCTGTTGGTTTTTTGAAAAACATATTTTAATGAATTGTTTGTATCCTAGAGAACAAGTATAAATTTTATTAAAATGACAAGTTCAAAAGCAGTGTGGTATAATCATTCCTTTAACCTTGACAGGTCTTATTTTCATGATGAAAAACAAGTGGCAACTTTGAATTGAGACTTCTGTTTTGGTTTTACATCCTAGTTTTCAGATTTTGCCTCCACTGAGGTAACTAGCTGCTTTAGACAAATTAAGATAAAATCATTTTTTCAGAGCAGACTTTTTATCTCTTCTTTACTGGCTATAATTTAGCATTTTCACAAAGTCACAGAATTGTAGCTCTATATAATTCCTGTTGACTCTGATAGCAACTGTATTGATCAGTTTCACAGTGTCTGTGACCTTTGGATAAAATGGAGAAATCTAAGTATAATGGGTAGCAAGAAGTAGCTTAAAGACAATCCGGACATAAGAGGCAATTTTTTTCTAGATCAACAATAAACTGCCAGTTAATCTAAATAGATAATGATCTTACAATATAGGTAAATATACTCCTTTTAAAAATGCAGCTACCTAAACTAGATTGTTATAACAGGTTAGTTGTTATTTGATACAAATTCACACAACCAGTGAGACTATCTGTTTCAAAAATGTGTCTTATTGCATCACTAGGTGTTCCTTCTTAAGGCTTAATAGTCAATTCTCCTTTCACTGAGGAGGCAGCTGCTATGATAGTTAAGGGCTTAAATCAAGTACCTTGCCTGATATCTTTATCTAAATGTCATCAGGTATGAAATTAGGTGTGACAAAATAAAAATAAAAGAGATGAGATCAGATTCAAGTAAAGAAAATAATACAAAATTACCCTTGGTATTTAAAAGTTTATTTAATCAGGATGATAGTTATGTAAGTTTGGACTTAAGCTTTCCTAATGTTAAATATTCTCTGCATGTCCTCTCCTTTGTCATTTCAAGGAGTAAGCAATCAGCACTTAGAAAATCTGTTCTGAAAATTGGGAAGAGGAAGACACCAGGTTAGCTCCTGAATTTTTATATCAAGCAAAACATTCATCACTTAAACCAAACAAAGTTCCTAAATGCCAATTTGAAAACCATGAAAAGTCTTCAACAAATATATTACAATCAAGAAAAGTGGGCTAAATATTTTTTTCACATCATTTACCAGTGATTGTTGTAAATGTATTTCCACCTTAATTAATAAAAGATGATTTCAAAATGAATAAATCACAAAGGATTTCCTTCCAGCACTTGGCCTAATGATGAATAAATGAAGACAAGAGAATTCTATTGAAACATAAAGACATTTTTTTTTTCCTTAAAGGTGAGCTAAAGTGGCTTTTAAAATATACAAAGAAAATGTGTTTTACTGAAAAGAAAAATCTTCATTTTCACTGTGTTTGGCATTAAAGTTAAGAGGAAACTGTAGAAACAAAGTTTCTCAAAGATGTCTTTATTTGTAGGCATTCTGATTAACTGATTGAGAACAGGACAATAATATTTTTTCTCCTCAGATTAAAAAAAAGTTAAAAATAAATGCAGTTATTACAACTGCAACAAAGGAATCAGTCAAGTGAAATAGTCAATGCTGTAGAACAGTAAGATAGCAATAATCACAACAAAAGAAATTTTAAAGCAGGGAAAGAAGTAAAAAATGAATTTACCATTGTGTTAAGAGAGGACATTTTATATGCTAATGAAGGAAAATATCTCAGCATATTTTAGGCATTCATGTATATTTCCATGTTAAGGGTAACTATTCGGTTAAAGAGAATATTTTAAGGAGTTGGGATGTTGTTGTCTCCCCATTAATATTCCATGTTGTGATTAACCAAAGATGAAACGAACATTGCACTTGGAATAGGAAGTCAATCTCCACTCTCTATTAAAATCTTGGTGATCTTGTGCAAGTCATTCACATCTCAAAGCTTTAGGTTTATAGAAAAAAATATAGCAGTTAAAATAACAATCACTTTTTTACTTAAAAATAATAATCCCATGGCATGATATCAAATAACAGAGAAAAAAAGAAAAAGCTCCACACACCATAAGATACCAATGCAACCTTATATGGCATCATTTAGTTATAGCAACTTTGCACTTCAACAATTACAGGAAGATTGTCAAAGCAAAATAAAGCAAAGCAGCATTTGTCTACTTTTTTAAACATAAAAAGAGGAAAAAAGGGTTGAGCAAGCTCAGCAGAAATATTTTCATTCTATTTAACTGAGATGGAGTTTTTAATATAAATAAGTGATCTGAGTTGACTTGAGAACTGCTGATAAAAAGCTATCATCCAGCATATGATGGAATGTCACAAAGGAAAACACAAACTTAGTATCACAGTCACACAAACTCAAATTCTATATCACAGTTAAACTTTTTACATCATTTTTCAAAGACTTAGGAAGCATTATAAATCAGAATACTGTAAAGATTTTTTACTAGGTCTGGATTGAAAAGCCTGTTGAAGGTTAATTAGCTACTTCATCTTTCTCTATTTCAATGACAACAGTTCTTCGCAAAAATAAAAGATTTCAGGTATTCAATTCCAAGTCTTCACTTTGTGGTTCATTGTATTTAGAAAGTAGTACACTTGAATAAAATTTCAGAATTTGGAAGAACTCCTCAGCCTGCTAATTGTTCATGTATACTTTAAATCCTCTGCTGCTGCTGCTAAGTCACTTCAGTCATGTCCAACTCTGTGCGACCCCATAGACAGCAGCCCACCAGGCTCCTTCGTCCCTGGGATTCTCCAGGCAAGAACACTGGAGTGTGTTGCCATTTCCTTCTCCAATGCATGAAAGTTAAGTCTCTCAGTCGTATCCGACCCTTAGCGACCCCATGGACTGCAGCCTACCAGGCTCCTCTGTCCATGGGATTTTCCAGGCAAGAGTACTGGAGTGGGGTGCCATTGCCTTCTCCTACCTAGATATAAAAATTCAAATTTATCACATACTTCTTCCTTATATTGTACATTGCAAGAATTGTTTGGGGATCAGAAATTTGAATCAATTCTAATGAAGTGGATGAAACTGGAGCCTATTATACAGAGTGAAGTAAGCCAGAAAGAAAAACACCAATACAGTATACTAATGCATATATATGGAACTTAGAAAGATGGTAATGATAACCCTGTATGCGAGACAGCAAAAGAGACACAGATGTATAGAACAGTCTTTTGGACTCTGTGGGAGAGGGAGAGGGTGGGATGATTTAGGAGAATGGCATTGAAACATGTATAATATCATATATGAAATGAATCACCAGTCCAGGTTCGATGCATGACACTGGATGCTTGGGGCTGGTGCACTGGGACGACCGACCCAGAGGGATGGTACGAGGAGGGAGAAGGGAGTGGGTTTCAGGATGGGGAACACGTGTGTACCTGTGGCGGATTCATGATGATGTAGGGCAAAACCAATACAATATTGTAAAGTAATTAACCTCCAATTAAAATAAATAAATTTATATTAAAAATTCTTATTTTTTATCCACTTTTACCCTATTCTAAAGTAATAATCATAATAAATCTTTTGGGACATAAGTTGTTGAGAACTAATAGAAGAGAGTTGGCAGATACCTTTCAACACCTTTCACCTTTTCAACAAAACCTACAGTGTTGTGTTAAATCTGTTGAAAAACTTTCCTAAATAGAAACTAAATTAGTCCATCTAAAGAGACAAATAAAGACTCAGGCTTTGAAAGGTCCCTAACTTTTGATATGTGCAACAAATTCACAATTTGAAATTGTAAGGAAAATAATATCTTAGCTTCCAATTAGTTCTGTCTAGAATTAACTAATTAAACAACATTGTTGATAGAAGTTTTTGCTGAAATTTAGACTATAATTGATTTCTAGTCACATGTTAAAACTTTGAACAACCTTACATTATAAAATTACTTAAGTAAAATAGATAATAACAGATAAAAGTAATAGAGATCTAGGAAGATCCAGAAGTAAACATTTTACCATCATTACACATTAATTGTTGAAGCAAAATTCCTAGACAACACTGCAGCTTAATACCATATATATATTTCTAATTGTATTCCAGAAATATAGGTGATTCTTGACCTAGGATAAATTTATTTTTAATTTATTTCTGGGCTTTCATTTTGAGAATGTTTTATGCAGTTCCAACCTGATATTTTCTTCTTTCATAAAGAGTCTTTAATTGTCTAAATATAGATATACTAGGAAATCATCAGGAAGAATTCATCAGTATTTGCAAGAAAAACAAAGTTTGTTAGATTTGACTTTTTGAAAACTGAAATTTCTAAATGAAATTTTCTGAAATAAATATTATAAAATAATATTAAGTAAAGTAATAAACTACAGCACTCTGGGAATTTTTAGAAGAAATGCAACCATATACCGAAGCATCAACACTGTTCTTCCATTTTCTATTATTTGTTTTCTACTTTTCTATTTATTTCTCTTTCCTTAACATATTTGTTTTTGTACCCAGAGATTTCCATTAAAATATATTTGTGATTTTGTATAATAATTTATGTAGCTCTTTATTTTTTCCACAAACAAATTGACTCACATGATAGTCTTCTTGATTTCCTATTGACTAACTTCCTGTCTCCTCACTTTGGTGGGAAATTCCATTATGCTTCTTTAAGGGAGGAAAAAAAAGAGCAGAAGATATTACAAGTAAGTAACAAAGTATCAGATGAGAGGAAAAAAATGATAGAAAATACTCTAGAATGTAAGCTCCATGAAAGTTAAGGTTTTGATTTTTTCCACTGTTTTATACCCATTGCACCATTTATATGGAAGATTTTCAGTAGGTGTTTTAAGAATAAATTAATTTGTGTGTTACTATTTTGCTCATTTCCTGAGTCCTTCAGATTGTCTAGAAGTATTTAAGGGAAACACTGACTGCACTTAAACTTTTAAAGGATTCCAACTTTTAAAGGAATTTTTGACCAAATACCAAGGGAGAATTCTATTTCTAATCCACAAATAACTGGTAGATTTGTTTGTATAAGGCAGTGAATAAATATGATCAGGGATCTTAAGTGATAGACATCGTTTAGAAAGGATTTTCCCCAATGTTTTTTTTTTTAATTTTTTATTCATAATAATAAAAAATATGAATTCACTCTTTGCTGGGAGACTTCCTCTCCTGAACTGCTTCATGGGTCTGAGAAATGCTGCAAACTCTCCCCTTCCTTCTATATCTCCTTAAAAAAGGGATAAATAGATATGTTAGTCTATGGTCAAGGTCCATGAATAGCAACTGTTCAGTGCTTCCCTAATATTTGGGATTAACATGCACCCCTTATTTATACTTAAGAATTGATGAAAATGACAATCATAACAGTGTTTTATTTCTTATTCATATACAGAGTTCTATTATCTAATTGAATTATTACAAAATGGCAAATATAATAATTCTCATGGCATAGTTAAAATATATAAACATTTCTGTTCTCTTTTTTTTAAATTATAGTTTTTGTATATTATTTCATGAGGATTGAATAGCTTAGCATCATGTTTTCCTCATAAGAGTTTTAAAATTCCATATGTTCAGAGACAAATAAGACATTGCCAAATGGTAAATGGCAAAAAGGCCTATTGGGTCTGCTGAAACTGGATTTGCCACATGTCTCTTGGAACATCAGCTGTTGTGCAGGTACCACTTTAGGTTAATAAAATGTTTTGCCACAGGTTTCCCCAAACTGCTTTGTTTCTTCAACTTAAAACAAGTGTTACAAAATTCTAATTTTGGAATATGGTTCTGCTCCATAGAGACCCAGCTAACTGAGTAGTAGAAAGCAGTTATATCTAGGAACTTAAAGATAGTAATCTCTAACAGTGAGAAGACTTCATGATACTAAGAAGAAACATTTAAATAATCATTTCCTGATCACTCATCAGTCTGGCAATTAACAAGCATTGCTTTGTAGATAGGAAGATGGCATATGTTCTCTCCTAGACCTAATAATATATCTCTTTTGTTGACACTTGAGATTTAAAAATTACATGTTATTTTGTTGCTCTACTAATTGTATAAGGAATGTATCTCAAGACTTTGCTAGCACATACTTTTGGGTAAACATAAAAAAATGAAAAATGTATTGATGGATACAGACATTTTATAAGGTTTAGATATTAAAAAGAAAGTGGTTTGTGAATATTTTCAAATTGATTCAAAAATTTATATGGAGAGGTAAAAGACCCAGAATAGTTAAAACAATGCTAAAGCAGAAGAACAAAATTAGAATACTGACACCCTTTCAACTTCAGGACTTAGTTTACAGCTCTAGTAATCAAGACAGTGTGGTACCTGCAAAAGAACAGACAAATCAATGGAATGGAATAGGAAACCCAGAAATAGATTTCCATATAAACTATCAACTGATCTTTGACAAAGGAGCAAAGACAAAGCAGTGGAGTCAAGACAATCTCTTCAACAAATAGTGCTGGAACAACTAGACATCCACATACAAGAAAATGAATCTAAACACAGACCTTGTACCCTTCACAAAAATTAACTCCAACTGGATCACCAATCTAAGTGTAAAATGTAAAACCCCTAGAAGATAACATAGAAAAAAACCTAGATGACCTGAGAAAAAGTCATGATTTTTTAGATACAACACCAAAGCCGTGATCCATGAAAGTTCCATAATTGAAAATTGAAATCCATTAAAATTAAAAATGTCTGCTCTGTGAAAGAAACTGTCAAGAGAATGTGAAGACAAGTCACAGATTGTGAGAAAATATTTGCAAAAGACATTTCTGATAAAAGACTGCAATCCAAAAGACAAAAAACCAAAAAACATTTTTTTTAAACTCAACAATAAGAAAATAAAGCAACACAATTATAAATGAGCCAAAGTCCTTAACAGATACCTCACCAAAACAACATACAGATGGCAAGTAAGCATGTGAAAAGATGCTCCACATCATATGCCTTCAGAAAAATGCAAATAAAATAACAATGAGATACCACTATCTATAATGGTCAAAATCAGGAAAACTGAAAACACCAAATGCTGATAAAGATGTGGTGCAATGGGAACTCTCCCTCGCTGCTGGTGGGAATGCAAAATGGCACAGCTACATTGGAAGACAGTTTGGCAGTTTCTTACAAAACTAAACATACTCTTACCATATGCTTCAGCAATTATGCTTTCTGGTATTTACTGAAAAGATCTGAAAATTTACGTCCACACAAAAACCTGCCCATGTATGTTTATAGCAGGCTTAATCACAATTGCCCAGAGTTGGAACCAATCAAAATGCCCTTCAGTATGGAAATGGATAAACAAACTCTGGTACTTCCAGGCAATGGAATGTTATTCATGGCTCAAAAGAAATAAGCTATCAAGCCAGAAAAGACATAGAAGAAACTTAAACACACATTACTAAGGGAAATAAACCAACTGAAAAATACTACATATTGCATGACTTCAATCATATGACATTCTGTAAAATGCAAAGCTATAATATGAAGATAGTAAAGAACCCGCCTGCAAATGTAGGAGAAATGGGTTCGATCCCTGGATCAAAAAGATCTCCTGGAGTAGGAAATGGCAACCAACTCCTGTATTCTTGCCTGGGAAATCTCACAGACAGAGGAGCCTGGTAGGCTACAGTCCATAGGGTCACAAAGAGTTGGACACAACTTAGCAAGTGAAAAGAGAACATGAAGATAGTAAAAAGACTGGTCATGGCCAAGGCTTTACTGAAGTGAGGAAGGGTGAATAGATGGAGGATTTTTATGCAATGAAAATATTTTGCACGATACTATAATAAAAGATACATGTCATTATACACTTGTCCAAGCTCATAAAATATACACCAGGGTCGAAAACCATGACTGAACTATAATGTAAACTACAGATATTTGGTAATTATAATGGAGGTTCATCAGTTGTAACAAATGTGTCACTTTGGTGGGGGGTATTGATAATGAGGAAGGCATTACATTTGTGGGAGCAGGGGGCATATGGGAAATTTCTGTATCTCTTTTCACTTTACTATGAACTTAAAACTCTAAAAAAATTAAGCCTTTTGAAAAATCAAAGCATTTTGAAAGTAAAGTCAGATAGAAATTTCATTTAAAGAAAGAGGCAATACACAGGAAAAATATTAAAAAGAGAGCTATTCTGGAGGCCCCCTTTTTAGGTCAGAATATTGTTGGGTTCTAAACAAAACAAGTATGGCCAATAAAATGTCCACTAGCAGCGTGGCTTACAGTTTCTCCATAGAGCTACCTTAAGTATGGGATGAACTGAATGGTTTATTTCAGCATTCTATTTCAGGGAATCTCGTCTTCTTAAAAAAAACATCTATTGGGTACTTGGGGGTGGTGGGGGAAAGAAAGTGGTACTATTCAAAAACGCATATGCTGGCAACTCAGAAAAAAGATCTTAGTGTAAACCCAGTAAATAAGTGGAAGGGATCATAAAAGGCAATAGCGGCCATTCTTACTAGCCAAGAGTATGTCATTTACTTCATAGCTTGAATAAAATCCTTCTTCAGGAAACATATCTGAAAGTGTCTTCCCTTACTCAGTCTGATCAAGGGCAAACTGCCCTTCTTGATTTCCAGGCAGTCAGTTTACTCAGAGGGAAAATAAAACAAAATGAACCAAAGCAAGACCTATTTCCACAGATCATCTGTGCATAAGCCTTTTAAACCAGTCTTTGCTGTTTTCTCAGTGAGACAATCTACACAATTGATCTTCATTTGCGAGTAAACTTCAACTGCACTATGTTTTATATCAGAGTAATTCTTTACATTATTATATGAAAATAGTAATTTCTGAGTTATTCTCTGAGCAATTCTTTGACTCTCTTGCTATATGTATTTATTTATATACATATATATGTATTATACATATGTATACTAGAGTGAGTAGCCATTCCCTTCTCCAGGGGATCTTCTGGACCCAGGGATCAAATCTGGGTCTCCTGCACTGCAGGCAGATTCTTTACCATATGAGCCTCCAGGGAAGTCCATGTATATATTTATATATGTATTTATGTAGGTTTCCCAGATGGCACTAGTGGTATGGAACCGGCCTGCCATTGTAGGAGACATTAAGAGATGTGGGTTATCTCCCTTCGGTGGGGAAGATCCCTCTGGAGGAGGGCATGGCAACCCACTCCAGTATTCTTGCCAAAATAATTCCATGGACACAGAAGCCTGGCGGGTTACAGTCCACAGGGTCACAAAGAGTTGGACAGGACTGAAGTGACTCAGCATACATGCATGCATGGTGGTGGTTGTGGTGGTTTAGTTGCTTAGTCATGTCCGACCATTGCAAACCCATGGATTGTAGCCTGCCAGGCTCCCCTGTCAGTGGGATTATCCAGGCAAGAATAGTGGAGTGGGTTGCTGTGCCCTCCTCCAGGGCTTCTTCCTAAATCAAGAATAGAACCCAGGTCTTCTGCAGTGCACGTAGATTCTTTACCAACTGAGCTATGGGGGAAGCCCCTGTCTGTATTTCTTTAAAAAAGAAAGAAAGAAAGAAAGGTTCATCACAAAGTGAGAAAAATATGTGCTAAGAAATGACTCTTTTGGAGTTGTGGATTCTCAGGAATATGACTGGGAAACATCTTGAAAGCTAATTACTGTATAAGGAGATGGACAACTCTCTCTCTCTTGTTTCAGTTCAATTCAGTTCAGCTACTCAGTCGTGTCCAACTCTTTGTGACCCCATGAATCACAGCACGCCAGGCCTCCCTGTCCATCACCAACTCCCGGAGTCTACCCAAACCCATGTCCATTGAGTCCGTGATGCTATCCAACCATCTCACCTCTGTCGTCCCCTTCTCCTCCTGCCCTCAATCTTTCCCAGCATCAGGGTCTTTACAAATGAGTCAGCTCTTCGCATGAGGTGGCCAAAGTATTGGAGATTCAGCTTCAGCATCAGTCCTTCCAATGAACACTCAGAACTGATCTCCTTTAGGATGGACTGGTTGGATTTCCTTGCAGTCCAAGGGACTCTCAAGAGTCTTCTCCAACACCAAAGTTCAGAAGCATCAATTCTTTGGTGCTCAGCTTTCTTTATAGTCCAACTCTCACATCCATACATGACCACTGGAAAAACCATAGCCTTGACTAGACAGACTTTTGTTTAATACATATAAATAACAACTTCTACCTGTTCATGAAGTTGGACTGTCTGTGACCAGGTAGGCATGTCTGAAGATGACAAGACTCAGAATGCAACATGTTTAGTAACACAATCAGCCAGGTAATTAATCAAAGCTGTCCTTTATTTTTAAGATAACTGCTGAAGCTTATACTTATCCGTAAGTATTTCCAACTTAATGAGAAGAGTTTATATAAATAGAAAACATGTTTATAGACAATATAGGTTAGTGGAAAGAGACTGTCTAAAGAGAGCAGATTTTGTTTTAAATCCTGGCTTGACTTTTTTATGTACTGTATGATTTGGGGAAAATAACATATTCCCTTGAGCCTCAGTTTCCACATGTGTGAAAGAAAAAGATTGAGAACTTACCCACTGACTTATGGCAATGATAGGGGACAATATACCTAAATGGCCTTAGTGCTGTTTTGCTTATAGAATCATCTCTTTATTGGGTCTTTAAAATAATTTTCTCTAACATATACTTTTAAAATATTGATAATGTATATTATTTTTCTGAATTACATGATTCAAGTAAGGCATTCCATATAAAAAGTACTACTCTGTATAATTATTTAAGCAATAATCATTTTAGTTTTTAATTTTTATTTATATTACTACCTGCACATATTAGCATAAGATGCATTTCAGTAGTATTCTATCACCTGCTTCTAGCGTTATCACCACAGTTTCTGTGAAGTCTAACTAATCTTTCCGATCTTTTTTACCCTTATTGCTGACACTGGCATATCTAATGAAGATCATATTTTGAAGCAATTTGAATGGCAAACATTAAAAAGGAAAAGGGAAAAACTAACTGGGTCAGCAAAAATAAATAACTCATCTACTCAGCATTGTCTTTTCCCCTTTATATAATTCTGTCAAAGATAACACTACTGTTTCATTTTTGAGACACTTTTAAATAGTTAAGGATTAAATGTCATGCCTCATTATTGCTAATGTGATAAGGTTTTTATTCCAAAGACCATCTTAGTAATGATACATATTTATTTAAGTTTGTGTATGTGTATAAGCATCTTAATTTTATATTTTCAACCTATTTTTTAACAGAAGACTCTTTGCTTTTTAAGCATACAATATTAAACAGAATTTACCAATATTAAAGTTCAACTGGAAATGCATTTAATATGTCATGCAAAATGCCCTTTATCTGTGACATATTTAAATTTGCTAAAATAGAAGACTCAATATCTTTTTCTACCTGAAGGGGAGAGAGGTGAGGTGACATAGCAAATTAACTTTAAGTCTGTCTCTTTTCATCTCTGAAGACCTGAAGGTCACATTTACTTATATTGACTTACAAATGGGAAGTATAGTGGTTCCAGAAATCACCCATGTACTGCACAAATTGCCAATCATGGAGATCTATGTTCAAAAGAGTCCCAAAACAACAACAAAGGAAAAATCCACAGATAAAAAATGATATACTAAATCTTTACAAGGAGTTTTCATAGGAGGCATGATGAGTTTTAACTGTATTTCTTAATGCCCTCCATAATGTTATATAGTGATAAGACTTAGTAATCCTTTTTCCATTTATTCTTTTCTTTTTAATTTATTGAGAAAACTATGAAACAAGAAAATCCAAGTAAGCTAGTCAAGGTCAAGGTCACAGAGTAAATTAGAGCAAGACTCAGAGGGGCCATGATGTCTGCTGAATCTCTTTGTTGAAGTTAGTGGAATCACTGCAATACACCAAAAGTATCTGTTTTCTGCTTTGTTGATTTCTCTACCAGTACTTGTCAATCTTCTCAGTTAAAAGGTGAACTTTTTCTGTCCATCATTCCTTATTGTGAATTATTTATATTAGCATTACATTTTCACATCCAATTACATAGTAAACATAATAGAATACATATCCATGATTATTAGCAAAATAAGATATCTTGAGGAGCTTCAAGAGTACAACTTTAGGATATATAAAGGACCATAAACCTGGAGATTATTTTCTTTTCCTCTGAACCCTGAAAAACCCTTTTCTTAAATTCCCATTTTCTCTTCTTTGTGACTCAGAGGCTATGCTGTCCTTAAGCAACCTGACTTATAGAATATTATCTCTTTATACAGTTGTCTCAAGTGTGGGGATGATTAGGAAGGGTACTCTGGATACCATAATTTAGAAATATTCTCTTCCATAAGTAGCCTTTTGAGACTGACTCAGGAAATTTAGTGGTGAACTAGAGAGAATGATAGTGAATCTTCAAACTTGTGCTATTAATTCCAGAAGCTTATACCATAGCCAGAAAATAATATCCCCTCCCTATCCTAACTCACACAATCATGAATATGAAACCATCCCTTCCACATATTTTCTTAAGGGAATATTTGCTTTGCAATCTTACTGTTTTCTTTTTCAAGTATAGTGGTTATATAATATTGCCTTAGCTTCAGAAGCCCAGCATAGTGATTCAGTTATTTTGTATTTTCTGTTTTGTGTGAATTATATTGTATCATAGGTTTTTAAAAGATAATGAATATAATTCCTTGTGTTGTATAGTAAATCCTTGTTGCTTATCTATATTATGTATATTAGTTTATATCTGTTAATCCCATGCTCCTAATTTATTTCTCTCACTCTCCCCTTTGGTAGCCATATGTTTGTTTTCTATGTCTGTACACTGGTTTTGTATATAGATTCACTTGTGTAATTTTTTAGATTCTACATAAAAGTGATATCATATAGTATTTTTTTATTCTAACTTATTTTACTAAACATAATATTCTCTAGGTCCATCTATGTTGCTGAAAATGATAATATTTCATTTTTTATGACAGTATTATTCCATTGTAAATATATACCATATCATCTGCTGATGGTCACTTAGATTGTTTTTATGTCTTGACTATTGTAAACAGTGTGCTAAGAACATGTGGTTTCCTTTATTCAAACAATGAAATGAAATAATGCAACTTATCTTCTTTATCTATTCACTTTTCAACTTTGCATGTGTTCTTGCTCTTTAATCACTTCAAATAATGAATGAATGTGTGTGTGTTAGTTTCTTAGTCGTGTCCAACTCTTTGCAACCCCATAGACTAGCCCACCAGGCCCCTCTGTCCATGGGATTCTCCAGGCAAGAACACTGGAATGGGTTGCCATTTGCTTCTCCAAAAGGAACTACAGAAAAATAGAAAGTGAAGTCGTTTGGTCATGGACTGTAGCCTACCAGGCTCCTCCATCCATGGAATTTTCCTATAGTACAAACTAAATCAGGCTATCACTTTGCAATTGTATTAATTTTATTTATAAGAAAAATTTGTGCTTATTCATTTAAAAAGTCACTGTACAACAATGTTAATTTCAAAGGTAGAGCTTCACAAGAGAAGAATATGGATTTGAACATATATATTAAATATCCAGATATCCTCTATTTGATACAACTTTATGTTTATAAATTGGAAATATACATATTGTTTTCAGATTGCAAAATTAAATAGCTTGAATTTTTCCTACTTTCTGAAACTAAACAAATCTGAATTTATGAGTGGGTAATCTTTCCTTTTTCCCCTCTACAAGTAAAGACAGACTGAGGAGTAAATAAATGATGATAGATATGTACACAGATACATATATATCCTTGAATGTAATTTTGATATTTTTATATTTTCCACATTTTGACTTGTCCTATATATTAATAGACAGTTTGTCTTCAGTCTAGATCCTTGTGTCAGTCTTCATAAATAAAGTTTTTACTGCATACCTATTTTCTTTCAGTTACTACTTTTCTGCTTCCTTTATCATACACAAACTTATTTTTCTCTAAAGACTCAGTTAATTCTCTAAATGATATATTGCAAGTACCACAGTTATCTACTTTTCTATCACTGATTATTTTCTAAGCTTGACACATTGTGTAACCCCGAATCTCCAGAGAATGCTTTTGCTTCCAGTCTGTTTCTGAATGTTTTTGTTTGTTTTTATTCTTCTACTCTTTATATATATGTGTGTGTATGTATATATATACACAGAGAGAGAGAGAGAGAGAGAGAGAGAGAGAGTTATATGCAAAACTATAATGGTAAACTTCTTAGTGTCTTTTCCCCCAAAATAAGATTATATTGAACAACATATCTTAAAATTTTAAATCCCATCATAGTAATTTTCCCAACCCAAATCTTAACAATGTATTTATACCTATAAAAACTCAAATGTTTTGGAAACATTCACATAACAAGATACATTTATTTCTAGGGTGACTACATCAAATTCTCTTATGACTAGAGACCTAGATATATTGTACTCTGATTCTTCCACTTACAAAACTGAGAGGATGTGAAACCTCTAAATTCCCTAAATTTGTTTCATCCAAATTACATTCAGTGTTTATTTGAGCTGTGTTGCTACCCACCAAAGTGATTTGTTTTCGTTGAAATAAAAATAGGAAACTTACTCAATACAGAGAAAGGCACTTATATTTTTTCCTTAAGTTCCTAGTCAACATTGTATGCTCTTCATTTTTGTTTGTTTGTTTCAATTGTTACACAGTATACAATGTTTTTGACATTTATTTAACTTTGTGATTTTTTCTTCAATTATGCTATAGGATATCAGAGTAATGCTCTTCTAAGACTTAAAATTTCAGATTTATTTAGTGTATTTTAAATACTGCTTACAGAAATCAATTCTCTTAAGTTTATATACATACATACATACACACACACACACACACATATATATATATATATATATACACATACACACACTGTCTAATTTCTACCAAGTTCTTTGACTGTTGAACACATTTGTAACATAAAAACTACTTTGCCTGAACCCCATATTCTTGTAGGTCATGGTGTGGAAAGATATAAAACTGATTGCAAACTTTTCAGAAAATTCAGATGCTCTGCCATTTTTAAAGTAGGCAAATTAATTTATTTTCCCATTTCCTTTATTGTTAAAAATATATTTATGTTTACATTTGATTGAGCTATTTACTCACTGAAGCTGTCTGTAGGAATAAATTGTTCTTTTTCTCTTTCTTGCCAAACTGCAGATTAGAGCAATCCCTATTGAAAGTTCCTTGCTGAATCTCCTAAAAAATCTTTGATTATCGTTTAAAAAGATTGTTATTAGCCTTATAAGGACTCCATTTTTGGTACTTTTATTTCTTCAAAATACTCATAACTAGGTATATATAATTAAGTCTTTCATTAAAATTGTCTTAATTGCCTTGGTCCTAATAAAAATGACAAACAAATACCCTGAGACTATTTAATCCCCTAATTGTTCCCCATGCATTAGATTACACAGTGAAGACCAGATTCATAAAGCATTTTCTGCGCCATTTCCTTCAGAACTTTAAATATTTTCCTCAAATTAGAGATTTATGGGCAAAATATAAATAATTCTGATTTACAACAATTCCAAGGGAGAATTTACTTTTCCTTTATTATACACCTGATTGTGCTATGCATAAATTCAAAGGGCCAATTCATTGATAATTAAAAATTAATGGCTCAACTAACATATTGTTGCAAATTCTTTCCTTTTAAATTGTAGAGTATTGTAGACAATAGAACATAGGTTTAGATATAAACACCAAAAGGGATGTTGATTCACATAAGCTACCATAATTAGAGAAATTAAAAGAGAATTTGAAGATAAAATATCAGAGCAACATTGTGATGTAGGTTGGATTTCATAAGCATTGACTCACCTCTGCAGATTCAGAAACACTTTTCAAAGATGGAAGTAATATCTATCCTTTGTTCTTAAATTACATTCATACTAAACTATCAGCTATTATAAAAGAATTCATTTTCTTTTCTCTTTTTTTCCTATCCTCCTAGTAAAAAATTACTGGTTTCCTATTACCTTTGCTAAATGATTAGCTAAATAATTTGATAGATTCAATATGGCTTAGTTACCAATTCATGTTTGACTCTGTGCTCCCATAGACTGTAGGCCACCAGGCTCCTCTGTCTGTGGGATTTCTCAGGCAAGAATACTGGAGTGGGTTGCCATTTCCTTCTCCAGGGGATATTCCTGATGTAAGGATTGAACCCACATCTCTTGTATTGCAGGCAGAGTCTTTACCACCTGCATGCTAAGTCACTTCAGTCATTTCTGACTCTGTGCGACCCTAGGGACTGTAGCCTACCAGGCTCTTCTGTCCATGGCATTGTCCAGGCAAGAGTTCTGAACTGGGTTGCCATGCTCTCCCCCAGGACATCTTTCTAACCCAGGGATTGAACCTGTGTCTCCCATGTCTCCTGCATTGGCAAGAGGGTTCTTTACCTCTGGCACCCACATGGGAAGCCCAGTTGAGCCACAGGGAAGCCCAAAACTAAGTGTAGCATTTCTAAATTACCCCCTCCCTGCCTTTTTTTTTTTTTTCCATTCTAAGAAGGCTCTTCAATATTTCAAGCCAAAATAAGGGCTGCTTTTGAGACTGTCATGTAGGCTGGTAGAAAAAGAAACCTATTTGAAAGTGAAAGTTGCTCAGTCGTGTCTGACTCTTTGTGACCCCATGGACTATACAGTCCATGGAATTCTCCAGGCCAGAATACTGGAGTGGATTAGCCTTTCCCTTCAGGAGATCTTCCCAATCCAGGGATGGAAGCCAGGTCTCAGGTTTCCTGAGTAACCTCTTTAGCAGAGTGCAATTTTGGGATTAAAGTAGTTGTCTAATTGCAAAAGAAGAACTCCAATGGATGTGTCCCCTCCTTTCTTTCTTTTTCTGCCTCATTTTATTGTCTTTGCTTCTATCATTACCTAAAAACCATTGCTTATACCAACTCCAATAAAATGTGAATGGTATTTAAAACAGAGATTTTTTTTTTTTCTGTTCAGTGCTGTAATACCAAAAACTACAATAGTACCTGACAGTCCTACAGGAACTTAATAGTTTAGAGTCTAAATAAATTCAACCTTGAAATTAGAGGAGAACAAGGCTCATGCATTCATATTGCTCCAAAAGACACTTGTCTTCTCATAGTTCTGGGCTTCCCTGGTGGCTCAGAGGTTAAAGCATCTGCCTCCAATGCGGGAGACCTGGGTTCGATCCTGCACTTCTAAATCTCATGTCTCATGCTTGTCATAGTCATGCTACTATATTTCCCATATAAGTACTTTCTTTCCCTAAATTCCCTTGCTGACTTCCCTTACTGCTGACTAAGTCCAACAGTACTCCTTATAGATTTGTATTTCCAGTATGACTTAATGAATCAACCAGAAATACACTTTCCTCCTTTTACTCTAGGTTCAAAGAGAGCTTTCTTTCTTTTCTGTGTGAAATGTTGGAGTATCAAATTCTAGTGACAAATGCAGAAGATTTACATTCAGAGAAACTTGTGTTTGAGTCTGAGCTATACCCTTTGTTTCCCATATAATATTGGGAAATCTGTACCTCCCCAAGAGCCTCAGTTACATCTCCTGTAAAACTGGAAAAAAAAAAAAAAAAACCCTCATTCAAAGTACACCATAGAATCAAGAGAATGAGAAACGTTAAAATTGATTTATAAACATTAGAGACCCATTTTTGTGTCTTTTTCCTATCAAATCAACTAATGAAACATTTCTTTGAAACATTATGTGAAAGAGCTTTGATTTTGGTATTCAACTGATCTATATTGTAATTTGAATAGTTATATTATTAAATTTAAATTAATCAAGGACTCTTATTTTGTATAAACATGTCTACTAATTTGTTATCATTTTACAAAATTTTTCTAAGTGCTCTTGGGGAATGACAAAAAAGATGAGGATTTTCATGCGTAAATTTTAAAATCTAAGCTGAAAAACACAAGAGAAAATGAAATAAAAATGATAGATAATCCAAGATGAATTTAAGAATTGTCATTTATCTTTCCAGCACTTTCTCATTTCAAATATAATAATAAAGAAAAACCCAATAATAAAAGAATTTTAAATGCAAAAAATCTGAGGTAGAATCTAATGGCAGGCAGGTAGATCCAAAAGTTTTGAATTTTAAGGAATTTCAGATTGCCATTATTCACATAATAACTGATAAAAACAAGTTAATAAAGTCAACTTGAATTCATCTTCCTGAAAATAAGTCAAACAAAACAAATAGAACAATTATTGAGTTAAATAACACCTGTTTTAGTAGGATGAGAGATGGTGATGATGATGTCATAAAAAGTTGATCATTCCACATGACTTTTTCTTCAGTTCAGTTCAGTTCACTTCAGTCACTCAGTCGTGTCTGACCCTTTGTGACCTCATGAATGGCAGCACGCCAGGCCTCCCTGTCCATCACCAACTCCCGGAGTTCACTCAGACTCACGTGCATCGAGTCAGTGATGCCATCCAGCCATCTCATCCTATGTCGTCCCCTTCTCCTCCTGCCCCCAATCCCTCCCAGCATCAGAGTCTTTTCCAATGAGTCAAGTCTTCGCATGAGGTAGCCAAAGTACTGGAGTTTCAGCTTCAGCATCATTCCCTCCAAAGAAATCCCAGGGCTGAGCTCCTTCAGAATGGACTGGTTGGACTTTTTCTTAGTGTGATTTTAAAAAGAACCATTGTGTATGCAGTTTTACAATAGTTATGTATAATAGCTATTATATATACAATGCATTGTATCAGAGTCACAAACCACTATTCCAGGCCAAAGGATATTGGTGACTTGGGAAATTATTCTGTAAAACTCTTTTCTATTTCAACAGCTAAATTATTTAGACAAAGATCAGGGAGCATTGTTAGGCCACTGCACTACTGAAAAATATGGCAGTTACTCTTATGAACTGAATTGTTTGTCCCCCCAAATGTATATGTTGAAAACCCTAATCTCCAATGTGATTATATTTGGTGATTAAAGTTAAATGAGGTCATGAATTTATGACCCTAATCGAATGGGATTTGTGCCCTTATAAGGAGAGGAAAAGACATCCAGTGTGTGCACAGTAGAAAGACCATGTCAGGACATGGCAA
Source organism: Oryx dammah (assembly GCF_014754425.2). NCBI lineage: Eukaryota > Metazoa > Chordata > Mammalia > Artiodactyla > Bovidae > Oryx > Oryx dammah. The sequence continues at coordinate 126,355,482 of NW_024070186.1, forward strand.
GAAGGTGGCCATCTGCAAGCCAGAGAGAGAAGCCTTCTTCTCGAGGGGGAAGCCAGTCATACATCTTGATCTTGGAATTACACTCTCTAAAAGAGAAAATTAATTTGTGTAGTTTAAGCCACCCAGTCTATGGTGTTTTATTTTAGCATCCCTTACAGTATAAAATATTACCCAAAGTATCATTGAAGTAATAATGACATTTGAGAAGCTGACATTTTCCTCAAAAGCAGAAGAGGAAAAGGCAGCAAGACCAGTATCAAAACCTATGGAATGGGACAGTTGTGACCAGAGGTTTGGGAATAGCATCAGCAAGACTGGTTACAAGGTAGTTCTTGGCTAGGTTTCCCCAAACCACCTTAGCAAGATCAAAGCAAATATGTGATATAACACAAGGCAGCACGATAAAGGAAACTATACTTGGCTTGACATTTTCACAGTATTTTTATCTAAACAAGAGATAAAAGTGCTAAGCTTTAGAATTTTCCTCTTTGGATATTTGTGTTTTCAACTTTCTCCTTATTCCCCTGTTTCATTTGAACCTCTGAATATTTACTTATCTCTAGAATAAAAGGATCAGGATACTAGAGTAGAGCAATGGGGCAAATCTGCTCACATTAGTGAGAAAAAGTTACCCAAGTCTAGATACAATTATCATTATTCATTAAGAAATAACCAAGGAAATACTGAAACATTTGTGAAAAATTCTATGCCATAAACAAATAAGACACATAGAACTCAATAAGTGGTTGAACATACTTGTGAAAGTATTTCCTAAAGGAATAAGAAATAAATTTAGACTGCAATATTGTGTACTCTAAAGTGAAACAAAAACTCTGAATTGTGAGTTAAAAAGAAGATAATAATGTAGAATGAGAAAGAAAGGCTGTGTGAAAAACAGACTGTGTGACAAACAATTTTAAAAGTTATGAAAATAAGGAGATAACTTTTATTAAAAGCACTAAGAATATTAAAAAATGAAATTGGGACAATAAGTAGTCATCAACATAATAACTCACTTGCCTACAAGGTGCTCTCAGAATGCAAATAATCAGGGATATAATAACTATGGGAAAGACATACTAGAAATACAATACACGAATAAATGATTCTGTTCACTCATCTCTTTAAGTCAAATCTCTATTGACCATTGCCAATTTATAGAATGTGTAATCCAGGGACTATGCTTGGTACTGGGGCTTATGTTGTAAGCATTACCAGACACAATTTTTCCTGATACTGTATCACATAAAGTTCCAAATGAACAAAAATATTAATCTAAAAATACACACATATACATACACACATATGTATACACATATATTCACACACACACACACCCTCAATGAAATGGAGCAGAGGTCTGGAATGACTTCACTGAGGAAGTGATAGTCCTATTGTCATCTGAGACTAAGCAGGAAATAAGTAAAGTGAGGATGGTAGAATTTCTCAATTACTACTGCTCACTGTTCATATGAGAGACTTAAAGAAGTACGGTGGGTCTGGTTCAAAAAAAAAAAAAAGTATTAGCATGATAGTGAATGAGCTGGAGATTTGGATCTAAGACACTGTAGGATATCATAGAGGTTGGTCCCTACCTTCGGGCGATAGAAAACCATCAAAATATTTCAACAGAAGGAGGAAAAGAAGATGAGTTGTGGAAGCAAGGAGATGTTGTGATTATAAATTTGAAAATAAGTTTTTGGCTGAGGTTTGCAAATTTGACTAAGGAAGGGCAAAACTCATGAGTGGATTAATTCTGAGCATATTGCTGAAAGCCATTTAAGTTGTGTGCTAGTACTTAGGTAGCAGCAGGAGAGAAACGTGTATAGATTGGAGAGGTACTGAAGAAATAAAATCAATAGACCTTGGTGAAAAATTGTCTATGAATCTGATGGAGTAGGAAGTGTCAACCTTCAGTATCTTGGCTGTAGCTCTGCTGAATTTGATGCAGTGGCCTCGAAATTCTGCTTCTATACTTTTGGATTCCTTTACCCTTGTGTACATTTATATCCAGTAACTTAGGACCTTCATCTTCTTGTCAGATGCCCTCCAGCTCATGAAGAATTCCTTAAAATCAACCCACTTCTCCTGATTCTTAGATGTAGTTTCTTATAACTCCTAAGAAATGAGACTGATTAGAGCATAGACCACCTCAGCTCAGATTGGATAAGAGCTGTCTTCCCTTTGATTTTTAAAACCCTAATCATACAGTTCCCTCAGGGTCATGTGACAAGCTTTCTTTTTTGGATGTGTTGCAGTTGCATTTTATTTCATGTACTCCATAGCAAACAATACCAACAGCTAGGTAGTACTGTGTGCTTGGGTTGATTGTTGGACTAGCTCACGGAATATAGCAGCCTCCACGAGACCTTCATTTATCTTAGTCCACACTCTGTTATGGGGTTTCCCAGATGGCACAGTGGTAAAGAATCTGCCTGCCAATGAAGAAGACAGAAGAGACAAGGGTTTGATCTGTGGGTTAGGAAAATCCCCTGGAGTAGCAAATGGCAACCCACTTCAGTATACTTGCCTGGAGAATTCTATGGACAGAAGAACCTGGTGGGCTAGAGTCCATGGGGTCACAAAGAGTCAGCTATAACTGAGTGCTGTACAGTACAGCACTCTCTATTATATATCCCTCAAGTCAATAATGTAACCAACTGCTAATTAAAGGTCAAATTATCAGGTATCCCTGAGAGGGAAGGAAACAATGCTGCTTTTAATATTTTAATTAATTTTATTCAATCAGCATGTGTGAGTACTGTCACTTCAGTCAGGTCTAACTCTTTGTGACCCCATGGACTGTAGCCTGCTATATTGCTCCGTCCATAGATTTTCCAAGCAAAAATACTGGAGCAGCTTGCCATTTCCTCCTACAGGGGATATTCCCAACCTAGGGATCAAACCTGTGTTTGATCCTGCATCTCCGGCATTGCAGGTGGATTCTTTACTGCTGAGCCACCAGGGTAGCCCTTATTCAACCAGATGACTGGTTAAACATTTATAATTTTCTCATGCATACTTATTATTTATGTAATAGCAAATTTTCCAATATTTGATTCATGAAAAGAAGTATGGTAAAATATTAATGATCATCAAAATCTGAACCATACAATAAGGCTTTGAGTTTCCCTGTATAGAAAATTGGTTTACTGTGGCCATATACCCTATACTGTTACAAATTTTCTGAAATGATTTTCACTCTTTGGATGCCTCCGTCACCACCAACACACACACACACACACACACACACACACACACACACACACTCATACACATATACTCTCTTCTGCATTATTTCACCCAAGAGAGGAGGTTGCTTCCAGTTTTTGCCCATCCATTTTTATTGAGCTACTTAATTATGCTTCTCAATCAAATTGCTACCATACCAGTGGTACAAGGATTGCCATTGATATTGTGCTTCTTAGTTAAGTTTTTGTACTGTGGCAGTGGTAAAATGTACGTTTTTCTAGTGAAATGTAATCTTAAGAGGTGGTAGAATTTGTCCACAATCCATTATTGCAAACTCCTAATTATTTCTCTCAGCTGTCACTTGGATTACAGGATAGATGTTGTGCAAAATAGAATAAGTATCTGTTCTGGATAAAACCAAAAAGAAGAGTCCAGTTAGGTCACACAACCAGTGTGATGCCTTTACTTATGCCTATTGTACAGAATTGCCATACCCTTTTCAACCAAGTTTCAGTGTCTGCTCTGCAAATGATGAAAGATTTGTCTCTTTCAGTCTCAGGAAGTTCCATCAATAAACTGGGCAGCTTCGTTTGGTCTAGAAGAAAGGGAATAACAGCACTTAGATTCACCTAGAGAGGCTATCAGCTTTTCTGGAAGTTCTATCGTCAGTTCACAAGACAGACCTTCAGCATGTTCATGGGTGCTATGTACGCTCCTAGACTGCCTACAGAGATGTCCTTCTTTGAATCCATTTCATCATTCAGTTCCGAGGAACTGCTCCATTTTAAAGACATCCCTTATTATCAATAACATGCTATTTATTTCAATTTTCAAAATTATTTTAAGTGTTCTCTTGCTAATTGTTATAGAGAAGAAAACTGTGACAACCAATGGCTGAACAATTCCAACAATATAATAATTTTATTCATCTCAAAAAATGATTCAAATATAATTCTATGTGTATATTAGTCCTCTTATTTGAATTCTCTTTATTCCTGATGTTGAAGCACATTGGGATATACATAATAAATATTAATTTGAAATAAAATACATAAGCTATTCAAACAGAGATAATTTTAGGAATCAGGGCTATTATCATACATTAAAATTAAAATTGTTGATAATCTCAATAATTCAAAATTTTAGATACCACACAGATGGATATTATTAAAAGTCAAAAGTTTGAATGCTATTCTAGGGCCACTCAATAGATGGTTTTGGAGAAACTTTCTTTTAAATTGAGGTATAAATTTTATTCAGTGAAATGCATAATCATAAATGTACAGTTTGATTTTTGACAAATGAGTAATCCACATGCCTATCAAGATGAAGATGTTTCTTCTTACCCTTTCACATTCAGTTCGTATCTTCTCTACTCTTCTGATTCTTATCATACTGGATAAAATTTGCTTCTTCCAAAACATCATGTGTGTTCAGTCATATAGTGGGTACTATTTGAGGCTAGCTTCTCAGCATGAATGTGTGAGCATTCATCCAGGTTGGTGTATGTATTAGTATTTTATTTCTTTTTGTTTGGAAAGAATATTCCATGATATGAATTTACTACAGTTGTTTATCAAGTCTCCTGTAGGATCTCTGCTTCATGTTGGAGAGTAAACCTGACTTATTTGCTGCTTCTTGTTTGAAAACTGTGGCCTATTTAAAAAAAATAGCCAGGTTAAGAATCTTATCATGTGTAGCATCAAGGTAATGGCAGTCTTGCGACTCTCAAATGCATCTCTAGAACCCAAGCAGACATTGTTCAGAGTTATGTTTTGTCTTAATTGATGAGTAATTGAGGCAAGATCTATCTCAGCTCAGAAAAAACAAGTCAGTGGTGTTCTTTCAGCTTTCACTTTTTGCTCTTCAAAACAGGTTATAAAATAAACAATCTTGAAACCCTCAAGTACAGTGTGTTGGTGCTCTAATTTAGAATAGTGTAGACTACAGAGCAAGTAAAAAAGTCCTTGCTTATTTTAGATCTGCTGCATTTCTATACATTAACTGAGCTGATACTGAAAGTTTAACCAAGACTCAAAGTTTCAGGCATCCTCAAGGATGGAGATATGTCAGTTATGGGGTTGTACCACTTGTGCATACATGCTCAGTCACTCAACTGTGTCCTACTGGTTGCAATCCCATGTACTGTAGACCACTAGGCTCCTCTGTCCATGGAATTCTCCAGGCAAGAATAATGGAGTGGGTTGCCATTTCCTTACTCCAGGGGATCTTTCTGACCCAGGGGCCAAACCCACGTCTCCTGAATCAGCAGGCAGACGGCAAGCTGTATCACTTGTATCTCGTATCTTCCTTCAAAGCATAAACTGCTGTTCAGCTGCAAGGAGTTCAGTTAGCCTCTATGTGTTTGCACCATTGGGACCTGCTTCAGCTTTTGAGCAGGGGCTGAACTTTTCTGGGGCACCCCTAGCCATTTGGCCAGTGATAGGAATCTTCATGCTGACTTATTTCTGCATAATGCTGGACTCTTCTACTAGATCAACTTTGCTCTGAAACATCCTTTGTGTTGTCTACTGTCATGACATCCATGCACATCTTGCCCAGCCCTTCAACCTCTTGTCATTTTATCTAAGCCTAATTTTATCTACCTTATACTGCCTTTTTGATGGCCTATTTGTTCAAGTTTCTAAGTATGTCAAAGGAATGTACAACACTAAAGCCTATAATCTTTCTTCCTGATTTAGTTGGGTCATGCAGGAAGATCATGACCCATACACTGAGGCAGCTAGAAGTACATAAGGTTTTTTGGAAACCTATAAAAGAGAAGAGAGAGAAAGCTGAAATGAGCACAGAAAGTTGAAACTCGATCCATAAATTTAGCACTAATAATTAAAAAAAATCTAATTACATCTGGAAGAGGACTAACACCTTTCTTCTGTATTAAAAAATCCAACATTTGCTAATTTCTATAAGACATTCTCCTAAGTATACTATTGTAAAATCTTAAAACTTCAAAATGAGTTTTGTATTTTCACTGTGAGTCTTACCCTGCTAACTAAAATTTCCCTGTAGTTCCATGGATACTTGTCTGATATATTGTTCTTAAAAACCAAAGAATAGCAAAATAGTTCAATTGTTTTTATTAGCCTGGGATCTTAGAAGACAATGCAAAAGAAATTAATACAACTAATATTGTTGTAAGTGGGTTTCTAAACCTAGTTTTTACTTTAAAAGTCCAAGTGAAAGACCAGCGAGATTCTACAACACCCAAACAAAATTTCCCTTCATGAAACATTTAAAATAGTCTCTGATTTCCAGAGGTTTCTTTGTGTTTATTAAAATTCTAAGGGGAAATTCCAAACTCATTAGCTTCCACTGTTTATCCCTTATTTTCTGGGTGAGTACTGTAATCAATATTAAGCTTGCTTTGAAATGCCTTAGTCATGTAATAATACATCACAAGGGTAAATTCCTCATAGCATACCACCTCAGAATCTAAAAATCTCCTAGCATTCCCTGAATGTCTCTCATGACTAATAATTCTATATGGTTCTGTGTAAAATATGATAGAAAGCCAGTTATCATTCTTCTTCATTCATTTGTTCCTTTATTCATTTATTTAATAAACATGCATTGAGTGTTCATGATGTATCAATTATATAGAGATATAGTCCCTGATACCAAGGAGCAATTAAATACTACTACCTTTTCCTTTGGAGCTTACAATGATATTTAAGTGAATATACTGCTTCTTTAATTTATATACAATTGCTTGAGTCAGTTGCATACAGAAGTCCTGTCATGTTTAACCATCTTCACTCTTCTTCATAGCCTTGAAAGAGACCAGATCTAGTAATGTGTTGCATATGTAAAATTCAGTCATATGCAAGAAGTCTATGTTCTTTCAGCTCTCAGAAATCACAGGCCAATTTTTTTCTGGTCCCAATTTAGTCAAGGATTTACACTTATGTCATCATAATCCATTTAGGCACCTAGAGCTACATCCAGAAAGATCAGAATTCCATAGTGTAATATTATGAGTAGATCTCAGTCTTCAGTGAATCTATGCCTCTGGACTTTGAATTTCACAAGAGTTTCTTAGTCATTTTTCCCTTTAAGTGAAACAGGATGGCTAGAATAGGCTAGAATTGGGTATTTTCTTTCCCTCAGTTTAGTTAGGCTCTGATAATACCCAGCAGGTTAACTAGTTTTCCCTTAGGGCAGGACTTGTTAAGCACAGTGTGTGTTTCAGAATGGTTCTTTTTTTCCTTTCCCTTGCCAGAAATGGAGGGGATTTTTCTCAGATAACAACTGTGGGCATCTGGTCAGGCCTCTGGTGGTAAATCTCATGATAGTGTGAGGGTTCCCCTATGCCTGGTTTCCCATGGAGATTTTAACTCTCAGACATGGGCATGCTGAGACTCCAGCAAATTGTCAATTACAGTTTGAGTTTCCCTACCTTGACACTGGCTCCCACAGTGACTTCCACCTGTGAGCAGCTGTGCTGATAAGCCACAAATCCCAGTGTTCTGTTGCCTTTCTGTCTCTCCAGTTTTAAGGATAGTGGTTTGCCCTATGTTTTCCCTTCTTATGGATTTGAGTAGAGATGTTTATTTTTCAGTCTGGTCAGTTTTTTACTTGTTTTTAGAACAGAGTGCTAAACCCCTAACCTCTTACATAAGGAGCTGGTAAATGGAAATCCAAAAATGATACAACTTTAAATCTTAGGGGGAAAAAAAGTGTCTACCTCTTGGTAAACAGTACCATTTCTTGGGTCCTTTGGACAGGAAAGCAAAACATCTTATACGTATTATCTAGGGCTTCCCTGGTGGCTCAGAGGGTAAAGCGTCTACCTGCAATGCAGGAGACCTGGGTTCGATCCCTGGGTCAGGAAGATCCCCTGGAGAAGGAAATGGCAATCCATTCCAGTAGTGTTGCCTGGAAAATCCCATGGACAGAGGAGCCTGGTAGACTACAGTCCATGGGATCACAAAGAGTCGGACATGACTGAGCGACTTCACTTTCACTTTCACTTTCATGTATCATCTACATATTCCAGTCTAAAGTCTTCCCTTTATCAAATATATAGGCAATATTTCATAAAATATCAAATTTTCAGCTATCTACCCAAGTTTATATTCCTTGATATTTTTTAAAATTACAACTTGTTAATGTTTTCTCAAAAAATTCCCTTGTGGAATTAGATATAGAATTAATGGAAAATAGAGACATAGGTTAATTTAAGAGAAATAAAAATTAGTTATTATGCAAGTAATTTCATTGCCTTTTGACTAGTCTATGTCTGAGGAAAACTAAGAAATGCACTCACTGAATGGGATCCTTTTCAAAAAGAAAAAGAAGTGTAATTAAATTAGAAATGATTCTGAGTAAAACACATTAAACTGATTATAATCATTATTCTTTCTCCAAAACTTACACAAAAAATAAAGAAATAAAATCAGTTCAGTTCAGTTCAGTCTCTCAGTCCTGTCCGACGCTTTGCAACCCCATAAATCGCAGCACGCCAGGCCTCCCTGTCCATCACCAACTCCCAGAGTTCACTCAGACTCAAGTCCATTGAGTCAGTGATGCCATCCAGCCATCTCATCCTCTGTCGTCCCCTTCTCCTGCCCCTAATCCCTCCCAGCATCAAAGTCTTTTCCAATGAGTCAACTCTTCACATGAGGTGGCCAAAGTATTGGAGCTTCAGCTTTAGTATCATTCCTTCCAAAGAAATCCCAGGGCTGATCTCCTTTGGAATGGACTGGTTGGATCTCCTTGCAGGCCAAGGGACTCTCAAGAATCTTCTCCAACACCATAGTTCAAAAGCATCAATTCTTCAGCACTCAGCCTTCTTCACAGTCCAACTCTCACATCCATACATGACCACAGGAAAAACCATAGCCTTGACTAGACGGACCTTGGTCCTCAAAGTAATGTCTCTGCTTTTGAATATGCTATCTAGGTTGGTCATAACTTTTCTTCGAAGGAGTAAGCGTCTTTTAATTTCATGGCTGCAGTCACCATCCACAGTGATTTTGGAGCCCCAAAAAATAAAGTCTGACACTGTTTCCACTGTTTCCCCATCTATTTCCCATGAAGTGATGGGACCGGATACCATGATCTTCGTTTTCTGAATGTTGAGCTTTAAGCCAACGTTTTCACTCTCCTCTTTCACTTTCATCAAGAGGAATAAAATAAAGAGGGTATTTATCCTTATGAAGAAAGAGTGAGGTTTCCCAGGTGACTCAGTGGTAAAGAAACTGTCTGCCAATGCAGGAGACAAGAGACATGGATTCAATCCCTGGGTTAGGAAGATCCCCTGGTGGTGGAAATGGCAACCCATCCAGTGTTCTTGCTGGAAAATTCCATGAGTGGCAAGCTTGATGGGCTACAGTCCATGGAGTCACAGACAGTCAGATGCTCAGTCAGTCAGTTCAGTTGCTTAGTCGTGTCCGACTCGACTCTGCGACTCCATGAATCGCAGCACGCCAGGCCTCCCTGTCCATCATCAGCTCCCACAGTTCACTCAAACTCACGTCCATCAAGTCACTGATGCCATCCAGCCATCTCATCATCTGTCGTCCCCGTCTCCCCTGCCCCCAATCCCTCCCAGCATCAGAGTCTTTTCCAATGAGTCAACTCTTTGCATGAGGTGGCCAAAGTATTGGAGTTTCAGCTTCAGCATCAATCCTTCCAGTGAACACCCAGGACTGATCTCCTTTAGGATGAACTGGTTGGATCTCCTTGCAGGCCAAGGGACTCTCAAGAGTCTTCTCCAACAGCACAGATCAAAAGCATCAATTCTTTGGCGCTCAGCTTTCTTCACAGTCCAACTCTCACATCCATACATGAATACTGGAAAATCCATAGCCTTGACTAGATGGACCTTTGTTGGAAAAGTAATGTCTCTGCTTTTTAATATGCTGTCTAGGTAGGTCATAACTTTCCTTCCAAGGAGTAAGCGTCTTTGAATTTCATGGCTGCAGTCACCATCTGCAGTGATTTTGAAGCCCCCCCAAATAAAATCTGGCACTGTTTCTACTGTTTCCCCATCTATACCCATGAAGCAATGGGACCAGATACCATGATCTTAGATTTCTGAATGTTGAGCTTTAAGCCAACTTTTGCGCTCTCCTCTTTCACTTTCATCAAGAGGCTTTTTAGTTCCTCTTCACTTTCTGCCATATGGGTGGTGTCATCTGCATATATGAGGTTACTGATATTTCACCTGGCAATCTTGATTCCAGCTTGTGCTTCTTCCAGCCCAGCATTTCTCATGATGTGCTCTGCATATAAGTTAAATAAGCAAAGTGACAATATACAGCCTTGACATACTCCTTTCCCTCTTTGGAACCAGTCTGTTTTTCCATGTCCAGTTCTCACTGTTGCTTCCTGACCTGCATACTGGTTTCTCAAGAGGCAGGTCAGGTAGTCTGGTATTCCCATCTCTTTCAGAATTTTCCACAGTTTATTGTGATCCACACAGTCAAAGGCTTTGGCCTAATCAATAAAGCAGAAATAGATGTTTGTTTGTTTGTTTTTTTTTTCTGAAACTCTCCTGCTTTTCCAATGATCCAGCAGACGTTGGCAATTTGATCTGTGGTTCCTCTGCCTTTTCTGAAACCAGCTTGAACATCAGGAAGTTCACAGTTCACGTATTGCTGAAACCTGGCTTGGAGAATTTTGAGCATTACTTTACTAGCATGTGAGTTAAATGCTACTGAGCATAAATGCATGGATGGATGGACAATGTAATAAAGTATGAGTCTTAAACAAAGGAGTTTGGTCACAACCATGTCATTTTCCTTGTTCTAGTCCTAGAATGCTACAATTCAAGCATCTTCTTTTCCAAACAAACAAACAAAAAAAATAACAAAAAAACATACCATTGCTCTTTTTCAAATCCAGGTCATGGGGATTTTTTCTTTTTTCCTGAAGAAGTCGAAACTCTTCTAGAAGAACACTTTATATTGTCAGCCACAAATTACGTGCAACACTTGATATATCTGCAGTGAAGTCCTAAAGGTGATAGGCACCTAAGAAAGCTTACAGAGATTTCAACCACATTTCTCATTCATAATCTTAAATATGGTTAGAGCATCCATTTTACTGAAAATAAAAAATGTAATGGGCCCCAAATTTGTAAATTAAGCTTTATCAGGTAGATTGTTAACAACATGGTCATTTATCTTGTGAAATGCACAAGAAATGCACAATATAATTTATGATATGCATGTATACTAAGCTGCTTTAGTCATGTCTGACTCTTTCCGACCCTATGGACTATAGCTCACCAGGCTCCTCTGTCCATGGAATTCTTCAGACAAGAATAGTGGAGAGGATTACTGTGCCGTCCTCCAGGGGATCTTCCTGACCCAGGTCAAACTCATGTCTCTTTCATCTCTTGCATTGGCAGGCAGATTCTTTATCACTAGTGTCACCTGGGAAGCCCATAATTTATTATAGATCACAGACACAATAGAGGAAAAGTAATAGAAGTATCTTAGGTATCATACTAATCTAGTCTTTCTTTTTGACCCAAGAAACTTGAGTTACATGCAAATATGAAAAGCCTGAAATTTGGCATAGCTCTAATTCCTTACAGGCTTCCCTGGTAGCTCAGCTGGTAAAGAATCTACCTGCAATGCACAAGACCCCAGTTTGATTCCTGGGTCAGAAAGTTCCCCTGGGGAAGGGATAGGCTACCTACTCCAATATTCTTGGGCTTCCCTGGTGGCTCAGACAGTAAAGAATCCACCTGCAATGCAGGGAATTTGGGTTTGATCCTGGGTTGGGAAGATCTGCTGGAGGAGGGCATGGCAACCCACTTCAGTATTCTTGCCTCGAGAATCCCCATGGATAGAGGAGACTGGAGGGCTACAATCCATGGGATTGCAAATAATTGAACACGACTAAGCACAGCACAGCACAGCATAATTCCTTACACAATTTACATTTATCTCATAATATCATAATATTTTCAAGAATGGTAATTATATTAACAGTAAAATCAATCAAACAGGTTCTTCTCTCACTTCCCTCCTCCATCTGGTTATGTATTTAGTACAGAATTGATATAGTGCAAAAGAAGATATAAATTTAAGGAGGATATAAATAAGGAAGAGAAAAGAGAAAATTCTCAGTGAGCCTCACCAAGTTACTGAAAGTCTCCTTTCATTTAGGTTGGAAGGAGGCGAGATGAAATTATCATGCCCTTACACTTTGGAAAAGCATATTGAGAGCAGCAGTCACACTGTAGGCAGTCCTAGTAATTCCTGCCTGTGACATAAGGTTCTACCATTTCTCGCTGTCACTGTCTCCTGTGATTCAGGGGAGGAATTTGACAGCACAGTACAGACTCTCAAGGCACTGGGAACAGATGAAATGATGTTGGCAGCCAGGGAAGGATATGAACTGTTCAGTGGCACATGGATTCTGTACTTAGCTATGTGTGTGTACAAAGGGGATTCAGTTTAGCCACTCTTTCATTTGGAAAGAATAATTGAGAGGACATTGAAAACTATTGTCTATTCATTTGAAGTTTTGCTGTGATTGTATAATGGCGCCCTGTTAATATATTTATAGGATAACCTAAGTTATGCTGCAGTAATATACTCCAATATCTTAATAGTAAACACAGTAAACATACTTGCTCACACATTTATGCCATAGGTCTGAGCAACTCTCCAGGGCAGCTGGCCTTAAAGTTATGGCTCATTGATTTAAGATGCTTCAGTCCTATAGCACCTGTGTCTCAACACATGATTCTGCTTTTGCAGCAAGATAGAAGGTAGAGAGAATTCTGGAGAGCCTCTTGCTGACAATCAAATGTTTTGACTCAGAAATAATATACGCCTCTTCCTGTCAGAGTCAGTTGTTCAGATATAGTCATATGATCACCTAACTTCAAAGGGTCAAAAAAGTGCAAGCCTTCTGTGAACAATAAAAGAGAACTGGAGTCAAGTAAGTGCTTGGAATCTCTACTATACCTACAGAAGTGTCTATTTCAGATACAAAAGCAAAAGTTTACCAGAAATAATTAATAGAAATTGTTGAATAATGGAAGAGGGAAAATGCATACTGCCTTTTTTTTTTTTTAAATGATGATATTGTGAAGTTGCTGATATTATCTTGGGTTTGATAGGGGGGAAAAGTGTTCTTGTGTGTTTCTGCGAGAAATAGAAAAATAAATAAATGTTGGATAATAATAGAGAGAGGTTAAAGAAAAAAATGAATCTTTCATCAAGTTTCTGAAATTCTGTAATGGATTGCTAAGTGATGTTGTAAAATCTTAAACCAAGGTTTTTTTTTTGTTTGTTTGTTTTTAAGAATTGCTATAGAAGACAGAATTGCAAGGGATTTCCCTAGAGGCTCAGATGGTAAAGAATTCACCTGCAATGCAGGAGACCTGGGTTCTATCCCTAGATTGGGAAGATACCCTGGAGACAGGAATGGCTACTGACTCCACTACTCTTGTCTGGAGAATTCGACAGACAAAGAAGCCATGGGGTCACAAAGAGTTGGACACAACTGAGCAACTAACACTTTCACAGTATTGCAAACACTCTTGGGCACAAGGATCGCATACAGATTGCTCAATCTTTCTCCTTGAAATACTGATTCATAAATCTACCTTCAGGTCAGATTTTTTTTTTTCTTTAAAGAGTCTTCTTTAAAAAAATATTTATTTTTGGCTGTGCTGTGTCTTTGTTGCTGCCTGGGCTTTCTCTAGTTGTGGTGAATGGGGGCTACTCTGTGCAGTTTCCTTGGGGCAGCTTCTTTTGCTGTGGAGCACAGGCTCCATGGCCTTGAGCTTCAGTAGTTGTGGCACATGGGCTTTGTTGCTCTGCGGCCTGTCAGATCCTCCCAGATCAAGGATGGATCCATTTCTTCCACATTGGCAGGTGGATTCTTTACCACTGAGCCACTGGAAAAGCGCCCCAATTATTTTTTTTTAATGAAAGTTCTATGTTATTGAAGTTGAATGGCAATGCTGCAATAAGGCGTATGTATTTTCCTTTCTAATTCTGTTGGTCCCTTCTCATTTTAACTACATAAATCTATGGATATGCCTCTATACAGAGATAATTTTCAGCTTTATTATGTAGTTAACTTCAGTGGCAATTGTTTCTTGTAAATTAATCTCTACATGCAAATCTTAAAGGACAATATAATGATAGTAGACTTATGCTTTCAACAATAATTGGCATCACAGGCTGGTGAGTTTTGTTACTCTCATTCTGTCACATTTGCATCATAAACAACTATACACCCTCCTAATGGTAGATAATGAATTATCTACCATTAGTTAATCATACAAGAAATTATTGCTATAAATTAGAATTATTGCTCTACCTTCTTCAGAGGAGTTAAATAAAAAGAAATCAGACCTCTAAGTCCCTGCTTCAATATTTTCTCTCTCTACAAGAATATTTCTTGGAGAAATGCCATATCTGCCTTTAGCTGTTTAACTCAATGGTGATCTACTGTTTTACTGAAAAATTCAGTGTTTATTCATAGACCATGAGTGTTAAAATATTAGTTATTACCTATTTTCTTTGTCTGTAGTCAAAATGCCATCTGAAAGAAATCTAGATTTCTTATGAGTGACATTCACATTATCTATCAATATTCACATGATAAGCAATATATTTTACCTACCACAAAAACTAATAAATACCACAATAAGTATCATATTGGTAGTTTCTTCAACTTTCTTCATTTCTAAAATTAGAATAGTATTCTCTATGTGAAATAATTGAATTTGAATTATTTTTGCATTTGAAAAACTACAATAGTTATATCATTTAAATACTTTATGTTAGAATATAGTAATATTAACATTTAAAATTTAATAGCTTGAGAATAACATTATTTTGAGAAAGTAGCAAAAATTGTTTTTGTTCCTTATGTGCTAAATGTTAATAGAATTAAGTTAATCTGTATATTATTTTCAAAATTTAGTTATAAATAATTGCCCAGTGTAACTCTGGATAAATATTCAAATCAGTTTACAGGCATACCTCATTTTAAAGTTCTTTACTTTAGTGAGCTTCACAGGTATTGTATTGTTTCATATTGGAAGTTTGTGGCAACCTTATGTTGAGCAAGCTTACTAGTTCCATTTTTCACAGCATTTGTTCACATTGTGTCTCTGTGCCATACTTTGGTAATTCTTGCAGTATTTCAAATTATCTGCAGGTTATTTAAAGATTATAACTCAGTGAAGGCTCAGACGATGTTAGCATGTTTTAGCAGTGATATTTTTTAATTAATGTATGCTTGTTGTTGTTTTTTTAAAGCATATTACTATTGCACACTTACTAGACTATGGTATATTGCAAATAAAATTTGTATGGTTTACTTTATTGAGATACTCACTCTATTGCAGTTGTCTGGAACCAAACCTACAATAATTCTGTCAGGTTTGTTTATTTCTCTCCCCTAGTTCTTGTATCATTGTAACAAAAATTTGGAATTGTGGACTAAAGGGTTTAAAAAAAAAAACAAAAAAACAGACAAGTTATAGCTCAGTTACAGCTAAAGCAGACAAATCTTTTATTATACAGACCTTCCCAAGACATGGGCTTCCCTTGTGGCTCAGCTGGTAAAGAATCTGCCTGTAATGTGGGAGACCTGGATTCAATCCCTGGGTTGGGAAGATCCCCTGGAGAAGTGAAAGGCTACCCACTCTGGTATTCTGGACTTGAGAATTCTGGCAAAGAATCAGACACAATTGAGCGACTTTCAGATTTACTTTTCCCAAGACATGGAAGCAAGCCAACCCCAAAGGAATCATTTTAACAATCCCTCCTTTATTCCCCCTTTTACACATCTTCTTCCTTTTGGTTGTGTCCTGTGCAAAGCAGGGCTTTTCCCCACCGCCAGTCAAAAAATAATTCAAATGGGTGTATGCTCAAAGCCAACTGACAATTGCAAGACTCTGTTGTGCATGTCTTACCATAATTCAGTCTTACAATCAGATGTGTATATATATAATATTTTAGTTCAGATCAGTTCAGTCGTGTCTGACTTTTTGCAACCCCATGAACCACAGCATGCCAGGCCTCCCTGTCCATCATCAACTCCCAGAGTTTACCCAGACTCATGTCCATTGAGTCGGTGATGCCATCTAATCATCTCATCCTCTGTCGTCCCCTACTCCTGCCTTCAATCTTTCCCAACATCAGGGTCTTTTCAAATGAGTCAGCTCTTCTCATCAGCTCAGGTGGCCAAAATATTGGAGTTTCAGCTTCAACATCAGCCCTTCCAGTGAATACCCAGGACTGATTTCTTTTAGGATGGACTGGTTGGATCTCCTTGCAGTCTAAGGGACTCTCAAGAGTCTTCTCCAACACCACAGTTCAAAAGCATCAATTCTTCAGCGCTCAGCTTTCTTCACAATCCGACTCTCACATCCATATATGACTACTGGAAAAACCATAGCCTTGACTAGACGGCCCTTTGTTGACAAAGTAATGTCTCTGCTTTTTAAAATGCTGTCTAGGTTGGTCGTAACTTTCCTTCCAAGGAGTAAGCGTCTTAATTTCATGGCTTAAACACTTAATGGGCTCCTGGCTGCCTAAGGTTACTTGAAGCCCCTGTAGTTAGTTTATATCCACTATGTGCCCAGGACATATGCATAGGAGTTCGAAAAGTCTCTGCAGTTATTTTTATAGTGTATTTGTGAGCTCTCCTGGGTGTGTCTGGGATGGGGTTTAGAGATCAGCTTCCATCCTTTTCAGTTAGGCCACCCCTTGTTGTTCATGCTTAATTTCATACGTAATAATTCTGACATATACCTATACATAATTTGATATTCTTTATTACTATGAGTTAAAATATAAAATTGAATTGTTTAAAGTATGCTATATGTTCATATTTAAGCAGAAGTTATTCAATTAAAAGCATTTAATTCTATAATATTTGGAGGTTTATAGATTTTTTCCCCCCATAAATTGGAAGAGTCTAAAACTATATATGCATGCTTAGTTGCTCAGTCATATCTGACTCTTTGTGGTCCTTTGGACTGTAGCCTACCAAGTTCCTCTGTCTATGGGATTTTTCAGGCAAGAATGCTGGACGGAGTTGTCATTTCCTCTTCCAAGGGATCTTTCCAACCAGGGATTGAACCCATGTCTCCTGTGTTTCCTGCATTGCAATGGCCTCTCTACCTGCTGAGCCACCTGGGAAGTATATATACTAAAATGTTAATACTGGTTACTTCTGAATTGTAGAATTTACATAACACTTTTAGTTAATTTCTTAGATTTAAAGATTTTTATAATCATGTATTATTACATAATAATTGTAAAGAGCAAAAATGCTAAGTATTTAGCATATTTTAGGAGTTTAACTTTCAATTTAAATTCCAGATACTAATAGATAATATTTCATTGTGTTGTAGGCTGGTACATATTTCTTTTTCTACAATTTGAACTTAGGTACTCTATTTTCTTTTCCACAAAGATTTGAAAAGGCACAAGCATGTATATGTATTATCTGTATATAGCAAAAATATTCTCTCTAATTGTACTACAGTAAAACAATATCCCTACATTATGGTGGAAAGCCTATTTATCACACTCCTGCTATAGAAATGAAGCAAGCTGATTACTGATGAACAAACTGGTGGATAAGAGTTTTGACAAAAGACCAGGCAAACATTCAAATTGTACTTAAATATTTAATTCCAAACATATGTAAATAAAAATGACTCTAGTTTCCTTTCTTTAATTGAGAAAAATATTTAAAGTTATACATTTTCTTCTGGGAACAACTTAAGAACTTAAGCTTTATTGTGACCCATTTTTATATGAAATATTAATTTCATTGATTGCTAAGTTTAGATTGTATTTATGGATCAGATATTCTTTTAGAATTTTGTATATATTATTTTAGTAAGTCCTTACAAAATCTTTTTGCAGTATGTATTATTTTTCCCAACTTGCCAATATAAAACTCAAGCTTGGACATTTAAAAAAATTGCCCAAGCTCATATACTTAATACATGGCATATTAGAACTTAGGAAAACCAGTGAGTGTGTTAATATCTATCTATGTTGTACTGAGATCCTGAATAGTACATATTTTCAGTTTTTATTGCAGCTTTGATTAGGCATAGTCAGAAACATATTCAATTTTTTTCTTTTACATTTAAGTTCAAAATTCAAAATATATGGAAGGTAATATATTGACAATCCCCCCTTTTAACCTTGTTCTCTGTAAATTTATCTTCTGTAAAGTATATATTCTTTTCTTCCCTAGTGAGGTGTTCATATTTTTATTAGCCTAATGTGGGAGTTTTGTACTAAAAGAACTTCCCACTCAGTATGCTGATTGCATTCCAATAGCAGCCTGGAATGGGGGTAACAAAGATTCATATATGTCTTAATTTTCTTGTATCCAGGATTCTTAGGTTTCTGATAGAACCTCACCCAATTAGTCCATTTACCCAAGGGTGTTTGATATGGAAAAGTTAGAGACAAAGCTGTGATGTAAGTGTGGCAAATAATTTTCCTGGTGTTTTTACTCATTTAATCTGTCTCATGATAATTTGTAGGCAGAGTTTTAAAATTTTATGCAGTTGTTTTTACCAGTCTTTTTATAGCTTCTGGGATTTGTGTGGAAGCTAGAAAAACCTTTATTACCTGGATGGGATGATGGTGAAAGTTGCTCAGTCATGTCTGACTGTTTGCCACCCGAGGATTGTAGTCCACCAGACTCGTCTGTCCATGGGAATCTCCAAGTGAGAATATTGGAGTGTGTAGCCATTCCTTTCTCCAGAGAGACCTTCCCAACCCTGGGACTGAACTGAGGTCTCCTGCATTGCTGGCAAAATCTTTACTGTCTGAGACACTCTGGAAAGATATAAAAATGCTGCCATAATTTTTTCTAGTATTTTATGAATATTTTATATATCTAAGATTTAAATCCCTTTTGAATTGATCAGGTGTACTATATATGGCAGGGTACTTTACATCAGTTCTTTGATCAAATATTCCTATATCATTTATTCCTTCAATGACTTGTGCTTAGTCAGTCAGTCGTGTCCGACTCTGTGACCACATGGACTGTAGCCTGCCAGGCTCCTCTGTCCATGGTGATTTTCCAGGCAAGAACACTGGAGTGGGTTGCCATGCCCTCCTCCAGGGGATCTTCCTAACCCAGGGACTGAACTCAGGTCTCTTGCATTGCAGGAGGATTCTTTACCTTCTGAGCCACCTGAGAAGCCCCTCAATGATTTGAGGTGTGTTTATTAAAAAGAAAATATGAAAGCATATGTTGGCCTTTTCATGGACTTTAAACTATGTTCCATGGACCTATTTGTTTATTCATATGCCATTAGAATGTTCTTAACATTTCTGAGACTTTATAAGTAATAAGACCCTTCTGTTTATCTGTTTATGAAAGGGAAGACTTTCATAATTTACAACATATTTATGGTTTTCTTTTTCCATAGAAACTTTAGAATCTTTTCTAGCCCAAAAAACTTTCCATGTTTTCATTTAGATTTTGTTAATGTTGTGGTGCAATCTATTGGTAAATGGGCACCCTTGTCTCTAATAAGGGTTGTACATATCACATTTTTCTGATTTGTACATTGTCTTAATTTTCTTAGAATAATTTTTCCTCATAGATTTTTCTTTCATCCAAGAAGATGGCCTGTTTTTTTGTTTTTTTTTTAAATCTGTGAAGAGCATTTTAATCCTTCAGAAACATTTTAAAATTTCACCTTTTTTCACTTCTTGATATTATTCATAGGTTAAATAGCATGTTTATGATTTTTCAGAATCTTAATTTTCTTATAATTTGGGTATGTTTAATTTGAATATATAAGATATTGATGTCTATATATTGTTTTCATACCACTCTTTAAAATTACATTAGTTTCTCAGTTGATTCATTTGGATCTTCCAGATTTAAAAATAATTATAAAGATTATCTTATTTGTTCCTCTGTTCTCTTATCCTAATCCCCACAAGCAGTTTTATCTTTACCCTGAATTTTCCAGTTCAAATGAAGTCTCATAAACATTTCTTTTGCTCAGCTGTCTCCACACATCTCTTGATTGTCCAGAGTTTATTCCATTTTAATATCCTCAACAAAATATTAAAAGAGCAATGTTCATCAGTTCTTGTCTATCTAGTGCTGCTGTTTCTTAACTTTATGCCTGAGTGGTAGTTTAGGTATAAAATCTGTAGTATATACGCTTCTCAGTTGAAATTTTTACAAATAATTTCCCAGGTTTTCTTCAGGTATTGAATATTGCTACTGCTAAGTCACTTCAGTCATGTCCAACTGTGTGTGACCCCATAGATGGCAGCCCACCAGACTCCCCCGTCCCTGGGATTCTCCAGGCAAGAACACTGGAGTGGGCTGCCATTTCCTTCTCCAATGCATGAAAGTGAAAAGTAAAAGTGAAGTCGCTCATTCGTGTCCGACTCTTAGCGACCCTATGGACTGCAGCCTTCCAGGCTCCTCCGTCCATAGCATTTTCCAGGCAAGAGTACTGGAGTGGGGTGCCATTGCCTTATGGAGAAATCTGAGGTTAGATGGATCTCCTACTTACATTTTGAAAGATTCTTTTTTCTTTTGTTTTATTTCCATAATTTGTTTTGTTATTCTGCTTTCTTTTTAAAGATCCATTAATGTTCATATATGTAGGTCATTCTTTTCCCATCTTCTATATCTACCAGCTTCCCTTTGATTCAGTTAATCTTTTTAAGATATCTATATTTTGGGACACCTTGCTTGGTTTCCTATGACCTCTGTTTTTACTTATTTTCCTGTAATGTCAACTTTATTTGTGGGGAATGTTTCATTTGTGTTCTACTTTTATTCTGAGTGGGAGAATAAAACCACTGAACCATCAGGGATGTGCTGATAACTATTATTTAACTTGGTGGTAGTGAAGTATCAGGGTCATGTTTCAGGCCGGGATATATCTTGGGGCACAGTTATGTGTTTTGGTTCTTATTAGACTTCTCCCCATCCAGTGAAAAAGACTGTTGTTGGGTATTTCATAGAGCAAAGATTCTCTTCTCTACTGCTACAGAAGCACAATAATTCTGGAAATAGTTTGTCAGTAAGATCCTTTATTTATAATCACCCACTTTGCCTTTTGGAAACCAACCAGATCTATGGTCATACTGCCATCAGCCAAGGAACTACAATTCATGCAGCAGACAACATGGATATGAAGTTTGTTCCACATCTTGGAGAAATGCAAATATTATTACACACACCATTAAGTCTTTTGAGTGTTGAGTTCTCTTTCCTTCATCTCTTTGTCCCACTTTTCCTGTGCAGACACTGTTGCTATTACATCTTTGCAGCTTTTAGAGCCTTAGCATTATTTTCTCCCATCAGTGTGTAAATATCTCACAGTTTTCTAGCTTCCTGTACTGTTGATGGGATGCATATCTGATTTCTTTCTTTCACAATTACATTGTATGGGAATTGTGAGCAATTCTCTCTTTCTTTTTCAGGATTGGATCTGAACAGGTTAGTTATCTAACAGTTTTTTTTTTTTTCTTAATTGCTGTTTACATGTTTGACTATTCTGTCTACATATGCCACTGTTTTCTGTTTAGTGATACTTAAAATTTATCTTTAGTATTATTCATTATTGCCTGTGCTTCTTTCTCTTTATTTGAATTTGTCTAGTATCTCTTTATTTGGCTTGTATTTATAAACTTACTTCATCCTTTTTTCAGAATTTTCTTCTAATAGCATAGAGCTAGGTTTTAATTTTTTACTGAAAGTCTCTGTTAGAGAAGATAATCTATTTATGTATACTGCAATGATTGATATATTTAACTTTTTCTTTTACCCTTTATTGTTTTGATTATTTTCTTTCTCTTTTTCCCTAATCCCTCATGAAGAGGACCTTTTTCCTCATTCTTTCCTTATGTTCATGCTGATAAATGGTGATTTTTACATTCTTTTGCCCCTTCTTTAGCCATTTAACCTTTTGACTTTATTATAATAATTTTCTAATTTTAGTTTTAGAGCACTTTATATTTCTTCTTGAATTATGTCTTTTCTATATCAAAAATCCTTAGTAAGCTATATTTTTAACACATGCCATGTTACTTTTCATATTTATTTAGATTTCAAACACACCAATATCACCAAGTTACTAATATTTTATATATTCAAAGTGATTTTATAGTTACTTATTTCAATTTATATATTTTTTATGAATTCATGCTCACATTAATTTTTTCTCTTTTCCTATTTACCCATACTTAATTTGTTGCATATTTATTTTGAATTAAACTCTTAGATATTGCTCTTGGAGAGAGTGTATGTTGATACCTTCTCTTCTTCCTTACATGTCTGATACCTTCCTTACATGTCTGATACATTACATGTCTTGATACCTTCTCTTCTTCCTTACATTTATACTTTAACTATAGAATAGTTGAATGATATTTGGAGTATATAGAAGTATTGGGAATTGACATTCTTTCCCCATAATTTTATAAACACTATTACTTATGCTATATCCATTTAAATGTATTGATTCCAATTATTTATTTAGTTTTTAAAAAATTATTTGTCTTCATTGAATCTTAGCTGTGGCACACACAGTTTTTGTTGTCATCTGTGGGATCTTTAGCTGTGGCCTGAAGAATCTAGTTCCCTTACTAGGGATTAAACCTGTTTCCCCTGCTTTGAGAGTGTGAAGTCTTAAACACTGAACCACCAGGGAAGAGTTGATTCCTATTATTTAAAAGATTATTCTTTTCTTGTATGGTAACTTGTCAGAAACCCTATTGGTATGTTTAGCATTATACACAGGGCTATATCATTTTATAATCTTCTTTGTTATAAATTTTGTAAAACTTTCAATCAGAAAACTTCAATATTTGTTTACTTATTATTAATTTCCTAACTTTTCTCTGTTACTTTCTTTCCCTCCTAATGATTTCATGTCCATTGAGTAGTACTTTGAATTTTGGTCTTCTTTTCTGATCCATTTGCTATTACTTAGTTTTTAAAGTCAAAATGTAACTCCGTGATGATACTTAAAACTTGTATTTAGTGGGACAGACAAGGCAGAATGTATTTACTCGATCTATCTAAGATTAGGAAATTCTGCAGTGATTGAAACACCAAAGGGGTAGGGGGGACTAGTTTAAACAGTAATCAAAGATTAAAAAATAATTGGTAGACTTAAAGATACACCTGAAACTTACTCCATATAATTCATGCATGTTCAGATCATGAAAACTAAAATGGAATACAACATATATTAAATGAGAATTCCAGAACTGAATGGTAAAGAGAATTAGGGAGAACAAATATTCAAAAAGATAATAGCTGCAAAATTTCTAAAATGAATAAAAATCATTCAAAATAAAATAAATGAAATGAAAATTATTGATAAACAAAACTTGTGTTTATAGGACACCACCCAAAAATGTGTGTGGCTGTGAGAAAAAGAAACATGTAAGATATGTAACTAATAAAAGTATTGTGTCAGATCTCTAAAGCTGTCCTACAAATCAATATGAAAAAAATACGGGAAGAGTCAAAGGATATGAGGTTTGTTTTTCTGTCTTGTTTTGTTTTGCTGAAGAGGAAACAATAAAGGAGGATAAAAATAACAAAGTTTACTCTCTTTGGTAATCAAATATATGGAAATTAAAACCATAAGGAGACCTCATTTTACATGTGTTTTAAATTTATTCAACATTTATCTCAATGAGTATTCATTAAATATAAGGCATTGTACTAAGATCTCCAGGGGCTTTAAAGTTGGAGAATACAAAGCAGGTTAACTTCAATCCCAAAGTTTGCAAAATAGTAAAGGAGAAATAATTTCCATGGAGACAAGTTAAGAAAATAGTATCCCAATTTGAGGGAACACTAAGCTAGTAAAGATAGTAAAATGACATATGAAAAAGAGATGCATTCTTTAAATAATTTATAGAAAACTAACCATATGTTCTAAACTTTCCCAACTAAATATGCAAGTCTAAATAAATTTTGTTGTTGTTGTTTGAAACAGATTTAATTATTCCCTTTATTTATAATAGTGGACTAGTGTTTATCACCTAGAAATTAGCACTGCATATGTCTGCTTCTCTTCATACATGTTAAAATTTTTAAGATGAATAATCCTATTTTTTCATTCTGGACAGCCAGAATCCATTACTCTATCTTTCCTGTAACAAATTTTTGTTACTTGAATAAAATGTAAAAAAAAAAAAAAAATCCAATGTGATAGAAATCGAAAACTAGGCGAAGAAATCTCTATTTGGTAGACAATGAAAAATTAAAGAATTTGAAGTGACAGTATCAACACCATATTTTAAGAAGATTAATTTATCTGCCTGTATTTGATAGACTGGAGAAGGGAAGAGGCTGAGTTACAAGGCTATTATCACTGTCCATTGTGAGAGAATGAGCATGTAAACCAGTTAAGGAGAAGCAAACACCAACACAATTGATTTGTGTGCCAATGATATCTAGGGCGGTTCAGAATTTTAAAAAGGGAAAAAATGTTGATTGTGCATGAAAATATGCAAATTATTCAGGGTGGAAATTATTTCTGGGAGAAGATGAATATTATAAAGGATCATATTAACAAAAGAGAATAGAGTAGGAAAATAGGGGTAACAGATGTTATCTTTTGTTTCCTACATGTCAGAGCCAGCAAGTCCTACATTCTTAACATTATAAGTTAAATTGCTATTGCCCACCATCCACTAGGCATCAGATGTTTGAACTTAATCTCAATACTTGATAGGAAACCTTCAAACAAAAAGTGATAATATACTCTGGAAGCATTGATATAGACGTTTTAAAAAAGTGAGACTGTATTATCAAATTCTTCATGTACAATTGGTCAATCTGAATCAAGATATTTGTATTATGCTTTAAACCTTAAAGAAATGAAATATCCTTTTCCTTTTGGTTGATTTGTCTACACATACATAATCTATGCCCTACAGTGTCTTCTGTGTTGTCTTGTGTAATAATATATAAAAACAAACATATAAATAACACTGAAAGTAGACTAACTTATTCATGAACATTCAGAACTATATTCTTATTCAAGATTCAGAAAGTAATTTTCAAATGCTATTCTACATTTTCTAACATAAACAATATTTGTTTTATATGTAAGTTGGAACTGACATGAAATCATTTTGGAAATCTAAATCTACTTTCCAGTTTGGATATTGCTTTTATTTGAAGAGCCTCTTTTTTGTGTTTACTTTTACAGTGAAATGTACCTATTTCAAACTAAAATTGAACAAACTATGTTGGTGAATTTTCATGCTCTAAGATGCAATCACCTGCATATGTTAATAACTTTAATTCATAATACACTTCCAGAGATTTTATCAGAAAAAAATTAATTTCAAGTCAGAAGATGTAATTTCTGTTAAAATACCATTTGATTTAGTAACCTTGCCATTCAATTTCTCTATTGCTTATGTATGAGAATGAAGTTTGCTTATCTCTGCTTCAAAAGGAGAGTTAGTTGATGATTGGTATTTTTAATAGGATTTCCCATTGTTTGAAAGAATATTCACCATGGTAGTATTTCTAGCATCATAATAATTGTTTAGTACTTTAAAAATATTTTTGGTTTTCATGGCTTGCATATAAAATTATCTCTTTTCTTTAATCTTTATTTATAGTCACTATTGAGTTGATAGTTGATTTTTCTTTCATCCAGGATCTGGTCTTAGTTATTTCTGACCACATATTCTTATTACTTTTTGAATCATATTTCCCCCATTACCAGAAATATTATTTTCCTCTTTTAAGTACCAAGACTTTCCTCTTTTAAATAACACCATAAGGATACCATTGAGCCAAATTCTTATCAATGATTTTTTTTCTAAACACACTAAATATAATTTCATTTGTTCTATCATCTCTTATAGGATGAGGCAATCAGGTTCAAGTTTTCCTGTTAATAGATTTAGCATAATCATAATCTATACATGAATTATCATTTTCTAACAAATAAGAGATCATAAAAATATTGTAACACTAAGAACACACATGGTTCATATACATTCTTTTATACTTTATAAATTACTCTCAAATCTTACAATGTGTTGAGGTCATTAATAGTATGTTTATTAACGATTTTATACTAGACCTGCGACTTTTCTCCCTTTTCCCTTCTGTCAATTAAATAAAATTTTTATTGTTATTTTTAACAGGAAACATCTATTTTGGATGTTATATGGGATAGCAAGATTGAGATGGTCCCTCTCCCAAGAAAATTCAGTTTTCCAGTTACTCAGATATTTCAATCATATTTCTGCAATCCCTATGTTGTATTCTAATAGAAGAAAGAGATCAGTTTTTTAACCCAAGTACCTTTGTACCCTGTGTATAAAAATAACTAGCAATATAAGGTTTTGAGAAATGTCTTCTACTAGAATGGATTGGATAAAATGTAATCTCCATTAATTTTTATCAGGCAGAAAGAGAGAGGCTGAAGAGAGCAAGAATATATGTATACTTATGAATCACTAATGTGGAAAACCCAGGTTCAACCCCTGAGTTGGGAAGATCCCTGGAGAATGGAATGGCTACTCCAGGATTCTTGCCTGGAGAATCCTATGGACAGAGCAGCCTGGCGGGCTACAGTCCATGGGTTCACAAAGTCTTAGACACAACTGAGTGACTAAGAGACACACACATTGTTATACTGCAAAAATCAACCCAACATCATAAAGCAATTATTCTCCAATTAAAAATAAATTAAAAAATAAACATATGTCATCTAAAATATATAAAGGTTATTTATGTTTATGATCATGGTGAAACAAATATGTGAATATTTTGTTCCTTAGCTATTTTGTGTGATTGATAGCCACATAAAATTTAATTTGTATCATTGAAGATTATTAATATTAATTTAAAAATCAAAGAAAAACATGTATTTAAAATATCTAAATGCAAATTACTTTTAATACAGTGTTATAGTTGAAGTAACTTAAAATCCAATAATTGGACCATGATCACAGCTAAAGACAGTGACAATAAATACATTATGATCACTCACAGTGTACTGTCTTTGGCCTTTCTACTTATGAAATATTAACCTTGATTTTTAAGTAATTTTTATTGCCTTAGAACTTGGAATGAACCAAATCTTAAGTACCATGTGTAATACCCACTCATCATTTTGTAAATTATATAAAATACCTTAAATAGTTTATATAATTTTAAATTTTAAACACTTTATATATCATTTGACAGTTGTCTATTAATGCTTTAGCAATCTCGAGGTTTGTAGTGATTCACTATAATCAGGGACCACTGCTGAAGTTGAAAGGTAGAAGGACCACGTGCGGAAGCCCTGAAAACCATGGTTTAATTAGTTTGAATATTTTGTATACATATTTAAATGGTTTTTGTCTTATTTTTAAGATATATTGGGTAAATTTTTCTAAATCATAAAGATGCAACATTTTTATATTAGCCATTATTTTTATTTTCTGCCAGGAAAGGTCTATCTGGTCAAGGCTATGGTTTTTCTAGTAGTCATGTATGCATGTGGGAGTTGTACTATAAAGAAAGCTGAGCACAAAGAACTGATGCTTTTGAACTGTGGTGTTGGAGAAGACTCTTGAGAGTCCCTTGGACTGCAAGGAGATCCAACCAGTCCCCCCTAAAGGAAATCAGTCCTGAATATTCATTGGAAGGACTGATGTTGAAGCTGAAACTCCAATACTTTGGCCACCTGATGCAAAGAACTGACTCATTGGGAAAGACTCTGATGCTGGGAAAGATTCAAGGCAGGAGAAGAAGGGGACAGTAGAGGATGAGATGGTTGGATGACATCACTGACTCAATGGACATGAGTTTGAGTAAACTCCAGGAGTTGATGATAGACAGGGAAGACTGCTGTGCTGCAGTCCATGGGGTTGCAAAGAGTCAGACACGACTGAGCAACTGAACTGACTGACTATTATTTCCATATACCAAAGAAATGTTTTATGATATAATTTGAAAAGTGAAAAATATTTGTGTGTTTATTTATTTTGGTTAATATAGATTGCAGTTATTTTGTCAGTAAACCCATAATTTTGTTTGCAGTTTTCTTTACAACATGGCATGATATTCTGAGTAATTCCACTTTTTTCAGATCATTACATGTAGCCTATAATGCAAGATTTACATTTTCCATATACTCTCTAATATGTTTATAGGCAAATTAATGTTTTTATTATACAGTTGCCCTTGGAAAACATGGGTTTGAACTGTGTGTTACCACTTATACATAAATTCTTTCAATAGTAAATACTGCAGTACTATATAATCCATGGTTGTTTGGATCCATGATGAAGCCAAGTGGGTTAAGTGTAAGTTATATGTGGATTTTGGGCAGTACAGTCTGTGCTCCTAACTCTTGCATTGTTCAAAGTTTAACTGTAGTTATATACTTAGAATATTGTAACATTGTGTTTTAAGGTAAATGTAGAAAAATGAATTACTTGATAACTGTAATGGCATAAATTTAAATGTTGACCTCTACTATTTTATCCTTAGGTTTTTTTTCTATTCAAGTAATATAAATAACCTCACACACACCCAGATACAGAACTATATACACATATACAGAAACAAACATACATATATGTTTTCATGTAGGTGTGAATGCACACAACATATATACATTCTATACTATAAATATAATATGTACAAACACACATGCATTTACTATTACCCCTTATGATATAAAATATATGTTCTATATCAAAAGATCAAAAATGTGCAAACAGTAACAGACAATAAATTTTTCTCTTGGTTACTGAATGAAGAAGTTGCATCATGACATTTGTTTGACATTCTTTCTTTTTTATAAAGACAACCTTAATAGAAAGATAGAAGCTTACAAGATTATTTCCAAAAGTAGAAGCAGTAACAAAACTGATTTTTTTGCAGTATAAACAGCATTTCCTGGGAATCCTGAAATTGTCACAAATTCACTGTGTGAATTAGGGTATTTATAAAATCTGGACTTTAGATTCTTTATTGGTATAATCAAAGTATTGAAAAAGAGCTGTGACATTCAATATATTTTTAAACTTCAACACACTATAGTAAATACATTTAAGAATGAAAAACTAGGTGACACAGACCAACTCCCTTTTAGAGGACATTTAGAATAAAATGTGTGAAATATTAGAAATGACTGCCTGAAAGAACTGGCAAACTAACCAGATAGCAAATAAATACTGGTCCAAATTGAGAACTGGATAGAAATCCAAAGTTTTTATTAATTTGGATTAGGGCCATTTTTGCCTTTGGTGAATTGCTGATCTCAAAGACGTGGATTAAAATTGTGCAGTTCTTTTGACAGTCTTGAGGGTCTAGTAGGACATAAAATATAGGAAATGCCATAGTGAACTCTCATCATTTTGGAATGAAATTCTAAAACCTATATTCTAGAAATAAGGGGAGATTAAAAATTGACTGGAGTTTCCCCATGAGTCATCAGGGTGACCCAGGACAATTTAACCCTCGACAAGAAGATTGTCTTTATTGTCTTTGGGGATCTGTCAGAAGCAAATTAAGAATCTTCTCTAGGGGAGTAAAACATCATCCTAGATCTCAAATTATTTCTACAATTTCTTAAACACAGTATCTCTCCACAATCAATGGATCCAGATATTGGAATTTTCAGACAACTCTCTTAAACATAATTCTGTTTTTTTTTTTTTAATTCAGTGACTTAAACATTTAAATATTTCAACAGAAAGTTGGAATCCATAAAATGGTAATAGCAACTTTGAAATAGTATCAAATAAAAACTATACATTAACATATTAGGTAAAATTAAGATTTAAGTAATAAATAAATGGAATACAACAGGGAGGCCTGGTGTGCTACAATTCATGGGGTCGCAAAGAATCAGACACAACTGAGTGACTGAACTGAACTGAACTGAAATGGAATACAGAGATAAACTAAATTTAAATGAGCAAATAAAAATAGAAATCGAATACAGGTTTCAATATCAAGTTATTGTTTGCAGTTGTTCTTGTTGTTTAGTCACTCAGTCATGTCTGACTCTTTGAGACTGTTTGGACTATAGTCATCAGGTTCCTCTGTCCATGGGATTTTCCAAGCAAGAATGCTGGAGTGGGTTGCCATTTCCTTCTCCAGGGGCTCTTCCTGATGCTCAGTAACTCAAGGCAAAAGAAAAAAGCACCATTGAAATTTGAAATAATTTGAAATGGATAGTTAATGAAAATATAACATCCAAATATTTTTTGCATGAAGGTAAATATAAAAATTATGATATATACTTAAAGCCTCAAATACATAGGTTAAAAAATTAAAAACATAAAATCGATGTTATTTATATATATAAATAAACATATATATGAACAAAGTAATAAAATTAATCATCTAATAAAAAAATTAACAAAGCTGTATTATAGTTTCTTGAGCATACTGAGACTGATGAACAGTGATAGGACAATACAATCAATATCAGGGATTAAAAGAGACTAATTCCTCTAGATCCTGGATATGTTAGCAGTATAGTAAAAGAATACTTGGATAAGCCTAATGACAATATCTTGAAAGCTTAGATGAACAAATTCCCAGAAAATGTTACAACTTATCCAAGCTAGCACAATGGTATATAGAAAATCTAATTTTTTTCTTCAATTTATTATGAACATTTTAAAATATATAGAAAAGTAAAAAGAATTTTATAATGAACACTTTATACTCATCACCTAGATTCTATTACTAATATTTTACCATACTTTATCATATAACTGTCTAAATATTCCTCTATCTAGCCATCAACCCATCTTATTTTTGATGCATTTGAAGTGAATTTTAGACATCAGTGTAGTTCTCCCTAATTAGCATGAATGCTGTTAACCAGAGAACAATTTTTACATACATTTTTCTATTGGGTAAAACTTGCATTTATTGAATATTATAAATCATAAGTGAACATTCAGCAAGTTTTTACAAATGTATAAACCTGAGCAACTGTAATCCTATCAAAGTATAGAACATTAATTATTAGCCCCTTCTAATCAATCTTAGCTGTCTCCCATTATAAACACTCTTTTAAAAAAATATTTTTAACTGAAATATAATTGACTTACATTATATTGGTTTCAAGTGTACAACAAATTGATTTGATATTTTTATACATTACAAAATGATCATGATAAGTCTTTGGGCTAATTAAATTCAGTTGTGTCCACCTCTGTGACAATATGGACTTATAGTCCATCAAGCTCCTCTGTCCATAGTATTCTCCAGGGAAGAATACTGGAGTGGGTTGCCATTTCCTCCTTCAGGGCATATTCCCAACCAAGTGATTGAAACTGCATCTCCTGCACTCTGGGCAGATTCTTCTTCTTCTTCTTTTTTTTTAAAGCCATTTAAATCTATTTATTTATTTATTTTAAATGAAACAAAGAGCAAAGATGAATACCTTTAATGATAAAAGATAAAATTCACACAGATCGACATTAGACACCTAACAACACAGAAACAAAGATACATAAAGCAAAAATCAGAAGAAACATAAACATAATGAAACATATTAACTATGAAAAGAAAAAATATATAAACATAGTGAGACATATTAACATTTCTCTGAGAATATTTTATCAAGTCCAAAAAAAAAATAAGAATAGGAGCATCTTGAATGATGTCACTAATAATTTAAATATAACAGAGGACTTCCTTGGTGGCTCAGATGGCATTCCAGGAGACCTGGGTTCAATCCTTGGGCTGGGAAGATCCCCTGGAGGAGGGCATGGCAACGCACTCCAGTATACTTGCCTGGAGAATCCCCATGAACAGAGGAGCCTGGCAGTCTACAGTCCACTGGGTCTCAAATATTTGGATATGGCTGAGTGACTAAGCACACAACAGATTTATATTTAATGCATTTATATTAATCTTATATCCTACACAAATATATTTAAAATTTTGTGCCTCATATGTTGTTATTGGATGTCCATAGGACATTTAGAAAAACTGGCAAAAAGATAAGCATTACTAAATTTCAAATAGTAGAATTCTTTTTTATGTGTGTGCTCAGTTATACATACACATATATATTATTTTTTGAAATTATTTTCTATTATAGATTATCATAAGATATTGAATATAGTTCCCTGTGCTATACAGTAAAGCTTTGTTGATTGTTGCAAATCTTTTATTAAATTAAAACTCTAGCATTCTATTCATAGGTTGTTTTTTTTTTTTTTTCAATGAATTGTGCAGGTGGCCAAAGTGTTGGAGTTTCAGCTTCAGCATCCATCCTCCCAATGAATATTCAGGGTTGATTCCTTCAGGATTGACTGGTTTGATCCCCTGGTAGTCCAAGAGACTCTCAAGAGTCTTCTCCAGTACCACAGTTTGAAAGTATCTCTTCTTTGGCACTCAAACTTCTTTATGGTAAAACTCTCACATCTCATCTGCATATGACTACTGGAAAAACCATAGATTTGAGTATACAGACCTTTCTCACAAGTAATCTGGTCCCATCACTTCATGGGAAATAGATGGGGAAACAGTGGAAACAGTGGCAGACTTTATTTTTTGGGGCCTCAAAATCACTGCAGATGGTGACTTCAGCCATGAAATTAAAAGACACTTACTCCTTGGAAGAAAAGTTATGACCAAACTAGATAGCATACTGAAAAGCAGAGGCATTAATTTGCCAAAAAAGGTCCATCTAGTCAAGGCTATGGTTTTTCCAGTGGTCATGTATGGATGTGAGAGTTGGACTGTGAAGAAAGCTGAGCACCAAAGAATTGATGCTTTTGAACTGTGGTGTTGGAGAAGACTCTTGAGAGTCCCTTGGACTGCAAGGAGATCCAGCCAGTCCATTCTGAAGGAGATCAGCCCTGGGATTTCTTTGGAGGGAATGATGCTGAAGCTGAAACTCCAGTACTTTGGCCACCTCATGCGAAGAGTTAAGTCATTGGAAAAGACTCTGATGCTGGGAGGGACTGGGGACAGGAGGAGAAGGGGATGACAGAGGATGAGATGACTGGATGGCATCACTGACTTGATGGACATGAGTCTGAATGAACTCCAGGAGTTGGTGATGGACAGGGAGGCCTGGCGTGCTGTGATTCATGGGGTCGCAAAGTGTCGGACACGACTGAGCAACTGAACTGAACTGAATGTTTCTGCTTTTGAATATGCTGTCTAGGTTGGTCATAACTATTCTTCCAAGGAGCTGCTGCTTCTGGTAAGTCGCCTCAGTCGTGTCCGACTCTGTGAGACCCCATAGATGGCAGCCCACCAGGCTCCGCCACCCCTGGGATTCTCCAGGCAAGAACACTGGAGTGGGTTGCCATTTCCTTTTCCAATGCATGAAAGTGAAAAGTGAAATGAAGTCGCTCAGTCGTGTCCGACTCTTCGCTACCCCACAGACTACAGCCTACCAGGCTCTTCTGTCCATGGGATTTTCCAGGCCAGAGTACTGGAGTGGGGTGCCATTGCCTTCTCCACTTCCAAGGAGCAAGCATCTTCTAATTCCATGGCTCTTGTCACTGTCTGCAGTAGTTTGGGAGTCAAAAAAAATAAAGTCTGCCACTATTTCCAATTTTTCCCCATCTGTTTGCTATGAAGTGTTGGGACTGGATGCCATGATCATAGGCTTTTGAATATTGACTTTAAGCCAGGTTTTTCATTCTCCTTTTTCACCTTTATAAGTTCTTTAGTTCCTCTTAGCTTTCTGCCATTACAGTGGTGTCATCTGCATATCTGAGGCTATTGATATTTTACCAGGCAATCTTGATTTGAGCATGAGCTTCTTCCAGCCTGGTATTTCACACGATGTACTCTGCAGATAAGTTAAATAAGTAGGGTGACAATATACAGCCTTACGTGCCTCTTTCCCAATTTTGAACCAGTCCATTTTTCCATCTCCTGTTCTGTTGCTTCTTGACCAGCATACACATTTCTCAGGAGGCAGGTAAGGGGGCCATTATAGACTCCTGGGCCATTTTCAGTTTTTGACTATGACGGACAAAGCTGATATAAACATCATTAAAAATTATTTCTAAAATGTATTAGATGAAAATGGCCAAACATAGTTATGGCATATTTGAAAAGATTTGTTTTACAGGGTTTTAAGGCTCAGGATAGACAAATATATCCATTCCACATTGGAGTGGATATATAATTCTTACCTGTTGAATTCTATGGACAGATGAGACTGGTAGACTACAGTCCATAGGGATTGTACAGAGCCGGACATGACTGAGTGACTAATACTTTCACTTTCGTCAACAAATAGACCCATAAATTTTAATAGAAACCTGAAAAAAAAAATCACATACACACAGGAACTTAATTTATGAAAGAATTAAGTGAAAACCTTCATATTGAAAGAGATCTAAAGAAAAGTTAGAAAAAAAAGGTAGAGAGGAAACTGTTGAAGAATATTACATCAATCTACAAAAATGAGAATGCTCCCAAAGATCACATCTGGAAAAAAAAAGAATAATGTTTATACTATGAAATTGGCCACTTCCTCTTTGGAAATTGTTATCTGGAAAAATCTGCTGGCATATCCAGAATTACATTTTTTTTTTCACCAAAGGATTATGATAAGGATGTGGTTCCCCATTAGCTTGAGTAGATCTAGAAGTTACCTGGGTTCATAAAGATACTAGTCTTCCACTAAAGAGACTACCTGGCAAGGTCTCCTGAGCTTCTACCACATGTGGTCTTAATACAGAGGAATCACTTGTTGTTCTTTTGATCCATGAGAGTGGGACAGCAGAGCCTAAGCTCCTGAACATCACCCAGTCTTAGCTGGGATTTGATGGGAACACTAGCAGAGAAAGACCACTAAGAACCTCAAGACCAGATGTGGGTTTCCTATGACGACTGTGTGTTCCAGCAATCTGTCCCTATATCTCTCTCCCTGTTTCCTTTGGGGATGGGCCAGGAAGAGAGAGGATAGAAGAGCAGAAGAGTTCTTCAAAAGTAGTGAAAACTCAGCAAGGGGACTTCTAATCATGACTTCAATGTCAGCTTTTTTTTTTTTTTATGCCAGTCGTTCTTTATTTTTTTAAGTAGTTTATTTATTTTAATTGGGGGATAATTAATTTACAGTATTGTGATTTTTTTGCCATATATCAACATGAATTGGCCACAGGTATACATGTGTCTCCCCCATCCTGAAACCCTCCCATCTCCCTCCCCACTCTATCCCTCTGGGTCATCACAGAGCACCAGCTTTGGGTGCCTTGCTTCATGCATCCAACTTGCACTGGTCATCTATTTTACATATGGTAATGTACCTGTTTTAATGCTATAATGTTAGTTCTTGAATTTGATTACAGAGTTTGTCCAAGAAATACTAGACTTAGACTGAAAGATTAAAACCCTTAAGTTAAAATTATCTATCTTACTGTCATTGCCAAAAGTAATGAGTACCTTTATAAGAAGTTTGTGTAATAAAAATATTAATATTTGCATACATCTAGCTTGTAGATACCAGTAAGATGAGAAAAAATGTTGCTCCTGATTTGATCTCCTTGAGACTCATTTCAGCTGCTTTGCCTTCATCCATCTACTAACCTGCATAAATAAATTCTTTGTGACAGTGAGCATTTCTGATTTTTCCAGTTAGGTGGATCTTTAGCTAAGGGGATAGATGTATAAGAAATAAACCAGGATCAGTCAGTGAATGAGGGATTTCTGCGGAAGCAGCCGTGCTTCCAGTGTCTTATAAAATTCTTCTAGTATGATATGAAGAAGTCTGGAGAAAAATTCATGATGTAAGAAGTGATGAGACAAAATGTAGGAAGCACGAGAGAAAATGTTAAATGTGAAGAAGCAGAGGAAAAGAGAGATGTAATAAATAAAATATTTCATCACTAATGAAGAACTTCAAAGCACACAGCGTCCACACCCTATAACTTTTATACTGTGAGCAGCACCATGTTTCACTGTGGATATTCTTAAAATAAATGATAATAACTGTAATCCACAATAGTCAGTAAAACAGTGATATTCACCATGAGACAATCATCACCTACTTCAGAAGAGTTTCTCAAAACTTATCCTTCTTGTAGGCTATTGGAAGGCAAAATACCAAAACTCCTCTGCGTAGCAAGCACAATATCATGATTCACCTCTGCTAAGAATAGGAAATCTTTACCCATGTCAATTGGCAAGATGTTCCACAAATGTCAGCCTCGTGGCTTGTTTTTTTAACTTTATCAATAATATCAATTGTACTCTACTTGATTTTAGCCATTCAGAGAAATCCAAATATACACTACATTCTCCAGGGCTTCAGGCCCTGAAAAGAAGACATCAACTCTAACAAAGAAAGAAACAGAAAGGTGAAAAGGGAGTTTTTGAAGATGTGTAACAAAAATGAGAATAAATAAATAAATGTGTGTGTGTTGGATATGAGTTAGGTTTCATCAAAATCACAGTATGATACAGTCACTTTAATACCAAAGAGTTTTAAGTTCTATTGCTTTCATTATTCTAAATATATGTTTTTGTGATTAATTAGATTATTAGATTATCAAGCATATTCTGATACATCCTGTGGCTATCATACCTGAGTTACTGAGTATGGAAAATTGTATGTATTTGTAGATAGAAATGGAATATATTTCCCAAAGATTTTGAGTGAAGTTAATAGATAATCCATGAAAAAGGGGATTATAATTGATAAGTCTGAGAAATGTTGGTTTAAAAGTTTCAATAACTATGCATTTCAGAATTTCTCAGAAAATTTACAATCTTAATGAGAACTGTAACAAAATATTAATGGAAGATAATGAGCTTAGAGGTTAGTTTGGATGACCAAGCAACAAGATGCTTAAACAGGTGGAACTGGTACTTAACAGGAACTTTAAAAAGTCACTAGTGTTGTAGCATAAAGTGAGGTTGGAGAAACACCCAGATATCCAACTGTCTGAGGTTTGTAAGATCTGTTAAAATTTTGTTATTTTAAGAGAAATGTTAAGGGTTTAAAAGATTTCAGACAGAGAGGCAAATAACCTGAGTGCAGCACTACAGAATGGATTTAAGTGTGGAAGAAACAAAAGAATGGAGGGACAGGTCAAAAGATTGTGCTAGTATTTGAAATGAGGGACTGCAAGGAGATCCAACCAGTCCATTCTAAAGGAGATCAGTCCTGGGTGTTCTTTGGAAGGACTGATGCTAAAGCTGAAACTCCAATAGTTTGGCCACCTCATGCAAAGAGTTGACTTATTGGAAAAGACTCTGATGCTGGGAGGGATTGGAGGCAGGAGGAGAAGGTGACGACAGGGGATGAGATGGCTGGATGGCATCACCAGCTAGGTGGACGTGAGTTTGAGTGAACTCCAGGAGTTGGTGATGGACAGGGAGGCCTGGTGTGCTGCAATTCATGGGGTCGCACAGCGTCGGACACGACTGAGAGACTAAACTGAACTGAACTGAACTGTACTGAAAAGATCTTTCAACTAGAATGGTGCTGAGACATGAACACTTCCAAGAAAATTTTATTAATTGACCCATATATTGTTAAAAAATTAGTATGGACTATGAAAATAGATCTGTTCTAGTCAGGAGCTGTATCTTTAAACAAATCATAAGAAACCTGCTTTCCTACAACTTACATTCTACTAGCTCCAAAAAGACAAAAACACAAGTAAACAAACAAATGAATAAGTAATAAATATAGTTAATATGGTAATAATGATTCTGCAGAAAAATACACAAGTACAAAGCTATTTGTAAAAGAATTGATTAGAATACATAGAATGAAAATAAAAGTGTTGAAAATAAAACTAAATTGGACAAAGACCTATTGAGAATAAAGCATAAAGAGAAAAATAAATTTTAAAAATATATGGAAAAAAGATGAGAAAAAAGGAAGATATTTATGATGATCTGTTCAGTTCAGACACTCAGTGATGTCCAACTCTTTGTGAACCCAGGGACTGCAGCAGGCCAGATTTCCCTGTCTATCACCAACACCTGGAGGTTACTCAGACTCATGTCCATCGAGTTGGTGATGCCATCCAACCATCTCATCCTCTGTCATCCCTTTTTCCTCCTACCTTCAATCTTTCTCAGCATCAGAGTCTTTTCCAATGAGTCAGTTCTTCGCATCAGGAGGCCTAAGTACTGGATTTTCAGGTTCAACATCAGTCCTTCCAATGAACACCTAGGACTGATCTCCTTTAGGATGCACTGGTTGGATCTTCTTGCAGTCCAAGGGACTCTCAAGAGTCTTCTCCAACACCACAGGTCAAAAGCATCAATTCTTTGGTGTTCAGCTTCCTTTATGGTCCAACTCTCACATCCATACATGACTACTGGGAAAACCATAGCTTTGACTAGATGGACATTTGTTGGCAAAGTAATGTCTCTGCTTTTTATTATGCTATCTAGGTTGATCATAGCTTTTCTTTCAAGGAACAAGTGTCTTTTAATTTCATGGCTGCAGTCACCATCTGCAGTGATTTTGGAGGCCAAGAAAATAAAGTCTGTTCCTGTTTCCATTGTTTCCCCATCTATTTGCTGTGAAGTGATGGGACTGCATGCCATGATCTTAGTTTTTTGAATGTTAAGTTTTAAGCAAGCCTTTTCACTCTCTTCTTTCACTTTCATCAAGAGGCTTTTTAGTTTCTATTCACTTTCTGCTGTAAATGTGGTGTCATCTGCATATCTGAGGTTATGGATATTTCTCCCAGCAATCTTAATTCCAGCCTGTGCCTCATCCAGGCCTGGCATTTTGTATATGTACTTTGCATGTAAGTTAAACAAGCAAGGTGACAATATACAGCCTTGAGGTACTCCTTTCCCAATTTGGAACCAGTCTGCTGTTCCATGTCTAGTTCTAACTGTTGCTTCTTGACCTTCATGCAGATTTCGCAGGAGGCAGGTAAAGCGATCTAATATTCCTATCTTTTTAAGAATTTACACAGTTTGCTGTGATACACACAGTCAACGGCTTTGGTGTAGTCAATAAAGCAGAAGTAGATGTTTTTCTGGAATTTTCTTGCTTTTTCTGTTAACCCATGTTACAAAACTGATCATGTTTTGTTGGGTGTTGATTTTAAGTGATGTAGTGATACCTCTTGGAGAAGGCAATGGCACCCCACTCCAGTACTCTTGCCTGGAAAATCTCATGGATGGAGGAGCCTGGTAGGCTGCAATCCATGGGTCACTAAGAGTCCAGCATGACTGAGTGACTTCATTTTCACTTTTCACTTTCATGCATTGGAGAAGGAAATGGCAACCCACTCCAGTGTTCTTGCCTGGAGAATCCCAGGGACGGCGGAGCCTGGTGGGCTACCGTCTATGGGGTCACACAGAGTCGGACACAACTGAAGTGACTTAGTAGCAGTGATATCTCTTGGAATACTGAAACTGTGCCGTATCATGAATGTATACAAAACTGTTTGTATCAAGCAATATTCCTAGAATCACTCAACTTACTGTGTATTAGCTACATGCAGAAAAGGAAAAACCAAACAAAAAAGAGAATAAACAATTGAATAATTTGTCTATTTATAGTTTTACATGCAGAGTAAGAAGTGAATGGATAAGAAGCAAGGAGAAAATTACTGGAAAATTTCCAATGATAGCTTTGTTCAACATTTTTTGGAAAACAATAGTCATGAAGGAAGAAGAGACTCAATAGGATTAACCTTACTGGGGGAGAAGATACTTTGGGTTTTGCTTATGTTAGCTAATTATTTTAAAGCTCTCTTCAATAGCTCTGTAGCTCCATACTGAATGTTCATGTTATATAGTGTGAGGAATAATCTGTAACAGATGGGCCTCATGCTACATTTAGCATATTGGGTGTGAAAATTATTATAGTAATTAATTTAAAGACCTAAAAGAGAAGCAACAGAAGGCTTACTAGAAAGTATATTAGGATTTGGAATGTAAAAGGAATGAATACTAAAGCTCTAATACTACTTTTAAAGTAATTGGTGCCATTTAGAATAATCAGAATCATGATTCTTCTTTATATCTTATAGGACCATGTGAGAGGTATAAGAACATATTCTTTAACTTGTAGATTAAAAATGTGAATTGAATACATGCTTATTAAAACAAAAAAGTCTTAATAAGCTTTCCAGAGTTATATTTTCAACTCTTACTTGTTATTTCCTTTTACTCATCCTTCATTTTCATGAGTCCATGCTTTCCCTGTGATATCCAGTTGTATATTCAATACTGACTATTGGAAAAGTCATATCTTTAAGCAAAGCACAGTATATGATACTATATTATTCCTATATATAATGCACAGCATTTTGGACAGTTTGCACCACAACAAAGAACAGTGCTGAGCCCGGGTTATGGCACAATTCCTTAAAGAGACCAACAATTACATAGTTTAAGTTGTTTACATTTGGATTCCAGGAAAGTTAATCCTATAGAGAAATGGTTCACTTTAGAAAAGCATGTTGGTCTCTTTAAGGAATTGTGCCATAACAGGGGCTCAGCACTGGCACGTAGGTATCAACAGAAATGGTTCACTTTAGAGAAGCATGGATTCATGGTATCAATATGCTAAATGTAGCATGAGGCCCATCTGTTACAGATTATTCCTCACACTATATAACATGAACATTCAGTATGGAGCTACAGAGCTATTGAAAAGAGCTTTAAAATAATTAGCTAACATAAGCAAAACCCAAAGTATCTTCTCCAGGAAGATCCCACATGCTGTTGAGCAACTAAGACATAGATGGTATAGTCCTTCTCTGTCACACTGGCCACTTCACACTACATACATGTAATGTATCCATTACAATGAACTGGGTTGCACAGTGACTGAATAGTTTATTTTAATGGTCTAAATAATTTTACCTTTTCTATGATGGGTGCTTTCTAGTGGGCATTAGAAAGGTAATGTAATGCCAATTTACTTTTTTTTTTTAATTAATTAATTTATTTATTTATTTTTAATTTTTACTTTACAATTCTGTATTGGTTTTGGCATAGATTGACATGAATCCACC